>NC_069800.1:41918751-42543751 GCF_027406575.1 Nycticebus coucang | reverse complement strand
AGTCCCAGCTACTTGGGAGGCGGAGGCAGGAGAATCTCCTAAGACCAGGAGTTGGAGGTTGCTGTGAGCTGTGTGATGCCATGGCACTCTACGGAGGGCCATAAAGTGAGACTCTGTCTCTACAAAAAAAAAAACAAAAAAACAAACCCTTGACTACTTAGTGAATATCTTTGGACATTCATGGTGTTTTTTTTTTTTCTTTTATTGTAGAGACAGAGTCTCACTTTTTCGCCCTCAGTAGAGTGCGATGGCATCACACAGCTCACAGCCACCTCCAATTACTGGGCTTAGGTGATTCTCTTGCCTCAGCCTCCTGAGTAGCTGTGACTACAGGTGCCTGCCACAATGCCCAGTTTTTTTTTTGTGTGTGTGTGTGTTTTTTTTTTTTTTGGCCGGGGCTGGGTTTGAACCCGCCATCTCCGGCATATGGGACCGGCGCCCTACCTGCTGAGCCACAGGCGCCGCCCTGTTTTTTTTTTTTTTTTTTTTAATGAGACAGAGCCTCAAACTGTCCCCCTGGGTAGAGTGCTGTGGCATCATAGTTCACAGCAACCTCCAACTCCTGGGCTCAAGCGATTCTCCTGCCTCTACCTCCCAAGTAGCTGGGAACACAGGCGCCTGCCACAACGCCTGGCTGTTTTTTGATTGCAACTGTCGTTGTTTGGCGGGCCCGGGCTGGATTTGAACCTGCCAGTTCAGGTGTATGTGGCGGGCGCCTTAGCCACTTCAGCCACAGGTGCCGAGCACCAGCTATTTTTTTGTTGCAGTTTGATTGGGGCCAGGTTTGAACACACCAGCCTTGGTATATGGGGCTGGTGCCCTACCCACTGAGCCACAGGCACCGCCCCCTCCCCCCTGTTTTTTTTGTCACACTGGGTATAGTGGGTGGCATCATAGCTTACAGCAAACTCAAACTTTTGGGCTCAAGTGATCCTCCTGCCTCAGCCTCCTAAGTAGCTAGGACTAGAGCCACCACACCTACCTAATATTTGTAGTGATAGAGTCTTATACTTTTGGACATAAGCAATCCTCTGGCCTTGGCCTTCCAAAGCATTAGAATTATAGACATGGGCTACTGCATTCAGCCAACATTTTTTTATTTTTTATTTTTTATTTATTTATTTTTTTTTTTTTTTTTTTGAGAGACAGAGTCTCACTTTATAGCCCTCGGTAGAGTGCCGTGGCTTCACACAGCTCACAGCAACCTCCAGCTCCTGGGCTTAAGCGATTCTCTTGCCTCAGCCTCCTGAGTAGCTGGGACGACAGGCGCCCGCCACAACGCCCGGCTATTTTTTGGTTGCAGTTTGGCTGGGGCCGGGTTTGAACCCGCCACCCCGGTATATGTGGCTGGCACCCTACCAACTGAGCCACAGGTGCCGCCCAACATTCTTTTTTTTTTTTTGGGCCAGGGCTGGGTTTGAACCCACCACCTCCGGCATATGGGACCGGCACCCTACTCCTTGAGCCACAGGTGCTGCCCAAAACTACTTACTGACCAACATTCTTTTATTTTTATTTTATTTTATTTTATTTTATTTTTTTTGTTTTGTTTTTTGTTTCTTTTTGGCCGGGGCTGGGTTTGAACCCGCCACCTCCGGCATATGGGACCGGCGCCCTACTCCTTGAGCCACAGGCGCCGCCCTTATTTTTTTTTTCATTATTTTTTTTTTTTGAGACAGAGTCTCACACTGTTGCCCTGGATAGAGAGCTGTGGATTCATAGCTCACAGCAACCTCAAGTACAAGTCTCCTCCCTGGGACTACAGGCACCCGCCACAACTCTGTGACAAAGTGAGACTGTGTCTCTCTTTTTTTTCCAAAGAGACAGAGTTTCACTTTGTTGCCCTTGTTAGAGTGCCGTGGCATCACAGCTCACAGCAACCTCCAGCTCTTGGGCTTAGGTGATTCTCTTGCCTCAGCCTCCCGAGTAGTTGGGACTATAGGCACCCACCAGAATGCCTAGTTATTTTTTGTTGCAGTTTGGCCGGGGCTGGGTTTGAACCCGCCACCCTCGGCATATGGGGCTGGCACCCTGCTCACTGAGCCACAGGCGCCGCCCAGGACTGTGTCTCTTAAAAAAAATAAAAGAAAAGTTCAAACTTACAGAAAAGTTGAAATGATATCTCGGTCTCATTTGAAAGTGATATTTATTTCTCCTGTTTTTCTCTTTCTCTTGTTTTGTAACAAACTTTGTTTCCCCAGGAGTTGGTGCCATCTATATCCGTCGCCGGCCCCGTGTGCGTGTGGAGGCCCTGCAGAGTGGAGGGGGGCAGGAGCGGGGTATGCGGTCCGGGACAGTGCCTACACCCTTAGTGGTGGGGCTGGGGGCTGCGTGTGAGGTGGCACAGCAAGAAATGGAGGTATGGGGAAAACGGTTCCCACCCACAACTTCTTTTTCTGTGCTGGGTTTCCTATTTAGAGGCTTCTCAGCATGAGTGAGTCAGATCTTTGCCAGGAGATTTAAGAAAACTCTTTCTTACCCTAGTTCTGTTGGTACCGTGTTCTGAGGGAGTTGTCATGAGCTTTAAAACTTCTACTTTTTTAGAACTTACCAGCTCATTTATTTCTAGGATTTTATTTTATTTTATGTATTTTGAGACAGAGTCTCGCTCTGTTGCCCCCTGACTGGAATGCTGTCTTGTCATAGCTCATAGCAACCTCAAATTTCCAGCTCAAGCAAATCCTCTTGCTTCAGTCTCCCAAGTAGCTGAGACAATAGGCCTGCGCCACAATGCCCAGCTAGTTTTTCTGTTTTTAGTAGAGACAGGGTCTTGCTTTTGTTCAGGCTGGTCTGAACTCTTTTTTTTTTTTTTTTTTTTTTTTTTGAGACAGTCTCACTATGTTGCCCTTGGAAGAGAGCTGTGACATCACAGCTCACAGCAATCTCAAACTCTTGGGCTTAAGCAATTCTCTTGCCTCAGCCTCCCAAGTAGCTGGGACTACAGGCTCCCGCCACAACACTCTGCTTTTTTTTCTTATAGTTGTCATTGTTGTTTGGCAGGCCCAGGCTAGCTTCGAACCCACCAGCTCTGGTGTATGTGGCTGGTACCCTAGCCACTGAGCTACAGGCTCCGAGCCCAGCCTCAAACTCTTGAGCTCAAGTAATCCACCCACTTCAGTCTTCTGGATTGCTAGGATTACAGGCATGAGCCTCTGTGCCTAGCCTCTGGGTTTTTAGAACCCTATATCTACCCTGTTTCCCTGAAAATAAGACAGTGTCTTATTTTAAGGTGTGCTCCCAGACATGTGCTAGGTCTTATTTTCAGGGGACGTCTTATTGTTCCTGTAAGTAGGTCTTATTTTCGGAGGATGTCTTATTTTCAGGGAAACAGGGTAGTTATTGAGCACCTTCTGCATGCCAGGTGCCGTGCTTAGTGCTGAAGGTACAGTGGTCTCCATGAGTAGCATAAGATGGTAGGTAGGTCTCATGTATAATCACTTCTGGGTAGAGGAGAAGGACTTTTTTTTTTTTTTTGTAGAGACAGAGTCTCACTTTATGGCCCTCGGTAGAGTGCCGTGGCCTCACACAGCTCACAGCAACCTCCAGCTCTTGGGCTTAAGCGATTCTCTTGCCTCAGCCTCCCAAGTAGCCAGGACTACAGGCGCCCGCCACAACGCCCGGCTATTTTTTTGGTTGCAGTTTGGCCAGGGCCGGGTTCGAACCCACCACCCTCGGTATATGGGGCCGGCACCTTACTGACTAAGCCACAGGCACCACCCGACTTCTTTTTTTTTTTTTGAGACAGAGTCTCGCTTGGTCACCCTCGGTAGTGTATGGTGGTATCTTATTTCACAGCAACCTCAAATTCTTGAGCTTAAGCAATCCTTTTGCCTCAGCCTCCTGAGTAGCTGTGACTACAGGGGCCCACCACAACGCCCGTCTATTTTGTAGAGACAAGGTCTCACTCTTGCTCAGGCTGTCTCAGACTTCTGAGCTCAAGCAATCCACCTGCCTTGGCTTCCCAAGTGTTGGGATTACAGACGTGAGCCACCACTCCCAGCCTGAGGACTTCCTGGACTATGCGTTTCTGAGCTGATTTATAGTTACTATGTTTAATCTTCCTTTGCCTGCTCCTCAGTATGACCACAAGCGCATCTCAAAGTTATCGGAACAATTGATACAGAAGATAATGAAGAGCCTTCCAGATGTGGTGATGAATGGGGACCCTGAGCACCATTACCCTGGTATGGACATGTTCTTTCTATCCCCATTCTGGAAGAGATTGAGGCTTTGAGACCTCTCTCATAGTTCTTCTTTTCTTCAGGCTGTATCAACCTCTCCTTTGCATATGTGGAAGGGGAGAGTCTGCTGATGGCACTGAAGGATGTTGCCTTATCCTCAGGAAGGTGAGTTGGAAAGAATAGGCAGGGACTATGTATGCGGATCTCATATGCCTGGCATTCTAAGTGCCCTGAGGGTTATTAAGATTCCAAATATGGCATAACAGGCATAAGAACTCTTGATTATAAGTAAAGGTTATTTTCTAAGTGCCTATTTTTTGGTTGGTTGGGCACAAGCTGAAGTTTACCAGCTGAGGAAGCCATCTTGGGATAGAATTTTGTGCCTTTTGTGTTCTTAGAGAATGTGTTTACCTGTTGGAGGGTCATACTAGCAGTTCTCTTGCAGGCCTCTAGAATGGAAGCTGTTTTTGAGGCCACCGGGCTAGTGTATACTGTCCCAGGGAAAGCACGTTGTCCTCTGCTGCCTCTTAGTGTCAAACTCAGCTTTTGTGGTATCATGCTCTGTCTCGCCTTGGCACTGTCCCTGCTCTAGGACATTATCCACCATCGGGGCCAGGATGTGCAGGATAACATCAGGCCCTTTAGTTTTTCCAGGTGAGGTCTCTTTGTCCTCCATGGTATGACTCCAGAACCGTGTGGGTGGAAAAATGACTGCATGTTTGTGGCTAAAAGCAGATGTTGATGAAGACGTGAACAAGGTTTGTGTCACTCTTCTCAGTGCCTGCACCTCTGCATCCCTGGAACCTTCTTACGTTCTGAGAGCAATTGGCACCGATGAGGATTTAGCACATTCTTCTATCAGGTCAGTGAGCTGAGCTTGAATATTTATTTTTAATTTCAGATTAATATGAGGGTACATTAAATTAGGTTACATAGTTTGCATTTGTAAGGTTAACTTCCGAGTTGTACCTGTGTCTTTCACCCAGGAAGTGGGCCATGCATTGTACCTGTTGGGTGGGAACTTACCGAAAGCTCTTCCTCTTCCTGCCCCCCTACTTGAATTTAATTGAGTTTTTCTCTCATGGGAGCCTGTAGTTTATCTACTATTTTCAATTTAGTACTGAATCCATGTGATGCTCGTTTTGTCATTCTTGTGATCTCCAAATCCACTCGGGGGTCCTCAAACTGTGCCTGGCCCGCTGGCTACATGAGGTGGTGTGATTGCATTTGTTCCCATTTTGTTTTTTTACTTCAAAATAAGATATGTGCAGTGTGCATAGGAATTTGTTCATAGTTGTGTTTTTTTTTAAACTATAGTCTGGCCCTCCAACGGTCTGAGGACAGTGAACTGGCCCCCTGTTTAAAAAGTTTGAGGACGCCTGTTGTTACAAAAGATCCCAAATCTCTAGGAGAGGTGCAGTAGCTCATAATCTGTAATCCTAGCACCCTGGAAGGTAAAGTGGGTGGATTGCCTGAGAATAGGAGTTTGAGACCAGCATGAGCAAGAACAAGAACCTCCTCTCTAAAAATACCTGGGTGTTGGCTCAGCGCTGGTAGCTCAAGCGGCTAGGGTGCCAGCCACATAGACCAGAGCTGGCAGGTTCAAATCCAGCCCAGGCCTGCCAGACACCAATGACAACTACAACCAAAAAATAGCCAGGCGTCCTGGCGGGCACCCGTAGTACCAGCTACTTGGGAGGCTGAGGCAAGAGAATCTCTTAAGCCCAAGAGTTTGAGGTTGCTGTGAGCTGTGACACCACCACACTCTAACCAGGGCGACAGCTTGAGACTCTATCTCAAAAAATTAAAAGATAATAATAATAAAATAAAAAATAATACTAGGTGTAGTAGTAGGCAGTTGTAGTCCCAGCTACTCAGGAGGCTGAGGCAAGACAATCACTTGAGCCCAAGAGTTTGTGGTTGCTGTGAGCTATGACATCATAGCACTCTACTGAGGGCAACAAAGAGAGACCGTCTCGAAAAAAAAGATATGACTCTTCATCTTTTTTATGGCTGAATAGTGTTCCACGGTATACAACATATTTATGAAAGGCATCTTTTATTTTTCATCAACTGTTAATAGTCTTTCTTGGTCTACTTCTTATTCCTTCGGGATTTTGTTTCTTTTTTTTTTTTGAGACAGAGTCTTACTTTGTCGCTCTTGGTAGAGCGCAGTGGTGTCATAGCTCACAGCAAGCTCCAACTCTGGCTCAAGTTTTTTTTTTTTTTTTTGAGACAGAGTCTCAAGCTGTCACCCTGGGTAGAGTGCAGTGGCATCACAGCTCACAGCAACCTCAAACTCTTGGGTTCAAGTGATTCTCTTGCCTCAGCCTCCCAAGTAGCTGGGACTACCGGCGCCCGCCAGAATGACTGGCTATTTTTTGGTTGTAATTGTCCTTGTTGTTTGGTGGGCCTGGGCTGGATTCGAATGGCCAGCCTCGGCATATGTGGCTGGCGCCTTAGCCAGTTGAGCTATAGGCACCAAGCCTCAAGTGATTTTTTTTTTTTTTTTTTTTTGTAGAGACAGAGTCTCACTGTACCGCTCTCGGGTAGAGTGCCATGGTGTCACACGGCTCACAGCAACCTCCAACTCTTGGGCTTACGCGATTCTTTTGCCTCAGCCTCCCAAGCAGCTGGGACTACAGGCACCCGCCACAACACCCGGCTATTCTTTGGTTGCAGTTTGGCCGGGGCTGGGCTTGAACCCGCCACTCTCGGCATGTGGGGCCGGCGCCCTCCCCACTGAGCCACAGGCGCCACCCAAGCGATTTTTTTTTTATTTGCTCAGTCTGGTCTCTAATTCAAGAGCTCAAGCAGTCTACCTGCCTCAGCCTCCCAGAGTGCTGGGATTACACGTGTGAGCCACCATGCTCTGCCAACCACAAACTCTTAAGCTTAATCATTCTTCCTGCCTCAGCCTCCCAAGTAGGTAGGACTGTAGGTCCATGCCATGGCGCCTGGCTAATGTTTTTCTAATTTTAGTAGAGATAGGGTCTTGCTCTTTCTCAGCCTTGTCTTGAATTCCTGAACTCAAGCAATCCTCCCCTCTCAGCCTCCCAAGGTGTTAGGATTGTAAGTGTGAGCCACCTTGCTTGGTCTTTTTTCTTGATTTCCTGTGAAAGTTTCTTTCTTTCTTTTTTTTTTTTGTGGTTTTTGGCCAGGGCTGGGTTTGAACCCACTACCTCCGGCATACGAGACCAGCGCCCTACTCCTTGAGCCACAGGTGCTGCCCTTCTTTTTTTTTTTTTTTTTTAAGAGACAGAGACTAATTTGTCGCCCTAGGAAGTACCATGGTGTCACAGCTCACAGCAGCATCAATCTCTTGGGCGTAAGCAAGTCTGTTGCCTCAGCCTACCAAGTAGCTGGGACTACAGGCGCCCACCACAATTTTTTGGTTGTAGTTGTCATTGTCGTTTAGCAGGCCCTGGCCAGGTTCGAACCCACCTGCCCCTGTGTATATAGCCAGTGCCCTACCCACTGATCTACAGGTGCCAAACCTTCCACGTCTTTTGTACATCCCTAATGATTTATTTGCTAAATCAATTTTACGCAGTGCTGGAATTCTGATTGCATGTGCTTTTATCAGGTTTGGCATCGGCCGCTTCACTACAGAGGAGGAAGTGGACTATACAGCAGAGAAGTGCATTCAACATGTGAAGCGTCTTCGGGAAATGAGGTATATAAACTATTGTATCAGAGTCTTTAGGAAAAACTGTATGCTGTCCACTGTCTTGCCTTGAGGCTATGTGCCGGAAATCAAAGTATAAGATTACTTGGATTTTAGTATTTTGAGATTGTACAAAATAAGAAAGTAGAATCTCCTTGGCTATTTGTTTTCAGAATATTAAAAGGTCTTTTTAAAAACTAAAGGACTAGGCCAGATGTAGTACCCTTGCTTGTAATACCAGCACTTAGAGAGCCAAGGCAGCAGGATCAACTGAGAACAGGAGGATCACTTGAGCCCAGGAGTTTGAGACTAGCTCGAGCAATGTAGAGAGATCCCATTTGTACAAAAGAAAGAAAAATAAGCAGGGTTTGATGGCACACACCTGAAGTCCCAGTTGCTTGGGAGGCTGAGGCAGGATGATCACTTGAGACTAGGAGTTAGAGAGTACAGTGAGTTGTGATGATGCCACTGCAGTCTAAACAGTCTCCAAATAAATAAATGAATAAATAAAATCTAAGGAACTACATAAATGTGGGTAGTATTTCAGTATTTCGCATTATTGTTATTCATAGTATTAATCATTGTCATTGCAGCAATATCAATATAAAATTAGTGGTTTATAGACTATAGGAAAACTTCTCTAAGATATATATATATTTTTTTTTTTTTTTTGAGACAGAACATCAAGCTGTTGCCCCGGGTAGAGCGCTGTGGCATCACAGCTCACAGCAACCTCCAGCTCCTGGGCTTAGGCAATTCTCCTGCCTCAGCCTCCCAAGTAGCTAGAACTATAGGCGCCCACCACAATGCCCAGCTATTTTTTTGTTGCAGTTTGGCCGGGGCCGGGCTTGAACCCGCCACCATTGGTATATGGGACTGGGCCCCACTCACTGAGCCACAGGCGCCACCCAAGATAGAGATTCTTTTTTTTTTTTTTGGCCTGGGCTGGGTTTGAACCCGCCACCTCCGGCATATGGGGCCAGCGCCCTACTCCTTTGAGCCACAGGTGCTGCCCCCAAGATAGAGATTCTTAATTTGGATCCTGTAGCCAGACTTGAGGTACATCATACCCTTGAAATTGTATGCTAAATGTTGTACAATTGTTCATTTTTCTTGGGAGAAAGTATATAAGGACTTTTTTGTTTGTTTGTTTTTACAGAGTCTCACTCTGTTGCCCTGGGTAGAGTATAATGAAGTTATCATGGCTCACAGAAATCTGTAACCTCTGGGCTCAAGCAGTTCTCTTGCCTGAGCCTCCCAGGTAGCTGGAACTTCCGGGGTGTGTGCCATGATGCCAGGCTGGTTTTTCTATTTTTAGTAGAGATGGGGTCTTGCTTTTGCTCACACTAGTCTTGAACTCCTGAGCTTAAGCAATCCACCCACCTTGGCTTCCCAGAGTGTTAGTATTACACAAGTGACCAGCTTTTTTTTTCTTTGAGACAGTCTCCCTTTGTCACCTTCAGTAGAGTGCTGTGGTATCATAGCTCACAGCAACCTCAAAGTCTTGGGCTCATGTGATTCTCTTGCCTCAGCCTCCTGAGCTGGGACTACAGGTACCCACCACAATGCCTGGCTATTTGTTTAGAAACAGTGTTTTGCTCAGGCTGGTCTTGAACTCCTGAGCTCAGACCATCCACTTGCCTCAGCCTCCCAGAGTGCCAGGATAACATTGCTAGGCCTGAGCCACTGAGCCCGTCACAAAATTCTTTTCTTTTCTTTGTGACAGAATTTTACTATGTCACCCTCAGTAGAGTGCTGTAGTGTCACAGCTCACAGCAACCTCTAACTCATGGGCTTAAGCAATTCTCTTGCCTCAGCTTCCCAAGCAGCTGGGACTACAGTCACCCGCCATAATGCCCACCTATTTTTTTTATTGCCGTTGTCATTGTTTAGCAAGCCTGGGCCAGGTTCGAACCCACCAGCCCCGGTGCATGTGGCCTGCACCCCAACCACTGAGCTACGGATGCCAAGCCAAACCTTAGTTTTTCTTTTTTTTTTTTAAACAAAAGGTTTTTATTGGCGAGGGAGGGATGCTGCAGAGCAGCACCAAGGAGAAGAGAAAAGAAGGAGGGGGAGAAAAGAGAGAAAGGAAAGAGCGGGGACGGGGAGAAAGGGGGAGAGAGCAAACCTTAGTTTTTCTATCTGTGTGGGTTTAACATCCAAACCCTATTCCTCTGACTCTTTACAAATTGAATTCAGCCTGGTCCCATTAGTCTGCTACCACAGCAATATTCTGTGAGCCTATATTAATAAGTGACCTTCCCTAAATAGAAGGGACAGGAAGGAGATGGCTTATGTTAATGGGCCATGGAAAATCCTAGAAAGGTATCTGTGAATGAACAGTGTAAAGGAGAGGGATAAGTCAAGATTCAGTAGAAGAAAATTATTGGGGAGGGTGGCGCCTGTGGCTTAAAAGAGTAGGGAGCTGGGGCGGCGCCTGTGGCTCAGTAAGTAGGGCACCGGCCCCATATGCCGAAGGTGGCGGGTTCAAACCCAGCCCCGGCCAAACTGCAACAAAAACAAAAAATTATCTGGGCATTGTGGCGGGCGCCTATAGTCCCAGCTGCTCGGGAGACTGAGGCAAGAGAATCACATAAGCCCAAGAACTGGAGGTTGCTGTGAGCCGTGTGACGCCACGGCACTCTACCCGAGGGCGGTACAGTGAGACTCTGTCTCTACAAAAAAAAAGTAGGGTGCTGACGCCATATACCAGAGGTGGTAGGTTCTAACCTGGCCCTGGCCAAAAACTGCAAAAAACAAAAAAAAAAGAAAGAAAGAAAGAAAATTACCAGGGAAATCTAAACTAGAAAATTTCTTTCTTTCTTTCTTTCTTTTTTGAGACAGAGTCTCACTTTGTCACTCTCGGCTATTTTTTTAGAGATGAGGTCTTGCTCTGGCTCAGGCTGGTCTCGAACCCGTGAGTCAGGCAATCTACCTACTTCAGCCTCCCTAGTGCAAAGTACAAGATTTCTGCTTGGCACCTGTAACTCAGTGAGTAGGGTGCTAGCCACATACACCGAGGCTGATGGGTTAGAGCCCAGCCTGGGCCTGCTAGACAACAATGACAACTGCAACCAAAAAACAGCCAGATGTTGTGGCAGATGCCTGTAGTCCCAGCTACTTGGGAGGCTGAGGCAAGAGAATCGCTTAAGCCCAAGAGTTTGAGATTGCTATGAGCTGTGATACCATGGCACTCTACCGAGGGCAACATAGTAAGACTCTGTCTCAGAAAGAAAAAGAAAAAAACTATAAAATTTCATATTCATAGCACACTGAAGTGATGGCTGAGAATGTTATCCAAGGCATCCACATTGAAGGGGATCAGACTTTAGCAGAGATTTCTCAGCAGCCTCTCTTGTGTGAGATGAGACGCTTGGGTGTAAAATCCAAGAGGTTCTTTTGGATTCAAGCCAAGGATGTAGGTAGCCCAGTTCAACTCTGGGGAGATGAAGCTGGCAAGCACTAGGTTAGGCACCCAGATGATTTATGACTAAGCTCTAGCCCTAACTGGGAACTAGAAGAAAACCCAGAAACAAATGCTCAAAAGTGGGTCATAAGTGATGGTGGGCATTAGTAGAGAGGCTGAAACTTGCTGTTTTTTTTTTGCTTTTTTTTGTAGAGACAGAGTCTCATTGTACCGCCCCCAGGTAGAGTGCCGTAGCATCACACGGCTCACAGCAACCTCTAACTCTCGGGCTTACGCGATTCTCTTGCCTTAGCCTCCCGAGCAGCTGGGACTACAGGCGCCCACCACAACGCCCGGCTATTTTTTTTTTGTTGTTGCAGTTTGGCAGGGGCTGGGTTTGAACCCGCCACCCTCGGCATATGGGCCGGCGCCCTACTCACTGAGCCACAGGCGCCACCCGAAACTTGCTGTTTATACACGTCTCAAGGGTGTTGGTTCCTCAGGGTCCCACAGCAGTTGAGCCTGGGGGGCCTGTTTATGTTTGTTTGTTGGCAGTTTGGGAGAGACTAGAGCTGATAAGGACTTATGGGTAGCTGGGAAAGACTTAATAACGACTTTTGTTAGTATCTACCAGGGTAAAAGGCAGAGGAGAGATAAGGACAAAAGAAGGTTAAGTCATTGCTCAGGGCCTTGGACCTAATGTTGGCTGCCTGTCTTTAGCCCTTATCCACAATCTCTTCTTTTTGGCAGCCCTCTCTGGGAGATGGTTCAAGATGGCATTGACCTCAAAAGCATCAAGTGGACCCAACATTAGAAGAGTGGGCCCCTGACTTTATGCTGGTCTAGTCCTTCCTGCCTCACCAACCCATACACAAACAGCTACCTTGTTATGCCCAGTGGATGATCCAGATTGGCATAGCCCAATTTACTTCAGCATCAGCTCGCCTGTGTGCCAGAAACACAAGGAAACTGTCTTTCCCCAGATTCAGCTACTTTGGTGGGGAAATACACCCCATTTCTCTCCAGGAGTTCTTCTCTATCAGTGTAATATGTGGACATTTTCATCATAAAGCAGTAGAGACATTTGCTGTGATATTGCTGCTGGACATGTCTGCGTCCTCGGTGGAAAGAGCAAGAGGAACTAGAAGAAGGCTCTTTGTTCAGGGACCCCAACGGTCTGTATGGACATTTAAGTCATTGCTTTCTGCTGCTCACCTGGACTGGTTTCTTCAGCAACAAGCATAATCAACTTCAATTTAATCTTTTTTGTGGCTTCAAAGAATATCTTTTCATATTGACTGTAGAACAAATAGCAAGTTTCGTAGATGGCTTGCCTCCTTTCCGTTCTCATGCTTCGTCCTTTCTTCTTTTGATCTAATGGAGCTAGAAATCATCCGTATGACTCCACCTGTTATTCTAATAATTTGTTTCTTTCCTTAAAATTTGTTAATTTGAAGACTGGAGAAATAAACTCACTTTGTATTTACTCTGTGTCTTTGTAAGAGGCTGAGAGAGAAGTGGAAGCTTTACTTGGGTACTGTGGAGAATACTACCATTCTACCTAATTTTCTTAGGTGGCTCAGTTGGCTTTCATATCTCTTCACTCAGCAATTATTCAAATGCCTTCTAGGAGCCCGGCTTGTTCTGAGTATTGGCGACACACTGATCAATGACTAAAAAGGATCCTGAATTGAGTTTTCATTCTAGTGGAGAGATGGAAAACAAGAAATAAATAAAGAATATTATAGATTGGGGCGGTGCCTGTGGCTCAGTCAGTAGGGCGCCTGCCCCATATACCGAGGGTGGCGGGTTCAAACCCAGCCCCAGCTGAACTGCAATCAAAAAAATAGCTGGGCATTGTGGCGGGCGCCTGTAGTCCCAGCTACTCGGGAGGCTGAGGCAAGAGAATCGCTTAAGCCCAGGAGTTGGAGGTTGCTGTGAGCCATGTGATGCCACGGCACTCTACCGAGGGCGATAAAGTGAGACTCTGTCTCTACAAAAATATATATATATATATATATATTATAGATTGGGTGGCGCCTGTGGCTCAGTGAGTCGGGCGCCGGCCCATATGCTGAGGGTGGCGGGTTCAAACCCAGCCCCTGCCAAACTGCAACAACAACAAAAAAATAGCCGGGCGTTGTGGCGGGCGCCTGTAGTCCCAGCTGCTCAGGAGGCTAAGGCAAGAGAATCGTGTAAGCCCAAGAGTTAGAGGTTGCTGTGAGCCGTGTGATGATACGGCACTCTACCTGGGGGCGGTACAATGAGACTCTGTGGCGGGTTCAAACCCAGCCCTGGCTGAACTGCAACCAAAAAATATCCGGGCGTTGTGGCGGGCGCCTGTGTCCCAGCTGCTCAGGAGGCTGAGGCAGGAGAATCGCAGAAGCCAAAAGCTAGAGGTTGCTGTGAGTCCTGTGACATCATGGCACTCTACTGAAGGCAGTAAAGTGAAACTCTGTCTCTATAAAAAAAAAAAGAATATTATACATTACGAAAAGTGCTATGAAAGAAACTAGTAAGAGGAAATAATAGGGGAGAACCTTCTATGCTGGGTGTTCTAGGAAAGCTTTACTGAGAACATGGTACTTAAGCAAAAATATGAAGAGCCAGAGATGGCCCATCCAGGGATGAGTACAAGATGAGAAGGAACAGCAAGAAAAAAGGGCCTGAAGTGTGAAAAGCATGAAGTGCTTGAGAAACCAAGAGCAGGTCATTTTCAAAGACAGAAAATAAAATGTTAGACTGCATTGCACATAACTTAAGAATGGCTGTTCAGTGCCTGTAGCTCAGTAGCGCTCTGGCTACATACACGGAAGGTGGCAGGTTCAAGCCCAGCCCAGGCCTGCTAAACAACAATGACATTTCAACCAAAAAAAATAGCCAGATGTTGTGGCAGGCGCCTGTGATCCCAGCTACTTAGGAGGCTGAGGCAAGAGAATTGCTTGAGCCCAAGAGTTTGAGGTTGCCATGAGCTATGATGCCACGGAACTCTACCCAGGTCAACATAGTGAAACTGTCTCAAAAAAAATTAAAAAAAAAAAAAAAAAAAGGAATGGCATTTTGATTATATGTTTGACTGTGTATACCTGGTTGCAAATGTATTTTTTTGAAGGGTGGACAGAGTCTCACTTTGCCCTTGGTAGAGTACTATGTTACAGCTCACAGCAACCTCAAACTCTTGGACTCAAGTGATTCTCTTGCCTCAGCCTCCTGAGTACTGGGACTACAGGCACCCACCACAATGCCTGGCTAGTTTTTATTTGTTTATTTATTATTATTATTATATTTTTTTTTTTGTAGAGACAGAGTTTCATTTTACTGCCTCGGTAGAGTGCCGTGGCATCACACGGCTCACAGCAACCTCCAGCTCTTGGGCTTATGTGATTCTCTTGCCTCAGCCTCCCGAGCAGCTGCGACTACAGGCGCCTGCCACAACACCTGGCTATTTTTTTGTTGTTGCAGTTTGGCCGGGGCTAGGTTTGAACCCACCACCCTCGGCATATGGGGCCGGCGCCCTACTCACTGAGCCACAGGCGCCGCCCCTATTTATTATTTTTTTGAGACAAGAGTCTCAAGCTGTCACCCTGGGTAAAGTACTATGGCATCATAGCTCACAGCAACCTCCAACTCAGACTCAAGCAATCCTCTTTCCTAAGTTTCTCTATTTTTTTTTTTTTTTTTTGGCCGGGGCTGGGTTTGAACCCGCCACCTCCGGCATATGGGACCGGGGCCCTACTCCTTGAGCCACAGGCGCCGCCCAAGTTTCTCTATTTTTAATAGAGTCGGGGGGATCTTGCTTTTTTGCTGAGGCTGGTCTTGAACTCGTGAGCTTAAGCAATCCATTGCCTCGGCTTCCCAGAGTGCTAGGATTACAGGCATGAGCCACCTTGAGATTGCAAATGTACTTATTGTGGGTGATGTGGGTCAAAATGTTTGCAAGCCACTGGCCTAAAGTATAGTGAATAAGGATAGACAGCAGAAGGAGGAGATGAAATTACAGAGGTTTTCTATCTTTCCCTATTTCTTTTCGAGACAGGGTCTCACTGTCTTCCCCTGGCTAGAGTGTGATAGTGTCAGCCTAGATCAAACTTCTGGGCTCAAGCTATCCTCTTGCCTTAGTTTCCTGAGTAGCTGGGACTACAGCGTTGAGACAGTCTCACTATGTCACAGCAACCTCTAACTCTTGGGCTCAATTGATTCTCTTGCCTCAGCCTCCCAAGTAGCTGGGACTACAAGGCACCCGCCACAACACTGGCTATTTTTCTTGTTGCAGTTGTCATCATTGTTGAGTAGGCCTGGGCCAGGTTTGAATCCACCTGCCTCAGTGTATGTGGCTGGTGCCCTAACCATGGAGCTACGCGTGCCGAGCCTGGCTCATTTTATTTTTTTATTTTTAATAGAGTTGGGGTCTTGCTCTTGTTCAGGCTGGTCTTGAACTCCTGAGCTCAAGGGATCCTCCTGCCTCAGCCTCCCAGAGTGCTAGGATTATAGATGTGAGCCACACTGCCTGGCTCTCTGTTTTTTTTTATATAATCTATAATTCCAGATTTACTGAAAAGTTGCAAAGAAACTATGTACATAATCAAAGTTTAGAGATTAACTTAGATGCATTAGTATTAACTAAACTTCAGATTTTATTTACCTTTCACTAGTTTTTCTACTTGTATCCTCTTTTTATTTCAGGATCCAATCCTGGATATCACAGTGCATTTAGTTTTTTTTTTTTTTTTGAGACAGAGCCTCAAGCTGTCACCCTGGGTAGAGTACTATGACATCACAGCTCACAGCAACCTCCAACTTCTGGGCTCAAGCAATTCTCCTGCCACCGTCTCCCAAGTATCTGGGACCACAGGTGCCCACCACAATGCCCAGCTATTTTTGGTTGCAGCTGTTATTGTTGTTTGGCAGGCGGGGGCTGGATTTGAATCCGCCAGGTCAGGTGTGTGTATGTGGCTGGAGCCATAGCCACTTGAGCCACAGTCACCGAGCCTCATAGTGCATTTAGATTTTTTTTTTTTTGGTTGCAGTTCAGCCGGGGCCGGGTATAAACCAGCAACCCTTGGTATATGGGGCCGGCGCCTTACCGACTGAGCCACAGGCGCCGCCCATAGATTTTGTTTTTAATGAACTATGTTATACCGACAAAGTGCATATATTATCTACAAGTTTGGTTTAAAAGTGTGTCCTGCTTTTTCAATTTGCTGTTTTTAGCATATTGGCCTACCACCAGTCAAGTCTACCATTCCAACCTCTTAAAATCTTCTTGGATTTCTGAGAATTTAGAATTTCAGAGTCTCACTTTATCGCTGTGGCATCACAACTCACAGCAACCTCCAACCCCTGGGTTTAGGCGATTCTCCTGTCTCAGCCTCCCAAGTAGCTGGGACCACAGGCACCCACCACAACGCCTGGCTACTTTTTGTTGCAGTTTGGTTGGGGCTGGGTTTGAACCCTCCACCCGCTGTATGCTCTACTCACTGAACCACAGGCACCGCCTGGGCCTCACTTTCTCACTTGGAAGACTAGGTCAGTTACTGAGTATCATCAAGCTGATACTGTATGGTAGGGGGAGGGAGTTTGGGGGCCAGGGCCAAAGCAGCTTGAGAAGAGTTTTTTCTTCTGTTTTTTGCAGTTTTTGGCTTGGGCTGGGTTTGAACCCGCCACCTCTGGCATATGGGGCCCACGCCCTACTCCTTTGAGCCACAGGCGCCACCCTTCTTTTTTTTTTTTGTAGAGACGGAGTCTCACTGTACCGCCCTCGGGTAGAGTGCCCTGGCGTCACACGGCTCGCAGCAACCTCTAACTCTTGGGCTTACGCGATTCTCTTGCCTCAGCCTCCCAGCAGCTGGGACTACAGGCGCCCGCCACAACGCCCGGCTATTTTTTTTTGTTGTTGTTGCAGTTTGGCCGGGGCTGGGTCTGAACCCGCCACCCCGCCCTACTCACTGAGCCACAGGGGCCGCCCGGATTGAAATTTTTAAACGAAAAAAAAAAAAAAAGGTTTGCCGTTTGTCTGGCCATAATCAAAAGAACTAGCCTCTATTTCGTGGTCCATTTAATCTTTAATTCTTCAAGGCCTACGTACAATTTCCCTCCTTTCGAAGAGGCTCAAAGATGTGAAGCAATTTGCACAATGTCTCCTAGAGAGGGGCCTGCGGCTTACGCATACGGATCCTACCGCGCAGCGCCACTTGCCTAAGGTAGACATTGGTGCGCAAATGTTTTCCAGCGCTGACTGAAAACACCTCCAACCACAAATATCAGCTACTTCCGGGAGCTTGCCGGAGACCCTTACCACGCTTGCGCGTCCCCCTGACGTCACCCGCTTGATCCCACCCCCTTCTGGAACGCGGAGCGACTGAGCGGGCCGGCGGCCATTTTGTGAAGCAGCGAAGGAGGTGTTGGCGGCAGTGGGCTCCGGGAAGCCGTTCGGGCTGGGGCTGTCGGCCGCGGGGCGGAGGCACTCGCGCGGGGGGTAACTCGGGTCTGGGTTCTGGTGCCGCGCAGTTCTCCCCGGTAAGACTCCCGCAGCCCCGGAACGGGCGGGGCTGTGCGGGGCTCGAGCCGCCCCTTAGTGGCCCGGGGCGGGGCCTTCGGAGGCCTTGGAGCCAGCCGCAGCGAGCGCCCCACACAAAGGGTCGGGGCAGGGCTGCGGGGGATCTGGGGTTCCACTTGCGCATCTAGCTCTGAGAGGATGCAAGAAAGAGGCGGGGGAGGATGAGCCTGAGTACTCAAGTGGGGACGCGGCCATAGCGAAGGCGCTCCCGTGGTCTGAGAGAGGGAGGAGGCCGGAGCTGGGTGAACTATCGGCCTGCGAGCTAACGAATGGGGGAGATTATCGTTCCTCAATACGTTAGGGGTTATATCTACACCTCTATGCTCCGAAGTGCGGAGATAATAGGACAGGAAAGGAAAGGAGGCCTCCTTGGCCTACCAGCAAAAGGGGGCTGCAGTCACACGTGTGGGGAGGAAGCTGTAGTCAGAAAAGTGTAGTGAATGCTGGAAGGAAATAATCTGAATGGGCTGCTTTTTTGGCCTGAAGGGGGATGGGGAGGGTTGCAGTGAGATGCCCTCAAGGCCCATGTAGGTAGGAGCTTACTCTACTGAGACTAGCAGTTTGGGAAGCGGGCCTCTGCAGCTAAAAAGTGGAGGGTGAGTATGCCTCCCAAGGCGTGAGCATTGTAGTAAAATACCAAGCACTTGGTCCCCAAGTAGGAAAGGGGCTGTTGTGACCAGCACCCTTACGACGTACTGAGGGAAGACAAGGTCGATGGGATTTGGAGGGTGGATGTTCTTGATGGAGAGTTGAGTTCGTGGGAAGATTGGTTGCTCCAGTTTAGTACCACGTGTGATGGGTGGGCGGGCCTTTGAGGAGCTACAGGTTAGTGATGGGTGGACTTGGATGCAGCAGGCTTAGTTGCTTGGTTATAAGCTTGTGTGCTTCTTGTGTGCCTCCAGTGTGTGTTTTATAGTAAAATATCTGGGGGGGCTCCAGTGAGGGTTACTAACTAAACATATCAGCTGAACGGCGTGTACTAAGAGTTGCAGGCTTAGGAGGTTTTTGAACCCTAAAACTCGCCTTGGCTCCTGGATTCCTAGAGATGACCTAATGTAAATTGGGGTCGTTGGCAGGGACCGTTTTGAGGTGGTGATGCTGGTCAATACTGGAAAAAGTGACGGCAAGTGAATTTTGTTGAAAGGAGAGGCTTGTGACTGAAGTTTTCTTTTTAGAGCTTCTTGCTTGAATGGTTTGAAATGGCATAATGTTTGTAAAATGTAGTTTAGAAACAAGAATTGCTCGGGACCTGTTGATTTGTATATACTGTTAATGCATTTCGGAGCATTTGGACTTGAAAATAATCTTTCAAGTCTGCACTTGTAGGAAAGTCTTTTTTTTTTTAATTATTATAGAAATACAATTCAAGACTGGTTGTACTTGTTTTGAAATTTGGTAGTTTCGATAGAATGGAGGATTCTGGATTTAATGGAAAGAAATTGTGTTCAGGCATTTTCCAAGATTTTTTTTAAGTCGGGAAGAACTGTTAAAGGTGGTTCAAATAACTTTATGGTAGTTTATGAAGAAAACGAAATGTCGGACGTATTTATATAAAATTTCATGAAGATGTGCTTAGTATGTATTAATTGGGCAGTTTAATGAAACAATGCGTTATCACTTTCCTATGTTCAGTTTAATGTTGATTACTTTGGATTTCATGAATAATTTTAATTTTTTTAATGTTCACATCTGTTAGGTAAAAATGTGCTGTTTTAGAAACCATTGTTGTAGTTAGCTTGGAACATACCTGTTAATACGAGTAAACATTAGGCTTCTTTCACTTTCTTGGACATGCCAAATATTTTGATGACTGTGTATTTAGAGTTTGGGAGTTGCTGGTACAATTTCTGGATGTGAAACTTGATTTTGTGAGCCTTTGTGTTCCAGGTGCTGGAGTCCATTGACAATTTGATACTGTTTTTATTCCAACTCACAGAGAGCTACTATCTTTTTCAGTGTGGATGTTTTCTTTTGTAGATATTATAGGAAAGAACTGTCAGTAACTGGTTGCACAAGAGATTTTTTTTTTTTTTGTTTGTTTGTTTTTTTTTTTAATTTGGCCGGGGCTGGGTTTGAACCCACCACCTCCGGCATATGGGACCGGCGCCCTACCCGCTGAGCCACAGGCGCCACCCAAGAGATGTTTTTAGATGTCAATAAAATGCACAGATGGTTGTCCAGTTTCATATCTTTTTGTCTGGGCTGCTAGTGCTTCATGTTTGTAAATGAATACTGTTAAATGTTTTAGGTCAACTAAACAGAACATAATTTTGTTTAATAGTTTATCAGATTTTCCTACCAACATCCATATGCCTTTTGGTTTATGCAGAGTTTAATTAAATTTAAAACCATAGTGAAGGTGAATGTTGTTGGTTAGGCTTGAAGTAATAATTTTACTTTGAAGTTTAAATGGTAAGGGATATTTTTGTTGGCATGCGGGGGCGGATTGAGAAACAATATTAAAATCTTTTTGGCAGAAGGACTATCTTGTTTAGAAAAGTCTTCTGATTTGCTGCCTTTGAGTACTGAATGGAAGTTAATGAGAAAACTTGAGTAATGTGTTATAAAAGGGATGTATCTCCAGCAGTGTCAGAAGAATTTTTTTATAGAGAATAATAATCCCAGAATCTGAAATGTGTTCTGTGGGGTTGGGGGTCAAAAATCAAGTGGATGAATTTGTGGTGGTTTCATAATGCCTACCATAATGTGATTATACTGCTTTATAGCATTGTGCCCATTGTGATTTATTTTCTGTTGCTAATCTCTGAGGTGGACTTTTGAGGGGTTGCTCGTTTTTTGTTTCTTTGGGAGTTTAAGAACTCAGCTCTGCCGTACCCTACTCGTCTTTTAGACTGATGACTGAACAAAGTTAAAGTTTACTGTGGGTGTTTAAGAGTGGAAATGGTCAAGTTATAGTTAATACCTTGACTTTTTGATAGAGATTTGTTGTCAAACATTATATTCTGAAATTCCAAGTGACAAGAAAGTCTGTTGTCTTAACATACTAATTGTTTGTAGCAGATATTTGTAGTTTGTGCGTGTATCTAGCATTTGTGAAGCAGAAGGAAAGACTCTGTTAGGACTAATTCTTTTATTTATTTATTTTTTTTTGTCCGGGGGCTGGGTTTGAACCCGCCACCTCCGGCATATGGGACCGGCGCCCTACCCGCTGAGCCACAGGCGCCGCCCAGGACTAATTCTTAACATGAAAACATACTAATGCAGGCTTCTTGTTTTAGATCTTCTAAAATATATCCATGGATTTAATGCCAAATCAGGCCCATTTTCTCCTTTCCTACATTAAGCTTTATCCATAGATAAAATATGTATTTTAGATGTTTTTTTGTGTGTAGAATTATTTCAGTCCCATCTTCCTGAAGTTCAGCAAATTTTAAGGTCAGTGGGATGGATTTTTGATTTTGGAATGCTGCATTTATTTGCTAGCTGACATTTAGAACACAGGAATGAGTAGGTTGGAAAACAGGGTTGCCACTATTAGATTATTGTGGTCTTTACAAAGTGTGGTATCAAAACAGATAAAAGCAGTGTACCTTTTCCATTCACCTTTCTTTTTTGAACAAAAAAATGTAATACCAAGGGTTATGAAGTTCTGGCATTTAGCTTCAGTTTTCTGCACATTTTTCCTTGGTATGCAGTAGGATAGGACTTCCTCTTTGCTGAAATAGAAGAGAATCACAATTTTTTTTCTTTTTTTGAGACAGAGCCTCAAGCTATCGCCCTGGGTAGAGTACCATGGCATCACAGCTCACAGCAACCTCCAAATCCTGGGCTCAAGCGATTCTCCTGCCTCAGCCTCCCAAGCAGCTGGGACTGCCACAACACCCGGCTATTTTTTGGTTGCAGCCATCATTGTTGTTTGGCAGGCCCGGGCTGGATTCGAACCCGCCAGCTCAGGTGTATGTGGCTGGCGCCTTAGCTTGAGCCACAGGCGCTGAGCCCACAAATTACTTATTTATTTATTTATTTATTTTTGGGAGACAGAGTCTCGCTTTGTCACCTTTGGTAGTGTGCTATGGTGTCATAGCTCACAGCAAACTCCCAACTCCTGGGCTTAGGTGATTCTCCTGCCTCAGCCTCCCAAGTAGCTGGGACTACAGGCGCCTGCCACAACACCCGGCTATTTTTTGTTGCAGTTTGGCCAGGGCCGGGTTTGAACCTGCCACCCTCAGTATATGGGGCCCGGCGCCCTCCCCACTGAGCCACAGGCGCCACCCATGTGAATCACAAATTTATATCTGGATTAATTTTGTACTTTAAATTGAACACATACAACTTGAACTAGGCATTTGCCAGATTTAATTGAGCCTTTCAGCCTTGCCTTGTGGAATGAAAAGTTTGCTCCTTTTTGAAGTAATTTTGGGTAACCTTGTAGAATTTTTTTTTTTTTTAATACTTTGAGAATAGACCTAGGGAGTTCCCTTTGAGCTTAACTGGCTGAATTTGTCCTTCTCCATATGGACATATGGTGCCTTTTTGGGTGTGGAAGGAAAGAGAATGAGGAACTTATTTCCCGTGTATTTAGGACAAATGTCCTGGCCCCCATACCAAACCTTTAGAATTGGAGTTTCCACTAGGGGTCACATGTTTATCACAAGTGCTTAACTACAAAATTACCCTGCCTATTAAAGTTAAACCTGTGCATAAATACTGTAATTAATGGTCTTCCTCATTGTTTTACTTGAAGCAAGCTTTTTCTATTTCACATCTTCTTTTGTGACTAGTTCGGTTAACTAGATATGGCTTTTAACTGAAGAGAGTTTAGATTCTTTAGGTGCAATTAGACTAGATTTGTACCTTGCTTTGGGCTTTTGAAAGTGCGTTGATGGAATTTGCATAGCTTTTTGTGGCTAAACAATCTCATTGTTTAGTAATTTGAATACAGTTGACTAGGGGATGTTTAGCTTGACCTTTTAAAAAGTTTGGAAGAACACTTCAAATTTTTGAATTATGTTTACTTTTTGGTGGTGAATATTAAGCTCACTAGTGTCTTGATTTTGAAAGATATTAGTTTAAAAATGAGCATTATTTGGATAAATAATCTTCTGTTGATAATCTTTTTTTTTTTGGAGACGTAGTCTCACTATGTCAACCCTCGGTAGAGTGCTGTAGTGTCACGGCTCACAGCAGCCTCCAACTCTTGCGCTTAAGCGATTCCCTTGCCTCAGCCTGCCAAGTAGCTGGGACAACAGGTGCCCACCACAACATCCGGCTATTTTTTGGTTGTAATTGTCATTGTTGTTTGGCAGGCCCAGGCTGGATTTGAAACTGCCAGCTCCGGTGTATGTGTCAGGCGCCCTAGCCAGCGAGCCTTCTGTTGATAATCTTAATTCTGAACAGTGACAGTTTTCTTCTACTTTTTTCTCTGAATTAAAAAAAATAACCTTTTAAATGTAGTTATCTAGTCATTTGGTCGTATTGATTGCTTGGGAATTGTTTTATAACTTCACCGTTTTGGAAAAAGTTCCAGTGAAAGATGAGTGACTGTTTTTACTTGGGAAAGTGCTCTTAATATGCCAGACACTTAGGGATTTTTTTAAAGAGGTTTTTTTGGAACTGTTGTGATATCAGAAGAAGAAAAAGTACTTTTCTTTAGTAGTTTGAACCCCAGGGGAATTAATCTTTATAGCCACAACTTTTATTTCATTTGTTTTATGATATTTGATGTGTTTTGGTTCAAAAGAAAATATATTGAAATAGTACTTGCAATAACTTCCATGAGTATCGTTAAATTGATGACTTACTTTTTCTAGTAATTGTTATTGTGCAGACTTGTGCTTTTTCATCAAAACTTTGGTGAGAACCTGGGGAAGTAGACTTGTTTTCTGGACTGGTTTAATTATCAAGTGGTAAAAGCAGTTACCACCTGTGAAGCTGAGCTTTATGACTGTTTTAGTTTTCAATCAGTTCATTTTGGGGCTAATTTTTGACACATTCTTGATGTATGTAAATATTTTGAGACATACTCATATTTGAAAGCAAAAGCAAGCAAAAAGCACATGTGGGATTTTGGTTCATGTCTTTTCCTTTCTTCTTTTTTTTTTTTTTTGGACGTGCATTCTAATGAAGTACTCTGGTGGTTTCAGACTCGCCTTCATAATGTACAGTTCAGTGTGGCCTGTGAGTGATTTGTGTTTCCTGCATTGATTTTTGCCTCCATTTATTCTCTATTGCAGTCTAAAAGTTGGTTTTAATTGGTTGCCCACAGGATTGACTTGGCCTCTACCTCTTGTTAAGAAAATACATCTCTTGTTTTATCAGGTAAGAGATTTTGAATAGAGAGTTTGCTTTTATACAAAATAAAATGAGTCAGCTTATTAAAAAACACGAAAATATGTGTAGTAAATAAATTGTGTGTGTGTGTGGTTTTTTTCCTTTTGTACAAGTTTATCTGAGGGACTAGGGGTGGATAGGAGGGTACCTTGAACAGTTCTTGCTTCCTTTGGGGATCAGTTTTATATGGATGCATTTTTTTCTGCTGCATTCCTGATTGTAATTTTAGACTAATTACAAATATGTGTGCTTGTTTATGGTTATTTATATTCCATAAGGTGTTATGTATAGTTAGGTATTGGGTCATGTTTCAGAGTATACATTTTAGACTTCAGATGGAACCTTAGCAAATGGAATCTAACTCTTTAACTAAGGTAGGCCCAAGATAGGTTGAAATAACTTATCTGTCAAGTAGTTACTTAGTGCCAGAATGGCAGGTGTTATTTCATATTTTTCAGAACCTAAAAACTTTACAGATAGCTTTATAAATAAATTTTGTGCTCTACTTTAGTTTAATCAACTCTTTTCTAGCTGGTAATCTGAGGCAGATTTTCAATAGTGTGTTTTCATTTTTTTTTTTTTTTGTGGTTTTTGGCCAGGGCTGGGTTTGAACCTGCCACCTCCGGCATATGGGACCGGCGCCCTACTCCTTGAGCCACAGGCGCCGCCCACAATAGTGTGTTTTCATGTATACCTTGTACAGACTTTCATTGAATCCCTACTCAACAGTAAATGGTTTAAAAACTTAACTGTGTACTTTAGCCAAGTGTTCAATTTTTGTGTTCTTGGGATTATATCAATTTGCTATTTTATTGTGCTTTTGCAAACTAATACATCTCTTTCAAGTTGTTTGGGTACCTGGATTGCCCGGGACAGTCCCCATACAAAAAAAGCATTGATTAAGCATTTTTAGAAGTTGAACAGGAATGTTATCTCTTAGTTTTGCATATATAGCCACCAATTGCAGATTCAGTAAGGAATATGAATTTGATTTAATGACTTGGAAACTTCTTTATGAACTTCTGGGCTGCTTAATAGTAAGTAAGGAGAAAAGAGTCTATTGGTATGATGTTAATTTTTTAGTGTTAATTTTTCTAGTTGACTTCTTAACAGTCCATAAATGAAAAGCTTCCACATCCTCCCTATATTCTAGTGTTTTATGATTGTCCGTCTCAGAAAGAGCATTTTCTGTTTACCTGTCTTTTTTTTTTTGAGACATAGTCTCGCTCAGTTATCCTGGGATTGAGTGCCATGGCCTCATAGCTCATAGCAACCTCAAACTCTTAGGCTTAAGTGATTCTCTTGCCTCAGCCTCCCAAGTAGCTGGGACTACAGGCCCTGCCACATCGCCCAGCTATTTTTTTTTGTTGTTGTTGTTTAGAAAAATTTTATTTGAACATAGGCCCAGCTATTTTTTTGTTAATGTTGTCATTGTTTAGCAGGCCCTGGCCAGTTCGAACCCACCAGCCCCAGTGCTGTGGCTGGTGCCCTAACCATTGAGCTATTTTTTGGAGATGGGGTCTCAGTCTTGCTCAGGCTGGTGTCAAGTTCATGAGTTCAGGCATTCCACCTGCCTTAACATCCCAGAGTGCTGAATTATTGGCCTGAGCCACTGTGCCAGGCCTACTGCCTATGTTTTTTTTGTATTAAATTTGAAGGTCACTTTATTTTTGTGTGTAAGTGTGTGATAAAACTAAAGATCCAAACAATGTATTTTTTGTTTGTAAACAGTGATCATAATATTGAGATATAATTAAAGACTTTGTTGCATTGAATTAGTATTCATATAATACTCGACATTAAAGAACTGGTTTTATGGAATTTCAGAATTCTTAGCTGTTACAATAGGAAACCTTGTTCCTTCTAGTGTTCTTATTTAAGAAGTAATAAAACCAAATCTTAAATAATTTATTACTTCCTTGAGGTCACAGAGCCATTTTAATAGGCTTATATTTAAAAGTTCATATTAAGATGGCTTAGAAAACACCCTATGTTGACCACGTTAAAGTCCCATGAATTTGGTTTGTATTACTATATTGGACTGCCCTTGCATTTGCTCTTAGAAGCCTTTAGAACTGAAATGCTGAAATTTGAAACTTTGATTAAATAAAAACAGACAATATTAAAGGTGGTCAGTAACCAGATGTCCCACAGGATTTACTTAGGATCAGAGACTATAACAACCCCAGAGTAAGGTTCACACCCTAAGTTCTTCTGCAACAAAAAACAAAAAATACCTACTTTTCATTGTCAGTCCTTCCCTAGGGGAAAAACAAGACTGATTTTTTTTTTTTTTTTTGCGTTTTTTTTTTAGCCGGGTCTGGGTTTAAACCTGCCACCCTGCCACCTCCGGCATATGGGGCTGGTGCCCTACTCCTTTGAGCCACAGGCGCCGCCTTTTTTTTTTTTTTTTTTTAATGGAGGGTTTTGTTTTGGTATGAGTCGCTGGACCTGAGTTTTAATTAAAACAGTCAGTGGATGGCACTATAACCATGTTCTATTTTAGGGTAAATGAATATAGGAAACTCAGATTTTGGCTACGCTATTTAGTATTTCTTTTTGGCTTCTTAGTATGTATTAACCCTGTTTATGCTAAATAATTCCATATGTAGTTTTATTTAATAAAGCTTTAAGGAAGATGGAAAAGTTTTAGGATGAATTATGGATCAGCTCTCATTTGGCACTTGAAAACTACTTTAGTGTTAAGTATTGTTTCTAATTCATTAGTATTCTAGTTTTCTATTTCTGTTGCATGTTGAGACTGAGCTCTATAAAATCACACTGATAAGTCTATAAAATTATCAAATGTATAGGGAAGATGCTAAATCACTTTTAAACATTAACTTCAATGCAACCTTTGCATGTTTTCCTCCTGTATATTATTAAACTTTTTTCCCTGAATTGACTTACACATTTATTTTAATTCTTACCGAATGATTAGTGGTCTGAATGTTGTACATAGTGATTTTACTGTTTGTACAGTTGTTTTTTCCTGAGCCTTTTGAGTCTTGGGGCTGGACTGCTTATTGCTTCCATTACTAATGCCTTTTAGGAGTTGAAATTATCTAGGTCTTACATTGTAAATGGCATATAATATTCAGTTTTTAGGATATCTAAATTAAAGACATTGCCTGTGATAGCTTGAGGGAATATTTGAGGGCCTAATAAGGTAGCTGGTCATTCTTATAGCTAAAATTGGTGTGATAAACAGGAGTCTGACCTGGCCGTTGCCTTTTCTCATCTGCAGGTGTGTGTGGTTTCAGCGCAGCATGGCTGTGGTCATCCGTTTGCAAGGTCTCCCAATTGTGGCGGGGACCATGGACATTCGCCACTTCTTCTCTGGATTGACCATCCCTGATGGGGGCGTGCATATTGTAGGGGGTGAACTGGGTGAGGCTTTCATCGTTTTTGCCACTGATGAAGATGCAAGGCTTGGTATGATGCGCACAGGTGGTACAATTAAAGGGTCAAAAGTAACACTGTTGTTGAGTAGTAAAACGGAAATGCAGAATATGATTGAACTGAGTCGTAGGCGTTTTGAAACTGCCAACTTAGATATACCACCAGCAAATGCTAGTAGAGCAGGACCACCACCTAGCTCAGGAATGAGTGGCAGGGTAAACTTGCCTACAACAGTACCCAACTTTAATAATCCTTCACCTAGTGTAGTTACTGCCACTACTTCTGTTCATGAAAGCAACAAAAACATACAGACATTTTCGACAGCCAGCATAGGAACAGCTCCTCCAAATATGGGGGCTTCTTTTGGGAGCCCAACGTTTAGCTCAACTGTTCCAAGTGCAGCCTCTCCAATGAACACAGTCCCACCGCCACCAATTCCTCCAATCCCAGCAATGCCATCTTTGCCACCAATGCCGTCCATTCCCCCAATACCAGTTCCTCCTCCAGTACCTACGTTGCCTCCTGTGCCTCCTGTGCCCCCAATTCCCCCAGTCCCTTCTGTGCCACCCATAACCCCACTGCCACCCATGTCGGGCATGCCGCCCTTGAATCCGCCACCTGTGGCACCTCTCCCTGCTGGAATGAATGGCTCTGGAGCGCCTGTGAATCTGAACAATAACCTGAACCATATGTTTCTGGGTCCATTGAATCCTGTTAACCCTATCCAGATGAACTCTCAAAACAGTGTGAAGCCACTTCCCATCAACCCTGATGATCTCTACGTCAGTGTGCATGGAATGCCCTTTTCTGCCACGGAAAATGATGTCAGAGATTTTTTCCATGGGCTCCGTGTTGATGCAGTACATTTGTTGAAAGATCATGTAGGTCGAAATAATGGGAATGGATTGGTTAAGTTTCTCTCCCCTCAAGATACATTTGAAGCTTTGAAACGAAATAGAATGCTGATGATTCAACGCTATGTGGAGGTTAGCCCTGCCACAGAAAGACAGTGGGTAGCTGCTGGAGGCCATATCACTTTTAAGCAAAACATGGGAACTTCTGGACAAACACATCCACCTCCTCAGACAGTTTCCAGGTCAAAATCGCCCAGTGGGCAGAAAAGGTCAAGGTCAAGATCACCACATGAGGCTGGGTTTTGTGTTTACTTGAAAGGGCTACCATTTGAAGCAGAAAACAAACATGTCATTGATTTTTTTAAAAAGTTGGATATTGTGGAAGATAGTATTTATATAGCTTATGGACCCAACGGGAAAGCAACTGGTGAAGGCTTTGTAGAGTTCAGGAATGAGGCTGACTATAAGGCTGCTTTGTGTCGTCATAAACAGTACATGGGCAATCGCTTTATTCAAGTTCATCCAATTACTAAAAAAGGTATGCTAGAAAAGATAGATATGATTCGAAAAAGACTGCAGAACTTCAGCTATGACCAGAGGGAAATTATATTAAATCCAGAGGGGGATGGCAACTCTGGCAAAATCTGTGCCCACATTACAAATATTCCATTCAGCATTACCAAGATGGATGTTCTTCAGTTTCTAGAAGGAATCCCAGTGGATGAAAATGCTGTACATGTTCTTGTTGATAACAATGGGCAAGGTCTAGGACAGGCATTGGTTCAGTTTAAAAATGAAGATGATGCACGTAAGTCTGAACGCTTACACCGTAAGAAACTTAATGGGAGAGAAGCTTTTGTTCACATAGTTACCCTAGAAGACATGAGAGAGATTGAGAAAAATCCCCCAGCCCAAGGAAAGAAGGGATTAAAGATGCCTGTGCCAGGTAATCCTGCAGTACCAGGAATACCTGGTGCAGGATTGCCTGGTGCAGGATTGCCCGGTGCAGGATTGCCTGGTGCTGGAATGCCCGGTGCTGGAATACCTGGTGCGGGACTGCCCGGTGCTGGAATGCCCGGTGCAGGAATGCCCGGTGTGGCAATGCCTGGTGCAGCAATGCCCGGTGCCGGAATGCCCGGTGCGGGACTGCCCGGTGCAGGACTACCTGGTGCAGGAATGCCCACTGCAGGAGGTGAAGAACATGCCTTCCTGACTGTAGGATCAAAGGAGGTCAACAGTGGGCCTCCATTTAACTTTCCTGGTAATTTTGGTGGGTCAAATGCCTTTGGGCCACCACTTCCTCCTCCAGGATTGGGAGGGGCCTTTGGTGATGCTAGGCCCAGTATGCCTTCAGTTGGAAACAGTGGTTTGCCTGGTCTAGGACTGGATGTTCCAGGTTTTGGAGGTGGACCAAATAATTTAAGCGGGCCAACAGGATTTGGAGGGGGCCCTCAGAATTTTGGAAATGGTCCCCCTGGTAGTTTAGGTGGTCCCCCTGGTTTTGGAAGTGGCCCTCCTGGTCTTGGAAGTGCCCCTGGGCATTTGAGTGGGCCACCAGCTTTTGGGCCCGGGCCTGGGCCTGGGCCTGGGCCAATCCATATTGGCGGTCCCCCTGGCTTTGGATCTAGTTCTGGGAAACCAGGACCCACAGTAATTAAAGTTCAGAACATGCCCTTTACCGTGTCTATTGATGAGATTTTAGATTTCTTTTATGGTTATCAAGTAATCCCAGGCTCAGTGTGTTTAAAATACAATGAAAAAGGTATGCCCACAGGTGAAGCCATGGTGGCCTTTGAATCTCGGGATGAAGCTACAGCTGCTGTCATTGATTTAAATGACAGGCCTATAGGCTCAAGAAAAGTAAAACTTGTATTAGGGTAGCCATTCACATAAATTCTTTATAGATCTTCATGTTGCTGTGATTAATGCATCCAGATTGTTTAGTATTTCCAGGTTAGAACCTGTGGATTGTTTCATTTGCATATAGATTGGTTTCCATAACATAGAGCATTGGTTGACTGTTTATAGAAGACTCACTACAGGATAAACGTTGCTATATGTTATAGTAAAGCTATCTGGAGAGAACACAAAAATGATTTTGGCATACCATTAGAGAAACTATTTGTAAAACTCAAATGACCACATGAAGCTTATCAAGGAGTCTAGATTGGTTTTGTTTTATACCATATGGGATGAAGAAAATAGAAAGTAGAGCTCATTGAGGGTGTGGCTCTTGCCAGCTGCTGAAAATAGAAGTTGGCTACTCAGAATTTGGTTTAAAGCTGGACAGATTTGCTTTGTTATAGGGTAAAACTTTGTCTAAAGTCCTCATTTTCTTTAAAAGTTGAATAAAATCTCTGTATACAGATTCATTGTATGTACCTTTATTGCTTCTTGAGGGTTCTTGCTGTATAGACAGTCCTGCTTCAGAAGTTGCTGCTTTGTTTGCCTAATTGACTCATTTGTAAATGAGCAGAACTGTTTTGTTGCTATTTTTTCCTAAATATATAACTCCACACATGATTTTGTGCTACAACTTTGATTTCTAATGTCATACATAGAACTGTGTGGAATAAGACTTTTGTCATAAAAATAAACTATAGAGTTCTCTACCTGCCAGAGCCTTTTTGGTTTGACCGTCAAGTTTTAGTTTAGTGGGTTTCAAAAGTGTTCATGTTGTTTGAATAGCATCAAAAACCAGAAACCATTTTTAATAATCAGCGTTTAAGATGCTTGATTTGAAGCCCAGTCTATGTTGGACTAATTGCTGTAACAATTTTCCTTTGTCCCAATATATATGAAATTTTGGCCTTTGAAAACAGAGGGAGTCTCTTAATAAATTAAGAGCATCATTATATCAAGGTTTTTTTAAAAACTGAAGTTGAAGTTGTTAGCTTTATTAGCAGTATTATAGAATAAAAGATCTATAAGCTGGTTCATAGATTGATAATGTGTTTAATCCTCTTAATTGGAGACTTTTTGGCATAGTTGTTCGATCAGGAGCCTGTGTACAAAAATTCTTAATGCAGAGGACAAGTGCAGCTGCCAGAGGGGAGCAAATTGGAACTCCTTGCCCTTTTATACTATTTTCTTTGGCATTCAGGACACTAGGGCAGGAGGAGCACAATAGGTTCTGGTTGGTAAGTGTCCTTGTCATGAAAACATTTGCTTTATAGTGTCCTGTTTATTGCCACAAAAGGCTCTAATTAGGGTTACTTTCCTTAGTTAAAATGCTCTAAAGATGTGTCACATTATATTATCATAAATATACAAAATGGGAGATTGGTGAGATATCATGAAAAACAAACTATCTTTTACATGGTCCTCTTGCTTTGGTTTTAAACATCCCCAACATTTCCTACAAATCAGTGTATTTACAGAAGGGTCAGTCTTTTAAAAATATATATATATATATAATAGTGCCTTTTTGGTGTTGCAAGTTAGTGGAACACTGAAATACAGCGTCGCGCCGCATTGAGTGGCAACAGTTTTCATTTGTGTGATAAGAGTTGGAAAGCCTTTTGATCACTACACTCTTAAAGAATTGACAGTACAGGATTTTTGCTTAAAGAAGGGATTGTTTAGACTCTAAAAGAAGAGGTGGCTGCACTGTGGGTCTTTTGATAATTAACGAATACAAATTTGCTTTGACACAGATCATTAGATAACTGCCTCCCCAACTTAAAAAGTGATATGATGTTTGTGTATGCTGTTCAATTTAAGTTTTCTGTTAAGTAATCACTTTTCATTCCAAAGACAATGCAAAAAACTTCAATGCTGCTTGCGAGTCTTATTTCAACCACAGATATTTTCCCCATTGGAAAGCTGACTATTTTCATTTTAGAAAAATGGGTTGTTTAAAGATAAAACTCCTTTATTTTTTTTCACAATTTATTTTGGTTATATGTTCGTAATTCTTATTAAATATTTCATATACTTTATTGCAACTGCTTTGTTATTTCTACATCTTAGAAAATGCTGAAAAGGAAAACTTGATTGCATTGTTCATTGAATTAATAAATTAAGAAAATAGTGGTTTGTGTAGAAATTGGAGAGAACTGTGTTTCATATTTCATTGAATCACAACAGTGCTGCTCGTTGTGAAATGTAATTAAATACTTTGCCCTTTGGAACTTGATTTTTGTGTATCTGAGACTTATTAACATAGTGCTAACTGGCATACTGTTTATCTTGTTCTGGGCATTGGAGTTTCAGTTTTAAAAACATTCTTGAAAAATGTTCTGTGAAACTATTCATACCTTTCTACAAATTTTCTTCTAGGAACTAGGTTTGGGGTGTCAATGAATTTACACTTTTCTAACTTGCTTTGTATGGTATGAAGGATTTGTAAAGCTTTGCTCAAAGTTGTGTGCATTTGTAAACATGATATTTTCAATTTTATGTGTAAATTTTATTGTTTACTTTTGGTGACAATGGGAGAGAATCTTTTCCATTAGGTTTAATTTTTTTCCTTCTGAGTTTTTATTGGTGTTCATTTTTCTTTTGGTTTAAAGGATTAGAGAAATCAAATGTATTTTATAAATAAGCAAACTTGTAAACTTTTCTGAACTTTAGTGAAATATTTAGTTCACAGCATAATTTGGAGGTGTGTTCTATGTTTACACAGTAGTTTAGATGTACAATTACTAGTGGCTTTAAACAAAAAAATTACAGTGTTAAGTGAAATATAATTCCTGGCTTTGTACTACAAATGGTCAAAGCACCAATGATGAAAATTCCATTAAGGAACTTTAATTCAAAATTTCTGATAATGATATTCAGTATAGCTAAAGTCAGTGTTAACCCACTGAATGAAAATCTAGGACTGCTGGGCGGCGCCTGTAGCTCAGTGAGTAGGGCGCCGGCCCCATATGCCGAGGGTGGCGGGTTCAGACCCAGGCCGGCCAAACTGCAACCAAAAAAAAAATAGCCTGGTGTTGTGGCTGGCGCCTGTAGTCCCAGCTGCTCGGGAGGCTGAGGCAAGAGAATCACATAAGCCCAAGAGTTGGAGGTTGCTGAGAGCTGTGTGACGCCACGGCACTCTACCGAGGGCGGTACAGTGAGACTCTGTCTCTACAAAAAAAAAGAAAATCTAGGACTGCATGGAAGTAAGCAAACATACACATTTTTAGGTGGAAATACTCACCTTCACATAAAAACCAAACTATGACGCCTTTTTACTGAATTCTGTGATTGTGTACAGGTGTGGGCCAAGTTAAAAGTAAAACACAGTCATCGATTTTAAGAACACTTGGAAAACAAGAAAATGTATAATTGCTGCTAGTCAGACATTTTGGAAAGAATTTCTGGTGGTGGACAATTTAAAAGTTACTTCCCACCTTTGTAAAATTGCCACGTTAAATTGTTGCACTGGCAGTTCTACACTAGTCCAAACTTCAGAAACCAAACAGGATAAAATGGCTCTTTGCCATTGTGGCTACAACATTGCCAGCAAATACTGCCTAGGCATCATTCAGGAAAGGTTTTTGTTTATAAAGTCTTGAATACTGTTCAATAAACTTGTCACAAAATAAAACAGGCTGATGCTTTTAATGCTTTAATTGCACAAAAGTACTTCAATGAGCTACAACATTATTACATATATTTTTTTAAACTGAAAATACGTACCTTTGGAAAGGTGGATTTGGTGATCTTGGAAGTAACAATGGTTGGTTGTCCTTGTCTTCTAATGCTGAAGTGTGAAAAGAAGAGGATACCTGAAACGGCAGGGAGGAGACTTGATTCTAGGTCAAGTCTGTGGTATCTATACCTTTTTAGAATTTTATTTATGTGTGTGTTTTGCTAGCAAACTACTTTTATGTGGATGCTCCTTTTTACAGGAATTTTAAACAAGTCTGTGAATTATGTTTAAAAACTGATTACAGTAGGGAATGGGAAGAGAAATCTTCAGAGTATAGATTCTCAATGTATACACCTAAAGGTTTTTGTTTTTGCATTAGTATGTGAGGTACTAGAGTAGGGAAGAAAAGAGGAATTGAAAATACTGCTGCTTTCTGACATTGATACTGTGATTTTTGTCTCTTCCACATGTGTTCAACTTGTACAAAAAGCAAGTCTAGAGTCCTTTAAAAAAAAGTCTAGAGTTGCAGTGAAACTAGTAGGCTGTACCTTATAATCAAAGCTCTTGAAAAATACTTAAAATTTTTATCATGAAAGAGTTTAACTTGTATTTGATCTTAAATCCCAGCTTGTTTTAGTGAGTATTAGACTAGATGACTAGGCGTACATAATGCAAGGTGGTAGTGGAGCCATTTTAAAATAATTAAGGTTTGAGTAAGCGTTGGAAAAATCTCTGAAAACCAGCCTACATATATCCACAATGGCTTTTACCATCTGAAAGGGGTGACCTGTGTGGTAATATGTCTCTTTTTCTTGTTCAGGGGAGATCACTTCTATAATTTGTAGTTAATCTCTATTTTTTAATTTTATTTTTTTCAAAGACTGAAGTGCAGTATTGAGGAGGGGGAAAGAGTAGAACAAGTAGATTGATCTGTAACTGACTGAACAACCAATTGAGGTAACTCACTACATCTGGGCCAGACAATAGTTTATTTATTATGGGCATCATCGCTGTTTTCCCAAAAGTAGGGTTTTTGAGGGATATGGTAGAATCTAAATGACTTTACTTTCTTATTACAAAGTTTGATTTGTTTCATCTTTTTAGTATAAAATCTGATAGAGCACATTGACTTTAAATGTTCTGGAAAGTGTATACTTGATTAGTGTAATTCTCTGATTGCTCTAGTTGACTTTTCTGGGAAAACCTGTCTGTTCAGCAACATTCGTTCATCTTCTATTGGTGCCTGTTCAGGTAAATGTTAATTCTTTACTGTGCTATTCCTGGATTTATTCTTGGTGCTTTGGGCTATTTTGTGTCCCAGAGTCTCGACAGCATCCTAAAGTATGACTCCTTTTCTGGATCAACATAAGTAACAATGAGCAACCAAGGTGGCATGATTTTCTACATATTGCTGTACTCCTGAAGAGTCCAGAAGGAGTAAAAAGCCACCTGATGTGAACATTTCAGCCCCATGGACAGAAGGGCAGCACTCTAAAAGTCTGGGGGCAAACTCATTAACTGTATACCTTGAATTCTGTCACTGGACTGACCTCCAGTGAAAATGCTGATGGTTAAAGTTTACAGACTCAGCAAACAGTTGAATAGACGTGGTAAATGGCACAGCGGAGCACTGGAATTGGCAACAGTTCCAGACATCTGGATTTTGACCTTAATAATTTCAAGTCACTTTTATTGATCAACTGATGGCTTGCCATTTCATGTTGAGGGAAGGAAGTGACTATTTGGGGGAAATGGAGCAATGACCAGGAAAACAGTTCAATGGGAACAGAGTCAAGGGTGTTGAGTCAACTTAACTCTTCCCAGGAGTGGTGCTTTATTTTCAAATAGACTACTATCCTTTGGTGTTTCATTTCCTTCAATATGCAGCTACTAGTTTTTACCTTTTGCCTGCTTATATAGTAAATTTGCTGGTAACTAGGACTAGGAGACATTTACACTAAACAAATCACCTGTTAGTCTTTACAGAGTGAGTGATTTAAGAAGGGTAAAATAAAGAAATTCACCTACTTAGGGGTTTTAAATCATACCAACTGGTGTGCTACCCTGTTTCCCCGAAAAAAAGACATCCTCCGAAAATAAGACCTACTTACAGGAAAGATAAGACGTCCCCTGAAAATAAGACCTAGCGCATCTTTGGGAGCACTGAAGTAAGACACTGTCTTATTTTCGGGGAAACGGTATTTCCTCCTTTTTCTTTTGTTCCACTTGAAAGTTTGAGACAGCCTCACTCTGTTGCCATGGTAGAGTGTAGTGGTGTCATCGTAGCTCACTGCAATTAAATTCCTGGGTGCAAGCGATTCTCTTGCCTCAACCTCCCCTGTAGCTGGGACTAAAGGCACACCCCACTATGCTTGGCTAATTTTTCTCCTTCCTTCCTTCCTTTTTTTTTTTTTTTTAAATAGAAACAGGGTCTTGCTATTGCCCAGCTGGTCTCTTACTCCTGACCTCAAGCAGTCTTCCTGCCTTGGCCTCCCAGAGTGTAAGGATTACAGGCCCAGCAGAAGTTTGTTAATGGCCACCTCCCACTACACTTAGGTTGCATGGGGGTGGGAGGGTGGTATAGCCTTTATACATAACTTCTGTGGTGTGGGCTACGAAACCAGCAGAATCCGGCTATTAATCTGGCTAAAGTGATGAAAGGATTAATGTACCTGCTACTTCCTGAAGTAGATAACTGCTTTGTTTCTATGACCATTGAATTGATAGGTTGGAATTAAAAACATCTATTTCCTTCATTTAAGCTTTTAAGGCAATTTCAGGCTGGGCACAGTGGCCCACGCCTGTAATCCCAGCACTTGGGAGATTGAGACGGGTGGATGGCCTGAGCTCACAGATTTAGACCAGTCTGAGCTAGAGTGAGACTTCATCTCTAAAAAGAAAAAAATAGCTGGGTGTTGTGTCGGGCACCTGTAGTCCCAGCTACTTGGGAGGCTGAGGCAAAAGAATCGTTTAAGTCCAGGAGTTTGAGGTTGCTGTGAGCAATGATGCCATGGCACTCTACCAAGAGTGACAGAGTGAGACTCTGTCTCCAAAAAAAAAATTCATATGAATATACACAAGTTAGCTGTAACTGTATCCCATGCTAACAAAATTTTTGACCTGTGTTGTGCACCCAGCACTTAAACATTGGTGGACACTCTGGGAGGCCAAGGCAGGTGGATTGCTCGAGCTGAGAAGGTGGAGAACAGCCTGAGCAAGAAGACGCTGTCTGTACTAAAAATAGAAAAAATAGCCAGGTGTTTTGGCAGGTGCCTATAATCCGAGCTATTCAGGAGGCTGAAGCAAGAGGATTGCTCATACCCAGGAGTTTGAGGTTACTAGAAGCTGTGAAGCCACAGCACTCTACATAGAGTAACAGTGAGACTGTCTCAAACACACACACATATACACAAAAGCAAATTTGGAAAAATTTTGGAAAATTTGGAAAAATAGTGGAAAAAGAAGCAAAATAAAATGCTTGTAATTCGAGAGTTTATATCCTTAAGTTATACAAGTAAGTGTTTGGTTATGCTTATGCTTGTACTGAACTGGGCCAGTTGCTAAATCATGGTTAGAAAGGAACAAGTATGAACTAGTGTGCATATAGTTTTCCTATTGTTGAAATCCTCCCTTTATTTTTCTACTTCCCTAACATGCAAATTCTGAAGAGTGATCCTTAAGCTCGCCCAAGTATCCCAAAACAATTTATTCAGGGAAGGGTAGGGGAAACTAAGGAACAATAGGTATGTTTTTTTTCCAAGAGCTTTGGTATACCGCTTTTGTTCGTTCACTCCGCTTCATTTGTGTCATAGGTCCCTGCACACTGGAGTTGCACAAGTTTCTGGGGATGCTCTGGTCTGGACATGTTCAGGAAGGTGGTCCAGTACTGTTCAATGGTCCAGGTCCTCTTTATCATGCTGTGGTCCAGACCCCACATTAAAAGAATTTACATTCTTTTAATTCATCTGTCCAGACCCCACAGCATGATAGAGAGGAATTAAAAGAATGTAAATCCAGTAGGCTGAAATGAAGCAGAATTGACTACCACATGGATGTTCTTTGAAAGTTTTTATATCCCATTTTTCTGAAGTGAATCCTTTATTTACACTATTTATGCTTGCTATTTAAAATTTATCCCTTTGATGACATACTATAAATGTGGAGTCATCCTATAAAAGTGGAGTCCAATTCCTCTCTCCCTGCCCCTGCAGTCAAAGAGAATTATTTTCCATGTGTGTGCAAGGCTAGTTAGTATAAGTCATGGGGAGAGGCTGTATGAACCTCACTACTTCTAGTGACCAGGTGGACTTTAGGCTGGATTACAAAACGTGAGCTATTGCTGAAATGTGGTAGAGACAAATCACATTCCTAGGAAATCAGGTCATAGTTTTGTCAGTTGCTATGACCCAGGATAAATCCCTTTTTCTTCTATAAAATGGGATTAAGAAAGATAATCTCATCCAGTTTTAAGCTTCCTGGTGAACATAGCCATTCTTGGCATTTCTGGAACTCTGCAGTAAATTTGGACGTTAAAAAGAGATCAGGAATACAACTACAAATTTTGATCTGGCTACTGCTCTAATGTGAGACTGTTCTTGTGTGGAAGTGGGTCCACACTGCAGCTTGAGAGCTTCAAAGGGGAATGGTCTTCATTTCCCCTTTTGGAGGTTGTCCACGTCCTGCCATGCCGGTTAGATCGTCTAGAGCTGGTAGACCAGAGATGTTCCTCCTGGGTATCCCATCAATCAAGGAGTAAATGATATTGCAAAGGACCTAAAGATAGGACTTGCACATTTGTGAGCACTGAAAGGAGCAGTTGATTTGAACTGAGTGCTTTGTGCCAAACAGGCCACTTGCAATGTTTGACCTCGTTAATACAATACCTTTGTAAAGTTGGTGGTGTTGTGAAGTGTTGCCACTTTGCAGGTTGGGTAACCAGGCACAGAGAAACTTAATAACTTGTCCAAAATCTCCTTGATAGGAAGGGGTGAGCAGAAATTGTTTTAATAATAGATACTCGCATGACTTCAGAGGTAGAGCCCTTCTGTTCCCTGCCTCTCTCTGACTGTGGGGGGAAAAGATGGGGGCCACTGCCAGCACTCATCTATCATGGATCCTGAGCCTGCTGGCACAGGGGTTATCATCCTGCTCCAGTGCTTTTTCAATTTCTCAGTTCCCAAGTGAGAGTGGAGAGGCAGACTACATTACCCATCTATAAAGCTGTTCAGCCTCTGCAGTCAAGTTCATGATTAGAGTGGAACCTGAACTTAATTTGAAGTAGGCAAGTAGAGGCTTTGAAATCATATTAAGAGTCTCTGGGCAGAGACATACTCCCATTCCAAAAGAATCCTATCCTGCTTGAAGACTATGCATTCCTTAGTTTGCTTCCCTCCCCAAATCCAATTCTGTCCTTAAGCTAGATTCTCTTTGACAGGTTGGGCTCACGTTAGATTTGTTAAACTTTGGGGGAAGTCTTTGGGGACATTGAAATTGGATTAATGGCTTACACATTGTTTTGACCTTCACCCAGTACAGTAGGCTAGGAAACCCTATGGCCATTTAAGTATCTGAGTGGCAGGATCAGTCCTTTAACAAACCTTTACCATATTTTTCCACTTTTCACTTTTTGTGTGCACATCCAATGCAGCATTGCTGAATGAATACTTCATGGCAGCTAAACTTTTTAGTAGTACATGGGTCTAAACCAAATTTATTTAAAATTTCAGCTTATGTAGACTATTTTAGTAGCCCTTAGTTATATGTATGAACAAATATAAAGAAGTATAGTTTATGGCAAGGATTTGTGTGTGTGCATGCTTGTTTTTTTTTTCGAGTCTCACTTTGTTGCCCTAGGTAGAGTGCCATGATGTCATAACTCACAGCAACCCCAGACTCTGGCTCAAGTGATCCTCTTGCCTCAGCTTCCCAAGTAGCTGGGACTACAGGCGCCCACAACAACTCCCAGCTATTTTTAGAGGTGGGGTCTTGCTCTTGCTTAGGCTGGTCTTAAACTCCTGAGCTCAGGCAGTCCACCTGCCCTGGCCTCCCAGAGTGCTAGGATTACAGGCATGAGCCATCACTCCTGTCCAGGATTTGCATTTTGGGTTCAGTTTGTGACCTATAAAGAATGTCCCTGAAAGTGCTAACTTTGGAGAATTCCTGAGTTAGAGAAGCAGGGATAAAAGAAACTAGTTAACAACTCCATGTTGCTCTGAGGCTGAGAAGTAAAGAAAGTGGTGGTGGTGGGTGTAGTTTTTTCCGACCTTATGGGGAAAAGTATTCAGTAGATAGTTCCTTTTTGGGAGCCTATGGAGGATTTCTTCATTAACTTTCAAGACTTGATCCAGCATCTGTGAGCTGCTCCAGCATACCAAGGTAGGAGTATGAGCATGACTTTGGTTTGTTAAAGGACTGATCCTGCCACTCAGATACTTAAGTTTTTTATAGGTTCTCCTTGCCACCTCTCTGCAACTTCAGAGGGCATTACCTTGGTGGATTAAAGGAAGTTAGAATTGCAGTCTAATGCCTTTTGTGGTTAGGGCTTTGGGAGTGGAAGAGGGCAGTGTAAGGACTGATGGATGAATTGCAGCTCTTTTGGCACTGAATTGATCTCGACCCAGGAAAAAACATCTGTTCTAGGATTTATGAAGAACAGAGTTAGAACCTCCCAAGGCAGGGCGAGGATGCCATAGAAAATGAAGGCAAGTAGTTCCCTGTTAGCGGAGAGTGTGATTCCCTCTGGTACACTGGCTGGCAGGGCAAAGGAAGTCCTGACTTGAGCATTTGCTCAGTTTCTGTGGTTTAAAACAGAGGCTACCTGTTTGCAAAATTCTTTAACATTTTATGGTTGTCTCTTGAAAGTCACACAAGCCTGCTCCAGCATACTGCAGCAAACTTCCCACAGGTGTTTTGAATTCTCATTGTATTTTTAGGTCTGTGCTTTATGGCAGGAGTTGCTGAAGCAGCATTTAACCCAGTGGTTCTCAACCTTCCTAATGCTGCGTGGGTTGCAACCCACAGGTTGAGAACCATTGATTTAACTTAAGACTTGTCATTTAATTGACAGATAAGAAGCTGGAGAGACATTGACACAAAGCAATTGTGTGGTATGAATTGAGTATAGTAACCCAGAGTAAGAACTTACTGAGTGCTGGAAAGATCATGAAAAGGGGAATGTATGTGAGCTAGGCTTGAAAAACGATGATGGTAGTACCCTGTTTTCCCGAAAATAAGACATCATCTGAAAATAAGACCTACTTAAAGGAAAGATAAGACGTCCCCTGAAAATAAGACCTAGCGCATCTTTGGGAGCACACCTTAAAATAAGACACTGTCTTATTTATTTTCGGGGAAACAGGGTAGATAATACATGGGTATAGTAGTTCTACACTCTATAGGAAGCACCTTGCATACATCTTTAGAAATAGAATATATTCACTTTATCTTTAGTAATATTAAGAATCTTATGCCCAGGTTACCTTGATAGGACGTTAACGTGGTATATTAGCTAGGAAGGAGTAAGGCCAGTATTTGGAACCTGGTCACTTAAATGCAGAACCTGTACTCTTGCCCACTAATCAGATTGCTATTGACTATAAGAAGGGAGGCTCTTCCAGGAGAGAAGAATATAACTACCGTCCAAAGTTCTGGAGCGTGTGAGAGTCAGAGTATGTGAATTCTAGTCCTCCTTTCACTTAGCCATGTATGTGGCCTTAGCTGGATTGTGTATTCCTTGGATTGAGGGACTTGGGTTAGGTGATCTCTTAGTTCCTTTTTATTTCTGATGTTTTGTGAATTGTAAGATCTAAAAACGAGAATAAATGTGGCTTATTTAAGGGACAGTGAGAGTGTGTGCCGACCAGGGCACTTGAAGGTTGGCAGTAAGAGTAAACAGGAAAACAAGGAGAAGTGGAGGCAAATGAGAATGTCAAGTGGTAAAAAGGAACTGCAGAAATGGTTGGTGCTCTACACTTGGCTGTTTTCCATTTGCAATTGCTGACTTGCTCCAAATGGAAATGGATGAGTAGTGGTGGCATATATAGATAGAACAAGCTGGTATTTTGTGTTGGATGTTCCTAAAAAGCTCTCAACCTTAAATGTCTTAAGCAGCAGGTCAGGGCTAGATTTGGATTATTTCTGGAGATCCTTGGGTTATCAGTTCTTTCCTGGCATTCCTTCATTTAACAGATTTCAATAGAGTACCCTATTATGTGCCAGTCACTGGAATGGCAACATGGCTGGTGTGGTCCCTTTGTTGAATTTTAATCTAAGGGGAAATACAAATTACACATTTTGAGAGGATTATGAGAAACAGGATTTTGTCGGATTGGAGTCAGAGGTGTCTTACTTAAACAGAGAACAGATTGGGGTGGGGGGCGGTGGAGGACCGAATGCAATCGGTGAGGCCAATTAGACCATGATGGACATGTAGATAAAATGTGCTGGTTGACAAGAGTGCATAGAGATCTGGCAAGACTAGTCCAACCTCTCTTATAAAAATATAAAAATATAAATTTTATGACTTCTCTTTTTGACTCAAATGTGATATTTAATAAGGTTTTGTAAAATTTTGGTCCTAAAAAGTAGGTTGAAAGTCCCATGGGGTTCGTTATTTAATGGTACTAAGGGAAAGCAAATGAGTCTGGTTTAAAGTAAGTAGCTGTTCAAGAGAGACAGGATAATTAAAACATGAAAAAAACAGGTACAGGAGAGAAGAGGGTTTTTGTTTGTTTACTTGTTTTTGAGATGGTATCACTTTGTCACCCTGGATAGAGTGCTATGGCATCAGAGCTCACAGCAACCTCAAACTTCTGGGCTCAAGTGATTCTCTTGCTTCAGACTCCTGAGTAACTGGGACTATAGGTGCCCACCCACAAAGCCCAGCTATTTTTTTTAGAGACAGGGTCTCACTCTTGCTCAGGCTGATCTCAAACTTGTAAGCTCAAACAATCCATCTACCTCTGCCTCATAGGGGTAGAGGTGTGAGCCACCACTCTTAGCCCCAAGAGAAGAATGTTTTGTTTTGTTTTTGAGACAGAGTCTCACTATGTCGCCCTCAGTAGAGTGCATTGGTGTCACAGCTCACAGCAATCTCAAACTCTTGGACTCAAGAGATTCTTTTGCCTCAACTTCCTAAGTAGCTAGGACTGTATACAGGTGCCCGCACAACACCCCGCAACGTTTTTTGTTGCAGTTGTCATTGTTTAGCTGGCCCTGGGCAGGTTCAAACCCACCAGTGTCGGTGTATGTGGCTGGCGCCATAACCACGTGTACGGGTGCTGTGCTGAGAAGAATGTTTTAATCAAAAATTTCCAAGTAGAGGTAGATTTCAAAGGAGATAAATAGGATTTAGAGGAGACTAATAACATCGTGGATTATAGGTCATGTAAGGGGAATATGGCTCAAGGGATAGAAAACCACACATTGTAAAAAATTGTTTATAAAGGGTTGCCCATTCTGATGAGAAAGAAGAGGCTGATCTTTGAAAAACAAAACAGTGTGGTTGCACAGAAGTTCTGACCTCTCAGAATGGAAGCCAGGCCACCATAATAGCTTCACTTCAGTGAAAAGTCCAGCTCCATATGCTACTGAGGCACATGCAAGTCCACACAATATGGTTGATGTTTGAGTCTGAGTTCAACAAAGAAACTGAAAAAGCGTGTATTCTGGGAAAAGTGTTATGACGATTAGGAAAGAATGCTTTAGCACAAGCAGGCACTCCTGGCCTACTGCATGTGTTTGGCCCTGAGCATCTCTCTGGGGGCTCTGAGAAGTCATGGAGTGAGAAGACAACAGCTCCTTGTTGCCTGTAATCTCACTACCCCAGGTAATCACTGCTAAAGCTTTTGTTCACTTCTTACCAGGGGGAGGTCCTCTAGTCTCCCATTTAAATTTTCCCCAAAGTTTTTTTTTTTTTTTTTTTTTTTGAGAAAGAGCCTCAAGCTGTCACCCTGGGTAGACTACTGTGACATCACAGCTCACAGCAACCTCCAACTACTGGGCTCAAGCGATTCTCCTGCCTCCACTTCCCAAGTAGCTGGGACCACAGGCGCCTGCCACAATGCCTGGCTATTTTTTGGTTGCAGCCATCATTGTTTGGCGGGCCTGGGCTGGATTCGAACCTGCCAACTCAGGTGTATGTGGCTGGTGCCTTAGCTGCTTGAGCCACAGGCACCGAGCCTCCCAAGTTTTATTATGAAAACTTTCAGCATGCAGCAAAGTTTAGATAGATAGATAGATTTATCTATATAGATTGCACTCATGAGTTAGAGAACACCTCAACAAAAATTGAGACCCCCATCTCTACTAAAAATAGAAAAATTGAGGCAAGAGGATTGCTTGAGCCAAGAGTTGGAGGTTGCTGTAAGCTATGATGTTACAGCACTCTTCACCCAGGGTGACAGCTTGAGACTCTGTCTCAAAAAAACTTTTTTTTACAATCAGATGTAAGTGTACCTTTAGAATAAAGTGGGGCTGCGCCTGTGGCTCAGTGAGTAGGGCGCCGGCCCCATATGCCGAGGGTGGCGGGTTCAAACCCAGCCCCGGCCAAACTGCAACAAAAAAATAGCCGGGTGCTGTGGCGGGCGCCTGTAGTCCCAGCTACTCGGGAGGCTGAGGCAAGAGAATCGCGTAAGCCCAGGAGTTGGAGGTTGCTGTGAGCTGTGTGAGGCCACGGCACTCTACCGAGGGCCATAAAGTGAGACTCTGTCTCTACAAAAAAAAAAAAAAAAATAGAATAAAGTGACAAATGTATATTTTCCTGTAACATACGTTCCTATCTTTCAGAGGAATTTCTCCATTCCTTCCTAGAGTTTTCTTTTCCGTTAGTACCTACCCTTCTTGGGAAGCAGGGAGGGCAAACACTGTTTGGGATAGGTTTTGCCTGTTGGAATCTATTTTACCCTTCAAATATATCTGTGTTACAGATATTAGTAGTTTGTTTTTGCTGAATAGTTTTTGGTAAATAATCACAGTTATCCATTCTCATATTGATAAATACCTAGGCTGTTTTTTAAGTTTTTGGCTATCGTCAATAAAGTGCTATGAACATTCTTGTAAAAATCTTTGTGGACATAATGTTTTCACTTCTTTTGGATAAAAATGTAGGAGTGGAATTACTCGGGCTAGGTATATGTTTGGTTTTCTGATAAGCTGCCAGAGTGTTTTCCAGAGTTGTATATTTAATACTTCACTAACAACATCCTTGCCAAAATCTGGCCTTGTCAGTCCTTTCAGTTTTATTCACTGTGGGTACGTGACAGTATTTCCTTGTGGTTTTGTGTTTCCCTGATGACTGATGGTGTGGATCATTTCCTTATTTCTGATTCATTTATGAAGTGTCTGATCAAATCTTTTCCTCATCTTTAAATTGACTATCATTTAATACTGAGTTGTAGGAGTCCTGTGTTTAAACTTTAAAGCTTAACTGTACAAGATCAGGATAGGGAAGGTTTATTGCTGGACATTAGTTTACATGAAAATGGCCTGAAGTGTGAGTTGAGCAAAAGCACACTCACTGACAGTTATGTGTACCAACTATTTCAAGCACTTGCCTGTGCTAAGCACTAGTACTAGTAATATAGAGATGATAGTCAGCTATAGTTCTAGGCCATGGTAAGAACTTTGGATTTTATTTTGAGTGTTTGGTGAAGCCACTCCAGAGTTGTAAGCAGAGAAGCGACATGATTTGGTTTCTTTCTTTCTTTTTTTTTTTTTGAGACAGTCTTTCTGTGTCGTCCTCGGTAGAGTGCTGTGGCGTCACAGCTGACAGCAAACTCAAACTCTTGGGCTTAAGCAATTCTCTTGCCTCAGCCTCCCGAGTAGCTGAGACTACAGGTGCCCACCCCAATACCCGGCTATTTTCTTATGCGGTTGTCATTGTTTAGCTGGCCCTGGCCAGGCTTGAACCCCCCAGCCTCGGTGCATGTGGCTGGTGCCATAACCACTGTGCTATGGGTGCCGAGCCATGATTTGGTTTCTTTTTGGCCAATAAACACAGAAATCTGTGTGTGGTTGCAGAAAGGCTAATGAGGAAACCAGTCATCTGGATGACAGATAAGAAAATCCTACCTGGGAAAGATGGGCAAAGCTTCATAAAGGAATAATGTTATTGCCAGACGCCTGGATGACAAGACACTTGTGAGGCAGGGAAGTCAGAAGTGACAGTGTGTGTGCATTTGATGAACCACAAATCACTTTGAATAACTAGTTGGATGGGTAGGTAAGTGGCAGGAGGTAGAGCTGATAGCAGACTCGTAAGGCCTTTGAAAGTTGAACTGGGAACAGGGTCACCATATTGTACAATTACCAAATTCTGTGTGGATAGGCCCGCTGGAGTTGTGTGACAAGGTCTCCCTCCTGGGCTGTTTGGCTCTTAACCTAAGGACAGTGGGCATTTATACAGGACTTTTTTTTTTTTTTGTAGAGACAGAGTCTCACTTTATGGCCCTCGGTAGAGTGCCGTGGCCTCACACAGCTCACAGCAACCTCCAACTCCTGGGCTTAAGCGATTCTCTTGCCTCAGCCTCCCAAGTAGCTGGGACTACAGGCATCCGCCACAACACCCGCTATTTTTTGGTTGCAGTTTGGCCGGGGCAGGTTTGAACCCGCCACCCTCGGTATATGGGGCCGGCGCCCTACCGACTGAGCCACAGGCGCTGCCCCTATACAGGGCTTTTAATTAGGTTGGAGACTGGAAGCTGGCATCAGGTATGACTAGGTGGGATAGAGCTAAAAAGGAGAAACCAGGGAGGAGCCAAGGGACTTCAAGGATTAAAGTTAGGTAGGGGTTGTGGAACTAGAAGTGTAGAGGCTTTGAGCTTAGAATGAATAGGAGGACTTGAGGTGTAGATGAGGGATAGAGGGAGCTAATGAGGTAATCATTCTTGTGGTTGCCCCCGTGCTCATGGTATTCAGAAATAAACCTTTCTCTTACTAATCTAAAACAAAACAAAATAAACAATATAAAACATTGAAACAGTACAGAAGTGTGTAGAATTGATAACATTTTCACCTTCTGGGCTGGGCATCTGTGGCTAAGTGGTTAGAGCGGTGGTGGCAGGTTCAAACCTGGCCCAGGCCTGTTTAAAAAAAATAAAAACAAAAACATTTCACCTTCTTTCTGTTCCTTTGAGCTACCTAAAACTATAATTATTTGGTGTAACTTCCATATTTTTGTGTATTTATTTGTTTTATATATATTAAAATCTATTGTATATACACTTACACAATTTAAAGTGAAATCATATTCAGCTTTTTTTTTTTTTTTTTGAGACAGAATCTCAAGCTGTCACCTTGGGGTAGGGTACCGTAACATCACAGGTCACAGGAACCTCAAACTCTTGGGCTTGAGTGATTCTCTTGCCTCAGCCTCCCAAGTAGCTGGGGCTATAGGTGCCTGCCACAATGCCTGACTGTTTTTTTTTGTTGTTGCAATTGTCATTGTTGTTTTAGCTGGCCCAGGCTGGGTTCGAGCTTGCCAGCTTCCATGTATGTGACGGGCATCCTACCCACTGAGCCGCCACAAGTGGAATCATATTCAGCATCTTTTACAACTTTATTTTTTCATATAATATCAATAAAATTTTGCCCTAATTATTTCTTTTCTTTTTTTTTTTGTAGAGACAGAGTTTCACTGTACCGCCCTCGGGTAGAGTGCCGTGGCGTCACACGGCTCACAGCAACCTCTTAACTCTTGGGCTTACGTGATTCTCTTGCCTCAGCCTCCCGTGTAGCTGGGACTACAGGCGCCTGCCACAACGCCCGGCTATTTTTTTGTTGCAGTTTGGCCGGGGCTGGGTTTGAACCCACCACCCTCGGCATATGGGGCCAGCGCCCTACTCACTGAGCCACAGGTGCCACCCATGCCTAATTATTTCTTAGTGACTACTCAGCATTCCATTGGTCAAACACACCATAATCTAATCACCAGCTAATTGACAGTCCTTTAAGCTGCGTTAAGTTTTTTGCTGTTCTCAGCAATAATGAAATGAGCGTTCTTTTCATTTGTCTCTGTACTGTGAAAACACAGCCTCAGAGAGCATGCGAGGTGACAGGCATGGAATTCAGATTGTGACTTGGGGAAAGTTGTGGTTCTGCTCCCTTGGGGGAGCATGTATTTTGCTCTGGATCTGTCCTCAGGGAACCTCCAACGGAGTAATCAGGATGGCAGAAGTCTGCAGGCCACATTCTAGAGGCAAAAATCAAAAGAACTGGGGCTGTTTCTCCGGATTTTAGCTAGGACTATTCACAGCTTCCAGGTTTCAGATAGGTTCTCATAAGGAGATAGAATAAGATTTTCCTATGGAGCCCTAGACTGGAGAAGAAGACAGACAAATATGTAGAAGTGGGAATTCCACAGACTAGGGTCAGTTGGGTTAGGACTATGGAGCTAGACTTTTCCGATGAATAGGTTGAAAGAGTAGTGAGGTTTCCCTTGTTGGATGCATTCAAACAGAGGCTGACATCTGTGGAAGGGCAGCACGTGAAGCAAGTTGAACTCTAAAAAATCGTTCTAACTTTGGTTAATAACAGCATTCCAAATGGAGATGATGAGGAACCACTGTGGGTACTGTGGGGTGTGTTAGGGGAGGGATTGACTGAGGGTCAGTTTGGGGGAGATGGGGTGGATATAGATTAAGCCCTACCTGAGACCAATAGTCAAGGAAGGGTAAAGAAAGTAGGGTCTCCGGTGCTTGACCTGGCTCCTTTTCTCTTAGATGGCCTGCTGTGTGACCTTGGTTCAGCTGTCCATTTCCTGTGACCACCTTATTGACAAGGACATCGGCTCCAAGTCTGACCCACTCTGCGTCCTTTTACAAGATGTGGGAGGGGGCAGCTGGGCTGAGGTGAGGTGGACCATGGAGGTTTAAGGTTGTGGAGGGAGGCTAGGACTAGATTTGGGGTGAAGAGTGTATGACTATGATGCTTATTGGCCTCTGCCTACAGCTTGGCCGGACTGAACGAGTGCGGAACTGCTCAAGCCCTCAGTTCTCCAAGACTCTGCAGCTTGAGTACCATTTTGAGACAGTCCAGAAGCTACGCTTTGGCATCTATGACATAGACAACAAGACACCAGATCTGGGGGATGATGACTTCCTAGGGGGGGCTGAGTGTTCCTTAGGACAGGTATGTAAGGCCCAGGATTAGAATCCTTCAGACACAGGTGTTTTGTAAGAGCGCCTGGATCCTGGAGGTGGGGAAAGTAAGCAGGACCTAACCCTGCCTGAGATCTCCCTCCACTTGCTGCTTTGCTCCAGATTGTGTCTAGCCAGAGACTGACTCTACCTTTGATGCTGAAGCCTGGAAAGCCTGCAGGGCGGGGGACTATCATGGTAAGGAAGAACCCAGTAAGGGTAGGGGTGCAGACTTCTATCAATGAAGAATTCATGATACAGTATCCTTTATTTAGGTCTCAGCTCAGGAGTTGAAGGACAGTCGTGTGGTAAACATGGAAGTGGAGGCCAGAAACCTAGATAAGAAGGTGTGTGTAGAAGGAGGCCCTGGGAATCCAAGAAATAAGGGAATAGGGATGGTGTGGGGGGACAGAGGGCTGACATAGTGGTTGTTTTTCCCTGAATCCTATAACCGAGATCTCTGTGGCATTGGCAGGACTTCCTAGGAAAATCGGATCCATTCCTGGAGTTCTTTCGCCAGGGTGATGGGAAATGGCACCTAACTTACAGATCTGAGGTGTGAAAACCCTGGGATTGGGTAGGGTGAGGTAGGAGAGAAACTCCTAGGGTTTGTGACTAGCAAAATTTGGAATACAGAAAGTCTGGGTAGGAAAGGTGGCAGCTCCTCATAGGCCAGGCCACAGCTCACAAGAAGCCTCACCCTCCATCCTCAGGTAATCAAGAACAACTTGAACCCCACATGGAAGCGCTTCTCAGTCCCCCTGCAGCATTTCTGTGGTGGGGACCCCAGCACACCCATCCAGGTGAGGAGCTTGCCTTCTGAGTGATGAACAGGGAAGAGAGCCTGGGGAGGGACTTATTCTTACCTGTCACCTAATTTCTCTATTTCCACACACACCTTCCTCTCAGGTGCGATGCTCTGATTATGACAGCGATGGCTCACACGATCTCATTGGTACCTTCTATACCAGCTTGGCCCAGCTGCAGGCAGTCCCGGTGAGCCCTGGCCCTGCTCAGGGGCATTGAAGTGGGCACAGATGGTTATAGCTTGGGGGAGAGGGAGGAGAGGGCACCTCTAGTCTTTGATGCTCTGGGAGTTTCCTATTCTTAATTTTTCTGTTTTCACCAGGCTCAGTTTGAATGTATCCATCCTGAGAAGCAGCAAAAAAAGAAAAACTATAAGAATTCTGGAACTATCCATGTTAAAATTTGCCAGGTGAGACAGTAGCTCTTATGACCCAGGCTCTGATCCCTAAGCTCCATGATTTCAACACTGTCACCCCAGCCATGACTCTGGTTTCATCTGCAGGTTGAAACGGAGTATTCCTTCTTGGACTACGTGATGGGAGGTTGTCAGATCAACTTCACTGTAAGTTGCCTTACTAGACACAAAAGAACAGGTCTCCACCTGGAGCTCCAGGTGGTCTTCACTTCCCTTTCTCACCTCCTTCCAGGTAGGCATAGACTTTACTGGATCCAATGGAGACCCCTCTTCACCCAACTCCTTACACTACCTGAGTCCAACAGGGGTCAATGAGTACCTGACAGCACTGTGGAGTGTGGGCAGTGTGGTTCAAGACTATGACTCGTGAGTAGCTGTTCTCTTAGCCGTCCCCATGCCCTGCGAATGCTTTAGCCTCTGAGCTCACAGCCCCCTCACTGCCTCCTCCCCAACTTATTGTCTTCTTACAGGGACAAGCTGTTCCCAGCATTTGGATTTGGGGCCCAAGTACCCCCTGATTGGCAGGTGAGCTTTCTTCCTTTCCCTCACTCCTATTTTCAGTTTCAGGATTCTGATTTGGGGTGATGCAGTGAACTTACTTGGTGCTAGCACTCAGCATTAAGAGAAGATGCACGGCTTGGCACCTGTGGCTCAAGTGGCTAAGGTGCCAGCCACATACACCTGAGCTGGCGGGTTTGAATCCAACCTGGGCCCACCAAATAACAGTGACAGCTGCAACCAAAAAATAGCTGGGTGTTGTGGCGGGCGCCTGTAGTCCCAGCTACTTGGGAGGCTGAGGCAAGAGAATCGCTTAAGCCCAGGAGTTGGAGGTTGCTGTGAGCTGTGATGCCACGGCACTCTACCTAGGGCTACAGCTTGAGGCTCTGTCTCAAAAAAAAAAAAAAAAGAGAGAGAGAGAAGATGCAGAGACCCTGCAAGCATGTCCCTGTACGTGTGTGTGTGTGTATAGCAAGTGCTCAGGACTAAATAGCTCCTGTGGAAATCTTGATACATAGAGATAGAGCCTTTATTCTTACCACAAAGAGGTTCATGGGAGAAGAACTTCATTTTCATTCTTGTCCTCAGGTCTCACATGAATTTTCATTGAACTTCAATCCCAGTAATCCCTACTGTGCAGGTGAGTTCCCACATCCACTTAAAGGTAGATCTGTCTACACCAGTGGTTCTCAACCTTACTAATGCTGTGGCCCTTTAATATAGTTCCTGTGGGTCACGACCCCTAGGTTGAGAACCACCGGTCTACATCTAGAAAGACATGTCTATACAGGCAAAGGAGAGTTGGGGAGCATAATAACCTGCCTACATTGTTTAGAGGGAGGATTTTACCAGTAGGCTTTTGGAATCTAATCATCACACCACACAACTTGGAGCATATTGCTTAGTGTCTATGTGTTTTGATTTTGTAATAAGACAATATTTTAGGATATTGAATACTCAAGGAGAGGATGCGAATAAAGCAGTAAGCATAGTACATACTAAGTGCTTTCTAAAAAATGGTAGCTGTTATATCATCATTATTATCTTCGCCTAGAAGCTCACAGGTACTTACTTGGGCATTGGTGGAAGCTTTGGTTGCCTCCTTGCAGGGTAGAGTGCCATGGCATCACAGCTCACAGCAACCTCCAACTCCTGGGTTTAGGAGATTCTCTTGCCTCAGCCCCAAGTAGCTAGGACTACAGGCGCCCGCCACAACGCCCAGCTATTTTTTTTTGTTGTTGCAGTTTGGCCGGGGCTGTGTTTGAACCCACCATCCTTGGTATATGGGGCCGGCGCCCTACTCACTGAGCCATAGGCGCCACCCTCTTTAACTGTATTTTGACATAAGTTCAGAGTTAGAAAAAATTTATAGGAATAGTCATAAGAGTTCATGTCATTGGAACTTAGGGATCAGTGTCTGAGTCATAGGGGCTATTGTTCACCTTTACGCAGATCCCTAAACATTAACATTTTTCCACATTTACTCTCATATGTATACTCTGTGTGTGTGCATATATACATTTTTAAGATTTTTTAAATGTTTGAGAATGTTGTGGTGAACTGCCCTGCCCCAAGTTTGCCTTTCTGGCCCTACCAACGTTACACCCATCATGATCCACATGGCCCCTAAATACTTCAGGGTGTCCTTTCCAAAATCAAGGATATTTTCTTTTATCTAGAGTGCTATGGCCTCACAGCTCACAGCAACCTCCAGCTCTTGGGCTTAGGTGATTTTCTTGCCTCAGCCTCCTGAGTAGCTGGGACTATAGGCGCCCACCACAATGGGCTATTTTTTTGTTGCAGTTTAGCCAGGATGGGTTTGAACCTGCCACCCTTGGTATATGGGGCCGGCACGCTACTCACTGAACCACAGGCGCTGCCCCCAAGGATATTTTCTTACATAACCACAGTCCAATTCTCAAAATGAGAAAATTAACATCAAACTATATCCGACCTATAGCATTTATTCAGTTGTCCTAATGTCTGTCTTTTTTTCTTTCTCTTTCTTTCTTCTCTCTCTCTTTCTGTCTTTCTTTCTTTCTTTTTCTTTTTTTGAGACAGAGTCTCAACTATGTCACCTTCAGTAGAGTGCTATGGTGTCACACCTCACAGCAACCTCCAACTCTTGGGCTTAGGTGATTCTCTTGCCTCAGCCTCCCAAGTAGGACCTGCCAAAACGCCCGGGTATTTGTTGCAATCCATTAGCTGTCCCTGACTGGGTTCAAACCCGCCACCATTGGTGTATGTGGCCAGCGCCATAACTACTGTGCTACGGGTGCCGAGCCTGTCCTAATGTCTTTTACAGCAAAAAATTAAAAAATCTTAGGTCACTGGGTGGTGCCTGTGGCTCAATTGGTGAGGTGCCAGGCCCATATACTGAGGGTGGTGGGTTCAAACCCAGCCCTGGCCAAACTGCAACAAAAAAATAGCTGGACATTGTGGCGGGCGCCTGTAGTCCCAGCTACTCCGGAGGGTGAGGCAAGAGAATCGCTTAAGCCCAGGAGTTGGAGGTTGCTGTGAGCTGTGTGATGCCACGGCACCCTACCGAGGGCCATAAAATGAGACTCTGTCTCTAAAAAAAAGAAATCTTAGGTCACACAGTGTATTCGATTATCTTTTTATCTGGATGAGTTCTTCATGTCTTTCATGATAATAACTTTTTTTTTTTTTTGTTTTTGTTTTTGTTTTTGGCCGGGGCTAGGTTTGAACCCGCCACCTCCGGCATATGGGACCGGTGCCCTACTCCTTGAGCCACAGGTGCCGCCCGATAATAACATTTTTGAAGAGGCCAGATAATTTCTAGAATGTCCCTCAGTTTGGGTTTACCTGATATATGATTAGATTCAGGTTATACATTTGTGGCAGGAATACCACTGAAGTGCTGCTGTCTATTCTCAGCGCATCATATCAAGAGGCAAATGATGTTGATTTGTCCTATTACCAATCATGTTAACTTTGATCACTTGGTTAAGGTAATGTCTACCAGGTTTCTCCACTGTACAAAGTACTGTTTTTCCCTTTGTAATTAGGATCTTTTAAGAAGATACTGTAGGGGGCGGCGCCTGTGGCTCAGTGAGTAGGGTGCCGGCCCCATATGCCGAGGGTGGCGGGTTCAAACCCAGCCCCGACCAAACTGCAACAACAAAAAAAAATAGCCGGGCGTTGTGGCGGGCGCCTGTAGTCCCAGCTGCTCGGGAGGCTGAGGCAAGAGAATTGCGTAAGCCCAAGAGTTAGAGGTTTCTGTGAGCCGTGTGACGTCATGGCACTCTACCCGAGGGTGGTACAGTGAGACTCTGTCTCTACAAAAAAAAAAAAAAGAAGATACTGTAGGCTCAGCGCCTGTAGCTCAGTGGCTAGGGTGCCAGCCACATATACCAGAACTGGCAGGTTCGAACCCAGGCCTGCCAAACAACAATGATAAATACAACCAAAAAATAGCCAGGCATTATGGCAAGCGCCTGTAGTCCCAGCTACTTGGGAGGCTGAGGTGAGAGAATCGCTTAAGCCCAAGAGTTTGAGGTTGCCGTGAGCTGTGACATCACCACATTCTACCCAGGGTGACACAGTGAGACTGTATCAAGAAAAAAAAAAGGAAGAAGATACTATGAAGTATATAAATATCCGATTGTTCATCAACTTTTCCCCCAGTTAAAAATAATTTTTTTTAGAGACAGAATCTTGCTGTCTGGATGAGGCAAGAGAATGCCTAGTCTGGCCTCAAACTCCTAAACACAATCCTTTCCCTTCTTCCTCACAAGCAGCTGGAATTACACATGCATGCACTACGGTGTGCTCAGCTATACTCTAGGTTTTTGGGGTTTTTTGAGACAGAGTCCTACCCTATGCCCCTGAGCAGAGTACAGGGGGCTGCCTCAGCCTCTGGAAGCCGCTGGATTACAGGCGCTTGCTGCCGCGCCCGTCTGGATTTTTCTATTTTTTTCATGAGTTGGGGGTCTCACTGTCGCTCAGGCGAGTACTGAACTCCTGAGCTCAAGCAATTCTCCCTCCTCAGCCTCCCACAGTGCTGGGGCGTGAGCCACTGTGCCTGGCTCTCTAGGTTTTTTTTTGAGACGGAGTCTCACTATGTCGCCCTCAGTAAAGTGCTATGGTGTCATAGCTTACAGCAACCTCAAACTCTTGGGGTTAAGCGATTCTCTTGCCTTAGCCTCCCAAGTAGCTGGGACTACAGGTGCCTGCCACAATGCCTAACTATTTTTTGTTGTTGTTGCAGTTGTCATTGTTTAGCTGTCCTGGGCTGGGTTCGAACCTGCCAGCCTCGGTGCACGTGGCCGGTGCCATAACCACTGTGCTACAGGCGTGGAGCCTACACTCTTAATTTTATTTATGTATTTTTTTGAGACAGAGTGTATGTCACCTTTGGTGGAGTGCCGTGGCATCACAGATCACAGCAACCTCAAACTCTTACCTCAAGAGATTCTTTCACCTCAGCCTCCCAAATAGTTGGGTCTACAGGCACCCTCCACAATGCCCAGCTATTTTTTTGTTGCAGTTGTCATTATTGTATAGCTGGCCCAGGCCAGGTTTGAACCATTGGTGTATGTGGCAGGTGCCAAGCCCACTCTTTTAGTTTTAACATCCATTGATGATCCTTGCCTTAATCAGTTATTTCTATGATGATTATCAAATGATTTTGTAATTCTTCCTTCTGTATTAAGAGCTTTCCCATAATTAATACCTGTATGGATCTTTATTAAATGGATTATAATTCATTATTTTATTAAGTAGGTTATACTCTGATGCGCAATACCTCCTGATTTTGTGCAGGGGATCCTCTTAATTTGAGTTTTAGTTCAAGCTGTGATTTAAGGCAAGTTCGTGCCTCTCTTTGAACCTTAGTTTCCTCATCTGTGAATAGAGGTACATACCCTGGGTCGTAGGGTGATTGAATGAAATGCACATAGGTTCCCAAATCTTGGCTACAATAGGGTGATTTCAGGAGTGGCCCAGTCTCAAGAGATCTAGGATTTTACAGTCTTTTTTGCCTTCCTCTGCAGGTATCCAGGGCATTGTGGATGCCTACCGCCAAGCCCTGCCCCAAATTCGCCTGTATGGCCCCACCAACTTTGCACCCATCATCAACCACGTGGCCAGGTTTGCAGCCCAGGCTGCACATCAAGCGACTGCCTCGGTGAGGGGGGCTGTGGGCAGCAGTGGCAATGGTGGTGGGTCAGAGGCTCCCTTTGAGGACTATGTAATAAGGGACTTTTCAAGGTGGGAATGTATGGGTGGGGTATATGAAGGAGTTTGGGAAGGAGGATCTCCTCAGGACATAAATTGGCTTGTCCCCAGCAATACTTCGTGCTGTTGCTGTTGACGGATGGTGCTGTGACAGATGTAGATGCCACACGTGAGGCTGTGGTACATGCCTCGAACCTGCCTATGTCAGTGATCATTGTGGGTGTAGGTGGTGCTGACTTCCAAGCCATGGAACAGCTGGACGCTGATGGGGGCCCTTTGCGAACATGTTCTGGGCAGACCGCTGCCCGGGACATAGTGCAGTTTGTGCCCTACCGCCGATTCCAGAATGTGAGTGCGGGCAAGTTTGATCTGGGGGTTTACCCTCACCCTCACATGAGTGGGGATACTTGCCCTTTCCCTTACATAGAGGGCAGGATTGGGTGTTGGGTTTTGTATCCTTTCTTGGGTATGAAGTATAGACCTTGGGCAGTTATTTTGGGCCACCTCTAACCTTGCCCTTCTTCTCTTGGCAGGCCCCTCGGGAGGCACTGGCGCAGACTGTACTTGCAGAAGTGCCCACACAACTGGTCTCCTACTTCAAGGCCCAAGGTTGGCTCCCATTCAAGCCTCTTCCACCCTCAGCCAAGACTAGTGCACAGGCCCCCCAGGCCTAGATTTCCTTAGAGGCTGTGGACAGTCTTTAGCCCTCTGTCCCCAAGACCTCGCTGGGCCATTGCCGAACCTACCTACTCTCCTCAGTGCTCACATTTTATATTTTTGATACTTGTATAATTGTTTCTGCTGTTGCTGCTCTTGATCCCTGATGCTTGCCCTCTGGTATCCTCATTCAATAAAGAACAGTGAAGACCCCTACTTTGCCACTACGGTGTTTTTTTGAGTGGGAGGCTGCTATTAGCCATGTTTACTTTTCCTCCCTGAGACTGCTGATCTTAGGGATTGTTGAGTGAAAAATTCCTCTGGTGTAATAGCTTCATTCAAAGAAATTGGGTATTCCTAGCCAGATATCTGAATGACTCTATTTTTGAAAATACAAAGTTTGAATTTCCAGCACTTCAGCCTTCCCTCCCTCAGGGTATAGCTGATCAGGTAACACAAAGTGGAAAGTGCTAGACCTCATAAAAGGCAGCAAAGGAAAAGCAAGAATGAAGGCTATGTCATACTTCTAGAGAAAGAAGAAGGGTAGTTCTGGCCCTAAAAATAGGTGAAAGATGATCTTGACTTTTAGCTTCAGTAGAGTGCCCTAGCATCATAGCTCACAGCAACTTCAAACTCCTGGGCTCAAGGGGTTCTCTTGCCTCAGCCTCCCCAGTAGCTGGGAATACTGCTCCCGGCACAACACCCACCTGTTTTTAGCAACGGGGTCTCGGGGATCTTGCTCTTGGGCTCAGGCTGGTCTGGAACTTCTGAACTCAAGCAAATCACCTGCCTTGGCCTCCAGAATGCTAGGATTATAGGCTGAGCACCATGCCCAGCCTAAAATCTTGAATTTTTAAGTAGCTATAAATTTTTTTTTTTTTTTTTTTTGCAGTTTTTGGCCTGGGCTGGGTTTGAACCCGCCACCTCTGGCATATGGGGCGGGCGCCCTACTCCATTGAGCCACAGGCACTGCCCAAATACCTATAAAATTCTAAATACAGAAAAATACCCAAACTTTGATGTCCCAATGAAACATATTTCATATGTATCTTTTAGTGCATACCTGCTGTTTTAGCATGTCTTAAGATTTTTTTCTCATCTTTGTACCCTCAGTGAGTCCCCAACAATAAAAAGATTTTTTTTTTTTGTAGAGACAGTCTCACTGTACCGCCCTTGGGTAGAGTGCCGTGGCATCACACGGCTCACAGGAACCTCTAACTCTTGGGCTTACGCGATTCTCTTGCCTCAGCCTCCCGAGTAGCTGGGACTACAGGCGCCCGCCCCAACGCCCGGCTATTTTTTTTTTGTTGCAGTTTGGCCGGGGCTGGGTTTGAACCCGCCACCCTCGGCATATGGGCCAGCGCCCTACTCACTGAGCCACAGGCACCGCCCAACAATAAAAAGATTTTTTTTCTCATTTTTAAAATGTATGTTGGGACCAGGCACAGTGGCTTACACCTGTAATCCTAGCACTCGGGGAGGCTGATGCAAGAGGATCACATGAGGTCAGGAGTTTGAGACCAGCCTGAGCAAGGCGAGACATCATCTCTACAAAAAAGAGAAAACTTGGGCATGGTAGTGCATCCCTGTAGTGCCAGCTACCCAGGGAGGCTAAGATAGGAGGATTGCTTGTAAGATGATGATACTGTACTGTAACCAAAGTGACACAGCAAGATTATTTCAAAAAAATAAGGTATGTTAGTGTAAAATTTCAAAAATACATATTATATAAAATAGCGGAACAGGTGAGGGCCCATATTTTTCCTAGATCTGACAAAAAATCTTTTTTCTAAACAGGATGTTGTAGGCCGGTGGCTCACGCCTGTAATCCCAACACTTGGGAAGCTGAGGAAGATGTATTATCTGAACTCAGGAGTTGAGACCAGCCTGAGCAAGAGCAAAACCCTGTCCCTAAAAACAGCCAGGCGTCGTGGCCAGCACCTGTATTCCCAGCTGCTTGGGAGGCTGGGGCAAGAGGATCACTTGAACCCAAAAGCTTGAGGTTGCTGTGAGCTAAGACAACACTCTACGGAGAGTGACCAAGTGAGACTGTCTCAAAAAAAAAAAAGGATGTTAGATATACTATTTGTGCTTTGTTTTTATTTGGGGTGTCTTCTTTAGAACTTACACTCTCACCTCATTCTTTTAATTTTTAGATTTTTAGAGACAGGGTCTCTATTGCCCGTGTTGGAGTGGTGTGGCACATCTCACTGTAAACTGAACTACTGAGCTCAGGAGATTCTCCTGTCTCCTCCCAAGTAGCTAGAACTACAGGTGCATGCCACCATATCTGGCTAATTTTTCTATTTTTTGTAGAGATGGGATTTTGGTATGTTTTTCAAGATGGTCTTAATCTCCTGGTCTCAATCCTCCTGCCTCAGCCTCCCAAAATGCTGGGATTACACTGTGTCCAGCCTTCATTATATTTTGTTTTGTTTTGCAATGCTTTGTTTTAATTACTACATTATTTCTTTTTTTTTTTGTTTTTTTTTTTGGCCAGGGCTATGTTTGAACCCGCCACCTCCGGCATATGGGACCGGAGCCCTACTCCTTGAGCCACAGGTGCCGCCTTACTACATTATTTCTAATGCCCACACGTTTTTCTCTTATATGAGTGTATCATAATTTAGCCAATCCCTTATTTAAGGAGATTTGAGTCCCTTCCAGTTTATTTTATTCTGTTACAAAGCAGGCCGAAATGAACATCCTTATACATTTGTGCACTTAAGAATATTGAAGAATTCATTCCTGTATGGGGAAAAGCTAGATGAAAGGGGATATTTCAAATTTTAATAAAAGAAAAAAATACTTTTTTTTTTTTTTTTTAGTCACACTTTTTGTCATCCTTGACTGAGTGCGATGGTGTCTGTCATAGCTCTTGGCAATCTCAAACTTAGTCTCAAGTGATCCTTTTGCCTCAGCTTCCCAAATAGCTGGTACTACAGGTACCTGCCTCAATGCATGGCTAGTATTATTTACTTTTTTGAGACAGTTTCATTTTGTTGCCCTTGGTATAGTGCCGTTATGTCATAGGTCACAGCAACCTCAAATTCTTGGCCTCAAGTGAGTCTCTTGTCTAAGCCTTCCATGTAGCTGGATCTATAGGTACCCACCACAATACCAGGCTATTTTTTAGAGAAGGGGTCTCGAACCTGTGAGCTCAGACAATCCACCTGCCCGGTCCAGCTAGTTTTCTTTTTTTTTTTTTTTTTTTTCGGTTTTTGGCCGGGGCTAGGTTTGAACCTGCCACCTCTGGCATATGGGACTGGCGCCTTACTCCTTGAGCCACAGGCGCCGCCCTCCAGCTAGTTTTCTTTAGAGATGGGGTCTTGCTCTTGGCTCAGGCTGGTCTCTAAATCCTGAGCTGAAACAATCTACCTGCTTTACGCCTCCCAGAGTGGCAGGATTACAGGCCATTACACCTGGCCCCCAAATTTTAATAGAAATTGCAAATTGTCCTCTGTAACACAAGTTATGATCAAACTTAACCCCCTTTTGTTAATATGTCAGGCAAAAATATAAAAAAAATTTTTAGATTCATTTATTTTTATTTATTCATTTATTTATATTTTAATCTTCTCTGTATCATTCCGATTTTAGTATATATGCTGCCAAAGCAAGCACTAGACTTATTTAAACATGAAGTCTAGAAAGCACTTCTATGTTTGGGAAATAAATTTCTTCTCAATAGCCTGTTCATAGGCCTGAGTATGTGTTATAGTCTTTATTCTGTTAATGTTACTAACATTTTGTACATATTGAAAATATTTTCTCCCAGGTTGTTAAGTCTTATCATTTATGGTAAGTATCCTTTTGCACATAGAACTCTATTAATATGTAATTTTAAATTGTTACATGTGCCAATTTAACTTGCTTTTTAAAAAGTTATCCATACTACTCAGCGCCTGTAGTTCAGTGGTTAGGGCGCCAGCCACATACACTGGGGCTGATGGGTTCACTAAACAACAATGGCAACTACAACAAAAAAATAGCTGGGCATTGTGGCAGGCGCCTGTAGTCCCAGCTACTTAGGAGGCTGAGGCTTAAGCCCTAGAGTTTGAGATTGCTGTGACCTATGACACCATGGTACTCTACCAAGGATGATATAGTGAGACTCTGTCTCAAAAAATAAAAAATAAATAAAAAGTTATCCATATATCACTAATTACTTTGCATGACCTTAAACATTCTCTTATATTATCATTTCTGTTGGCTGCATATTATTTTGTAGCATAATATATCTACTTGGATACTAAGTTTCCAGTTTTTTCTTTTTTTTTTTTTTTGAGACAGAGTCTTTACTTTGTCACCCTCTGTAGCATAATAGCTCACAGCAACCTCCAACCTCAAGTGATTCTCTTGCTTCAGCCTCCCAAGTGGCTGAGACTACAGGCACCACCACAACGCCCGGCTATTTTTAGAGATGGGTCTCGCATAGCTCAGGCTGGTCTCGAAGCCATGAGCTAAGGCAGTCCATCGGCCTCAACCTCCCAGAGTGCTAGGATTACAGGTGTGTAATTACTGGCTCTAGTTTTCTTCATAAATAATACTATAGCACTCTGGGAGGCCGAGGTGGGTGGATTGCCTGAGCTCACAGGTTCAAGACCAGCCTGAGCAAAAACAAGACCCCATCTCTAAAAACAGTTGGGCATTGTGGCATGCACCTGTAGTCTTAGCTACTTGGGAGGCTGAGACAAGAGAATCACTTGAGCCCAAGAGTTTGAGGTTGCTGTGAGCTATGATGCCAGGGCAGTCTACCAAAGGCAACAAAATGAGACTCTGTCTCAAAACAAACAAAATATTGTAATATCTTAGAGGTATTCCTTTTGAATACATCTATGTATTCTTTGGACATATGCTTAGAAGTGGAACTGTTGTGATTAAAATGTATAAAACGTTATAGATTGTATGATTTTTGGTTTCTTCTTTTTTTTTTTTTGAGATAGAGTCTCACTATGTCACCTTCGGTAGAGTGCCGTGGTGTCACAGCTCACAGGAACCTCAAACTCTTAAGCTTAAGTTATTCTCTTGCCTCAGCCTCCCAAGTAGTTGGGACTACAGGTGCCTGCCACAACACCTGGCTATTTTTTGTTGTAGTTGTCATTGTTGTTTAGCAGGCCTGGGCCAGCAACCCGCCAGCCCTGGTGTATGTGGTTGGCGCCCACTGAGCTATGGGCACCAAGCAGGTTTCTTTTTTTTTTAGAGGCAGAATCTTGCCCTTTTGTCCAGGACTACAGTGGCAGGATCATGGCTCCCTGAAGACTCACACCTGAGCTCAAGAGATCTTCCTGCCTTAGCTTTCTGAGTTGCTGGGATTATAGACATGAGCCAGTATACCTGGCTAAGAGTATAAAAATGTTTTAAGGCTTTTGGTTCATATTGTGAAACTGCCATCCAGAAAAGTATTAGTTCGTATTTCTAAATTTAGGCTTCAAGAGCACTCTGTAGAATCTTTTTCATCTTCATATTACAATAATATCCTCCAATTTTAGACAGATGAATATATTCCTACCCTTACGTGTATGTTAGACATTCCCAGTTCCACTTTCTAAAGGTGTAACCACTGTTAATAATCTGATTATTCTTTCAAAGCATGAACACACTGGGAAGGATCCTAACATGGTATATGTTTCTTTGCCCATGTTTGTACCCTTTTTCTACCCTTAAGTAGAACACAATCTTTTTTTTTTTTTTTTTTTTATAGAGACAGAGTCTCACTTTACTGCCCTCGGTAGAGTACCGTGACGTCACACGGCTCACAGCAACCTCCAGCTCTTGGGCTTCCGTGATTCTCCTGCCTCAGCCTCCTGAGCAGCTGGGACTACAGGTGCCCGCCACAACGCCCGGCTATTTTTTGGTTGCAGTTCAGCCAGGGCTGGGTTTGAACCCACCACCCTCAGTATATGGGGCCGGCACCCTACTCACTGAGCCACAGGCGCCACCCAGAACACAATCTTTTGATGCCTGTTTCTCCACCTTTTTTCCCTCCAGTGCCACTTTTGGCCATTAGAGTGAAGAATTCTTGGGTCTGTAAATAAATTGTCCTGTTTTCTGGACCATCTTCTTTCCCCTGTCAGGCTTCTTTAGGGCAGAGGCTTGTGAATACTAAAACACTTATACCATGCCTAGCATACATTTGGGCACTCAGGTCTCAGGACAGCCTAAGTAGAGACTACCAGGCTTGCAGAAGCTTCCTAGAAGCCCTCAAGTGTCCTTAGTTCTTGAGTGCCTGGAGAAAGGGGACAATTTCCCCTCCACCTGCATCTAGGAGTTGGGGACTTTCCTAAACATCGGGAGTAGAAATTTTGGAACACAAATATGTCTTCAGGCTGCCTGGCAGCTCTGCAGTTCAAAGAGGATGGCTTCTGGAGGAAGATGGGCCTGGGTACTGTTCTTGTGCTGTTCTTCACTAGCTGTGTGACCTTGACCAAGTTTTGTGACCTGAGCAATTACCCTCTCCAGTCGTGAGGATTAAGTTAGGTAGTGTATGTTGTCCATAGCACCATTTCTTGTGCATAGTAAGCACTCCATTCACATCAGGTGCTGCTACTATGTTGATCTGGATTTCTCCAAGAAAAAAGGGTGCATTGGGAGGCAAACCCCCATACTTATATGCGAAAGGCAGCCAGAGCTCTCCCAACAGAGCACCCCAAAGCACTGATCCAGCTTCCTTCAGCAGAGCTCAATTGTACTCCAACAATCAGCATGTTTAATGAGGCCCCCCAGTGGCCCCTGTGGCACTGTCACCTGCCCCCTCTGAGGTTCGCACACCATGAGCACGGACTCGATACAAACACGTGAAACGGGGATGGCCCCAGTTGCTTAGAATCTGGATCTTCACCTTGGGAAAGGCAGCTGGGGGGTCATTCTGGGGAGACAAATGGATCACACCAAGACCTATTCTCCCAAGGGCTGCTGTCCTCCCCAATCCTCCACCCCTTACTTGGCCACTCCGTTAGCACTTTTTATCCCCAGAGACAAACACACCTGCAGGTGGAAAGTCTGAATCTCAGATTTCTCCACATCAAAGGTGAATTTCCCCAAGAAAACTTCAGTCTCATCATCAATCTGGAGGCCCTGGTGGGTGAAAAATGAATGGAGGAACCATGAGGCATAAGGTGGAAGGGAGAAAAGTTTGCTGAGGATCGTCTCTGTGTTCAAGAGCTACATGCATGCTGCTATGTATTTTTTGTATTCCACTATAGTGGGGAATGTGGGCTCTAAGAAACTTGGTTTTAGTTTTTAATTAGGCCAATTGTTAGCTGTATTGCCTTGGGCAAATAATGTACCTTTTCTGAACATTCCTCATCTGTAAAAGGGGATAAGAATAGTACTTCATAGGTTGTTATGTGGATGCAATGAAATAAAACATGTAAACTGCTTGGCACAGAGTGGGCGCCCAACAAGCCATAACTCATATTTGGACAAGGTTATGACTGTAACTTACAGCAGCCCTAAGAGTCAAATAGTACCTCAATTTCATAGATGAGCAAACGAAGACTCAAATACTGGCACCGGTTCTCATGACTGCTTGGGGCTTTCTAGGCAAAATCCCCCACCTCCTGACCTCAGCCCCACTCACAAAGACAGCAAAGTCGCGGGGGGCGCTGTTGGCTCCCCCAGTGTGCGCCACGCTGGGCGGCGGATGCTGCAGGGTGATGTCGCTCAGCTGCACACGACCCGGCAGCCGGATCACCACCTGGCCCTGGTCGCCCTCAAAAGCCCAGCAATTCCCAGGGAACACGTCTGGCTGCAGGCAGGCGGACAGACCATCAGAACCGGAGGACTAAACGATTGCTGCACCCCCCCCCCCCAGCGTAGGCATCGGCTCAGGCAGGCTCCGCTCCTAGCTCCAGCCCAACTTCGGTCCCACCTGGAGCTCTGCCTCCAGACCGGGTCCCTGCCCATCCACAACCTGCCCAGGGCCCAGGTCTCCACGTAGCCAGTTCATCCTTGGCTTTGGCCAAAGCTTCCCCCAAGCCAGGCCCCGCCTCCAGCGAGGCTCATCCTCCGCCCAGCCTGGCCCCACCTGGCACTACACCCTCAGTTCAGCCAAGTCCAGTCTCCAGGACTTCTTCTGAGTGCTTTCTACAGCATCCTTACCCCTGGCCCCATCCAGGGATTCTGTTTCTAGGCTTACCTCCAGGATAACCGTGGGCGGGCGCGCGTAGTTCCAGAAACTGAAGCGATTCCAGAAGTAGGCAGTGTTGGTGTCTTCGTAGTCGTGGGATGTCTTCTCTAGATCAATGGAGGCTCCTGAAGTAAGGAAGAGAAATAACCCTCAGGGGTTCCCAGGCCTTACCCACAGATGGAGAAGGCTGTGTCTGAGGCTTCATCTTCTTTTGCCGGCCAGGTGCATAGGTCTATCTATGTGTCAGTGTCTCCGTCTCTTTCCGTGTGTGTGAGTCTCTGTACCCCAGTATCTCAGCGTCTTACCCACAGAGCTCAGCGCATAGTCAGGTTTCCGCACAAAGTCCTCATTCAGCCTCTGGAACACGAGCTTAGCCACTTTCTGAAAAGAGGAAGGACGGAGCCAGGAGGGGCGGGGCTTGCAGGCCGGTTTGCAGGAGGGCGGGATTCCCCGCCCTAGCTGCTCTGGGGGTTACTTCGTGGGCCGCAGAAGAAATGAAGCAGGGCTTTGGGGAGGAGCTTAAGTCTCAAGACCCAGGGAGCGGGGATCTACTAGGTGTTTCCAAAGTGGGCTAGGGCTCACCTCACTGTTGGCTGCGCGGACGCTGGACACCTCCTTGTGGAGTTTATCCAGCTCGGCCTGGAGTTGCTGCAGTTGCTGCCCTTGGGAGCGCACGCGCTCGTGGTACTCACTGGAGGCGGGAGGTTGGCGCAGTGCAGTGGGTTCCCTGTCCCCTTGGACACCTCACATAAGGCCCCCTATGCTCCCAAGGTGCTCAAAGAAGCACCTTCAAACCGTCTATTTTCCCACCCTCGGTGCCCACTTTCACCTTAGAGTCAGCATCTCCTTAGGTTCCTATTGGAAGGAGGGAAGGACAAAATTATGGGGCTGATCAGCAACCCTCCCCCTTGCCCTACTTCAGCCTGAGAACAGCCAGGCTCAAAGTGCCTACTTTTTTTTTGAGACAGTCTCACTTTGTCGCCCTCAATAGAGTGCTGTGCCGTCACAGCTCACAGCAACCTCAAACTCTTGGGCTCAAGAGATTCTTTTGCCTCAGCCTCCCAAGTAGCTGGGACTACAGGCACCCGCCACAATGCCTGGCTATTTTTAGAGACAGGGTCTCCGCTCTTGCTCAGGCTGGTCTCCAACCTCTGAGCTCAAGCAATCCTCAGCCTTCCAGAGTGCTAGAATTACATGCGTGAGCAACTGTGCCCAGCCTCAAAGTGCCTACTTTTTGAGGACTGTGTCCTCTCCTCTGACTGTTCCTTTAACCTTCCAGGATCACAGCCTCTCAGAGCCCCTCAAGCACCTCTAGGAAAAAAATCCCTCAAAAAATTTTATATGCAGCTTTAGGATTATAGCCTCTGGCACTGTTGCTCTCCCAGCAACCCAGAAGACTCCCACAATCTCCAGGTTTACAACCTGCCAACCACCCACCCAAGACATAGTGTCCCCAACTCACATTCTCCAAAGGAGGGACCAGATACAGGAGCCCCAACCAGAGTGCTGAAGAAAGAGGAGGCATCTTAAAGAAGGGAAAGGAAGAGGAGGGGGGTTCCCTACCATAAGAGTCTTGAGAGGATTGGTTCTGGGGAAAGAAGGGCGTCTGAAGGGACACTAAAGGGCTCTGAAGGGGAATGTGAGGAGCTGAAGGGGCAGAGTGGGCTGAAGGACATACATGGGAGAATTTGTGCTGGGTTTGGCTCCAAAGCAGCAGGGGGTGGGAGGGAGGGAATTCACCGGCCCTCACCTGCCAGAAAGAGGCTCAGCAGCGACACAGCCGTGAGTAGGAAGCGGATGGAACAAACCTCCCTAAGGAACCAGAGGGAGGCTGAGGCTCTAGCCCCTAGTCAACCCCTCAGCTCCCACCCCAGGGCCCTAGACCAGCTCCTATGAACACGACTCAACGAGATCTGAATCGGCTCAAGCATCAGCTAGGTCCCGGCCCTGCTCTGCACCCCCTGGGGTGCCTTGTCCCTCCCTCTGACCTGTACACACTGACCAGCACGTCTCCTACCAGGGATAACAACACGCTCAGCACCTGGAGGAGTAGGCCTGAGGACAGGAGAGGGGGCTCAGACAGGGGAATATGACTCAGAGAAGGGCAGGGGAGATGAGGCGGGGGCTTCGGGAGCATAGAGGTTCTCGAAAGGGGTTCAAAAGGGGACCAGGGATGGGCCTGGAGCTCATGAAGAGAGGAGTAGGTTAGGAGAATTAGATGGGCTCTAGGAGAATGAGTTGAGGCTTGGAGAAGGGACCGGATAGCCAGACGTGGGTGTGGGACTCCGAACGGAGAATCGGGTCTCAGAAATGAGAACTGGAGTTTGGAGAGGGCAGCTGGAGGGTCAGAGGGGATTGGGACTGGCCTGGCCCGTACTCAGAAAGCTCTTGGACACGCGCGGGGTAGGCATCTCCTGCCTCAGATCCAGGGCCGAGAGAAGGTCAAGCTGCTCCTCAGAGACTACAGGAGACTCAGCCGGTTCTGCGGGAGCCCAATGACTCCATTGGGGCCTTGCGCACCGCAGGCCCAGTTTTCCCCAAGGACCCGGCCGCAGGTTCACCACCCCAGATTACGGACAACTTGGAACCCCCTCACACGGTTTGCTCTCCCCTCTCCACCCTCCCAGGTCTGTCTTGTTATTCTGAGTCTCCGCCCCTCAGGGAGGTTCAGTCAAGAATTGGTCCCACCTCAAACGGATACCCTTCCCTCAGTCTCGTCTTGGCGCGGCCCCATAGTCCCAGTAGCCACTCACGCTAACACTGAGGCCGCGCCTCTTCGATGGCGTCCAATCACAAGATTTCTCCCGCCCCTTTCCATGACAGACCATCGCACCGAGGCCTCGCCCCTTAAGGGATCTTAGCACCGCCCCTTTACCCTACAGGCCCCGCCCCACAGGAGGTGCTCAGACTTAATTTTAGGCCCGTCCCACATCAAGCCCCGCCCCGTAGGGCCCCGCCCCCTCCATCGGCTCACCCGAGTTCGACCCCGCCCGCACCCGAGGCCCCGCCCCTCACGGTTGCCGCGCCACAGGCGGTCTGCCCGTCGTAGCTCCGAGACGCCGGCTTCTGCCGAGAGCTTCCTGCCCACGTGGTTCCTCCGGGCACTCCTGCGCTCAAGGCGGGCTCACCGCAGCTCGAGCCCCGGGCTCGTCTACCCTCGGGCTCCCCAGGCCCCGGCCCAGCTGACCGGTGGCCGTTGCTGTCCTCTGAGGTGACGCTCACTGAGCTGTTGCTGTTGTCGCTGTAGAAGTTGGGCGTGTGCTTGCGCGGGGACGCAGCGGAGCCGGGGCGGGGGCTCCGCCGCATCCTGACCCGGGGCCGCCTCCTCACGGACGCCAAGGTCGCCGCCGCAGTCGTTTAAGGCAGCCTCTGCGCGCCGCCGGGACCCCCGCGGACCCTGCGTGCAGCCAGCCGGCCGGGCGGCCGGACCCAGCTCTCTCGCTTGTGTCTAGGCCCGGCTGCTGACGTAACAGAGGACCCCCCATAGTCTCGGCGGAACGTCCAGGCCGAGCGTCACAGAGCTAGCGGTGACGACGCCGGGAGCCATGGCAGCCTCTTTTACTCTTTCTGACGTTTGAAGACCGCAGCGATATCACAATATTTCCAGAACACCCCATCTAAAATTGCACTTAGGGTAAAACAGTTTCCATCCCCTTCCCTGATTTTTCTCCTTAGCACTTGTCACTAACGTGCTGTATATTTCACTTGTTATTTCATTATTACCTGTCAGGCCTACTAGAATGTAAACTTTATGAGGGCAGGCATCTTTGTTTCTTGTGCTCACTGCTGTATCCTCCAGCACCTAGATAGGCCTAGCATCAGTAGGCGCTCAAACATTTGTGACTAAATAAGTGTTAAAGAACAAGGCATCACCCCTAGCACTTCTAGATAAAGATTTAGTCTCTTTTGCTCTGCAAGCCCTTATCTCTTTCCTTTCATCTCAGTTATGCCAGAGAACTCTGCCCTCAGGATCTGCAGGTCTCTCCCCACAACCATTTTCCCCAGGGATCTGTCAATGGGAATTCAACCCCCACCAATGATTCATTCTCAGACCATACACCTGAGCCATGGAGAATGGGATGGAGGAATCACAGATGGTCATAGGCAGAAGAATGGAGATTCCCAAACTCCTGGTGTGCAACAGAATACCAAGCACAACCTTGAGATTCTACTGCAGCATTTTTGGAGGAGCTGGCCTAGGTCTATGCTTTTTTTTTTTTTTTTTTGAGACAGTCTCACTCTGTTGCCCTAGACTAGAGAGCCCTGGCATTAGCCTATCTTACAGCAACCACCTCTGACTCCTGGTCTCAAGCAATCTTCTTGCCTAAGACTCCTGAGTTGCTGGGACTACAGGTACTTGCCATAATGCTGAGCTAGTTTTTGTTATTTTTGTAGAGATGGGGTTTTGCTCTTGCTCAGGCTGGTCTGGAACTCCTGAGTTCAGTAGAGCTCCTGGCCGGGTGCCCATAGCTCAGTGATTGGGGCACCACATGCACTGAGGCTGGCGAGTTTGGACCCAGCCCAGCCCAGCTAAACAACAATGACAACTGCAACACAACAACAACAACAACAAAATAGCCAGGTGTTGTGGCGGGCGCCTGTAGTCCCAGGTACTTGGGAGGCTGAGGCAAGAGAATCACTTGAGCCCAAGAGTTTGAGGTTGCTGTGGGCTTTTATGCCACAGCACTCTACCAAGGGTGACAAAGTAAGATTCTGTCTCAAAAAAAAAGTAGAGGTCCTTGTGGGCCTCCCAGAGTGCTAGGATTATAGGCGTGAGCCACCTAGCCCAGCCAGGTCTGTGCATTTTTTTTTTTTTGAGACAGAGTGTCACTTTGTCCCCCTCAGTAGAGTGCTGTGGCATCTACTGAGCAACCTAAAACTCTTGGGTTCAAGCAATTCTCTTGCCTCAGTCTCCCTAGTAGCTGGGACTACAGGTGCCTGCCCCAATGCCTGGCTATTTTTCTTTTATTCTTTGTCACTCTTGGTAGAGTGTTGTAGTGTCACAGCTCACAGCAACCTCCAGCTCTTGGGTTTAGGCGATTCTCTTGCTTCAGCCTCCCAAGTAGCTGGGACCCAGGTGCCTGCCACAATGCCCAGCTATTTTTTGTTTGTTGCAGTTTGGCTGGGGCCAGGTTTGAACCCACAACCCTCAGTATATGGGCTGGTACCCTACTCACTGAGCTACAGGCGCCACCCATGCCTGGCTATTTTTTTGTTGTAGTTGTCAATGTTGCTTGGCAGGCCCGGGTTGGGTTCGAACCCGCCAACCCTGGTGTATGTGGCCAGCACTATAACCGCTGAGCTACAGGTGCCCGAGCCCAGGTCTGTGCATTTTTAACAACCACTTCTGTGATTCTGATTAAAGACCACAATTCCAAAAGCAATGCAGGGCATCCTGTGCAAGTTACACAGCTGAGTGAACCAGTCTAGAGAGGGGCAAGGGAGACCACACAGTACATAACTGATTAGAATTCCAAAATTCTGCCCTCTAGCCCAGTATTCTTCCCACCACATCACACTTTCCTTGGAATGTGGGAAAGTGCAAATGGCAGTTCAGGAAAAACCTGTTAAGCTGTGTTCTAGCCAGAGGTGAGATGCCCAAGCAGGCTCCAGAGGGATGACATCAGTATTTTTTATTTTTTTTTTTGAGACAGAGTCTCACTTTGCTACCCTTGGTAGAGTGCTGTGATGTCATAGCTCAAACTCTTGGGCTCAAATGGTTCTCTTGCTTCAGCTTCCCAAGTAGATTTTTCTTTTTCTTTTTTTTTTTTCTTGAGACAGGCATGAGCCACCATGCCAGGCCTCTTTTATTATTTTTGAAGTTCTTTGAATATGTTAGCAAACATTATACTTCCCAAATGTCTATTAATTAAATTTTCTTTAAATAACTCAGCATTGAAAGGTTTATGAAGGGCGGCGCCTGTGGCTCAGTGAGTAGGGCGCCGGCCCCATATGCCGAGGGTGGCGGGTTCAAACCCGGCCAAACTGCAACAAAAAAAATAGCTGGGCGTTGTGGCGGGCACCTGTAGTCGCAGCTGCTCGGGAGGCTGAGGCAAGAGAATCGCCTAAGCCCAAGAATTAGAGGTTGCTGTGAGCCGTGTGACGCCACGGCACTCTACCCGAGGGCGGTACAGTGAGACTCTGTCTCTACAAAAAAAAAAAAAAAGAAAGGTTTATGAAAACATTAATTATCTTAAAACGGTTGAGGGGGTGGGTGTCTTTTGTAGACACACCTATTTTCCAAGGGGCACATGACTGATTCTCCTTCCAAACTAAGCGATTCTTGTCTGCCACCCCCTGCTCCTGGCCTGTTTCTTGTCTGACTATGAATTCCTTTGGGTCCCAGAGTCCTCATCTGTTAAAAGGGGGAGGTAAAGCCCTCCCTCAACATCTGAGCTCTTCAGGTCTAACCCGGACCTTACTTAGAAACAGAACAACCCATCCCTCTTAATCTGGTGTTTTATAGACCCCACCCCCAAATTCATTTGAATATCTAACAACAGGGAAATAGGCAGAATAGGGCTTTCCCACCCAGGACTGACATCAAAAAGCTGAAACAGAAGGTGGGATGGTGTCTGACTCAAAATCGCATAGCAAGACTCAGGTCCTCTGATTGTCTAATCTTACCTGCTGCTGATGCCTAATATATATTCCTTGCATTCAGGCCAAACCAAACAAATCACATGTCTCAGAACACACTCTTCATTCCACCCTGGATGTTTGTCTCTGCCTCCAATGCCTGTCTTCTCAGTCCTTTAAAAAACTCCTTCAGGGCTTGGCGCCCACAGCTCAGCGGTTGGGGCACCGGCCACATACATTGGGGCTGGCAGGTTTGAGCCTGGCTGGGACCTGCCAAACAACAATGACAACTGCAACAACAACAAAAAGTAGCCAGGCGTTGTGTCGGGTGCCTGTAGTACCAGCTACTTGGGAGGCTAAGGCAAGAGAATCACTTAAGCCTAAGAGTGTGAGGTTGCTGTGAGCATACCACAGAACTCTACTGAGGGCAACATAGTGAGACTCGGTCTGGGCGGCGCCTGTGGCTCAGTCGAGGGTGGTGGGTTCAGACCCTGCCCCTGCCAAACTGCAACCAAAAAAAAAATAGCTGGGCGTTGTGGCGGGCGCCTGTGGTCCCAGCTACTCGGGAGGCTGAGGCAAGAGAATCGCTTAAGCCCAGGAGTTGGAGGTTGCTGTGAGCTGTGTGAGGCCACAGCACTCTACCGAGGGCCATAAAGTGAGACTCTGTCTCTACAAAAACAAAAAAAACTCCTTCAGGGACCGGGCTCAGTGCCTATCACTGCAATCCTAGCACTCTGGGAGGCCCAGGCAGGCGGATCACCTGAGCTCACAGTTCAAGATCAGCCTAAGCTAGATCGAGACCCCCACCTCTAAAAATAGCTGGGCGTTGTGGCGGGTGCCTATAATCCCAGCTACTTGGGAGGCTGAGGCAAGAGAATCACTGGAGCCCAGGAGTTTGAAGTTGCTGTGAGCTATGTGCCATGGCACTCTACCAGGGGTGACAAAGTGAGACTCTGTCTCAAAGAAAAGAAAGCCTCCCTGGCCTCAGACCCTTTCCTTATCTCATGGGAATTGCAGGCTTCACAGACAGAACACATCTGATCGCTTCTCTGTGGCTCAACTCCCTACAGGGCAGTACAGCACAAGTCCTGCATGTAGGAAGTGTTATTAAATAGAATAATTAAATGGATGGCTGTGAAATGCAGTTAATGCATAGTTGCTGTTACATATTACTGGTCCAGACTTCAGGATGCAGTCATTACTTCACTCACTAAAAGTATTGCATATCTGTTTAAGGGTTATTAAGCTAGGGAGCTCTTTGTCCAGAAAATAATTTACATGCTCAATATATTACAGAAAATTTCAAAGGTTTGTAGACATTTCTTGTCCATGGAACCTTTCTATGGTCCCACTGGGGCCCTAGGACCCCAAGCTAAGGACTGTTACCTTCTGGCATGAACATCTATTATGTACAAGCTAGGGACACACATTAAGTCACTCATTAATTCTACGAATGTGTTGAATGCCCATAGCACTATTGAAGGAGGGTAGGGCATTCATTTATTAATCTGTCCATTTATTTAGACAGTGTTTTTTTGTTTGTTTGTTTTGTTGAGACAGGGTCTCACTTTGTTAGCCTTGGTAGAGGCTAATAGCTCTAATGGCCTAATAGCTCACAGCAATCTCAAACTCTTGTACTCAAGCAATTCTCTTGCCTCAGCCTCTAGAGTAGCTGGGACTACAGGCGTCCGCCACAATGCCTGGCTATTTTTAGAGACAAGGTCTCATTCTAACTCAGAGCTGGTCTCAAACTCATGAGCTTAGGTGATCCACCTCCCTCAGCCTCCCAGAGGGCTGAGATTACAGGCATGAGCCACTGCACCTGACTTATTTAGACAGTGTTTTGAGAGACTACCATGAACCACAACCTGAACTGGGCATAGAGGAGAGAAAGATGAATAAGAAAGAATATAAAGGCTCGGCCCCCGTAGCTCAAGCGGCTGAGGCAGCAGCCACATACACCTGAGCTGGTGGGTTTGAATCCAGCCTGGCCCGCCAAACAACAATGATAGCTGCAACCAAAAAATAGCAGGGCACTGTGGGGGGTGCCTGTAGTCCCAGCTACTTGGGAGGCTGAGGCAAGGGAATCACTTAAGACCAGAAGTTGGAGGTTGCTGTGAGTTGTGATGCCACGGCACTCTACCCAGGGTGACAGCTTGAGGCTCTGTCTCAAAAAAAAAAAAAAGAAAAGAAAAGAAAAAAGAAAGAATATAAGACCCAGGCCCTTGAGGCCTCATAGGCGGGCAGGGACCAGACTAAAGTCCTGCTCTCTCCCCTTGCCTCCATCCTCACCCTATCCTAGGTCTTACCCCACAAGGTTTTAGGATGGAGGGTGAAGCAGTCCTGTCAGCTTTCAGCTAGAGCAGGCAGGGAGGATTGAGCTAACTACAAGACCTTACCCCCTAGTCTAAGTCCCTCCTCCCTCCCTACCCATGACCTGCCGTCCCCCAGCTTGCTATCTGTGTGTTTGACTAAAGGGCAGGGATTGCTGAACTTGCTGGGTTAGTCCAGTGAGTCAGAGGCGATTCAGGCGGGGGGGCAGGTGGGCAGGAGGTCAGGCAGGCAGAGAGAGTGCCAGTGGCACTAGGACTATGGCTCTGACCATGTGTGTGTAGCGACTAACAGGGTTGCCAGGTACCCATGACCGACAAGTGAAGCTCAGTTTTTGGGGTGAGGCTTGCAGTGGTGATCTAAGGGTTTTGGGAAGTGCAGGGCTGTTGGTCCTCCATTCTCTAACCTCAACCCAAACCCTTGCCCTCTCTATAGCCTGTCTCCTTTCTGCCTTTTCTCTCCAACCCTCTGCCTCCTTCCCTTCCTATCTTCTGCCTTTCTTTAAGGGTAAATCCAGGGGGACTGGATACTGGGCCAAGGGTGGAGGAGGCAAATGATTTTTGTGTGTGTTTGTGAGGGGCTAATAAATGACTAGTTTCAGTTCTGAGCAGGCTTTACCCAGAAAACAAGAAAAATTCGCTGTGGTCAAGAAGCAGATATCAGTGAGGTCAGTACAGTTGGTTCCTGGATGAGGAGAACTGGTCTGTCTCCTATCAAGTCCATCCTGGAGTTAGGGGGCTTGTCCCTGGGTTCTGAGAAGTGTAGTCTTGAAACAGAGTCTGGAGGTGGGGAGTCAATCTCAGGCTTGAGAAATCAGACCCAATTTAGAACAAGTCAATCCCAAGACTGGGAGGATTAGTTCTTGATTGGTAGTCAGCCCCCATGTCAGCCCTAATTTGGAGTCAATCCCATGTTGGGGGAATCAGTTCCCAGTTTTGGAGACCAGTTCTAGAGTTAGCTCCAAGTTTGGAGGATTGGCTCCTGTTCCAGGGATGGGAATAGGCTCTGAATTGGGGGTTAAGGTCAGCTCAGCATTGAGTGTCATAAGCTTCCTCCTGTACCTAGTTGTTCCGTTGGCCCCACTATGGGGCTCCACTGGCTGGCGAGTGTTTGTCTGTACAGGTAGTCAACTGTAGTCGTGTATTTAGCTCCAGGTGAGTAGGTCTGGGGGTACCAGAATGCAGGTGTGGGTGGAGTGGCTTTGTTCCATTCCTCTGGGTCATTCTTGCTCTATGCCACTCCCCCAGGCCTCTGGGGACCCTGGTAATCTCCCTACAAGAGCTACAGAATGCTGGGCATTTGGTGCTACGGGAGGCCCTAGTGGTTGAGAATCTTCGAGTGTTCCCGGTAAACCCTCACTATCCCGCAGCCTGCCAGCTCCAGGCCTGAAAGTCCCATTTCTTGGGAAAACCTGGACACAGACAGAAATGGTACCAAGGCTCCTCACCCAGGGGGACCAGAGTCAAGAGTCAATAGTCCTTTGAGGGTCTTTCCTGCGTCCCACATGCCAAGAACCAGACTGAACTCTGAGGCCCAGGAGTATGGCCATGGGGGAAGACAAGTAGTTCTGTGCTGCTCCCTGACCCTGCAGCAGGCTCAATCTTATGGGAGACAAAGATGAACTGGGCTGGATTTTTCTGGTGTTTCACAGAACGTTATGCAGTCCAGTAGACATGGACCTGGCTTCAAATCTCAGATCTGTCATTTCCCATCTGAGAACTTGGACAAGTTATTTAGCTGTTTTCTCATTTACATAATGTGGAATCATACAAAAATGTTGAATTTTTCACTCAGTCTGTCATTGTTAACTCTTATTATAAGCCTTGTGCTATGCTAAGCATATATGCCCCCTTGGAGTTCCCTATCTATAAAGAGAGGCAAACATTAAACAAATAATTCACACAAATCAGTGTAAAACTGTGATTGGCACATGTCACAAAGTGTCAGGCCTGGCCTCTTGGCAGACTGTTGTCCTGGTTCTTTGGCTCCTTGCTTGGAAGAATCACAACCAGGGCCAGTGTGATGGAGTGATCACAAACAGGAAACAATTCCACACAAAGAACTGTATCACAGAAAAGGACACTATACTAAGTGAAAATATGTTGCAGAGGAGTGGATCAGTCTCCAGCAAGTGGAGAAAGATGTCGAGGACTCACAGATGGTTTCCTTTTATTGGCTTGGTCCAGAGGTGGGCTTACAGGAGGTATAGCATATTACCAAATGATTGACAGGTGTTCTTATACAAGATTGCATCCATATATGCTCCACAGGTGTGTAAACCTCAAAACCTCAGATTTCTAGTTTTAACTACATTTTCTTGCAGTCCCTTCTTAGACTGGTCCCCAGTTTCTCTGCCCCTAGGAGCTGTCCTCCTGGCCTACACCTGCCACCTGCAGATTTGGTCCTACCTAACAAAAGGAGCTGGGAGAGAGTGTACAACATGTATGTGTGGCCTATCTGGGGATTAGAAAAGGTTCCCTGAGGAAATAGTGCTTGAGTTTAGACCTGACAGATTATAAGCATTAACAAAGTAGGAGGGGAGAATGTTCCAGGCAGAGGAAAAGGCTTATGCAAACTCCCAGTGTCCTGGAGGAGCACAGCTGGGGTGCAGAACAGAAGCAGAACCTAGGATGAGATGAAGCTGGAAAGGGTGGTGGGGCCAGACCATGCAGAGCAATGAAGACCACGGTCAATGATTTCCAAGATCAGTGAGGGAACTTTGGATTCATGTTTGGCCCACTCAAGAGGTAACTTGCCACATGGTAAGTTCTTCATAGGTTGTGATTAGTCAACATTATTAACCATTAGAGAGGATTCACAAAGTAGCATGGATGCAGGCCAGGAGGGTCTCTCCTTATGGATGGAATAAAAGGCATTGTCCTTGGGCCTCTCCTATCCAGGTGGAGCTTGACCTGAAGTACCTGCCTCCAGAGGGTGCTACTGGGGCCTGGGCAGAGGAGAACTTTGGGGCACCCATCTCTGACAGGTAACCCCCACCCCCAGCAACCTTAGTAAGGCTTGGTGGCCCCATCTTAGGCAGGGCCTGGAAAGAAGTGATACCCAATTCCAATCTGGATCAGCCAGTACTGTGATCCCTTGGATGTGGACTAATAGGCTTGTAGCTCTGTAGTCAGGCTTGTTTCTCTCTTTTGTTTCTCTTCCTCCCCTCAGCTCGGAGCTGATCATCCCCAGTGTGGGCTTCCAGGAGCTGGAGTAAGTGTAGGGGGATGACCTGTCAGTGGGGGTCGGTCTTGGGATTAGGAGTCAGTGAAATGGGGTCAGCCCCAAGTCTGGAGAACAGTAATGAGTTAATTCCAGGGTGATGGGTCAACCCTAGAATTAGGGGTCAATTCTGGAATTAGAGGGGTCCCAGGATTAGGAGTCTGTCCTGGGATCCATCGAGTCAGTCCTAAGGTCCAGGAAGTTGAGGGATGCTCAGAAATGAGTGATAGGTTCCAGACATGTCCTTTGAGGGCCTTTCCTATCAGGCTTGGGCAGGCCCAGCTGGAGCGGTGAGCAGTAGTTTTGGGCCGCAGGCTAGCTCGAAGTCTAGGCCAGAAGGATGATGAGAACAATGAGCTGGAGCTGGAGCTGGAGGATGAGCCTGAGGTGGAGCTCTCAGGGGTTGTGTTCAGCCCCCTCAAGAGGTAACTTGTATCCACAGCACTCCCACACCCTACCCGTGAGTCTGTCTGCTCACAGACCCACATCCACCTACCCTCACAAACACCCAGGCCTCTGGTATTTGGGAAGCGTGGATACCCTGGAGTCAGGAGTTGCTCATCCATAGCATAGATACTGCCACATCCATGGACACAGTTATACTGGCTAAATAGATGCAGGTGATTAAAGCTTGATGAGGGCAAAGAGTTTTGTCTCTTTTGTTCACTGGAGTGTCCTGGTGCCTAAGACAGTGATCACACATAGTAGGTGCTCGATAAATCTTTGATGAATGAATGGATCATTTCAGGGCTCCAGAAATGAGTCAAATTCTGGGTGAAGGGTTGAGGTGGAGACAATAAAGTCCAAGACCTGAAGGACTCAAAATCCAAAAGTTCAGAGGGAGAGAAGATCTTGTCCTTGGCACCACACAAGTGTGTGTGGGGGTGGTTGGGTGGGAAGGGGCCACGTGGGAGCTGAGCTTAAGCTTCTCTGCAGCTGAGCCTGGAACCTGGCCCTCAGGGATCCCTTCCACATGTCCAAAGCCTAAGACTTCCAGGTACTGCTGTTTTTCCAGGTCCTAACACTAGGAGAGTACCCCATCTTCTGAGGGGACACATATTCCTCCCCCTACCCAGGCAGGTCTGGCTTCCTTTCTTCCACTTTTTGCACCCCTCGGTTGGGCATCACCATGCTGGAGGCCCAGAAGCTGGTGGGAGTGAACATTAACCCCTATGTGGCAGTGCAGGTTGGGGAGCAGCGCTGAGTGACCACCACACAGCGTGGCACCAATTGCCTCTTCTACAACGAGGTGGGCACAACCAAGGAAGAAGGTGTATCTGAGGGAATAGGTTGTACCCAGATAGGAAGAGTCCCCAGAGGGGGCGTGGCCTGGGTGGAACTGAGCCTACAGATGAGCAGTGGCTGGGGGGCCCTGAAAGGGGGGTGCTCTTTCTGCCAGGGTCAGCGTAAGCTGGCATCAGCTCTTCACATCTAACCTCTCACTCCTGCTACAACCCAGTACTTCTTGTTCGAATTTCATAAGACCCAGCTTCGCCTGCAAGACTTGCTGCTGGAGATTACGGAGAGGTGGGCTAGGGATGGGAGTTTTCAGTTAGCGAAGGGGAGACAGAAATCTCCAAGACTAACTCCCCTAACACTCCCACCCCCAGGCATTCCATTCGCAGACCCTCCCCTTTATTGCCACTTGGATAGGTACCTTCAGGATGGACCTGGGCATCGTGTTTGACCAGCCAGGTACTAAACCCTCCTCTTACTGAGACTTGTCTGCACCGACGAGGACCCGGAAAATTGATGCTCTGGGCAGGGACGCTGCACCGACTCCCGTGCACTAACTTCTGAGAGCGCGCCGTCTCTCACCAAGGCTGAACTCTTTGCCCTCCCTCTGCTCCTCTCTGAGCCAGACGGGAGCCCCAGCCTTACGACATCCTCCTGCATCCCTGACCCCTGGCCCTCACCTCCCACCCCCCAGATGGCCACTTCTACCAGAAATGGGCTCCGCTGTATGATCCCCGGGACACCCGCGCCGGGACCAAGGGCTTTGTCAAAGTCACCTTGTTCGCGAGGGCCCGCGGTAATCTGCCCCCTTCACTGCCACCCCCGGGCCCAGGGCACAGTTCGGACATGGAGAAGTGAGCTGGGGTGAAGGGGAAAGGGACGACTAGAACCAGGCATGAACTCCGGGTCCCGAAGAAGGGGGGAGGCCGAGGCTGCAGCCTCTCAGTGCCCCCTACCCCAGGAACCTGCTCTTGCCGCGCCAGGTGCCAGCCCAGAGGCCATGGGCGCAACTTCGCGTGCGCGTGTACCACGCCGAGGGGCTTCCCGCGCTGCGCCAGGGGCTGCTGGGCAGCCTGGCGCGCGCCCTGCACCACCAGCGCGTCCTCAGGGAGCCCTATGAGCGGGTGTCTTTCCTGGGCCAGCAGGTAAGTGCCGCCCCCGCCCGGTGCCCACCGCGCCGCCACTCAGAGCCAGATCTGAGCTGACCGGTCTCTGCCGCCTTCAGGGTGAGACATCCGTGTGCCGCGAGGCAACAGCGCCTGAGTGGAACGAGTAGCTGAATTTCGTGGAGCTCTTCCCGCCGCTCACGTGGAGTATTCATCCGCAACTGCGGGACCATGCGCCCCTCGTTGATGTGGCACTCGCCACGCACGTGCTGGACCTGAGGCAGATCTCGCACCCGGGCCGCGCAGGTGGGTTGAGTCCTGACCTGAGTCTAGGCGGCAAACTCGGCCTCGATTCGCTTCCGCCCCCTGTCCCACTCCCGACCGCAAACCTCATCCTCGCTACCCACCTCGGCTTAGGAAGCCTTGTCCATTCCAGGAACAAAAAATAAAATAAAAATAGAATCCCCACCCCCAACTAAAACAAACAAAGCTGCTCCCAAACAGGCCCTGCCCTCTAGAGCCAAACCTATTGTCCCCATACTGTGAAACCCATCCTCGGTTTGGCCTCCATTAACAAAATCCTGACTCCAGCCACATGTCCAGCCTTGCCCTTCCTAGGAAGCGAAAGAAGAGGGTCTACCCAGGTGCTTTTACCCGAGCCCCTGAGAGATAAGCCAAAGCTCCATCCCAACTTTATTCTACCTCCAGGGCTCCAGCTCCGCCTCTAGAGGCAGGTTGGTAGCCTTGGGAAGCGGAGCTGGTTTAGGGCACCTGCAGCTGAGACCTTGCCCTGCTCCTACTTTCCTAGCACTTGGAGATGATACAGGTGTGATTCATAGATCTAGTACTCACCTGCCTCTGGCTCCCTTCCAGAATACCATTTTCGTTCCCTACAGCCGGGTTTAACCCCACGTTCGGCCCAGCCTGGGTGCCTCTCTATGGTTCACCACCCAGTGTGGGTCTTTGGGATGGTCTTCAAAGTCTCAATGAAGGCCTTGGTCAAGGCATTTGGTTCCGAGGCCGCCTTCTGGTGGCTGTATCCATGGAGGTGTTAGAAGGGAGAGCTGAACTTGAGACTCCTCAGGCCCAACACCAGTCCAGGTTGTCGAGGCTCACCTGAAAGAAGAAGAAGAAAGCCAGTCGGGGTCAGATGCCAATGGGGGTTCCACAGCACGTGGATGCCAGCTCCAGTGCGGCTGGAGCTGAGAGTCCTAGTGCCATGGAGGTGGAGATGGAGGAGCTGCTGCCACTGCCAGAGGTGGGGGCTGGGGCTTAGTAAAGGGGACTGGACTTCTTTCAGCTCTGGAGGGTGTAATCCACTCCCTGGCCTTAAGCACATTGAGGGGGTCTTAATTTGGGGGTTGAGTAAAGAGTGCAGTGGGTGTACACATGGGCTTCCGTGTATGTACACACGCTGGGATAAGAAGGGCTGAGCAATTAAAGATGGGCCAAAGACCAATCCCCAGGGCCAATGCCTTGGGGCTGCAGGGGTAGAGAGGGAGGTAGGTTACCCACAGTGACTTCTCGGCCTTGGTTACAATGTGTTTCTGTGGGTGTTGTGGCTATGCATAGTGCAGGGGGGCTGACTCCAGCCTGACTCTCTTCTCCAGAATGCCCTGGTGCCCTGCGAAGACTTCCTGCTCTTTGGTGTACTCTTTGAGGCCACCATAATTAACCCTGCTGTGGCCTCCCAGCCCATCAGCTTCAAGATTTCCATTGGTGTGTGGCTTAGCCAAACCCTTGAAGGTCATGGTTTGAGGATGGTCACTCTTGTTTTAGACCTCAGGCCTCTGGCAAGGGCTGCTGGTCTTCAGTAAGGGGTGGGTTTTGACTTCTATTGAAGCAGAGGCAGTTGAGGAAGGGGTCTGACCCTCAGCCTAGCGCAGGCCTACTGACCCTTGCTTCTCCTGAGGCAGGTCGCGCTGGCCGCCATGAGGAATAATTGGACCAAGTTTCCAGGGTCTGGGAGGGAACTGAGGGTGCTGTGAGGGATGCACAGCCTCTGTTGCAGTCCAATGTGAGGGCCAGAACAGAGGAAGAGGAAGAGGAGCTGGGGACCCCGGCTCAGCGGCCTGAGCCCATGGATGGCAGTGGGTGAGTGCTCTTGGTGGCTGAAAGCAGGGTGTTGGGAGGTCTCTAAAGACCCAGAATGTCCCCCTGAGCCTCTGCTTTTCTCCACCTGGCTTAGGCCATATCTCTGCCTGCCCCTGCGTCACCGCAAGCCATGTGTACACGTGTGGAGCTGCTGGGAGGATTACACATGGCACCTGCATAGCAGCAACTGCGTGAGCAAAGTGGCAGAAAGGCTGCTGAGTGCAAGGCTGGTGCCCCTGGGAGACACCAGGCCACAGGGACTGCAAGGACATGACAGCCTTTGAAGGGACCTCTGGAGCGGGGCTAATGGGCTCATCACCTGTGATGTTAGTGCAAGGTCAGGAGTCACAGAGGCCAAAAAGTATAGCTTCTGGGCAAACCAAGGAAACCACAAGTTGTAGAAGGACAGAGATTCAGAATTGTTAGATCCAGGAGGGGCTGGATCAGGAGACAGGTGTGGGCCAGAAGGGGACTAGAAAAATGGAACCATCACCCAAATGGAACCAAAGGAGGATTTAGCTCTGCCATTGTCCTTTTTCTCCTGTATCATCCACTGGTCCCTAGTTACCAAAGGAGGGTGACACAAGAGGTGCCTTTGGAGTAGGGTCAGGGGGCTGTGGTCTACAGGAGGCCAGAGTCAGGAGCCCTCAAGACTCTCAACCCTCTACACAGGACCAGGGGCTGCAGGAGGTTGAGACACTGCAGCGCAGGCCTGGGCCAGGCGCCTGCACATGGCTCAAGAGGACTCTGGAAGAGTTGGTGGCTGGAAGCGGGTGAGCTGAGAGCCAGGCCTATTGCTTCCTGTCCCCAGGCCAACTCCAGGGTGAGGGACACAAGGGAGACTCACGATGACTATTTGGACCCAAGGGTGACTTACAGCTTCCCTCAGCACTTTACAGCATAGAGGGAAGGAGATGACTGTCCTTATCAAAGGAGCTTGATGGAGGTTATTGGGCATTAGGCCACCCCCGATCCTCTGGTGCTTGGGCTGCCTTCCTCCTCCAAATGTGCTCCTTTTCCCACTCTTAGAGGCTCATATCAGGTCCTGTCTCCTCAGAACTCCCCTCTTACCTTCCTCCACACTTGTTCCATCTAGTGACCTTCTCTCCTACTTCCTGAGAAAACAGGAGCCTCACCTTCCCCCGCCCAGGCCACCACGCTGCCCCCTCTGCCTCCATCTGTGCTCCTTCCTTCCTGCCAAAGTGGAGGAGGTAACCCTGCTCCAACAGCCACAACTGTGATCTTGATTTCTTCTCCTCTCACCTACTGCAGGATGTAGCTCTGCCATTGAACTTTCTCTCTGTATCATCCACTGGTCTCTAGTTACCAGGTTATGCTGTAACCACGTAAGTGTGTTCCAGTCATCTTTGACTTTCACTGCTCTGAATTCCATTGTCTGCTTCAGGTACTTAAGTGTTTTTCTGATCCTTTTCTCCAAAGAGTTATTTGTCTCTATTCAATAAATATTTATGGCATCTACTATGCCAGACATTGTTTTAGGCACAGGAATAGTAGTGAAAAAGCCTTCCTGCCCATAAAAATCCTTGAAGCTTACATTCTGGTGTAGGGAGTGGGGTGAGGGCTGGGTGGAGACACAGATAATAACCATGTGATAGAGAGGCAGAAATATTGTTAAGTAGGATAAGGAGAAGTGTTAAAGGAGAAAATAAAGCAAGGAAGTGTTAGAGAGAGGTATTGAAGTTTTAGAAGGGGCATGGAGGGGAGGCTACTGTGAAGGTGACATGAAGATGAAGGAGCAAACCATATTTGTAAGGATGTTCCAGGCAGAGGGGACAGCATGTGCAAAGGCCCTGAGGTAGAAGGGTATGTTTGACCAACACCAAGGGAAACTAGTGTAGCTTGTGGCCATGTGAGCAGAGTAGATGAGGTTGGAGGCAGCATGGAAGGATGCTGGGGGTTGACCATATGGAGCCTCTTAGGGCATTGTAATGACCATGACTTCTACACTGAGGGAGATGAGGAACCGAAGAAACTTCTTTTTCTCCTTTTTTATTTCTTCCAAATTATTATCTACAAGTACAAAGAACGTTTTGAAAGAGAGATGTTCTAACTTATATTCATCCTTTCAAAGAACCGTGAGGGAGGATATGGTGTGAAAGAAAAAATGGAGAGATTGCTAAAGAGGACATTGTAATAAACCGGGTGGTAAATGTTGATGGATTGAATCCAGGACGGCTGCCGTGGAGTTGGAGTGATGGGAATGAGTTCAAGAGAAACTTTGATGTTGGAGGTGACACCTCAGGACTTGCTAACAGATGGGTATAGGAGATGAGGAAAATGTAGAGTCATGAATGGGCACCCCCCAAGATTTGGCTTGCAACAACTATGTAGATGGTGCTGTTTACTGAGATATGGAAAATGAGAGAAGGTCTGGCTGGGAGTGGTGGCCTATAATACTAGCACTCTGGGAAGCTGAGGCAGGTGGATTGCTTGAGCTCAGGAGTTTGAGACCAGCCTCAGTAAGAGCGAGACCCCATCTCTACAAGTAAAAAAACTAGCCAGGCATTGTGACAGGCGCCTATAGTCCTAGCTACTTGAGAAACTGAGGCAAGAGGATAACTTGAACCCAGGAGTTTGAGGTTGCTGTGAACTATGATGGCACAGCACTTGGCATTCAACTCCACGGCAACTTAGTGAGACTCTGTCTCAAAAAGGGGGGCAGATGTCTGACAGAAGTGAGAGGAGAGCAGATTTTTAAGAGACAGAGTCTTTGTCACCCTCGGTAGAGTGCTGTGGCATCACAGCTCACAGCAACCTCCAGCTCCTGGGCTTAAGCGACTGTCTGGCCTCAGCCTCCTGAGCAGCTAAGACTGCAGGTGCCCACCACAACACCCGGCTAGAGAGCAGATTTTTTTATTTTTATTTTTTAGGTAGAATCTCTGTTGCCTGGGCTGGAGTATGGTGGCATCATCATAGCTCCCTGCAACCTCAAACTCTTGGGCTCATGTGATCTTCCTGCCTCAGCCTCTCCAGTAGCTGGGGCTACAGGTGCTCACCACTATGCCCAGTTAATTTTTTTGTGTGTGGAGGTGCGGGTCTTGCCATGTTGCCAGGCTGGTCTCCAACTCTTGGTCTCAAGTGGTCCTTCCAAAGTACTGGGATCCTCCCAAGTACTGAGCTACTGCGCTTGGCCTTTTTAGGACATTTTAGGGATTTTTAAAATTCTGGGATGAGAAACCACTGGAGAGGAGTGAAATGGTCTGGAAAGCATCGAAAAGAGCATTTGGTGCTATGTTGAAAGTCTTCTGTAGGGAAGGGGGAAGTCTGGAAGCAGTAAGAACAGAAGCCACTGCAGTAATCCTAGGTGAGGAATGATGGTGGCTTGAACTAGGGAGGTCCTGGAGAAGGACAAAGGGGGAAAAGTGGTTAGATTCCAGATATTTTTTTGAAAGTGGAGTGTAAAGAATTTGCTGATGAAATGATGAGGAATGAGAGAAAGAAAGAGCAGGGAAGGATGACCCTGCAGTTTTTATTATTATTATTATTATTTTTGAGGCAGAGTCTCACTATGTCACCCTCGGTAGAATGCCATGGCGTCACACAGCTCACAGCAACCTCCAACTCCTGGGCTTAGGCGATTCTCTTGCCTCAGCCTCCCAAGTAGCTGGGACTGCAGGCGCCCGCCACAATGCCTGGCTATTTGTTGTCGTTGTCATTGTTTAGCAGGCCTAGGCCAGGTTCTAACCCTCCAGCACCTGGTTTATGTGGCTGGTGCCCTAACCACTGAGCTATGGGCGCTGGGCCAACCCTGCAGCTTGGAGGTAAAGCAGGGTTTTGTTTCTTTGGTGGGCCGAGGGGCACTAGAAATCATGCATTTGGTTTGGGCAAGTAAAGTACCCACTTTATGAAAGTGAACCTAGTGGAGACTAAACCATAGGCTGAGACTTAAATGTACCTAGGAATGCTCCAGGGCATAAACATAGATTCTGATGCAGTGGTGCTGGCACAGGGCTGAGATTCTGCATTTCTGACTAGCCTGCAGGGAACACCAATGCTGTTGGGCCATACTTGGGGTGGCCTAGGTAGTAGCGATCTGGGACTCAGAGATGAGGCCTGCTTTGATGAATTTGGGAATGGTCCAAACACAGAGACCATTCTTAGATGAGGAAGGGAGTCCATGCAGAGCACCAGACTGAGGGCTGTGAGGGAGGCTGGGGTGGGAGGCCTCTCTCAGGAAAGTGGCCTCAAGTGTCAGCACTCTCTCCTTTGACTTTCACCTGCTACGCGGATAGTTTTGCCACGGCGCTGAGCACAGGACAATGACCAGGCCCAGCGCCCTGGATTGATGCTGAGGGAAACTGCTGGTGCACAGTCTGGTACGATCCTGGGAAGGGAGTCAGGGGCACCTGGCTGGGGCCTTTCATTCATGCTTTGTTCTTGGCCTTCCAGAACCTGTTGGCAAAGTAAGGACTGTGGCTTCTATGGGGCCTAAGACAGGGCAACATGCAAAAGAAGTTGACATTGGCCAAGAAGCTCCTGGCAAAACTGCACTTCCTGGCTCGGGAGGTAATTGCTTGCTTATCCCATTTTCTTACCCTGTGTACCTCTCTCCCTAAGCTCTTGGGCCATTCTGGAGGCCTCTGGGCTGGTGTGATGTAACGTATGTCTTCTGGAATGATGCCAGGGCTAGGACCTGTTGCTTCAGGCACAGGACCAAACTCTATTTGGATTAGCTAAGGGTGAGGATGAGAGTTCTAAGGTGCAGTAGGGATCTAGGGAACATTTAGGATCTCTGCATGAAAATTTGAGAGCAAGCTCCCTTGGGTATGACCTCCTGGTCTGAAGCCCTGAACATGACATGTTGAAAGGTGAAGGGAGTTCACAGTTTTGGAATGTTTTCTCTGCTGAATATCTGCATTTTTGCCTTGTATGATTCTTCCAACAACCTTAAGAGGTCACCCCATTTGGCAGAAGAAACTGAGGCTGAGAGAGGGAAAGTGACTGGTCCACCATGTGGCAGCAGAGCTGGAATTCAAAGCCAGTTTTGCCTGACTCTGAAGCTCAGTACTTCCCAAAGGCACAGGATGTTTAGATTGCTGGGGCCAGTGTGTTCTCAAAGACTGAGGAGATAGAGTTTGGTCTCATACCTTGAAGGATAAGCTGGAATTTGGCAAGTGAAAAAGAATGAACAACATATGCAAAGATCTAGAACTAGGAGGCCTGGGTACCTGGGAAACACAATTCTGGAAGGAGAGACAGAGTAGAGACCTTATTATACTGAATTTTAGTGCAAAATTGCTTTTTAAACTTATAACAAAAAAATCCTTTTGTCAGCTGACATTTAAAATTCTTATGACATAAATATGTGTCCTGTAATAACATAATCTAATTTTGCTGTTTTTAAAAACTTATATTATTTTACTTTAGCTTTATCTATATATCATTGCATGTAGTTGTAATTTGTCAATTTCATGGACAATGTGCTTATCCATCATACTGCTGATGGTTATGTAAATTTTTCCCAAAGGGTAGTGATTCGAAAAAAATGCTTCCAAGACTTTTTTTTTTTTTTTTTTTTTTTTTTTGAGACAGTCTCACTTTGTTGCCTTTAATAGAGTGCCGTGGCGTCACAGCTACAGCAACCTCCAACTCCTGGGCTTAAGCAATTCTCTTGCCTCAGCCTCTCAAGTAGCTGGGACTACAAGCGCCCACCACAATGCCCGGCTATTTTTGGTTGTAGTTGTCATTGTTGTTTGGCAGGCCCGGGCTGGATTTGAACCCACCAGCTCCAGTGTATGTGGCTGGCGCCCTAGCTGCCGAGCCGACTATTTTTTTTTATATACAGAGTCTCATTCTGTTGCCCCAGGCTCCAATGCTGTGGTGTCAGCCTAGCTTACAACCTCAAACTCCTGGGTTCAAGCCATCCTCCTGTCTCAGCCTCCCCAATAACTGGGACTACAAACACCTGCCACAATGCCCAGCTATTTTTTTCTATTTTTGGTAGAGATAAGGTCTTGCTCTTGCTCAGACTGGTCTCAAACTCTTGAGCTTAAGCAATCTTCCTGCTTGGGCATAGACTGATAGTTTTACAGGCCAGAGTCACCACCCCCAGCCTCTCCGTGTCTACTTCTGTTGATTATTTCCTCTCTTGATCACAAGTCATACCTTTTGCTTTCCCTATGTCTTGTAATTTTAATTTAATTAATTTAATTTATTAATTAATTAGTTTTTTTGAGACAGAGTCACACTATGTGACTCACAGCAACCTCCCACTCTTGGGCTTACGTGATTCTCTTGCCTCAGCCTCCCGAGCAGCTGGGACTACAGGCGCCCGCCACAACGCCCAGCTATTTTTTTGTTGCAGTTTGGGGCTGGGTTCGAGACTGCCACCTTCGGTATATGGGGCTGGCACCCCACCCATTGAGCCACAGGCTAGACCCCGTGGCTATTTTTTTGTGCAGTTGTTACTGTTGTTTTAGCTGTCCTGGATCAGGTTTGAATGTGGCTGGAGCCCTACCCACTTGAGCTATGGGCGCCACCCTTGGTTTTGCTTTTTAATTGAAAATCAGAAGATTGTATAAGTGTCTCTATTTAATTTTTATTTTAACCATTATACTTTTCATTTCTTTAAGTCTTATTTTTTTCATATCCACTATGTTATTTTCACGGCTTTTTATTCTCAGTAAAGTTTGTCTTTGTTTAATTTTGTTTACATATCACAAGTAGAGTTGTTTTTATAATGTCAGATGATTCCAATAATAGACTTTTGGGGGTGGTGGTTGGTATTGCTATTTCTGCTGTTTCCTTTTGTGTTAGTTGCTTTTGACAGTGAGTTGCTCATTATAGTTTCCTTAAAAAAACATTGGGGGACTTTGTTGAGTTTTGGAATAAAGGCGCATATTTTCTGGAAAGCATTTGACTTTGCTTCTGCCTTAGATCACCTTACAACATAATCTGATATTTAGCAACACCAGGCTTGTGAAAAAGTCAGTTTGTGCTTATTCTTTTCAGAAACAATTTCCAACTCTCCTGCTCCACTCAGCTGGGCATCTTTCCTTGTAGATACCAGGGTGGTAAGAGAGGGGGCAGGTATTTTTTATGAGTTACCTTTATCTTGAAGGCATCATTTCTTGAGATCCTGGCTTTTTTTTTTTTTTTTTTTTTTTTGAGACAGAGTCTCACTATGTCGCCCTGGTAGAGTGCTGTGGCGTCACAGCTCACAGCAACCTCAAACTCTTGGGCTTAAGGGATACTCTTGCCTCAGCCTCCCAAATAGCTGGGACTACAGGCAACCACCACAGCACCCAGCTATTTTTTTGTTGCAGTTGTTCAGCTGACTGGGCTGAGTTCAAACCTGCCACCCTCAGTGTATGCGACTGGTGCCATAACCGTTGCTGCAGGCACCAAGCCTTGAGATTCTAGCCTTTAGAGAGGGGAGAAATCTCCTATTAGACTCCCATCCCAAGTGGGATCTGAGCTCTTTATTTTTGTCTTTACTCACTTTAGGTCACAAAAAGCTTAGGTTTGGCAAATGCCCTTGTGGTAAAAGTAGCTTAAATGCTTTGCTAACTTCCTGATGTCCCATTGTCATCTAGAGCTTGTTCTGATAATTCTGGGGTTTTTTTTTGGAGACAATCTTACCCTGTCACCCTGGGAAAACTGCCTTGGCATCATAGCTCATAGCAAATTCAAACTCTCAGGCTCAAGCAATCCTCTTGCCTCAGCCTCCTCAGTAGCTGGGACTATAGGCTCCCACCACAACACCTGGCTAGTTTTACTATTTTTAGTAGAAACAGGATCTTGTTCTTGCTCAGGGTGGTCTTGAACTCTTGAGCTCAAGCAATCCATCTGCCTTGTCCTCCCAGAGTGCTAGGATTACAGATGTGAGGCAATGTGCCTGGCCCGACTATTCTTGACTCTTATTTCCTCATCGCTGCCTTTAATAAAATATTTAATACTATTTTACCCAAGGCTGGGCACTGTGGCTCATGCCTGTAATCCTAGCACTCTGGGAGGTGGAGGCTGCTGGATTGCCTGAGCTCGCAGGTTCGAGACCAGCGTGAACAAGAGTCTCTAAAAATAGAGACTCTAAAATAGCTAGGTGTTATGGCAGGTGCCTGTAGTCCCAGCTACTTGGGAGGCTGAGGCAAGAGAATCATTTGAGCCCTAGAGTTTGAGGTTGCTGTGAGCTATGATGCCACAGCACTCTACTAAGGGTGACAAAGTGAGACTCTGTCTCAAAAACAAAAACTACTCTGGGTACCTCGTGTGAGTAGACTCATACAGTCTTGTTGTTTTGTGCCTGGGTTAGCTCACACATGCCTTCAGGCTGTGTGAACCATTTTACCCAGATATTTTAGTTATTTTTGGTGACAAGTAGATCTTCCTTCCTATCTCGTAATAGCTGTGGTAATGTAAGTCTTGGATAATGGTTTTGAAAGGGGAAGGAGAGGGTCAGATTTGTACATTGGAGAGATCAGTTCTAGCTACTGTTTTTTTTGTTTGTTTGAGACAGAGTCTCACTCTGTCCCCCTAGGTAGAGTGCCATGACATTGTAGCTCACAGCAACTTCTAATTCCTGGGCTCAAGCAATCCTTCTTGCCTCAGCTTCCCAAGTAGCTGGGACTACAGGCACATACCACCATGCCTAGCTAGTTTTTCTATTTTGGTAGACATGGTCTTGTTCTTTCTCAGGCTGGTATTCAACTCATGAGCTCAAGCAATCCACCTGCCTCGTCCTCCCAGAGTGCTAGGATTACAGGTGTGAGCCACCATGCCCGGCCTGGTTTGTTTTTTATTATTCAATGAAATTTGAAGTCCTACAATGTACTCTGTTTTAGGCCCTGGGGTTCCAGTCCCTGTCACGTTACTTGCTTTTTGGGGGCTTCTGTTCTAGTCAGTGAGACAGACTATACATCTATAAATGAATGAGACAATAATTATGATCCAGAAGTGCTGCTAAGAAAGATGTTACAGGGCAGCACCTTTGGCTCAGTCGGTAAGGCGCTGGCCCCATATGCCGAGGGTGGCGGGCTCAAACCCGGCCCCGGCCGAACTACAACAAAAAAATAGCTGGGTGTTGTGGCGGGCGCCTGTAGTCCCAGCTACTCGGGAGGCTGAGGCAAGAGAATCGCTTAAGCCCAGGAGTTGGAGGTTTCTGTGAGCTGTGTGATGCCATGGCACTCTACCGAGGGCCATAAAGTGAAACTGTCTCAAAAAAAAAAGAAAGATGTTACAGACTCTGAGAACCTTCTTGGATAAGGTGTGGGGAGAAGCCAGCCATTCATGGTGGCAAATAGGCTTGGGAGGGAGGACTGAAGGCAAGAAGCCTGATCAGGAGGCTGCCACGATTTTCTGGACAAGAATGAGGAAAGAACAGTAGTGAGAAACTGTTAGGACTTGGGAATTGGCTGTTGGAGAAGAGTGCCACCAGCTCAGGCATGTGGCTGATGTGATGGGCATCTCGTGGGGACTCTGGGAAGGATTAGGCAGGGGCAGAGAGACAGGTGAAGAAGTCAGGGACATCATTCTGAAGGTATGTGTGAACTAAACCAGGCACAAAACGACAAGATGAGTCCACTCACACGACAACTCGGAGTAGTCAGATTCACAGGAACAGAAGGCAGAATAGTGGTTACCAGGCTGGGGCGGGGAGGCAGTTAGTGTTTAATGGAGACAGAGTTTCAGTTTTACAAGATGAAGAGTTCTGGAGGTGGAGGTGATGATGCAAATGTGAATGTATTTAATGCCACTGAACTGTATGTTTAAAATGGTTCATTTTATGCTATATGTATTTTGCCACAATTTTACAACTAAATTAATTAATTAATTAATTAATTAATTAATTGAGACAGAGTCTCACTTTGTTGCCCTGGGTAGAGTGCCATGGCTTCACACCTCACAGCAACCTCAAACTCTTGGGCTTAAGTGATTCTCTTGCCTCAGCCTCTGGCTATTTTTAAGAGGTGAGGTCTCGCTCTGGCTCAGGCTGGTCTTGAACCTGTGAGCTCAGGCAATCCACTTGCCTTGGCCTCCCAGAGGGCTAGGATAATTTTTTAGAAAAGGAAGTCAGGACTCGGGGCTTGTAGCTCAGCAGCTAGGGCGCCAGCCATATACACCGGGGCTGGAGGGCTCATATCCAGCCTGGGCCTGCCAAACAACAATGACAACTACAACCAAAAAAGTAGCTGAGTGTTGTGGCAGGTGCCTGTCGTCCCAGCTACTTGGGAGGCTGAGGCAAGAGAATCACTTGGGCCCAAGAGTTTGAGGTTGGTGTGAGCTGTGATGTCACTCTACCCAGGGCGACATAGTAAGACTCTGTCTCAAAAGAAAATAAAAGAAAAAAGAAGTCAGGTTGGACTTTGAGTCTGAGGTGAATTTTTGGGGTGTCTAGGGGGAGATTTCCAGGAGGCAGGTGGCCGCATGGATCTGGGTTTGAAGAGTGGTCAGGATGGGAATGGATAGTTGGTCCATCCATCTAGTCCAAGCTGTGGCAGTGGAGGTCTTAGCTCCACATCCACCTCTGTGACCTGGTTCTCCACCCACAGCCTCAGCCACCCCTGCCTGATGTGTTGGTCTGGATGCTCAGTGGGCGGCACCGTGTGGCCTGGGCCTGGATCCCTGCCCAGGATGTACTGTTCTCTGTGGTCCAGGAGGAGTGGGGCCGAGACTGCGGGAGGATCCAGACTCTGCTGCTTACAGTGAGAGGGTCCCGGGTGAGGGTGCTGGGAGAAGGGGGTGAGCCTGGTAGGGCAGGGTGGCACTGAGGTAGAAGCCTGGGGTTCCCAACCAAGAGCTCTGCAAACTCTCTTCAATTATCCAAAAAGCCCAAAGGAGATTGTGCTTTTGCCCAGGTCAGCTTGAAATGAGATAAACCCCAAAGCTTGTTAGCCGTGGACTTGTGCCGGTCCTTTTGCTAACTTGGTATTGACAGATGGGCCCTTATATAAAGGCATGGCTGGTTTGCAGGCAAAATATTTCTAAATGAGGCGTCCCTGGAAAAGATGCCAAAAGGGGTACCTGGTGGGGAGAAGCTGTGCTCCTTGGGCAGAGGACAGGGAATGTATATGATGAGGTGAAGGAGATACACTGGCGTTCAGGGCGGTGCCTGTGGCTCAGTGAGTAGAGCACTGGCTCCACATACTGAGGGTGGTGGGTTCAAACCCAGCCCCGGCCATGTTGCAACAAAAAATAGCCGGGCGTTGTGGTGGACGCCTGTAGTCCCAGCTACTCAGGAGGCTGAGAATTGCCTAAGGCAAGAGAATTGCCTAAGCCCAGGAGTTGGAGGTTACTGTGAGCTGTGATGCCACAGCACTCTACTGAGGGCAACAAAGTGAGACTCTGTCTCTGAAAAAACAAACAAACTGGAGTCCAGAGCCCAGAGTGCAGCTTGGCAATGTGGAGTGTGAGGGGCACAGGGTGGTGGTCAGGAGGAGGGAGCAAAGATGGGCACGTAGGGCGTGTTCTCTGCGGTCAGGGAGTCACGTGGACCGGGTGTGCCTTGGGGGAGCTAGGATTTAGGATTTGGGGCCTAGCTGGGGTCGTGCGGGAGGCAGTCAGGTCTTACTTGCTTCCCTGCCACACAGGCGCCTGGGGCAGGCCCTGGGGAGGTCTGTGCCAAGCTGGAGCTCTTCCTGTGGCTGGGGCTGGGCAAGCAAGCCAAGGCCTGCACCTTCGAGCTGCCCCCAGATCTGCTGCCCGAGCCCTTGGCTGGGCCGCCCCACTGCCTGTGCCAGCATGGTGAGTGTGGGGCGGGCAGGATGGGCGCAGGGCCCGCCTTGCTATTTGCCCGAGATGTGGGGCTAATGAGTCATCCCTGAGCAAACACCTTCCTTCCCCTTCACCCCAGACTTTAGATACTTCCAGTTCTGGGCTCACTTGTACCAGGCCTGCTGCGGCCCGCCAGTCGAATGTGTCTCAATCTGAGGTTTTTTTAGGGTGAACGTTACAGGTTGATTGGAAGGTCGACGCAGGATGGTTTTTGACAGACTACTAGACACCACAAGTGATGATGGAAGTAGCTGTAACTTTATTGAATTTTAAGAGTGTCTTTTATACATTTTTGACAAAGCATTACAAATCACAAAAGACATTTTTATGACTTGCAGGTGGTCACAAGTTCTTATCTTGTCTTACAAACGTAGGCATTCAACCATCTATCTTACACAGTGTTTTGCCAGCAAGGGGGAACAAATGGCAGCTGTGAGGTAGCTGATAAGCAGCAGTTACTTTTTAGCTCCTTTTATCTAAAGTTGAAATGTGTTTTTTAACATATAACACTATTTTCTTTCATAGTTTTAGTTTCATGATTATATATAGTTGTTATGATTAGAGGTGTATTATGAATCATATAAGTGATTAAAGTGTGAAGGAAACATGAGAAATAAAAGGATATTGTATGAAAACTAAACTATATTGAAAGTGAGGTTAGGAAAGACAAGGTTAGAGATAGGGGGAAAGGGTGGGTGGATATCAGGTTGGAAGCATCTTGTTTGTGGTATTTACATTCTTTTGATGCACTGTATACTTTCAAGGTTTTTGTTCTAAAGAAGTGGTTTCATTAGTAACACTTGGTTGCTTCCCCTTATCTAGGAATGTCAAGGCTTGTAACTTTTCTTAGTTCTTTAATTGGTCTCAGTTTCTTATGATCTCTCTTAAAAACAGCTGAACATATTTTTTTATGTATAATGTTTGACTACTTCTATATATTTTTACTCTAATTAGTAACTATATTTTGATTCATAGTTAATTGCTTGTTAAACATTAAACTACTTTATTGATTTGTGTTACATATGAAAATTAGTGAAGTAAGACATTTTTCTAAGTAAAGTTTTACTAATTAGTGAAGTCAGATGTTTTTTTAAGTAAAGTTTTACTGCAGGAGGTGTCATGTTGGAACATCCTGTTTGTCGTGCCTGTATTCTCTCGATGTACTATTTCAATTCACTGACATTTATGGTGGGGACGTGCTGTTGTACAGGCTCTCTTGGAGCCACTGAGTCCGGCACAGCCATACTTGCTGTGTTTAATTGTGGATCAGTAAGTCACTGTGTTTATTTTTAGTTTCTCAAAACAATCAGGCAATAATCAGTCATTCAACTGAACAGACAGGTTTCAGGGTAAAAGTTTCTTAGGCTTTTATGCCGCACCTCATGACTTTCTACGTTCACTAAAAGGCATGCTAGGCAACTTATGCGCTGCTGTCGCAAGCCAGGGGGACTGGGGGCAACGCTCCGAGGAGCACCCACCGCCTTACCACAGTTTTTACAACGCGGACAGAGCCATCCCGCCACGGCTTGATGCCGGGGGTGCGGCATTTCTCCCTTTTTTGTTAATGAAACGTAGTTCAAAGAGGTCTTGGCGAACAGCCTTTAAGGAGGAAAAGACACAACGAAGAAGACATGGTAACAGTAAGACAACACAGAATATTAGGCATCCAATAATAATAATAAACACAATGTACTGAATCCAAGATATAGGATTTAAAGACTTAAGATTGTCAGAGAGTGATTGAGCTAGAGCATCGAGAGATGTACTAGGTAGATGAGCTTCACTGATGGCAGTGATATCCTTTTGGAGAGTATGTAAGTCATGTGTAATATCATTATCCTTCCACACACCTTGCAAATGTGCTTTTGTTTTGTTCCAAGAGGTGGAGAGGTTATAAGGTAGAGGAGTGACACAGATAGCTGGAAAAGCAGAGTGACATCTAGTTTGAAGTTTATGTTGTATGAACTTTATATCTTGTCCTAGAGCTAAGACTACTTCTTCTAAGATATTTAATTTAGCTTCAAGTTTATTATCTATGCTGGCCTGAGTCATCAAGGCTAGAGTGATATTATTGCTGAGAGAATTAACAAAGTGAGCTGTGTGAACTTCTTGAACCAAAGCAGTAGTGGCTACCGCAAATGTTGTAACTATAGAAATTAAAGCTAAAATACCGAGAATTAAAGCAGCTATAAACCTCTTAGGTCGAATTAATTGATTAACAGTATGTAAAACTTGTAAAGCAGAATTATCATACCAGGGATTATTTTGTAAATCAACAGGTAATAGTACATAAGAGGGTCTTTTTACAATTAAAATAGAATTAAACAAGCGTTCATTAAACAAATCAGTAGAAGTAAGACAATTTGTAACTTTATAAGTGATACAAGAAATATGATAAGAGTTTTTAGATTGTGTAATAGTTAAATACTTATTTGGAGCTAAAAGTAGAGCATATGGATAACCAACGCAAGTTCTTATTGACATTGCATTTGGCTTTGGCATATTAGGTTTTTTTTCTAAAATTAAGTTGGATGCAGCAACAAGTCTAAATAGATCATAATGTATTTGAGTTTTATCTTTGTCTTGAGCGACTCATATGGGTTCAACTAAACCAGGTGTAAACCATCTGCGTATTGGTTGAGGGGTACTAGACCACTGATATTGATGATATTTATCTAATTGGTTTGAGAAATATTTATTATGATCAAAACAAGAAGTAGGAGAATAATCCCAGATGACTGTGTTTGAATTTATAGGAGAATGCTTGTTGGCAGCATCTGGGAATCCACAGGAAAGCCAAGTAGGTGTTTTAGTTAATGATGATTTCCAGAATTGATTTTTATCTCTATATTTTTCTTTACAGTTAGGGAGAGGTAACGAGTCCACAGATAAACAGGTTTCATTATAATTAGGACTTCCAATAGTTTGTAACTCATATTCCCAAACATAACGTCTATTTGCATCATGAGGATCTGGAGCATCAGTTAAAAACACTCTGTAGCTAGTAGGTAAACAAAAAGGAGGTGTGTTGCCTCTTAAAGTAAAGTAAATAGGTAAGGAGTCGGCTTTGCCAGTGAAATTAATTAAAGCCGCAGCATGATGTCTGGATTCTGAGTCAGTTAAACCTCCTAAGCGGATAGAATCATTAGAAAGAATTTTTATGGGGTCTGGATCTAGCCAGCCCACAGGGTGTAGCAGTGGAGGATTAGGAACATAAGACCAATAAGCTGCAGTTTCTACCTTAGGAGTAGAGATTAGTGATAGAAACGCAAGAAAGTACATTGTAGGAGTTAGAGGGTTTCTTTGAGACATGAGAAGCTGTTTAGCTTGTTTCACCAGGGTACGGATCTGTGTCTATGTGATCTTGGAGGGTTTCGGTGAAACTTCCACAGTCGTCCTCATTTGTGCAGATAGGATCTTCATCCGCCGCAGGCGTTGTCTTCTGCGCCGGGGTCTCCGGAGGAGCCGGTTTGATGAGCCGGTCTGGAATCCAGATGGGAGAGTCGGCATCCTGTGGAAATATGCAAGCATAGCCTCGTCCGGAGGTTAACAATACATCAGGGCCTTTCCATTGGCCCGATAATAAATCTTTCCAAAGAACTTTAGGAAGGGTGGCAGCCGATTGCGGCTGCCAATGGGAGAGAGCAGGGGTTAAATTGTTGGAGTTTACATTAAGGTGATTTAGGACGAATAAAGCATGGGTTAAAATATGATGAGGGGAGAAATATTTATGAGCCTTTTGTAGGCGTTCAATTTGTAATTTTAATATTTGATTAGTTTTTTTAACAATCGCTTGACCCTGAGGATTATACGGGATCCCCGTAGAATGAGCAATTTTCCATTGTGTACAAAATTGTTCAAATGCTCGAGAGGTGTAAGCTGGAGCATTATCTGTTTTTAGTTGAAGAGGGACACCTAGCTGCTGAAAGCAGTAAAACAGGTGTTGTACAACATCTTTATAGGCCTCGCCAGATCTTGCAGAGGCACAGATAAAATGAGAAAAAGTATCAACAGTAACATGTACATATTGTAATTTTCCAAAACTAGACACATGTGTTACATCCATTTGCCATAATACATTGGGGCGTAAACCCCGAGGATTGACACCGAATTTCAAAGGATGATGAGTAATAGGACAGGCTTTACACTTTAAGACTATTTGTCTGGCCTGTTCTCTAGTAATTTGAAACATTTTTCTTAATGTGTTAGCATTCTGGTGATGTAAGGCGTGGCTTTCTTCAGCTTCAGCCACTGATGCCACCATAGTACGTGTTAACAAATCTGCAGTGGCATTTCCTTGGGCCAAAGGGCCAGGTAAATTAGTATGTCCTCTTATGTGACCAATATAAAATTGATTATTTCTTTGCTGAATTAAAGTTTGTAGTTTCTTTAATAAAGGTAGAATAGTTGAGGTTCCTGTTAAAAGAGCAGTTTCAAGAGCTGGAAAAAGAGAAGCAATATACTTAGAGTCTGTGTATAAGTTAAATTTTTGTTTGAAATTATTAAAAGCTGAGATCAGAGCCCATAATTCTGTTTGTTGGGCAGAGGCTTGTGTAACCTCCTTAATAAGAGGAGACAGACCTGGACTAAAAACTACAGCTCGTCCTGTAGAGGAGCCATCTGTGAACAAGGTTATTGCGTCAGACAGAGGCTGTTTGGAACACATAAGAGGAAATATAAGTGAAACTGTTTTTGTAAATTCAATTAAAGGATGTTTAGGATAATGGTATAAAATTTGACCTGCATAGCCTTGTAAGGCCAATACCCAATCATCATTATTTTGAAATAGTTGTTCTACTTGAATTTTATTATAAGCAGTCACAATTACATGAGGATCTTTACCAAATAATTCTCGTGATCTTTTTCTTCCTTTATCAATTAATAAAGACACCAGGTATGGATAATCAGCAACAATCTTTGTCTGAACATGTGGTAAATGAATCCATTCTAAGATACCTTCCTGCCACAAGCAGGCTGTAGGAGTATATTCAGTAGAAAAAATAAGTAAAAACCATGGATTTTGATAATTAATTTGTTTAACCCTGGCCTGGGTTAAAGCTTGTTCAACAACTTCTAAAGCCTGCAAGGCTTCTGGAGTTAAATGTCTAGGGGAACGGGGATTAGAGTCCCCCTGTAAGATAGCAAACAAAGGACTAAGAGTTCCTGTAGTAATTTTTAAAAAGGGCCGAATCCAATTTATTTCTCCTAGTAATTTTTGATAATCATTAAGAGTTTGTAATTTATCTCTCCGAATCTGCACTTTTTGGGGTGTAATATAGTCAGAGTGAATCCATTGTCCCAGATAACTTAATGGTTTATCTCTTTGAATTTTTTCTGGGGCAATTACTAAACCATATTTAGTTAATTGTTCTATAGCCTTTTCTAGCATTAGCTGTACTTGCGGTAGCTCAGGATGAGCTAGTAAGATATCATCCATATAATGAATTATGTAAGCACTAGGAAATTGTTTTCTCAGTGCTGCCAATGCAGCTGCCACAAATTTTTGACATAAGGTAGGGCTGTTTTTCATGCCCTGTGGTAAAGTTTTCCATTGATATCTTTTAAATGGTTCCTGTAAATTTAAAGAAGGAACACTGAAAGCAAAACGAGGACAATCCTCAGGATGTAGATTAATAGTAAAAAAGCAGTCTTGTAAATCAATAATTATAAGTGGCCATTGTTCAGGTACTGCTACAGGAGATGGGAGCCCAGGTTGAAGGGAGCCCATGTCTTCCATAATGGCATTAACTGCTCTTAAATCTTGTAAAAGTCTCCATTTGCCAGATTTTTTCTTAATGACAAACACAGGAGTGTTCCATGGACTAGTGGATTCCTCTAAATGTCCTTTATCTAATTGTTCTTGTACCAAAATTTGTAATGCCTGTAACTTTTCTGTTGTTAGGGGCCACTGACTAACCCACACAGGAACATCTGTTAACCATTTTATTTTACAGGCATAATTTTCTGCAGTGGCCCCTATGAAAAACACTGATCGTTCAGCTGATCTCCTGTAACTAGTTTCATGTCTAGAACATGTAAAAGATCTCGTCCCCACAAAGTATAGGGTAGAGAGGGTAGCACATAAGGTTGAAAGTAAATTTTCTTATTCTTATATTCACATAATAAATGAGATGTACTCCGCATAACACCAGAAACAGAACCTAAACCAACTAATGAAGACCCAGTCCGATGTACTGGCCAGGATTTTGGCCAGTCAGAAGCTGCAATGTAGGTCACATCAGCTCCTGTGTCCATTAACCCTTTAATGGGTCTGCCCTCAATTTTCATTTTTAATATTGGTCTATCATATAAATCATGTATGAGAGCTACACAGTCCTGATCAGTAAATCCAAATTGACCCTCTCCCCTGGCATCATGCAAGTGATAGGTGGGAAGTGGTATATATGGCAACAACAATAACTGAGCAATTCTTTGTCCCTTATGAATTTGTGTAGTTTCTACTAAAGACTTTACCATGACTTTAATTGTATTCTCAGTGTCAGAATCAATAACTCCCGGAATAACTTCAAAATGTTTGGTATAATTGGAACTGCGACCTAAAATAACACCCACTGTGCCCGGTAACAATTTTCCTTTAATTCCAGTAGGAACTAGAGTAACACCATCATGTTTAGATATAATTATGTCTTTAGAGCTGGCAAGATCAAGGCCTGCACTGCCAGGAGTTCCACGCGGGAGGTCATGAATTGTCCATTCCGGCGGTATACAATTAGTAGTAGATGTAGGCTCTAAAATAGGTTGTACCGTAGTAGGCACAGTTATTTCTCCCTTGGGGTCGGGGCTGGGAGAATGCCCCTCATCTAGTTTTTTGACCTATTGCCATTATTAGCATATGCACCCTTGTCAGACAAGGGGGTTCCATCTTTATGAAACTTAGATTTACATTCATTTCTCCAGTGCCTGCCCTTCTTACAACGAGGGCATGGTCCCGGGGGTAGCCCACGAGACTTACTATTATTATTATTAGCACCGGTGGATTTCTTACAATCCTTCTGTATATGACCTGGCTTCCCACAATTATAACAAGTGGGTAAGTCATGTGGGGGGTCACACCCGAAACATGTATTGCTGGGGTCTCTATCAAAAGCACTTTTAACATATGAACTGAATTTCTGACCCCGCATAGCTGCAGCAAACGCCATTCCCTGGACGATTGCTGGTGAGGCATCCATGCATGCTTTAATATAATCTTGTATTGTACCCGTTTTTCTGAGTGGACGTATTAAGTCCTGACACAGCGTATTTGCATTTTCCCAAGCCAACTGCTTGAGTAATAATGCTGTGCCTTCAGACGGTGGGAGCATTCTATTAATAGCTTCTTCCAGGCGAGAAATAAAGTCAGGATAGGACTCTTCCATACCCTGTTTTATGCCTGCTAAAGTTGTGCCCTTAGTACCTGGAGGAGGTATCCTGCGCCAAGCAGAAACTGCATTGTGGTTAATTATTTCTAAAAATTGCCGTGGTAGTTTAATTTGATTTTCAGAGGTGGCAAATTTATCTGTTCCTAAAAGCATAGATAACGTGGGCTGTGCCTTTCTACCTACATGTTGATTAACGCTTTCTCTGCATCTATCCTCATATTCTGTTCTCCATAAAATATAGTCACCTGGGGAAAGCGTGGCCTTGGCCGTTTGTTGCCAATCATACGGAGTAAGCCACTGACTGCTAATTGATTCTACAATTTGTAAAGTATAAGGGGCAGAAGCTCCCGATGTACGGACAGCTTGTTGCAATTCTTTAAGTGTCTTTAACGACAGAGGTTCCCAGGTGGGTGGTGCCCTTTCCTCCGTAGGAAAGCGCACCGGGAAAGCGAAAGTAAAATCTCCCTGCTGACGGGCTTCTCGCACCGCCGCTTGAAAGCCTGCAGGCGGCGGGGGGAGACAAGGAGGCACACGGGGAAGTGGAGCCCGCAAAGTTGGCCTGGATGAAGTCATAGGAATGCGAGCCGCCGGATAAGCTCGGCGAGGGTGAATACAATCATCCATTCTGTCCCTCTCATCTGGTTTAGCAAATTCATCGACCACATCCCACTCGTCACTGTCAGAAGAATTATCAACCGGCGGGAGTGGCGGTAGAATGTCCTTAAGCGTTGGTGCCGAGGGAATTGCGCTCTCAGCATTTAATGCCGGCTCAGGATCTTTAAGAGCCTCTGGGGAAACTTTATCGCAAATGGGTGCCACCTTAGTTTCAGGGCTTTCAGCCTCCGAGTCAGTTTCTCTTATAAATGCTTCTAAGAAGGTATTGTCAGCCAAAAGTTCTCTAACCTGTAACCACAAAGGAAAAGCCTGTGGGGGCAAAACCTGCTCCCCATGCTCCTGCATGTAATTCCGCATCTCGCGTCCCACTCTCTTCCAGTCGGAGAGAGAGAGAGAGCCTTCCTCCAGAAACCAAGGACTAACCAACTTTATGAAATGCATAAGCTCCTCCAACCGTTTGAGAGACACATGAAAACCATTTTTCTCTAATAAACGCTGTATCATGACACTGAGCATGCGTTCCTCTTTTCCTAATGTATGTCCCATGTTGTCCTGCGGATTACTCACGCTTAACCGGTCAGCCTTTACCGGCGGGACTCGAGCTCCCTGGTGAGAGTCGCCTTCAATCTGAAGAGAGAGGAAAGAAAGAAAAAGAAAGATCACCTGTCCTTCAGGTCCCTGTTCGGGCGCCAGCTGCTGCGGCCCGCCAGTCGAATGTGTCTCAATCTGAGGTTTTTTCAGGGCGAACGTTACAGGTTGATTGGAAGGTCGACGCAGGATGGTTTTTGACAGACTACTAGACACCACAAGTGATGATGGAAGTAGCTGCAACTTTACTGAATTTTAAGAGTGTCTTTTATACATTTTTGACAAAGCATTACAAATCACAAAAGACATTTTTATGACTTGCAGGTGGTCACAAGTTCTTATCTTGTCTTACAAACGCAGGCATTCAACCATCTATCTTACACAGTGTTTTGCCAGCAAGGGGGAACAAATGGCAGCTGTGAGGTAGCTGATAAGCAGCAGTTACTTTTCAGCTCCTTTTATCTAAAGTTGAAATGTGTTTTTTAACATATAACACTACTTTCTTTCATAGTTTTAGTTTCATGATTATATATAGTTGTTATGATTAGAGGTGTATTATGAATCATATAAGTGATTAAAGTGTGAAGGAAACATGAGAAATAAAAGGATATTGTATGAAAACTAAACTATATTGAAAGTGAGGTTAGGAAAGACAAGGTTAGAGATAGGGGGAAAGGGTGGGTGGATATCAGGTTGGAAGCATCTTGTTTGTGGTATTTACATTCTTTTGATGCACTGTATACTTTCAAGGTTTTTGTTCTAAAGAAGTGGTTTCATTAGTAACACTTGGTTGCTTCCCCTTATCTAGGAATGTCAAGGCTTGTAACTTTTCTTAGTTCTTTAATTGGTCTCAGTTTCTTATGATCTCTCTTAAAAACAGCTGAACATATTCTTTTATGTATAATGTTTGACTACTTCTATATATTTTTACTCTAATTAGTAACTATATTTTGATTCATAGTTAATTGCTTGTTAAACATTAAACTACTTTATTGATTTGTGTTACATATGAAAATTAGTGAAGTAAGACATTTTTCTAAGTAAAGTTTTACTAATTAGTGAAGTCAGATGTTTTTCTAAGTAAAGTTTTACTGCAGGAGGTGTCATGTTGGAACATCCTGTTTGCCGTGCCTGCATTCTCTCGATGTACTATTTCAATTCACTGACATTTATGGTGGGGACGTGCTGTTGTACAGGCTCTCTTGGAGCCACTGAGTCCGGCACAGCCATACTTGCTGTGTTTAATTGTGGATCAGTAAGTCACTGTGTTTATTCTTAGTTTCTCAAAACAATCAGGCAATAATCAGTCATTCAACTGAACAGACAGGTTTCAGGGTAAAAGTTTCTTAGGCTTTTATGCCGCACCTCATGACTTTCTACGTTCACTAAAAGGCATGCTAGGCAACTTATGCGCTGCTGTCGCAAGCCAGGGGGACTGGGGGCAACGCTCCGAGGAGCACCCACCGCCTTACCACAGTTTTTACAACGCGGACAGAGCCATCCCGCCACGGCTTGATGCCGGGGGTGCGGCACAGGCCCGAGGTGTGTTGGCAGCAGATGACAGTGGCCTCTCGGACTCCTTTGCTCAAGTCCTCATCTCTACCCAGTGCCAGACCACACAGGTGAGGGCTGGGATGGGAGGTGGAGGAGGAGGCCTGGGAGACAAGGTGGAGGGGGGCTGAGATTTTCCTCAAAACCCTAAGACTTTCTTGGTACTCTAGGTTTTCAGGACAAGATATTGGATGGGATATGCTTGTCTCAGGGGGTGGTGTAGGACCAGAGGTCTTCAGGGTGAGGGGTCCTTTCTGGGCTTGACCCCAGGCCTGGGCTTTAAAGGCAGTGGATTCCAACAGAGAGAGACAGGCAGGAGGAGGGGACTGTAGCACCGGAAAGTGCTTTCAGCTTCATCACAGCTTGCACCTGTTGTGATGAGTGTTACCGCAGGTGTCCTTTGGAGCAGGGTGCTCACCCGCACGTGCCTTGGGAGCCTCCTTCTGACAACTGCTGGTGGGTGCTTTCTTCTCTGCCTGGCCTTTAAGGTCCTGGAGCAGACGCTGAGCCCCCTGTGGAATGAACTCCTGGTATAACGGCAGTAGGGAGGACCTGCAGGAGGATTAGTGTCATCAATGTTTTTGACCACAACAAGCTTGTGAGTGCAGCCTGGGCCCCGCTGGGATCCCAGCTTCTCGTGTCCTTTGGCCTCATTTCCCTACCCTGGCCTGGCTCCTGAGCCTCCCCCTTCCCCTTTTGTCTGCATTGCCTTGCTTCCCACAGGGCCCCCCAGTATTCCTGGGCAGGGCGCTGGCCGCCCCGAGGGTAAAGCTGGTGGAGGACCCATACCAACGCCCTGAGCTGCAGTTCTTCCCCCGAGGAAGGGACCCCGGGCAGCTGGAGAGCTTATTGCCACCTTTGAACTCATTGAGCTGGACTACAGTGGCCGATCTGAGGTCAGAATACCCTGGCTTGAATGGCACTGGCTGTGGGCCCGTCTTCTTCCATCAGGCCCTCCAGCCCCAGGGAGTAGAAAACATGCGAATGTTCTCGGGATATACCCCCAGGTCCCAATCCCCAAAGAATGAAGGCTACAGATATGTCCTGGGGTCACCTCCTTGGAGGCGGTACTGGCCCTAGGTACTAGAACAGCCCCAGGTTATGCAGGAGGTGGCCAGGTGACGCATGGAGTCTGAGGTCCTGCCTAGGACCTCCTGACCCCAAGGAGCATTACAGGTATGCATGCCCAGGGTTCACCTTGCCAGACTTCCAACCACAGAGAACCTGGCTGCGCGGCACCACCCGATCCCACATTCCTCAGATACCCCCTCATTCCCGCACCTACCTGCTTCTTGAGACTCCTCACAGTCCAGCCTTGCCTGCTTCTTCTGTGTTTGCATTACACTCCGTCAGTGGCGCTCTATGTCCCTGCTCCATGCTCAGGCTGTCCCTCCTTTGGCCTGGTTCCTCTTTGACTTCTTTCCCCTGCAGCCCTCAGTGCCCAGTGATGTGGAGCCCCTCTCTGGACGCCTGTCCCTGCCACCCAATGCACGCCCAGTGCTCAGGGAGTTCCAGGTTGAGGTAGTGCCAGGCATCCCTAGCCTCCCATACCCCCACATTGTGGTGCCTTTCTGCCAGGTACCGGCCCCTGAATTGCCTACCTCCTGGCCCTAGGTACTGTTCTGGGGTCTAAGGGGCCTTGGCCGTGTGCACCTGTTTGAGGTAGAGCAGCCCCAGTTGTGCTGGAGGTAGCTGGGCGACGTGTGGAGTCTGAGGTCCTGGCCAGTTACCATGAGAACCTCAATTTCACTGAGCTCGTCAGGCATCTGACAGTGGTGAGTGTGTGGGCTGGGGGTAGGGAATGCTGGGCAGAGTGGTCAGAGGGCATTAGATGGTGGGTTTCCAGCTGGTTATTTTAAATGTTCCAAGGGTCAGGGAACTCTCTATAAAGGGTCAGATAGTAAATATTTTAGGCTTTGTGTGCTAGCCAGTCTCACTTGCAGCTACTTAACTCTACCATTGTAGCATGAAAACAGCCGTAGACAATACATAAATGAAAGAGTATCAATGTGTTCCGATAAAACTTTATTCATAAAGGGCGGCGCCTGTGGCTCAGTGATAGGGCGTCAGTCCCATATACCGAGGGTGGTGGGGCTAGGTACCCAGCCCTAGCCAAACTGCAACAACAACAACAAAAAAAATAGCCAGGCACTGTGGTAGGCGCCTGTAGTCCCAGCTATTCAGGAGGCTGAGGCAAGAGAATCGTGTAAACCCAGGAGTTGGAGGATGCTGTGAGCTGTGACTCCATTGCACTCTACTGAGGGTGATAAAGCGAGACTCTATCTCTAAAAAAAAAAAAACAAACTTTATTCATAAAAACTGGCAGTGGGTCAGACTTGGCCTTTAGGCTGTAGTGTGCTGATTCCTAGCTTTATTTATGGACTTGTGCTGCCTTTATTGGCTCTGTTGAATGAGTAGATTATCCAAGTGACCTGAAGTATAAGTCTCAAAGAATCTATCTAGTCTCTGAGATACCAGGGGCTGTCATGAGAAATAAGTTCTTTGCCAAATTTGTAATTACTATGGTATGGGCTTCAGAGTAAATTTCTGGCAATGTCACTTAGGATCTTGTCAAATAACTTATCTTGTTTAAGCTTTAGTTTTTCTGTACGTAAAATGGGGTAACAAGTACCCCTAGAAAGATTGGAAAGACAAACAGCAGGTGCCTCCTTGCAGGAGTGCTATGAGGAGCTGGTGACAGAAAGCATTTTGGTGAAAGGGCAGCTATGTAAGCTGAAGGTGCTATGTGAGGGTGTGAATGGGACAAAGCACAGTGGTTCCAGACTTCAAGTGGGCGAAAAACAAAAAGAAACCCACCAATATTTCATGACTCTGTTTCCCAAGTAAGAGCTTCCAGTTTTAAAACAACATTGTGCTGGCTCGGTGTGCCCATAGCTCAGTGGTTAGGGCACCAGCCACATGCACCAGGGCTGGTGGGTTCCAATCTGGCCAGGGCCTTCTAAACAACAATGACAACAACAATAAAATAGTTAGGTGTTGTGGCGGGCACCTGTAGTCCCAGCTACTTGGGAGGCTGAGGCAAGAGAATTTGCTTAAGTCCAAAAGTTTGAGGTTGCTATTAGCTGTGATGCCACTGCACTCTACTGAGGGCAACATAGTGAGACTCTGTCTCAAAAACAAAACAAAACAAACAAAAAAATTACATGGTGCTCAAAGGACTAGGGTGCTGGCCTCGTATGCTGGAGGTGGCGGGTTCAAATGCAGCCCCAGCCAAAAACTGAAAAAAAAAAATTACATGGTGCTATAAAATAGTGAAAGTGAAGGCAGCTTGAGCTTCCAGGGGTTGTATCTTAGTCTGTTCTAGCTGCTGTAACAAAATAGCTTACATGACCAGTCTGGGCAACATAGTGAGACACCGTATCTAAAATAATTTTTTTTTTTAATTTTTTTTTTTTGCAGAGACAGAGTCTCACCTTACCGCCTTCAGTAGAGTGCCATGATGTACACAGGACTCACAGCAACTTCTAGCTCTTGGGCTTCCGCGATTCTCCTGCCTCAGCCTCCCGAGCAGCTGGGATTACAGGCGCCCGCCACAATGCCCGGCTATTTTTTGGTTGCAGTTCAGCCGGGGCTGGGTTTGAACCCGCCACCCTCGGTATATGGGGCTGGCGCCTTACTCACTGAGCCACAGGCACCACCCAGACGTGGTAAGCATGTACCTGTAGTCCCAGCTACTCAGGTGGCTGAGCCCAGGAGTTTGAGGCTGCAGTGAGCTATGCTTATGCCCCTGCATTTCAACCTGGGTGACAGAGCAAGACCCACATCTCTAAAAATGAAAACAAAAAAATAAAACAAAACAAAGTATCTGGGTAATTGGTAAACAACACAAATTTATTGCTCATAGTTCTAGAGGCAGGGAAATCTAAGAACAAAGTGCTAGCAGAATCAGTGTCTGGTGAGAGCCTGTTCCTCATGGGTGGAAGTGTCCTCAGGTGGCCAAAGGACAAAAAGGAGCTAAGCAGCTCCCTCAGGCCTTTCTATAAGGGTACTAATCCTATTCATGAGGGCTCTGCCCTCTTGACCTAATCACCTTCCAAAGGTGCCACCTCTTAGAACCATCCCCTTGGGGGGTTGAGTTCAACATGGTAACTTTGTAAAGACATACACATGTTGACAACAGTAGGGTTTTTCCTCTCATTTCTCACTGTACAGTGCAAATTGGGGAACATATATCCCTTTCTCCATTGTGGACTTCCAGAATAGGGTATCGAAGTCTCTTACTATTAACTATTGAGATGTTAATTTCTACCTTCAATCTTATCACAATTTACTTCTTGTATTTTGAGGTTTTTATTGGTGCATATATGTTTATAATTGTTATATCCTCCTGATGAATTGATCTGTTTACTATTATAAAATGTCCCTCTTCGTCTCTAATAAAAAATATATATATATTTTTTTGAGACAAAGTCTCAAGCTGTTACCCTGGGTAGAGTGCCATAGTGTTACAGCTCACAAAAGCCTCCAACTCTTGGGCTCAAGCGATCTTCTTCCCTCAGTTTTTCTATTTTTAGTAGAGATGGGGTCTTGATTTTTTTCAGGCTGGTCTTAAACTGGTGAGCTCAAGCAATCTACCGGCCTTGGCCTCTCAGGGTACTGGGATTACAGGCATGAGCCACCACGCCCAGCCAAACTTTTTGTCTTAAAGTCTATTTTGTCTGATAGTATAACTATTCCAGCTCTCTGTGTTTACTATTTGCATGATATATCTTTTGGTTTCTACATGTCTTGTGTATTTATTGCTTTTCTTTTATCGCCTTCTTTTTTATTAAATGCTATTTATTAGTATATTGCTTTAATTACCTTGTTCATTTTCACTTAGTGGTTACTCTAGGGATTATAATATGGATACTAATTTTTCACAATATATTTTAGATTAATACTAGTTTAGTTCCAGTAAGATACAGAAACTTTCTAGTATAGCTCTATTCCTTCCTTTCTCCTTTGTGCTGTAATTATCTCTCTCTCACACACGTACATACGTTATATAAAATAAATCCAGAAACATAATAGTAAAATTGTTTTTCCTCCCCACTTAGGATCCATTGATAGATAAGGAATTCCTGCGTTAAAAGCCATACATATTTTGGCTTGGCACCAGAGCTGGTGGGTTCAAATCCAGCACGGGCCTGCCAAACAACAATGACAACTACAACCAAAAAATAGCTGGGTATTGTGGTGGGTGCCTATAGTCCCAGCTACTTGGGAGGCTGAGGCAAGAGAATTGCTTAAGCCCAAAAGTTGGAGGTTGCTGTGAGCTGTGACACCACAGCACTCTACTGAGGGTGACATAGTGAGACTCTGTCTCAAAAAAAAAAAAAAAAGCCATATATATATTGTAGTTTTTGGCTGAGGCCGGGTTTGAACCCACCACCTCCGGTATATGGGGCTGGTGCCCTATTCCTTTGAGCCACAGGTGCCACCCTATTTTTATGGTTCTAAATCTATATTTGCAAGTTGAACATTGATGCATTACATAAGAATAACAACAACCCCATGTTTCTGACAGTACCTTGTAGGCTTTTCTTTCTATTATGTCATTTTTTTTTTTTCTTTGAGACAGAGTCTCACTTTGTCATCTTGGGTAGAGTGCTATGGCATCATAGCTCACAGCAACCTCAAACTCTTGGGCTCAAGAGATGTCTTGCTTCAGTTTTTCATTTTTAGTAGACACAGGGTCTCACTTTTGTTCAGGCTGGTCTCAAATTCGTGAGCTCAAGTGATCCACCCACAGCCTCCCAGAGTGCTAGGATTACAGGCCTGAGCCTATCATTATCAAATTTTGTCATTTGATACTTATAAGAATCTTTTGAATCCAGGATTTGGTCCATTTTTCACGGAGAAACAGGGTCAGAGGGCAATGACTCACCAGAGGTGACCAGGGAGGCTGAGGCCGAGCTGGGCTTAGGGCGCAGGTTTCGAGGTCTTGTCTCCCCAGCCTTCTCTGTGGCGGCCTCTCCCTCTCCACACATCTCAGAGATAGTTCCTCTCTCCCGCCCCAGAACTTGCTGGAACAGCCTTACCTGCAGCCCCCACTCAGCATCCTGGTAATTGAGCGCCGGGCCTTTGGCCGCACAGTCCTTGTGGGTTCCCACATTGTCCCTAGCATGCTACGATCCACATTCCAGAGTCATGAGGATCCTCCCCGAGCAGGAAGGAGCGGAGGAGGAGACAGGGGACATGGTGCCTAAGAGACCTAAAGGTTAGGAGCCTTCTCTCCTTAGGGGCTACTAGACAGAAACCCCTTTGATTCCTGGCAGAGCTGGCTCCAGAGGACTCCCCCAATGGAGCCTGGAGTTTGATTTGTACTCAACAAATTTCCTCATGGTGTCATTTTCCTCCTCCCAGCAAAGAAGCCCCTGGATCCCTTCTTGGCTAAAGTGGGGGTCTGCAGACATCTCCTGAAGGTGATGGGTATGGGAGATGGGCAGAAAAGGGGCTGGTAGGGCTTGAGGTGGTATTGGGTCAGAGGGACTGAGCCCTTTCTCCTGCAGGTTCCTTTGAAGAAGCTCCCCCTAGGAGGCCTCTTGAATCAAGGCCTGAGCTGGAGGAGGACATCCCAGATCCGGAAGAGCTTGACTGGCGGTCCAAGTACTATGCATCCCTACAGGAGCTCCAGGGGCAGGTGTGGGCAGGGGAGGGTCCCATGGCATGAAGAACGATCTCATTGAAGGTGGAGCTCTGCAGTTTTACAGAGCTCTTCATTACCATCATCTTTTCTTGTCTTCACAATAATTCTAGAAGCTGGGGTATTAGCTCCATTAACTAGAGTTGTCTTGTCCAATAGAAATAAAATGCTATGCCAGGCACGGGGGCTCATGCCTGTAATCCCAGCACTTGGGAGGCAAAGGTGGGTGTATTGCCTAAGCTCACAGGTTCGAGACCAGCTTGAGCCAGAGCAAGACCCCATCTCTGAAAAAAATAGCTGGGCGTTGTGGCAGGCACCTGTAGTCTCAGCTACTTGGGAGGCTGAGGCAAGAGAATCGCTTAAGTCCAAGAGTTTGAGGTTGCTGTGAGCTGTGATGCCAGAACACTCTACTGAGGGCGACAAAGTAAGACTCTGTCTAAAAAAACAAAACAAAAACAAAAAAAAACCCACAGCCATGTTTCAGGTCCGCAGCGGCTACATGTGGCTGGTGGGCAGGATAGGACTAGATGATTAATTGAAGAAGCTTTGAAAGTTCGAGTGGCTTACATGGCCAGAGCTTGAAATAGTTTCCCAGTGCCCCACCCTGGAAAAGAGGCTGACTACGGAGTTGAAAGGGATGGGGAAGAATCTCTGATCTGCCCTTTGATTTCAGCCCAACTCTTATGAAGATAAAATGGATGATCCTAGAGATTCAGGTGAGAGATTTGGCTCTTTTGCTCCGGCCCCCTCTATCTCCCACTCCACCCACCCAGATGTTCCTGACTGGAGCATTTTTGCTGTCCCAGAAGGGGTCAACCTCATTTCTGTGGATGGGGAGACCCAAGACCAGGGTGAAGCTAAAGTGGAAGGTTCTGTGTCCTGGAAGAAAGCACTCGCCACCCTGAAGGTGACTGGGTGTTGGGGGGAGGGAGTCTCCTGGGATTCTGCACAGCTAGCTGTTACTGAGGCCCTTGCCTTTCAGATCTATACCAGCTCCCTGGAGGAAGAATTTAACCACTTTGAAGATTGGCTGAATGTGTTTCCCCTTTACCAAGGGCCAGGGGGCCAGGATGGAGATGGAGACAAAGAAGGATCTGGACACCTGGTGGGTAAGTTCAAGGTATGTTTGTGGAAGAAAAGGGGACTAGGGAACACAGGTGCAGATTCTGGAGGACAACTCTCTCATGAGGGCTTTTCTGTCTCTGCCCACTCCAGGGCTCCTTCCTCATCTATCCAGAATCAGAGGCAGTGTCATTCTCTGAGCCCCAGATCTCCTGGGGGATCCCACAGAACCAGCCCATCAAGCTCCTGGTCAGAGTCTATGTTGTCAAGGTGAGCATCCGTAGCTCTGGCACTCCTCCACCTCCAGTTAAGGTAACATATGAAACCTACAGGATGAAAGCTTTGGAAGGAACCTCAAGGATCAGAGTCCAACTTCTTCATTTTCCAGATAGGAAGTCTTAGGCACAAAGACAGGTGATCCTCCAGTATTACAAAACTTGTTGTGACAGAACCGGAATATAGAGTGTCTCCTGAGTCCTTTAGGTTCTAGTCCCATAGAATGGGGGGTGTGCCAAGGTGGGTGGATCACTGGAGCTCAGGAGTTCAAGACCAGCTTGGGTAACATAGTGAGACCCTGTCTTTACAAAAAAATTTTAGAAACTCAACTGGGTATGGTAGCACATATCTGTAGTCCCAGCTACTCAGGAGGCTGAGGCAAGAGGATCACTTGTGCCCAAGAGTTTGAGGTTGGTGTGAGCTATAATGCCACACCCCAGGGTGATTGAATGAGATTCTATCTCACAAAAAAAAAAAAAAAAAAAAAAGGCTCAGCACCTGTAGCTCAGCAGCTAGGGCACCAGCCACATATACCAGGGCTGGTGGGTTCGAACCCAGCCCAGGCCTGCCAAACAACAATGACAACTACAACAACAAAAATAACTGGGCATTATGGTAGGTGTCTGTAGTCCCAGCTACTTGGAAGGTTGAGGCAAGAGAATCACCTAAGCCCAAGAGTTTGAAGTTGCTGTGAGCTGTGATGCCATAGCACTCTACCAAGGGCGACATAGTGAGGCTCTGTCTCAAAAAAGAAAGAAAAGAAAAGAATGGGGAGTGTGACTGTAGGATGAGTGTGGCTCTGGGTCTTAGGCTTGTCGTGATCCCCCTTTGTGCAGGATCTCGCATTACTGTGATTTCCATACAGAACTCAGCAAGGCCTTGATACTTTCTTAAAGCTATCTCAGTGAGGGCGGCGCCTGTGGCTCAGTCAGTAAGGCGCCGGCCCCATATACCGAGGGTGGCGGGTTCAAACCCAGCCCCTGCTGAACTGCAACCAAAAAATAGCCGGGCGTTGTGGCGGGCGCCTGTAGTCCCAGCTAGTCGGGAGGCTGAGGCAGGAGAATCGCTTAAGCCCAAGAGTTGGAGGTTGCTGTGAGCTGTGTGAGGCCACGGCACTCTACCGAGGGCCATAAAGTGAGACTCTGTCTCTACAAAAAAATAAAAAAAATAAAAAAAAAAGCTATCAGTGAGTTGGGAATAAGCGGGTTGATCTGCCTCCGAACTCCCTATCACCACAGCAGATGCTGCACCATCATCTGTTTTAAATATAGGGATTCTAAGGCGTAAGTTTAAGAAACGTTCTAAGGTGCTGTTCTACCATAATCTAAGAATCCTAATGTATACATTAGATAATAGAAGTCACCTTGACCTGCTTCTCACAGTATGACAGACTATATGATATGATATAAGGCATCTAGAAAATGGTAGGTAAACAGGGAAACCTTGGCTGAACATAGTAATTCACACCTGTAATCTTAGCATTCTGGGAGGCCAAAGTGGGAAGAGCACTTGAGGTTAGGAGTTTAAGATCAGCCTGAGCAAGAGCAAGACTCCATCTCTACAAAAAATAGGGGGAAAAGTCAGGCATGGTGGTATACCCCTGTAGTCCTAATTACTTGGGAGGCTGGGGCAGGAGGATTGCTTGAGCCCCGGAGTTTGAGGTTGCCGTGAATTACAATGATGCCATTGCACTCTAGCTTGGGTGACAGAGCAAGAGTCTGTCTCCAGAAAAGAAAGAAAAAGAGAAAAGGAGAAGGAAGAGGGAAGAGGGAAAAATTGGTTGGGTATGATGTTGGGTACCTGTAGTCCCAACTACTCAGAAGACCAAGGCCTAATACTCCTGATTTTATTTTTTTTTTTATTTTTATTTTTTTTTGGTTTTTGGCCGGGGCTAGGTTTGAACCCGCCACCTCCGGCATATGGGACCGGCATCCCACTCCTTGAGCCACAGGTGCCGCCAATACTCCTGATTTTAAAAGTAACATATTCTTATCATAAAAAATAAAAGTCAAGGGCAGCGCCTGTGGCTCAAGGAGTAGGGCGCCGGTCCCATATGCAGGAGGTGGCGGGTTCAAACCCAGCCCCGGCCAAAACCAAAAAAATAAAAAAATAAAATAAAATAAAATAAAAGTCAAACAATACAGAAAATTATAAATTGGGCTGGGCATGGTGGCTCATGCCTGTAATCCTAGCACTCTGGGAACCTGACGCGGGTGGATTACTTGAGCTCGGGTGTTCAAGACCAGCTCAAGCAAGAATGAGACCCCGTCTCTACTAAAAACCCCATCTCTAACTACAGTTAGCCAGGCGTGGTGGCACATGCCTGTAGTCCCAGCCGAGACAAGAGACGGAGGCAAGAGGAACACTTCAGCCCAAAAGTATGAGGTTGCTGTGAGCTATGATGACAACATGGCAAGCTACCCTGGTGTCTCAAAGAAAAAAAAATTATAAGTTGAAGAGTAAGCCCTTATACATCTTTACACATATTTTCTGTTTCATTCTATTTTTTATACCGATTTGTATAAGTATTTCGTAACTAATTGAAAATAAAACTCATCATGCCCCATTTCAGTTAAACTCCTCTCAGAGTAATACTTCTCCTTGGTAATGTCCTGTTTAACACTTAATCTGAGATTAGGTCCAACAGGGTTAACCTTCGGCCATGACAATGACACTTCTCCCAGTTGTACTCCATACCATCTCCCTAGGCTACCGACCTGGCTCCAGCAGACCCGAATGGCAAAGCAGACCCCTATGTGGTGGTGAGCGCTGGCCGGGAGCGGCAGGACACCAAGGAGTGCTATATCCCCAAGCAGCTCAATCCCATCTTTGGAGAGTGAGGCTGGGTCCTGGAGAGGGAAATGAGGGAAGGGGGAGCAACCTGCCCAGCCAGCTCTGTGGCCCCAGGGCTCTTATTCAGGTAGCTGGCCTGGGGACAGTGGGTGAATAGGCAGAGATTGTTGACACCCCCACCCCAGACTACCTCCTAGGACATGGAGGTGTCCTTAGCCACTCTCCTTCTTGGCCAGGGTCCTGGAGCTAAGCATCTCTCTCCCTGCTGAGCCAGAGCTGACCATTGCTATTATTTGATCATGACCTCCTGGGTTCTGATGATCAATCATTGGAGAGACCTACATTGACCTGGAAAACTGATTCTACAGTCACCACAGAGCAAACTGTGGGCTGGCTGCCCAGTATGACGTGTAAGTTTAGCTCAGCCATTTTAAGTCTCTGACCAAACATGTTCAAGCTCACGCTCCCACTTGTGCTCCATAGAGGGGGACTCCCCACCTCCGCCAACCATAACATTGCAGCTTGGTCAAGACATGGGCTTAGGAGTTAGGATCCTATAATTAACATGTGACTTCTTTTGAGTCTCAGTTTTTTAATAGCTGCAGAATGGAGATGTTAGTATCTCCTTCATAGAAGCCCCTGTTATACACCTTTGATTTTCATTGTTATAGGTGAGGGCTAACCTGTCTCCCATTGGAGTTATGAACCTAGATCCCATGTCATCAAGGGTCCTTATCCTTGCCCCTGTGCCTGAATGTGTCCATATGCTGGCCCCAGCTGAGGCATCCTCTGTTTCTGCCCACAGGGATGGGTACAATGCCTGGCGTGATGCATTCCGGCCTTCTCAGATCCTGGCAGGGTTGTACCAATGCTGTGGCTTCCCTGCCCCTGAATACTGAGCCGAGGCTGTCAAGGTGGGGAGCAAAGTCTTCCTAACACCACCTGAGATGCTGCTACCAGGTGTCAAGCCTTCTCTTCTGGATAGGCCACAGGGAGGAAGATGGTGGTAGAACAAGGTACAAAGGGTCCTGGTGGTGGCTCGGCGCCGGCCACATACACTGGGGCTGGCAGGTTCAAACCTGGCCCGGGCCTTCTAAACAATGACAACTACAACAAAAAAATAGCCAGGCATTGTGGCAGGCACCTGTAGTTCCAGCTACTTGGGAGGCTGAGGCAACAGAATCGGTTAAGCCCAAGAGTTTGAGATTGCTGTGAGCTGTGATGCCACGGCACTCTACCAAGGGTGATATAGTGAGACTCTGTCTCAAAAAAACAAAAACCAAAAACCAAGGGGCCCTGTGCCTAGTCTAGTGTGCTCCCCACCAAAGTATCCTTTAGTAAGTAGAGGAGGTGAGTTTGGTTAAGGGTGAGCTTCTTGGATGGTGGGGAAAAGATGGTCTTTGTTGGTGAACATGAGGTCCCCAAAGAGCAAAAGTGGACCCCCGAGTCATAGCTAATCAAGTTCTCAGAACGCAGGGTGTCCCCACAGAGTATCTTTACAATAGAGTGTGGGTGTAGGACTGAGCTTATGCCTCCAAAAATGACTAGTCTCTTCTTTGGGCAAGGTCTGAGCAAAGGCTACAACCCCCACCCCCCAGGCCCAGTGTCGCCCTGCCTGATGGCTTTTCACTGGGAGAAGTTGCAGCAGCAGCCCTCCCCACCTGCTGCTGCTTTTTGTATGTTACATATTTGCTCTCCTAGTCGGTGGGTTTGTTCCAACACAGTGGCTGCCGCGGCTTAGAGCTTCTATGGAGGGACAGGAGAATGGGGGGAGAGTTGCGTGGAACCCAAGCTCACACACCTCTTGTTTCAGGTAGGGCGGTGCCCCAGGAGGCAGGAGGGGCCCCCGAGGAAGCCCAGGCATTGCTTGTGCTGTGACGCTGGCAAGAGATGCCAGATTTGGGGATCCAGCTGGTACCTGAGCATGTAGAAACACGGCCCCTCTACCATCCCCGAAGCCCAGGCCTGCTACAGGTGAGGGAGGGCTCAGGGCCTAGCCCCAGTACAAGATTCCCAGGACCCCAGGATTCCCATCTTCCTCCAAGACCTCCACCTGGCACTATACTGCCACTCCTGACTCTGCCTCCTGGTGCTGGGTCCCAGCATCCCCACTCCATGCTGGATCACATACTCCTACCCCTGATTATGTAGGTCACCACCCCTGGGCCACCAAGACTCAGACCTGGGGTCTCAAACCTGACCTCTATCCCGGACCCCTGAGATCTGGACCTTGGGAATGCCAGATCTTACTTTTAACATCAACTCCTACTTCTGGGCCCCTATCCCTGAACACCTAAGCTAACCTCTACCCCAGACCCCCCACATCAGGCTCCACCTTCATCCTCATGCCTCAGCATCTGCCAGGCTCTTCCCTCTTAGCCCCAGCTCTCCTTTCCCTTGGGAGAGGCACAGCCTTTGGCCACAGGGCTGTCAGGGGAGGTGGGTCCTTAACAAGACCCTCCAGCCTGGTCCTATGTCCCCAGGGATCCCTTCACAGGTGGATTGACATCTTTCCCAGAGATGGCACCTGCCCCACCTCCAGTTGATATCAAGCCTCGGAAGCCAATCAGGTGAGAGTCTGGCCCCTCCTTCCAAGTTGGTTTACCAGTAGGAGGGTCCTCTGAAAAGCCAGGTCCCCAGTGGAGCAGGCACTCAGGCTTTTCAGTTAGGTGAATCATTAAATTCCCTTTTCTTTTTTTTTTTTTTTTGTAGAGACAGAGTCTCACTTTATGGCCCTCGGTAGAGTGCCAATGGCATCACACACCTCACAGCAACCTCCAACTCCTGGGCTTAAGCGATTCTCTTGCCTCAGCCTCCCGAGTAGCTGGGACTACAGGCGCCCGCCACAACGCCTGGCTATTTTTTGGTTGCAGTTTGGCCGGGGCCGGGCTTGAACCCACCACCCTCGGCATATGGGGCCGGAGCCTGACCGACTGAGCCACAGGCACCGCCCTAAATTCCCTTTTCTTAATAAGCCTTTATGAATTGGACATCTGTCTGTCACTTATAGACAGTAGTAGTCCAGGTACCTTTCAGTAACCCCCTACCAACGTGAGTTGGAGCGCACTTCCCTGGAGGGTGCAGCCACTCCAGACAGGGCTGGATCCAGACACTCAGATGTCAGCGGTTCTATCACTTTCTGCCTCTGGGTTCTGCTTTCCTTGGTGTTGCTCTCAGGAAGCCTTTTGTTAGGTGCTTTCTAACAATGCCAGGCTTACATCTGAGCCGAAATAAACATCTCTTTCCCAGTTAAAGCAAAAGCCTCAGGGCAATCTCTCATTAGACAGGCTTTGGTCAAATGCTGCTCCCTGAACCACCACTGTGTTCAGGGGCTGTAATATGCTGATTAGCCAGTCCTAAATGTCCTAGATGATATGCCCCACCAGAATTACCTAAGTGACATTGGGGATGGTGTGGTGGGGAGATCATCAGCAGAAAATCTGGTGTTGTCAACAAACACAGGGAACTTGATGTTGGACAAGAGAAACCAACAACTCTCCAGGTAAGCTCATGATAGCCAAGGACAAGGCCACATGAGTGTAGGGTCCACAATGCTGCAGCTCCTCAGGGACTGCACGCTGTCATCCTGTCTTCCAGCCTCCCACTCCTCTCTGTAGAATGGTTTTCTCTGTTAACTACTTTTCTGCACCCCAGAACTTCAGCTGGCAGTGGGCTCTAACTCTGCATCTGATGGTTCAGGGTCCTGATTCTTAATTTATGGCAGAAGCTTGTTGGCCCAGGCAGGGTTGGCAGACTATTCCTGGTGCCAGCCACTGTGGCTGAGGTGGTCAGTGATACCTGGGGCTTTCCTTTCATAGGGTCATAGGCATCCTGATTACCCAGCTGGGCTCCTACCAGGTACTCAGTGCATGGCAGTGGCCCTGGCCCTTCCTGTTTCCTATAGTCCCTCCCAGCGCCTCTCTCAAAGGTCTGAAAACCATCTCCCAATACATCCATCAGCTATGAGCTCAGAGTTGTCATCTGGAACACGGAAGATGTGGTTCTGGATGACGTGAATCCACTCACTGGGGAGATGTCAAGTGACATCTATGTGAAGAGGTAGGCCTGTGAGCCAGGTCAGGCCACTGGTTGTGCATCAAGGGACGATAGCAAGCAGGCTGATCTCGAGGCTGAGTCCAGAGCCCTGTCCCTAGTTCCTCTACGGTGCTTAAAGGTGGGTGAGTTACAGCCATGCTGGGTGAGGCGTGGGCCTGGGCCTGGCCCTGGCCCCTGTGCCCACCTGCCTTGGCCTGTCCTTTGTGCTGCCCCAGCTTGGTGAAGGGGCTGGAGCATGACAAGCACAAGACAGATGTTCACTTCAACTCCCTGACTGGGAAAGGGAACTTCAACTGGCGCTTCGTGTTCCGCTTTGACTATCACCCCACGGAGCGGGAGGTGAGCGTCCGGAGCCAGCCCAGGCCCTTCGCTCTGGAGGAGGCCTAGTTCCGGCAGTCAGCCGTGCTGGTCCTGCAAGTCTGAGACTATGACCGCATCTCCGCAATGACTTCCTTGGTACTGCTCAGCCTTCCCCAATCTTGCCCCTGCCCGTGTCCCAGGTTCTCTAACCTAACCCTAAATCCTGGGACTTCATACCCTAGGTTGGAACCTGTGCTTTCTGACCTACTTGCCAAGCTTATTAAGCTCAGACCATAGACACCTTCCTTCCCACTCAAGGTCCCTGACAAGCCCTGATCTGAGCTGTGCTCATCACCTTGAACTCCATTCAGCCTTTGGTCCTTGCTGTGGCATCTGATCCCAATCCTCCACCTCCCCCTCACTGGGATCTGACCACGTGCTGGTAGTGGGCTGTGGTGTGGGTGGTCCACAGCTGTGGCTTGTCCACCACTTCCTAATTCGCCAATTTAACACACCTCAACTCGCTGCCCCCCACCCCACCGCAGGCTTTGATCTCTTGCCTAACCTCGGTGAACTCTGGACTCACAGGGTCCCTGGAGTTGCAGCTGTTGGACATGGTGCAGGGGGGGCCCGGGGCCCTGAGCTCTGCTCGGTGCGGCTGGCCCACCATGGGGCAGGGACGCAGTGCAATCTGTTTCACTGCCGCCGCTTGCAGGGCTGGTGACCCGTGGTGAAGCTGCAGGAGGAGGAGGACTTGATGCAGGAGGCCCCAGAAGGCAAGAAGAGACGAAGCAGAGGAGGAAGGGCCGGCCAGAAGACCTTGAGTTCACAGACACAGGCAGCAACGTGTATATCCTCACGGTGTGTGCAGTGGGTTGGGGCCAGGCCTGCCTTAGAGCTTGGCCTCTGCCCTGATGACGCAGGTGTGTCTTCCAGGGGAAGGTGGAGGTAGAGTTTGAACTGCTGACCGTGGAGGAGGCTGAGAAGCGGCCAGTGGGGAAGGGGTGGAAGGAGCCAGAACCCCTGGAGAAGCCTAAGTGAGTCAGGGGCACAGGGTTGGGGCCACCAGTGGGGCTTTGGCATCATCCTGATACCACCCTTTCCCTCAACAGCCGCCCCAAAACCTCCTTCGACTGGTTTGTGAACCCACTGAAGACCTTCGTCTTCAACTGGCGTCACTACTGGTGCATCCCAGTGCTGCTGCTGCTGCTGGCACTGATCACCATCTTCCTCTTCCTTGTCTTCTACACCATCCCTGGCCAGATCAGCCAGGCCATCTTCCGCCCCCTCTACAAGTGACTCTGAGCTTGGACACTCATACCATGGTGCCAACCCTTCAGCTCCCCCTCCTAAAGTCCTTCCTGCCCGTGCTTTCTCTGAGTAAACACCACATAGGCCCCAATACCCAACTGTGCTGTACAAGGCCACCTCCTTCAGGTGGCAGAGAACAGAGATGCTCTAGGCCCTAGAGTCTAGGGTGACCTCAGGTGCAGGGGACTTGCTGGAAGAATGCACAGGGATAGGAGGCCACCCGCGTGCCCTGCCAGGGAGAACAGAGCCTGACAGGAGGCTCAAAGCCAAGGAGCCTGGGGCCAAGCTGTCATACCTCTGAGCAGCCCAGCAGCTGCTCCTGCTGGTGGCTGGGTCTCTCTCACCTAATCTACTGAGGATCCCACCACTCCAGAATGCTGAGCCCTTTACACGCTTCACTAACTTGTTTACTCCCCCATCCCCTCCACTAGGCATACCTATCATTGCACACTTGTTTGCAAATTGGCTTAAGCAAAAAGGGCATTTTTTGGCTTACACAGCTGTAATTCCCAGCCAGTTTGGCTGGCTTCAGGTGCAGCCTGTCACAGGGTTCAAGTGATGTCACCAAAACTAGCTGTTTCTGCCTTGTGGTTCAGCAATGCTTCCTCTGGGACGCACTCATTTGCAGACGGGTTCTCCCCCAGTACTGCAGGGTCACTTCAGTGACCTGTCTCCCCATGCTCCCAGCCAGAGGACAGTAAGCTCTCCTGCTCCTGACGGCCTGTGGCCTGCTCTGTGTCACTGTGGCCAGCAGGATGGGGCTTGGGGTGGGAAACCAACACTCCTACCAAACCATGAAAGTGGAAAGGCCATTTGGGGTTCCCAAGAGAATTCAGAGACTGTTAATAGGAGGGAATGGTTCTTAGATGACCCAAAACAAAGCTCACCACAGCCTGTGTTATCACCCCAAATTTAGAGATGAGGCTGGTGCCCATAAAGAGGAAAGGGAGGTTAAATATGTCCAAGGTCACACAGCTTTGAGGTGATCACATCAGGGCTGGACCCCAGGCCTAATTCCAGAGGTTTTGCCTTCATCACTCTGCTTTTTTTTCTGACCCCTCTCCCTGCCTTTTGCCTACATCAAAACGCCCTGACAAATGATCTAATAAGCTGACTGGTTGTCATTGTTCCTGGCTCCCTGGGCCTTGGTTCTCCACATGTAGAGATGGCTCTCCTGGGAAGCCCCATCAGGTCCCAAGCCAGGGGCCTCATGCTAGCCCTACTCCAGAATGGCCATGCTGCCTGCCTTCCATGGTTTTCAGTTTTGCTTCCACCCAGGAGACTACAGAGGACCTGGAGAGACACCTCTCTTTAGTGAGAGTGGATTCAGTCAGAGAGGATCGGGTGACTGAGCCCAGAGTGACAGGGAGTGGCCCCACCTTTAGCCATCAGCAAATAGGTGGCAAGCCCTGCACTCAGGGCTATGTAATAGTGGCTCCAGGATGCTCACCCTGGAAAGGTCTGCCTGAGCCCAGGGGCTAACCCCAAAAGGAGAGGCCCTGAGGGCAGGGCTAAGGGCGAACATTGGTTTTGTTTAAGTTCCTATTAACAAGGGGATGCCTGTGTGGGGTTTCCAGGGGCAGTTGTCACTGCCCGCAGTAAGTGGCTGTGATGACGATTTGTCCCCAGGCACCAGCCAGCCCAAAAATCACACAGAGACCAGCAGTATTATCACAATCAATAGATTATCCCCTGGGACTGGGCTCACTCTGAGGCAGGGGTGGGAGTTTGGGAATAGAACTACAGGCCGAAGAGAAACAGGAGAAAGAGGGAATGACTGGGGGGGTGGGGATGGGGGTGAGGGAGGAGGACAACTACGTTGTCTTCCCCAGATCAATTTTCTTCTGGATGGCTCGTGCTGAGTGGTAGATGAGTGAATCGATGAGTCCAGCCACTGGGAGAGAGACAAGGGCTGGCACTGGCCCAGTGGGGGCCTTAACTGGACCTTAAGTCACCCAGTCTAGCATCTCCACTGGCCCTCCAGGTGCCCCTTCTTCCCAGCCAAACCTGTGGTACCCTGGTTTTACTTCCCCAGTGTGCTTCCACCTCCACAGATACCCTGGGCCTTACCTGTGAACATGCCCCCAATAATGGCACACACGCCTGTCAGGAAGTGGGTGAAGGACCTGGCAGGGGAGGCAGATGGGCTCAGCGAGCTCCCCACTCCCACACGCCAGGCCTGGCCACTGCCCCCCACCCTCACCTGTGCTTCTCGGTCAGCTTCACCATCATGGGCGAGAGCTCATAGAGGACGAAGACTCCGGGAAGCCCCTGATCGCCCAACAGCCCATTGGCGACCTTCTCATGTCTGGTCACAGAGAACTGATTTGTCCTCAGCACCTGGGGTGGGAGGAGAGCCTGGGCCAGGGCCAGGTCTGTGACCTAGCTCCTGTCCCCTTCAGCCTCCACCCTGGTGCCTGCCCCATGTGCTGTTGTGCCTTCAGGGTGCAGGGACATAGGAGGCACCATGTTGGTAGCTAATCCTGCAAGGCCTGGGGACGACCCAGAATCCCACTCCCAGCCTTGCCACCCCGACTTGCCCTCTGGTCACCAGCTCTTTTTTTTTTTATTTTATTTTTTTTTTAGAGACAGAGTCTCACTTTATGGCCCTGGGTAGAGTGCTGTGGCATGACAGGGCTCACAGCAACCTCCAACTCCTGGGCCTAAGCGATTCTCCTGCCTCAGCCTCCCGAGCAGCTGGGACTACAGGCGCCCACCACAACGCCCGGCTTGGTCACCAGCTCTTATCAGTTTACTGTCCCTAGCTGTGTCTAGGAGATGCTCTCACTAGGGGTCCAAGGCAACCCCTCAGTGTGGTATCAAGTCCAGGACTGACTTCTGTCCCAGTCCCTCACCTCTACTGCTCTCTGGTCACAGAAGAGATGGGAGCAGGGGCTCAGGAAGGCTTGGCCTGGCTAAGCCCCACCCAGTGCAGTCCATGGGGGACAGTGAGGCAGATGCAACAGGCCCCAGGGGAAGGGATGGAGGCAGTGTGGACAGCAGAAAAGAGAAGTGTTTTGAAAACTGGCAGCCTTGGGCCTGAACTCTGCCTGTGAGGGCAAGTCACCTACCCGCTCTGAGCCTCAGTTTTTCATCCATCATATGGGGATGAGAGCAGCACTTCACTTCCTGGGTTGAAGGAACTAAATGAAGGAACTTGAGGGCTTGGTGCCAAGCGGAGACTCTGATACCTGAGCTCCCTCAGACTCACCTCCCCATCCACCTTCATGTACACCGTGGGCACCACCTTCACAAAGTACTGGAACATCATGGAGGCTGCAGGAGGAAGAGAGCACTGGCATGGGTGCCACGTGGACGTTTGATGGTCAGGGGCTACCTTCTGGGCTGGTACCTTGGGGTGCGGTGACATTAGTGTGGTCCAGGGGGTTCACGATGCCTGGGTAGTCCTCCCCGAATGACAAGTGCTGGATGTAGTGGGTCATGTTGATCTGCGAGCAACACCAGCGCCTGAGCCCCACGGCCCCCCGCTACCCCCGCTCTGCGTTATAGCAGCAGATGGGCTGCCTGGGTCTCTGAGGAGCAGGGGCGAGAGGAGGGTCTCATCTGGGAAAAGCTATGGCTCTAAGGGGAGAGCCTGCCAGAGACAGAAACCCCATTTCCCTCCTAGGCACTGCTTTTCCGAATAGCCTGCAGGTCTCAAGCCATGGAGGTCTAAGCTGGAGGGCCCAGACTGCCCAGAGGCACTCCTTCCTGTTCCAGTGCACATCACACTCAGCCACTAAACATGCAAGTGTGATTATGCCATGACCCTGCTTAAAGTAGGCCCCAGCTTCCCCACAGTTCTTAGGAAAGACCAGGCTCCTCAACGTAGCCTCTGAGTCTTATGTGGTCTGGTCCCTTCTGACCTCTCCAGCCTCACCCACCCACCCCTGCCCTGAAGTTCCTCAGAAATGCCACATTCTCTCCTGAACTCACCCTGGGGTGTCTGTCTAGGAGGCTCCTGTCCTGCCCCATCCCTGCCCGTCTGCTCAGATCTGTTTAAATGTCCCTGTCACTCAACCTTCAGGCAGGATCCTGTCAGAACATGGCACACCCTTCCACATGTGCTCCCCCCCAGGGATGTCCCTACAGAGAAATGAAGCAACAACCAAGTCTCCCACCCAACCTGCCCCCAGGGGCTCCACCTGGTACGTACATTGTCAAGGCCGAAGCTCTGCAGGTCATGGACTAGGTAGGAGAGAAGGGAGAAGGTACCATCAGGGGGATGGCACCAGCCCCTGGCCCCTCAGAGTCCTGGCCCAGGCCCGTCCCTCCTCCCTCTGGAGTATGGCCTGCCTGGCTCTTTGCTCTCCAGCCTGGTCCTGCTTAAGGACAGTTATAAAGGCCTGACCTGGGCCTGTATGACAGCCCATGCCCTCATCAAAGGTCATAAGAACACAGACCCCACTCCCTCCCTGACAGACATCAGAACTCCAGGCCTTCTTTCCCACCACGCCCTGCCTACACCTCAGGAAACAAACCCATGACTGGAGTCTCGTTAACTAGGGCTGACACCACAACACTTAGCCCCAAAGTATGACCTGAAGATTAAACAGAATGCTACCCAGGCTCTCTCCTGCCCCTACCCTCAAAATTTACCAAAGGACAGCCCCCAGGCACCCTGTACCAACTGTTCCAGAACAAGTTCTTCCTGCCCTCTAACCCCAATCCCTTTTGCTATAAGGAAATGTACCTTGAAATACATTCCAATGCTTTTTATACTCAGCAGGCCAGAGAAGGTGCCAATCCCAGCCCCCTCCGACCTCCCCCCATCCTGGGAAGGAAGGCTGCCCCAGAAGTAGGGGCTCGGCCTCCCTGGGGGCAGGGCCACTTACTCTCCACAGCGTGTACTGCAGCATGGGGAGGGAAGGAGAAAAGGGAGGGAGAGAACACAGATTCAGAGCTTCACAATGAGAACTAGGGAGCAAGGCCTGTGTCAGGAGGAGGATTGGAACATTTCCGCCTCAGCAACAGGGTCTGGCCCCAGCCAACAAGCCTCCTCCTGGTTCCCCTGAGAGAGCCCTTCCCTGGGCAGAGAAGAATGAAACAGAGTTTGGGGTCAGAAGAATGGTGACCTAGAAGAACAAAAGACCTAGAGCCCCAAGAGCCACTTTCCTAGCTGTGTGACACTGGCCAAATCACTTGCCCTTTCTGGCCCTGTGTTCTCTGCAAATGTCTATCCAGAGGACCAGATCTACGATGGGACAATACTTGGTAGACTTTACAATATGAGATTAAACCCCTACCCCCTAAGTCAGTGGTTCTCAACCTTTCTAATGCCGTGACCCTTTAATACAGTTCATGTTGTGGTGACCCCCAAACATAAAATTATTTTCGTTGCTACTTCATAACTATAATTTTGCTATTGTTATGCATTGTAATGTAAATATCTGATATGCAGGGGGTTGCGACCCACAGGTTGAGAACTGCTGCCCTAAGTCAACAGGATGTCAGAAACTTTCTTTCCCAGCCTCAATTCGACCAAATCTCTGGCCTCAGGCAACTGAAGTTTGTGTTTGAACATCCTTCTAAGTCAGGGCATCCTCAGCCCAGGGATCCACAGCCCCAGGCAGGGAAGCAGAGAGGATGCCCACTCTGTATCCTGCTGAGTGCCTGCAAGGCCTTGTGCCAACAGCTTGAAACTTGTCACCTTCCTACACTCCCAGAAAGACACCCTTATCCTGACTGCCTTCAGAGGAAGAGGGGACTCCAGAGCTCTGCTCCAGACCCACCCACCTGCCTCACCCCTACAGAATGCCTGGAAGACCAGTGGGGCACTCTCTGTGGGATGCATTAATCCTGCTTACTTCCATCACTCCGAGTGGCTCAGGAACCAGACCGTCTCCATCCACTGGGCTCTATCACCATGTGGTCCTGACTTCTACCCTTCCAGGCCCCTCCACTGGGCCCTCTGTTGCTCGGTCTCATAAACCCCGGCTCCAAACTCTGACATCCCCTTCACTCTCTTGTTTTGGCCACAGCCTGGCTATTCCTTCAAGGCACTGTGTCCCTTCTTTCCACACCCACCCTCTTCTTGCTCCTGTCACTTCCAGATCACTGTTCGTTCTCTGCCCTAAAACCCCCAGCTTTGAAACTCATGCCACGGCTTGTTTCAATCACCTAGAGATCCACACAGAACCCCCAGGATGGTCCTCCCATGCCACTTCTCAGCTGCCTGAGCCTCTCCTACACCGCCCCTCACCACAGTTCCTAGTGCTGTGGTTTCCGCATCCACGCAGATGGTTTACCACTATTCTGTGCTCTACCTCCCCAAGCCGCTCGCTGTCTTGGTCACATCCTAGTGACTGAACTGCCTCCGAAATTCAAGTATCTAAGCTCCAACCATGGGCTAATTTTCTCTAGTTCATTCCCTCAGGTGCCCCAAATCCAGTATTTGCAATTACACCCAGGACCTGCGGCCCCCTTCTGGCTTCCACCCCCGATCTCAACACCCTATCTTTCCTCCTTTACCAGCCTGTACTTATGGTCCAGTATCAGGCTCACTTTACATATCCCTCTGATTGCTCACCCCTGCAGGCGCCTGGCAGCACAGCCCCAGGTGATTCTAACACCCTTTCTACTTTAAGCCACCCCCTTACACAGCTGGGAAAAATCAGACAACCACGCTGAGTGGTCTCACTTCCTATTCACAGGCACCCACTCCGAGGGGCCCTGGTGTTGCCTGGCCTGTTCTCCCGTTCCATGTGCTCTCCCATCCCAAAATGACCAGTTACATCTTTTCCTCTTTCTCAAATTGCCAACAACTTCTTCCCTCCTCTTTCTCAGCTGATGACCTTGCTTCCTGAATCATGGAGTAAAAGAAGGACTTAGAAGAGGCCGCCCACCTGCTCCCACAGTCCAGCTACTAGCCCACCTGCACCTACGGTATGCCTTCCCTCCTGTTGCTAAGTTTGGCCTTCCACTCATCGGAAGCACTAGACTATCTTCTTTCCCTTTCTCAAGGACTCCGCTTCAGTAATTGTCCCTCTCATCTCTGCAGCATCCTTTTGCTCTCTTTTGCCAATAATTTCCAACAGCACATTAACATTCTGTCCCATCGTCCACCTTAGAGAAGCCTCTCTTTGACTCAACACTTGCCATAAGCTACAGTCCGTGTTCTCCTCCCTCTTGGTAAACCCACAGCCCTGCGGTCTTTACTCACCTGCTCCACCTCCTCCCATTCTACCATGCTCCCTAGTATGCCCTCCAGAAAGCTTCAACAAGGCCAAGAATGGTCAATTCCTGCCGGAGGTCCACAAGCATCTGGTATGTTTTTCCTCTTTTGAAACAGAGTCTCACTTTTTTTATTTTTTAGAGATAAGAGTCTCACTTTGTCACTTGCAGTAGAGTGCTGTAGCGTCACAGCTCCCAGCAACCTCCAGCTCTTGCCTCAGCCTCTCAAGTAGCTGGGAGTACAGGCACCCACCACAACACCCAGCTATTATTTTGTTGCAGTTTGGCTGGGGCCGGGTTCGAACCCACCACCCTTGGTATATGGGGCCGGTGCCCTACTCACTGAGCCACAGGCACCACTCCAGAGTCTCACTTTTTTGCCCCCAGTAGAGTGCTGTGGCGTCATAGCTCACAGCAACCTCTTAACTCTTGGGCTCAAGCGATCCTCTTGTCTCAGCCTCTCGAGTAGTTGGGACTACAGGCACATGCCACAACACCTGGCTATTTTTTGTTGCAGTTTGGCCAGGGTCGGGTTCGAACCCACCACCTTCAGTATATGGAGTCGGCGCCCTACTCACTGAACCACAGGCACTGCCCATTCTCACTTTACTTCTAACCATGGTCCTATGCTCACTCTGCTTCTAACTGTACCTTGAACTTGCCAGGCACCTTGTTGCCTTAAGAATTTGCATTTACTTCCCTCACTGCTTGCAATGCTTCCCCCACCCCCACGCAACCACATGGCTGGCTCCCTACTTTCTTCAGGTTTTTGCTCAAGTATCACCCCATCAGAGAGTCTTTCCCTAACCACCCAATTTCTTTAATTTTTTTTTTTGTAGAGACAGAGTCTCACTTTATGGCCCTCGGTAGAGTGCCGTGGCCTCACACAGCTCACAGCAACCTCCAACTCCTGGGCTTAAGCGATTCTCTTGCCTCAGCCTCCCGAGTAGCTGGGACTGCAGGCGCCCGCCACAACGCCTGGCTATCCACCCAATTTCAAATAGGAAACATAGGCTTGGTGGTTACGGCGCCAGCCACATACATCCAGGCTGGTGGGTTCAAACCCAGCCAGGCCATCTAAAATAGGGAACACATACTGTTCCACCCTAGACGCTCACCTCCATTATCTTTATTCTGCCTGTTTTGGTCTATATGACTTATTAACATCTAATATACCACATACAACTGCTCCTTGACCTACCAGGGTTATGAACCCAAAGTAGAAAACATCGTAAGTCAAAGATGCATTTAATACCCTCAAAAAACCTGTAAAGTCAAAAATCCATTTAAGCAGAACCACTATAAATGGTGGATCATGTGTATTTTACATATTTATTTTGTTTTCTTTACTTACTAGAATGTTCTGATCCTTTGCATTTAGGGCAGTAAATGCAAAGAGGCTTAGATTCCTGCTATATCCTTAGCACCTAGCCTAGCAACTGGCACACAGTAGGTGACGACTCAATATAGAGGTGAATGCATGAATGAATAAATCAGTGAGAATCTCATTTATTCATCCTAACAAACCTGTGGGGTAGGTACTCATTTTCCAGAAAAAGAAACCGAGTCAGATTCAATATTTCACAAATAGGACATAGCTCAGGAGTGGTACAATCTGTTTCAACATGCTGTGCTTCCCCCAAAGCCTCAACACGCAGGTCACCTGACATTGGGAGTTACTATTTATTTTGGAAACAGTCTCACTTTGTCACCCTGGGTAGAATGCAACCTCTTAACTCTTGAGCTTAAGCGATTCTCTTGCCTCAGCCTTCCGACTAGCTGGGACTATAGGTGCCCACCACAGAATCTGTCTATTTTATAAAGGCCGGTCTTGAACCTGTGAGCTCAGACAATCCACCTGCCTTGGGCTCCCAGAGTGCTGGGATTATAGGCATGAGCCACTGCACCTGGTCCCGTTTATTTATTTAGAGACAGAGTCTCACTCTATTGCCCTGGGTAAAGTGCCCTGGCATTATAGTTCACTGTACCCTCAAACTCCTAGCCTCAAGCAATCCTCCTGCCTCAGCCTCCTTAGTAGCTGGGACTATAGGCTCTGCCACAACACCCAGTTAGTTTTTCTGTTTTTAGTAGAGACGGGGTTTTGCTCTTGCTCAGGGTGGTCTGAAACTGCTAAGCTCAAGCAATCTACCCGCCTCAGCCTCCCAGAGTGCTAGTATTACAGGCAAAGTGCCTACCACAAGCCAGGCTCTTGGCTATATTCTTTGTTGTTATTGTTCGTTTTTGTTTTTTGAGGCAAGGTCTGGTTCTGTTACCTGGGCTACAGTACAGTGGCATCATCATAGCTCACTACAACCTCAAACTCCTGGGCCAAGATATACTCTTGCCTTGGCCTCCAAAATAGCTACAGGGATGTACCACACCTGGCTAATTTTTTACTTTTTGTAGATATGGAATCTTGCTGTTGCCTGGGCTGATCACAAATTCCTGATCTCAACCAATCAAAGAGCTAGGATTGCAGGCATGGGCCACTGCACCCAGCCTGTGCTATAATCTTTAACCTGTACAAACACCCTGTGAAGTAAGTACTATCATCACCATTTTTTTTTTTTGTGTGTTTTTTTTTTTTTTTTTGGCCGGGGCTGGGTTTGAACCCGCCACCTCCGGCATGTGGGACTGGCGCCCTACTCCTTGAGCCACAGGCGCCACCCAATCATCACCATTTTATAAAGTAGAAAACAGAAGCTCAACAGAAGCTCAAAAAGATTATGAGATTTTCTCAAAGTCACACAGTCAGTGAAGTCTGAACATGGCAGCCTGGCTTCTCAGCCTGTGCTCTTAATTGTTGCTGCCCTGAAAGCCTGCTCTGGATCAAAGACAAAAGAACATCAGGCAGGTGAGGGGCACTCAAACTCCCCAAGAAAGTATCCAGTGTCTACATCTCCCCAGATGATGTAGGATCACTCACCGTGCACATGGGACTGCTGGAAGCTCTTCCCAGGGGCAAAGTGGAAGTTTCCAGCCACCTGTAGGGGATATTCCCTCTCATTCTCCAGCTGGCAGGCCTTCCCCCTATCTCCTGAGGGCATGAGTGGGCCCCTGGTTCACAGTGGGGCTCACCCAGCCCAGCTGGCCCTACCTGCCTCCCTCCCTCCTGGTACCTTGTTGACTTCCAGGAAGCCATACACCTGGCAGCCTTCATTTTTCTGCTCCTGCATCTTCTGGCTGAAGCCCTCCCGCCGGCACTGCTCAATGGTATCTGGGTTTTTGAAGGCCCAGCCTCGACGGCGATATGCCTCCCGCACATCTTCACAGGTATTACAGCACCTGTGGGAGAGGTGCCAGGTAAGAGTGCCAAGAAGCAAGAGACCAGTGCTTGCATCTTGGGAAATAAAGCCCAAGCAGTTCTGCCTGATACTGAAACCTCTGTTAGCCTCACCCCGACCACCACGTTTTCCACGTGTATTTCCTCAGCAGGACTATTAAAAGTACATATTCTCTGGCTCGGCACCCGTAGCAAGGTTGGATATGGTGCTAGCCACATACACCGAGGCAGGCAAGTTCAAACCCGGCCCAGCCCTGCTAAATAACGATGACAACTACAATAAAAAAATAGCTGGACATTGTGGCGGAAGCCTGTAGTCCTAGCTACTTAGGAGGCTGAGGCAAGAGAATTGCTTAAACCCAAGAGTTTGAGGTTGCTGTTGAGTCGTGACGCTATGGCACTCTACCAAGGGCAACATAGTAAGACTCTGTCTCAAAAAATCAATCAAACATATTCCCATTCTGTATATGCTGGTGAAGGTGTAGAACAGAAAGTGGTGATGATTATACAACACTGTGATTATATTTACACTTAAAAATGGTTATAATGGGGCGGCGCCTGTGGCTCAGGGTGCCGGCCCCATATACTGAGGGTGGCGGGTTCAAACCCAGCCCCAGCCAAACTGCAACAAAAAAATGGCCGGGCGTTGTGGCGGGCGCCTGTAGTCCCAGCTACTCGGGAGGCTGAGGCAGAAGAATTGCCTAAGCCCAGGAGTTGGAGGTTGCTGTAAGCCGCGTGACGCCACAGCACTCTACTGAGGGCAATAAAGTAAAACTCTGTATCTACAAAAAAAAAAAAAAAAAATGGTTATAATGGTAAATTTTATGTCACATATATTTTATCACAAAAAAAATTTTAAAAAAGAAAAAACATTTTTTAAAAACACATATTCCAGGTGGCACCTGTGGCTCAAGAAGTAGGGTGCAGCCCCATATACCGAAGGTAGCGGGTTCAAACCCGGCCCTGGCCAAAAACTGCAAAGAATAAATAAATAGAAAATTAAAGAAAATAAAAACACACATTTCAGCTCTGCACCTGTAGCTCAGTGGTTAGGGTGCCAGACACATACACCAGGGCTGGCGGGTTTGAACCTGGCCTGGAGCCTGCTAAACAACAACTACAAAAAAAAAAAAAAAAGTTGGGCATTGTGGGGGGAGCCTGTAGTCCCAGCTACTTGGGAGATTGAGGCAAGAGGTTTGCTTAAGCCTGAGAGTTTGAGGTTGCTATGAGCTGTGACGCCACAGCACTCTACAGAGGATGACACAGTGAAACTGTCTCAAAAAAACAAACAAACATATTCCCAGGTCCCACCCCAGACCTGCTGAATTAGCCTGGGTCAGGACCTGGTTTCCCAATAGTAGTTATCATATATTGAGGGTATATTAACCTGGGCTGGGTTTTCCACCTCAGTGCTTTACATGAGACTAACGTGACTTAAGGTGTTAGTATTATCCCTATTCACATGGAGGGGTTATGTGGCTTGGCCCAAGGACACAAGTGGAACCCAGGCAGTTAGACTCCAAAGACTACCTCAGAACCATGTATCTAGGTACACTAGATACATGCCACTGAGCGGCAAAGACACTTCAGCCTTGACCCCAGGTGTGCAGCTCACAGGCAGGGCCTCGTCACAAAGCCTCAGTCACTTGCACCAGAATCAGTGGACTGAGGCAAACACCCCACCCCATCTAGATTCCTGGTCCAACCTCCCCACCTGCCACAGTTGACCAAGGGTAGGGCTGATAGATGGCACCTGATGGGAGCCCTACTCCCCCTACCCCCAGGGTCCCGCTCACTTGCTGTCTTCTGACTCAGCACCATAGCAGCTCTCACAGCGATCAGGGTCCAGGGAGTCAGGGTTAAACACTGTCACTTCAACTTTCCCAAGCTCTAGGGGGGAAGGGGGCAGACACAGAGGCATTAGCTGGGACATACACAGAGAAATCTGTGGCTCCAGCCCCCGCATGAGCCCTTTCTTTGGTCAGTGGTTTGGGAATAAGTTATAAAAACAGGTAATATTTATACAGTGCATGCTATGAGTCAGACACTAAGCACTCTATGCATATATTAAATCTTTTAATAATAGTAAGAAAATAACAGTAAATCCAAAATGTTAGCTGGGTACAGGCCTCTGTACTTTATATGCATTGTCTCATTTCTTCCCCACAATGACTCTATGAAGATGGAGGTTATTACCCCCACTTTATTAAGATGCTGAGGCTCATAGATCAGCAGAGACTTTGTGCAATGCAATGCAACCCAGTAAATGGCAAATCTCAGCTCTGATTCAAAAGCACATGCCCTTAATTCTTCCTTTGCACTGATTCCCTGCCTCTCTTTACTTACTCTGTCATAATTGGTGATTTCAATATTTAATACCTTGGACCTCCTGTCCTCTAATAATCTTTTTATTTTCTTCTCCCACGTCAGACACCCTCTTCCATTGCTCATATCTAGACCCTGTCATTACCAATAACTATAAACCTTCCAAATTTCAAATTCGACTTTCTGGGTTTTGTTTTGTTTTTTTTTTTTTTGAGACAGAGTCTCATTTTGTCACCCTTGGTAGAGTGCCATGGCATCATAGCTCACAGCAACCTCAAACTCCTGGGCTTAAGCAACCCCCTTGCCTCAGCCTCCCAAGTAGCTGGGACTACAGGCGCCTGCCACAACGCCTGGCTATTTTTAGAGATGAGGTCTTGTTCTGGTTCAGGCTGGTCTCGAACCTGTGAACGCAGGCAATCCACCCACCTTGGCCTCCCAAGTGCTGGGATTACAGGTATGAGCTACCATGCCCAGCCAACTTCAGGTTTCTGACTCTTACCTTTATTTTCCCAGTTCGCTATCTCTGGCAGTCGGATATCTCTAGTGTCTCTAGTAGCAATTCTTAGACACTACTGACACTATGATCCCTTCATGTCCTCACTTCTCTCCTTAAATTCCATGGTCCATTGTAATGATTCTTCTGTCCACAGCTACAATTCACTGTTTCTCTCTTCCTCCATTGTAAAAACCTAGCAAAACTCAAAACCTAGCGACATTTGATTCCCTGTGCCTACTTCTTGCCTGTACCTCTCTTACAACTGCCTAGCATTCTGCTTCATTTCCCTAAGTAGTTCATTCTTCCATTCTCTGATGACTAATTTAGACCTTCTCCTTTCTCCCTGGGCTTCCAAACTCCTTTCTCTTTCCTCAGTTTTAGCTAATGTCCTCGCTTTCAATTTCCATGAAGAAAAGAGAAGGAACAGAACTTCCCTTGCTCTCACCACCAAACCCAACATCTTACCCACATTCTCCTCCAGCCCCCACAGCATTTCTCTGTAAGTCATCTGACTTGATGTCTCCACTTTTTTTTTTTTGATGTCTCTACTTCTTTTTCTGCTCTTTGATCAGCCTTTCCTCCCTAACAGTATCAAAACTGTTATTTTCAAAATCTCTAGTGATCTCCACTTTGCCCATTGCAATATTCAATTCTCATGCCTCAAACTTATTGTAGCATCTGACACAGCTGCTCACTCTCTCCTGGAAACTCTTTCTCCACTTGGCTTTTGGGATACCTCTTGGGCATCTAATCTCTCTCAATCTTCCTTCCTAGATCCTCATTTCCTGGCTTTTCAGTATTAGACAAGCCCATGGTATAGTTTCTAGACCTCTCCTCTACCTACATCCACTCCCTAGGTTTCCTCACTTAGTCCAATGGCTTTAACTACCATCTGTATGCTGATAACTTCTAAATTTTCCAGCTTGACTCCTTTAAATTCCATACCAGTACATCTAATCACCTCTTTATCATCTCAGAGTATAAAACAGGCATCCCCAATTTAACATGCCTTAAACCTGAGGTCCCTCCTGCCCCAAATCCTGATCTTACCTAGTGGGAGCCAGCCTCCAAGATGTCTCCAATGATCTGCATCTTCCTAGTACTCACATCCTATGTAGTTCCTCCCACAATAAATAAGGCTGACCTGTGTAACCACTAGTGTATTGTGGAAGTGATGATATGCAATTTCTCAGGCCAGGTCATTTAAAAAGTTGTGATTTTTACCTTGTTCTCTCTTAGACCACTTGCAAGTTCTAAGTTGAGTGTCCTCCTATGCTGTGAGGACACTCAAGCAGCCTTACAGAGAGGTCCATGTGGAAAGGCACTGAGGCATCCTGCCAAGAGCCATGAGTTAGCTCTCTTTTATCAAGCCTTCAGATGACTACAGCCCCAGGAAATGGCTTGCCTACAATCCCATAAGATAAACTAACTCAGAATGACTTAAGTCACTTTTAAATTCCTAACCCAGAGGGCGGTGCCTATGGCTCAAAGGAGTAGGGCACTGGCCCCATATGCTGGAGGTGGTGGGTTCAAACCCAGCCCCGGCCAAAAAACTGCAAAAAAAAACACAAAAAAATCCAGATGGTAACAACCCTGGAGTGGGGTACAATTTTGGTGGCGCCTGTGGCTCAGTCGGTAAGACGCCGGCCCCATATACCGAGGGTGGCGGGTTCAAACCCGGCCCCGGCTGAACTGCAACAAAAAAACAGCCGGGTGTTGTGGCGGGCGCCTGTAGTCCCAGCTACTCGGGAGGCTGAGGCAAGAGAATCCCTTAAGCCCAGGAGCTGGAGGTTGCTGTGAGCTGTGTGATGCCACAGCACTCTACCGAGGGCCATAAAGTGAGACTCTGTCTCTACAAAAAAAAAAAAAAAAATTCCTGACCCAGAGGGCGGCGCCTATGGCTCAAGGAGTAGGGCCCCGGTCCCATATGCCAGAGGTGGTGGGTTCAAACCCAGTCCCGGCCAAAAACCACCAAAAAAACAAACAAAACAAAACAAACAAAACAAAAACAAATAAACAAAAACAATAAATTCCTGACCCAGGGAAACTGAAAACAAAGCAAAAACAAAAAACAAACATTTGTTGTATTAAGCAACTAACTATTGGAGTAATTTATTACACAGAGTGGGTATCTAATATCTGCTCACTCCTCCCACCAAAAAAATCCCTTCTCTTCCTCTGGTTATCTTAATCTCAAGTCACTCATTTGCTCAGGCTATAGACATTAGAATCAACCTTGACTCTGCTCTTACACTCTGCATCCAACCCAATAACAAATTATATTGGTTCTGCTGTTGTTTAACATACATCTGCAGAATAAATGAATGGGATAAAGCTCACCACCAGCAATCCCTAAGGTGTGAAAAATCTCAGCTTTGAAGACACTTCTGCTATAGTGGGAAACTGAGCTAATAAAGGAACTGGAGGCCAACAAGAGAAAGGAAAGGAAGCTAAAAGTGAGTAACCACTCTGGCCAGGTATGGTGTGTCATGCCTGTAATTCTAGCACACGGGGAAGCAGAGGCAGGAGGATCCCTGGAGCTCAGGAGTTCAAGACCAGCCTGAGTAAAAGTGAGACCCGCACCTCTACTAAAAACAGAAAAAATGTGCACAGATGGTGCACACCTGTAGTCCCAGTTACTTGGGAGACAGAGGTAGGAGGATTGTTTGGGCCCAGGAATTGGAGGTACAGAGTTGGAGGTACTTGGAGAACAGAGCCAGAACTTGTCTCAAAAAAAAAGTCCCTAGACAAAGGACCCAGGGGACACTTCCGACTTGGGTCTTCCCCTTTGACAGAAGCTCTGGTGCCTTTTTACTTCTCCTGTATTCCTTTCTAATAAAATCCTATCTTACTACTGGAAAAAAAAAAAGTTGAGTACCCACTCTACCAGGCATTTTGCACATATTACTTTGTTTGATTTATAATTCCACTGTGGTAGGGACTACTGTTTATCACTACTTGATAGCTCACAGACTGCAAAAGACAACACTAGATTTGAACCTGGGCAATCTAACTTGTGAACCAAACTCTTAACCTTGAGCCATCTGCATTCCAAAAGGGGAGCACATTAATTGCTGAATTTAGATAACGGGCTGGGGAAGCAAACACTCAGAGAAGCTGGGTCCATCTATGGGAGATCTACCAGGGCAACAACATGTAAGGCCATCCTCAAACTTCTGTTACTCAAACTACAATAGGCAAGGATTAAGGATCTTTGAGAATGACAGCAGGTAGCATACCCTCCTCAATATATGTATACAGAGGCCAGTAGATTTCAGCCCACTCTGACTTTTACTAACTGGACAAGCCACTTAACTTCTTTAGTTGTTTAATATGTCACTGAGCCTGCCATTGCCACTGGCCAGAAGGTATACCTCAGGCAAGTCCAGCTGTGGGATATAAGAAACAGTCCCCTCCCATAGTTACCATGCCGCTCAGCCTCTGAGCTCACAGGGATGCCATCTTTATCTAATCGTTGCTTGAACAGGTTGTGCTCCACATCCAGCTGCTGTTCCCCAGCCACATCCATGGCATCAATGCTCAAATCTGAAAGAAGGAAGTCAGAAAAGGTACTGAGACCCAAGGGGCAAAGGGATCTGGGTTTTGTTGTTATGGGATGCTGAGCTTGTCTTGGACCAGAATGGGATTAAGGGAAAGAAGTTGTTCTGGGGTCCTATCCAGAACCTAAGGCTGGAGGGATGAATCTGGAAGCCCACATAAGAACCCCGGACTCCCAATTTCCACCCATGGTGAGGTACTCACAGGCACAAGGCATGTGCGGGAAAAGTACATCGATGTTGATCTTCAGTTTATCTCCCCGCGACTTGTCCACGTAGAGCTCAGGATGCACCTGGAGCAGTGCTACCTCAGTGAGATTTAACCCTATGCCTCTCCTTCCTCACTCCCACCCCTAAAGGTCCTACCCCAAGAATGTCCAGCCCCGCCCACGCACTAGGCCCCGCCCCTTACCTCCGTGGTGAGGTAATACTGCAGCTCGGACAGGAACAGTAGCAGCATGAGAAGGCCACTAATAATGGTCACTGCAGGATAGGGAGCAAGGGTCAGAATGGCCCCTATTCGGCTTTCTCAGGGTCCAGCAGGCCAGTCAGAGTCCAAGTGCCAGGGCCAAACTCTAGGACACCCCCTCCCCGCGACCTCGGCCCCACTACAGCCTACCGGTGGCGCCCCCGCAGGTCTTGACCCGGAAGTCCTCCAGAGTCTTGGGGTAGGCATCGAACTGCTTCAGCTTCCCCAGCGCCTCCATGGGGACCGGCCGGAAAGGGGAAGCCAGCCGGCCCGCCCCTGTAGCCTCCTGCTTCCGGCCCGGAGCCACGCCCCTCTCGCTCCTCACGCCGGCGCAGCAAAGCGTACGCCTGGCCCCACCCCTCACTGCGTTTTCCAATTGGCGGCTCCGCCCACCGATGTTGTCTGAGTCCTTTGTCGGGACAGGTGAATCTGGGCAACAGTTCTCCGCGGGCTCCGCGGTCGGGGGTGGGTCCTATATGAACCATGGTGCAGAGAGGACGTCTCTATAGCTTGGAAATTAATAGCATTGTTCGCTTGTCTTGTGCCAGGAACTGCGCCAAATATTTCAGTCTTGGAACATCTCAGAACAGTGATTTTCAAAGTGTCCTCGCACCAGCATCATCATTATCAACTGAGAACTGGTTAGAAATGCAAATAATTGGTTCTCACCTATTAAATCAGAAACTCTAGGAGATGTTTCTGATGCACTGAACGTGTAAGAATCTCCACCCTTGAAAGAAAGTGTAACTTTAATCTGAAGAAGAGCAAACTGTGGCCTAGAGAAGTAACTTGGGCAGGATCAATTAATAGTAGGACCTGATTCCAACCCAGTTCTTCTGGGAACCAGGGTTCTTCTTGATTTTACTCAAACAGCGTCCCAGCGTTTCTCTTGAGTGCTGCTTTCTGCATTACCTGAAATTGCTTTCGAGGCCCTGGGCTCCTCATAGACATAACTTCACTGCCGCTGGCCTAGACTCAAGTGTGATGGAGCTTGTCCTGACATTTCGCATAGTAGCCATTTGTCTCTGGGGGGTTATGACTAAAATATAAAAGGCTCACAGGCTTTGATTTAGGAATCCCAGTTTAGGAAATAAAAGCACTATCTTGAATCTGTCCCTTCCATTCAAAGATTTATTTAATTTTTTAAAAAGCATCACAGATCATAAAGATACATGCATGAGATTTTTCTATGGCAAAAAACTAGAACCAACCTAAATGCTCATTGATAAGTTGAATAAGTGATGGTACATTGATTCTATGGAATATTATGTAGCTTTTCAAAAGAATGAGGTAGATTAAGAATTTATTTTTGTCCTGGTGCAGTGGCTCACGCCTGTCATCCTAGCACTCTAGGAGGCTGAGGGGTGGACTGCTTGAGCTTAGGAGTTGGAGACCAGCCTGAGCAAGAGTGAGACTTCATTTCTACTAAAAAATTGAAAAACTAACTGGGCATTGTGGCCGGAGCTTGTAGTCCAAGTTCCTCAGGAGGCTGAGGCAGGAGGATCACTTGAGCCCAAGAGTTTGAGGTTGCTATGAGCTATAACGCCACAGCACTCTACCTAGGGCAACGGAATAAGACTCTTGTCTCAAAAAAATGTTTTTTAATTTTAAGACGAAAAAGAAGATGTAATGTGCATTGTATGATTCCATTTTTGAATTTGGATTCAAAATTGCTGTATGGGCAAATATATATGTATTTATATGATCACAGAAGAATATTTGGAAGAATCCATTCTATACTTTTGTGGGGAATTGGAGGAGAATTTTTCACTGAAGCTAAAGTTTTCTGGTGCTCCCTGAGTTAAGTAGTTGGCAGAAGACTCTTGGGATCGTCTTCTTTTACTTTGGTTTCAGATTCCTGCAAGGACCAAGAATTCTATCAGATATCTGCTGGTGTAATTAAGTCTAAAGCCTTGCTTCCTTAAGTGTGATCTTTGGACCAGAAACTTTGGCCTCATCTGGGAGCATTGTTAGAAATGCAGAATCTGGCTCGGCGCCCTTAGCACAGTGGTTACAGTGCCCAGCCACATACACGGAAGGGGGTAGGTTTGAGCCTGGCCCCGGCAGCTAACCAACAATGACAACTGCAACAAAAAATAGCCGGGTGTTGTGGGTGGGTGCCTGTGGTCCCAGCTGCTTGGGAGGCTGAGGCAAGAGAATCACTTAAGCCTAAGAGTTTGAGGTTGCTGTGAGCTGTGACACTACAGCACTCTACTGAGGGCAACAGCTTGAGACTGTCTGTAAATTGGAATCAAACAGAAGGAAGGAAATTATTTCACAAAGTATTTTTCAACCAATGTAGCCTGAACTCCTCCATGACCATAAGGTACTTGCCTTATGATCACTGTCAAAATAGAGATAGGTCTTCTTTGGGTATTAAATATTAATGCTGGCTTGGCGCCTGTAGCTCAGCGGCTAGGGCGCCAGCCACAGACACCAGAGCTGGAGGGTTCGAACCCAGCCTGGGCCTGCCAAACAGCAATGACAACTACAACAACAAAAATAGAAGGGCGTTGTGGCAGGCACCTATAGTCCCAGCTACTTGGGAAGCTGAGGCAAGAGAATCACTTAGGCCCAAGTGTTTGAGGTTGCTGTGAGTTGTGATGCCATGGCACACAGGGCAACATAGACTCCGTCTCAAAGTAAATAATTAAATAAAGAAATAAATATTAATGTCAATGAAGGGAGAAGAGATGATACTTTGAGACTTTGGTAAAAAGATGGGATCTTGACCAGCCTGGTGGTGGCTCACACCTGTAATTGTAGCATTCTGGGAGGCTGAGACCAGAGGATCACTTGAGCTCATGAGTTTGAGAGCTGCCTGAGCAACAGCAAGAACCCATCTCTACTAAAAGTGAAATAGTTAGCCAGGCATGATGGCGGGTGCCTGTAGTCCCAGCTACTCAGAGGCTGAGGCAGGAGGATTGCTGGAACCCAGGAGTCTGAAGTTTTTGTGAGCTAGGCTGATGCCATGGCACTCTAGCCTGGGCAACAGAGTGGGACTCTGTCTCAAAACAAAAAGCAAAAACAGAGAGAAATATTGAACTGAAAGATGGAGCTAAAAAAATTATCCAGAACAAAGTATAGAGAAATAAAATCATAGTCAAGAAGGAGAGATTCAGATGCCTGAAGGGTAGGAAGAATAAATTCAATATTTGCTTGATAGGTGTTCTAGTAGGAACAAATAGTAAGAATGAGGGAGAGGCAATATTTGAAAGAAATGGGGGCAGCGCCTGTGGCTCAAAGGAGTAGGGCGTTGGCCCCATATGCCGGAGGTGGCAGGTTCAAACCCAGCCCCAGCCAAAAACTGCAAAAAAAAAAGAAAGGAAAAAAAGAAATGGCTGAGAATTGATGAAAGGCCTGAGTTCTCCTATTCAGGAAGCATGAATATAGTCTAAGAGAATAAGGGAACATGTATCTACAACTAAACAGCAGAACACAAAAAACCAGAGAAAGGTTACCATCTGGAAAAAATGGATAGTGAGTAAATAAATGTCATCATATTTCTCTGTCTAGTTTATTCAATATAGTATTCACTATTGTATGCTAGGGGTGATGGCACTTTTTGAGACAGATAGTGATACAGGTGCACAACATTGTGAACGTACTAAATATCACTGAACTGTACATTTTAAAATGGTCAAATGCTAAATTTTATGAGTGTTCTGCAACAATAGAAAGATTATACCAGTTGATGCAAATGAATCAGCAATAAAGCTTACTATGCATCTTTTCCTAGATGATTTTTAAAACTTTTCCGTTTTGAAATAAGTCTAAGCACCAAAGAAATTGCAAAAATAGTACAGAGAAGTCCCGGGCATCCATTACTGTTTTTCCTCGGTGGTAGCATCTTACCTTATAGAACCTACGGTACATTACTAACACCAGAAATTTGAAAATGATGTCGTTAACTGGCCTACAGACTTTATTCACTGTTACAGTTTTCCACTAGTTAAGATGAACAATTTTAGTGTTCTCATCCCACTGAAGAATATGTTTTGATTTTTAAAAAATATTAAATTAGGCCAGGTGCGGTGGCTCACGCCTGTAATGAGCACTCTGGGAGGCCGAGGCAGATGGATTGCTTGAGTTCAGGAATCCTAGACCAGCCTGAGCAAAAGTGAGACCAGTCCAAAAAAACAGCAGGAGGAGGCACCTGTGGTTCAGTGGGTAGGGTGGCCCCATGTACCGGGGGTGGCGGATTCAAGCCCGGCCCCTGCCAAAACTGCAAAATGAATAAATAAAATACAAAATAGAAAAACAGCAGGGTGCTGTGGCACATACCTATAGTCCTAGCTACTAAGGAGGCTGAGGCAAGAGGATCACTTGAGCCCTGGAGTTTGAGCTTGCTGTGAGCTATGAGACTACAGCACTCTACCCAGGGTGACAGAGTGAGATTCTGTCTCAAAAAAATAAATAAACAAATAAAATAAATAAAAAATAAAAAAATAAAAATATGAAATTGGTTCTTCCCCCCCTGAAATCTTAAAAACAACTCAAAAGTTTTTCATTTTATTTTTTTTAGTATTTTCCCAAATCTAGGATTGAATTAAGGTTGTGGCAGTGGAGATAAAGAAAAGAAGGTGGCTTAGAGATAGAAATGGATTAAAGATGGATTTGGTTGTCATAGGAAAAGGGGGAATCAGTAATACACAGGTTCTGGCTTCAATAACTGAGTGAAGTGTGGGATCATTTTTTGAGATAGAGAAGTCTCGGGAAGGGTAGGTTTTTGTTTTGTTTGTTTGTTTTTGCAGTTTTGGGGGCCAGGGCTGGGTTTGAACCCACCACTTCCAGCATATGGAGCTGGGGCCCTACTCCTTTGAGCCACAGGCACTGCCCAAAGCATAGTTTTTTTTTTTTTTGTAGAGACAGAGTCTTACTTTATGGCCCTCGGTAGAGGGCATCACACAGCTCACAGCAACCTCAAACTCCTGGGCTTAGGCGATTCTCTTGCCTCAGCCTCCCAAGCAACTGGGACTACAGGCGCCCGCCACAACCCCCAGCTATTTTTTTGTTGCAGTTTGGCTGGGGTCGGGTTTGAACCCACCACCCTCAGTATATGTGGCCAGTGCCCTACCCATTGAGCCACAGGCGCCACCCTCAGGAAGGGTAGGTTTATGGGGAACATCATGAGTTTGGTCTCAGGTTTGTACAGATGAGATGTCTCTGAGAATCTAAGCAGAAGTGCAGTAGGCTGTTGGAGAAAGGTCTAGAGGGCAGAAGGGAGGACTAAGCTGAAGTCACACAGCTGGACAGCAGAAGCCATACACAAAGCATGTTTTAAAGTTCCCTCTCAACCCCTGTTCATTTATTCCATAAACATTTATTAAGTGATTTTAAGTCTTAGGGATACAGAGGTGAAAGAGACAATGTTGGTCCCCATCATTATGGACCTCACATTTAGTGCAGGTAATTTGGATGTCATAGAAAGGACACAGCTGTGGCTTTTCCAGGCAGGCTGGAGGAGGGAGGTCACAATGTGTACTTTGTGATGAGATGTGCGATGTAACTGGGGTGGCACCAAGGACCCCACTGGGAGCTGGTCCTCCCTCCTGCAGGACTGGCCGCATGTTACCTCTCTGTTTTGGTGTCTTCTTTCCCCCACACAGTCCTCTTTGGAGGTGAGCAAATGGATCGGGAGGCACGAGATGAGGGGCTGGAAGGAGGGGTGAGGTGGAGGGTTGGGGGAGACATAGAAGTGAACAGCACAGAGGATACTGGTGCAGCTTTCGGCCTCAGCCCCTCATCCTTCCAGGCAGAGAAGCTGGGCTGCTGCTTGCGACAAGAGTCTTGGCCTGGGCCCCACATGAAGTGCTCGCAGATTTTAGTCCTGTGGGTCTTTTGGGTGCTCATCTTATGGCTTATGGCCCCCTGCCTGGATCTGACAACTGAATCAGCACCCCAGGAAAAACAGAAGTGCTTGGTACCATGGAGTTCCACCTGCCCTTGGTTCAAATTCAGAAAGTGTGGCTGCCCTTCTGAGACCCTCAACTGCTCCTCCTGCCACCACACATCTGGAGAATGCAACTGGTTTGACATATGCTACAAGAAGACCATGGGGTACCTGACGAGGACAAAAGAGTCTATGGCCTCTGACACTGTACTCTGGTGGTTGGTCAGTGGTCAGCCTTGGGCCCAATCCCATCCTCACCCATCTCCCACTCTCTGGCCCAAACCCCTGCCCTGGGCCCAGGCTTACTGCATCTCCCTCTTCACGGCATCCCCTGACCTCTGGATGGGACAATCACCCTCCCGGGGCTACGCTCCTTCCCCTGGGCTACGCTCCTTCCCCTGGGCTCAGCTCCCAATCTCCTCTCTCCTGCTGTTCCCAGGGCATGAACTCAGGGAGCGAGGTTGGGAAAGTGTGGAAGAAAGTGTTTAGGGTGATTCGGATACCCTCAGCAAGCCATTTTGATTTCTACTGTGGGACTTGTGCAGTGTTGGGGAGCTCACTGACCCTGCAGGGCTCCAGTCTTGGTGACAAAATAGACCAGCACCCCATTGTCTTCAGGTGGGTGCTGAGGAGAGGGAGGGAGTGGGAAGGCCAGGCGCACCCCAAAGTTCCTCTAGTTTCTGCTGTCCTTCCCAGGATGAACCCTGCTCTGAGAGAGACATGGGGAACTAAACCACAGGATGCTTTATCTGTCCCAGGAATGCCAGCAATCAAGGTTCCTGGAGGCAGCTGCTGTGGCTGCTGCAGCTTCCTGACCTGGCATGGACTCAAGAGGCTCTGAGTGACGAGGTGATGGAGTCATCCTCGGGCATTCTCAGTGTGGGTGTGAGGGGAGACCACCGCAGGCGACAGCAGGCACTCTGGGGGAACCCTCTGAGAGATTACTGGGGGCCCCGCAGGGTTTTCCCTGCTGAAACTCCCCATCTCCAATTCTCTCTTAGATTTCAGAAGATGGCCCAGTTCCCTAGTGGAGGAGAAGACACCAAAGGCAAGGTGAGCCAGGCCTGGTGACTCACGCCTGTGATCCTAGCACTCTGGGAGGCCACGGTGGGTGCATTGCCTGAGGTCAGAAGTTTGAGACCAGCCTGAGCAAGGGCGAGACCCCATCTCTAAAACTAGCTGGGTGTTGTGGCAGGTGCCTGTAGTTCCAGCTACTCAGGAGGCTGAGGCAAGAGGATCGCTTGAGCCCAAGAGTTTGAGGTTGTTGTGAGCTGTGACGCCACAGCACTCTAGCCTGGGTGACAGGGTGAGACTCTGTCTCCAAAAAACAAAACAAACAAAAATACCCCAGAGGTGAGGTGAGGGGACAGGAAGGAACAGGATGTGGCTGTGGACTACCGTACGGAGGACCCCTGGTCAGCCCTCTCCTGCTTCTTCCCCAGGTACAACTGGGGCAACTGACTGGATGCCCAGGGTCAGGATCCATCGCTGGCTCATGTCTCTGCTCTTTATCTTGCATACCTGTGCCCAGGCAGGAGCTGGTGGGCTCAAGCGCTCCTCCTGCCTCAGTCTCCCGAGCAGCTGGGACTGTGGGTGCTCGCCACTGCATCCAGCTTGCCTCACACACTTTTTTACTTCTGTCCTTCTCTTGTGCCCTGGGGAATCCTCTCCCTCCAACACAATAAGGAACAGCTAAAAAAAAAAATGAAGTTAAAAAAAGGAACAGCTCGTTGGTGCTCTTTTAGGGGCCTCTGGATGCCTCTCTGAGAGTGCTTACCTCACTGTGTCCAGAGTCCGTGTTCCCTGGAGGAGGTGAGCTCCACTCTCCTCCCAGCTCCCAGAGGCAGCCTGTCACACTAGATGCTGAATGAGGGGAGATGAGGGTAAGGGCAGGAATCTGCTTGCTGACACACATATTCCTTTCTCTTGCACCAGGTCGTGTTCCCTTCGGATTTAGACCAGAACAGCAAGGAAAGCGGTTCTATTACTGGGAGGATAAAAATCAGGCCCATGGCTGCAAGGAGATACTGTCCCTGCAGAAGTGGAAGTTGTTCATCAGCTGGAGTGCGTGGGCGGGCTCATGTGATACGTGATGCCTAGCTGAGTCCATCCAAGTCCTAGTCCTTTGGGCCTGAGTGCAGGGGAGTGCTGTGATTACAGCAGCAGCAGCAGTGGCAGCAGTGTGACTGTGAAGGCTCAGGGGTAGTGGGCAAGAGCAAATGTATAGAGATCAGTCTGGTACTGAATAAAATCCCACCTGATTCTCTTACCTGTAAGCACCTTATCTGGGAAAGAAGGGCCAGGTTTGGGCGGCGCCTGTGGCTCAGTGAGTAGGGCACCGGCCCCATATACCGAGGGTGGCCCCGGCCAAATTGCAACAACAACAACAAAATAGACAGGCGCTGTGGCAGGGCCTGTAGTCCCAGCTACTTGGGCGGCTGAGGCAAGAGGATCGCTTAAGCCCAAGAGCTGGAGGTTGCGCCACAGCACTCTACCATGGGCGATAAAGTGGGACATCTCCAAAAAAAAAAAAAAAAGAAGGGCCAGGCTTGACTTCTAGATCCCAGGAGCAATATTTATTTTCCACCTGATACCCTGGAACAGGGGGAGGTGTAATTTAGACCTTACTCCATGCAAAGTGCAAACCCAGACTGAATTGCTGGGGGAGGTTCTTTTCCCACTCAGATAAGCCTCCTTGTTTCATCCATGTTGTGGGGTAGGTTTCTTTTCTAGCCAAGGTTTTCACCTGATGGTTTGCCATTTTGAAGTTCCCAGTTTTTTTAGGGACCTTGTTTATAATTCTCTGCCTTTGCTGAGTTCAAGGCTCTCTGCCCATATGGGCATTAAAACTCCTGAATTTCTCTGGCTGGGCATGGTGGCTCATGCCTGTAATCCTAGCACTTTGGGAGGCCGAGGCCGGTGCATTGCTTGAACTCAGGACTTCTAGATCAGCCTGAGCAAGAGCAAGACCAGGTCTCTAAAAATAGCTGGGCATAGTGGTAGGCACCTGTAGTCCCCCGTACTTGGGAGGCTGAGGCAAAAGGATCACTTGAACCTGGAAGTTTGAGGTTGTTATGAGCTGTGATGCCACAGCACTCTACCAAGGGCAACATAATGAGACTCTGCCTCAACAAACAAACAAACTAACCCTCTTGAATTTCTGGGCTGTTCTCTTTTCAATTTTGGCTTCTGGGGACTTCCTGTTTTTCTTTTGACCTTTGCTCTGTATTTAAGATCATTTCTATTAAAATAATATATGGGCAGTGGCATCCGTAGCTCAGTTGGTAGGGTGCTGGCCACATACACCAAGGCTGGTAGGTTTAAACCTGGCCCGGGCCAGCTGAAACTACAATGACAACTGCAACAACAACAACAACAAAAAAAAAAACAGCCGGGTGTTGTGGTGGGTGGTTGTAATCCCAGCTACTTGAGAGGCTGAGGCAGGAGAATCGCTTAACCCTAAGAGTTTGAGATTGCTGTGAGCTATGACGCCACAGCACTCTACCCAGGGCAACAGCTTGAGACTGCCTCAAAAAACAACAATATATGGTTTGTACATATGCAGGCTTGTAGGAATTGCCTCAGGGAAGGGACAGCCTCTCAAGTCATTGGGATTATAAGCATGAGCCACTATGCCCAGCCTCCCCAAAATTGTAGATTTATTTTTCTTTTCAGTTCTGTTAAGTTTTTGACTCATTGTGTAGTCTGTTGGACTGCTAGAACAAAATACCATGGATTGGTTGGCTTAAACAACAGGCAGTTATTTTTCACAGTTCAGGAAATCTGGGAAGTCTGAGATTAAGGTGCTAGCAGATTCAGTTCTTGGTGAGGGCTCCTTCTGGCTTGCAGGCAGCCGCCTTCTTACTGGGTGCTCACATGGCCTCTGCTGTATGCACTAAGAAAGAAAAAATGCTCATGTCTCTTCCTCTTCTTGTTTTTTTTTTTTTTTTTTTTAATTTGGCCGGGGCTGGGTTTGAACCCGCCACCTCCAGCATATGGGACCGGCGCCCTACCTGCTGAGCCACAGGCGCCGCAGTTTTTTTTTTTTTTTTTTTAATTTTTTTTTTGAGAGAGAATCTGACTCTATTGCCCCAACTAGAGTGCCCTGGTGTCATAGCTCACAGCAACCTATAACTCCTGGGCTCAATCGATTCTCTTGTCTCAGCCTCCTGAGTAGCTGGGACTATCAGGGTATGCCACAACACCTGGATGTTTTTCTCTATTTTTAGTAGAGACAGGGTCTCACTCTTGCTCAGGCTGGTCTCCAACTCCTGAGTGCAAGATATCCACCCACCTGGGCCTCCCAGAGTGCTGGGATTACAGGTGTGAGCCACTGTGTCCAGCCTCCTCTTTTCTTTCTTTTTTTTTTTTTTAATTTCAGCTTGCTTGTTCATTCTTCTTCGTTTGAAATACTGTTTTTCTTTTGTTCATTTTCTTCTTCCTCTGGCCATGCTCTTTCCCATTGCCTCCCCAGTAGCTGGGATTACAGACGCCTACCACACGTCCAGCTGTTTTTTTTTTGATGTTATTAGTGGAGACGGGGTCTTACTCTGGCTTACTGCTGCTCATACTGGTCTCGAACCTCTGAGCTCAGACAATCCACCTGCCTCGGCCTCCCACAGTGCTGGGACTACAGGCTTGAGCCATCACGCCCAGCCCAGCCTCCTCTTTTCTTATAAGGGTACCAAGTCCATTGTGAGGATGAGACCTTCATGACCTCATTATTAAGCCTAATTATCTCCCAAAGCTCTACCTCTAATACCATCACATTGGTGTTTAGGCCTTCATAGTTATTTGACACAGCATCCCTCAAGCTTAGGTAAGTAAGCCCTAATATGCAGCAAGGGTCTCTTTGGAGGCCCCACTGTTACTCCCCACATTGGCCCCCCTCATTGACATATTCAGGGGAACACAAACGTTCAGCGCATAACACTCATGTATTTTGAAGCTCAGTTATTCGATGCACATGCATCGAATGTGTTATGGTCTTTGGCCTGGCGCCTGTAGCACAGTGATTATAGCGCTAGCCACATACACCGAGGTTGGCGGGTTTGAACCTGGCTAGGGCCAGTTCAACAACAATGACAACTGCCACAAAAAATAGGTGTTGTGGCGGGCACCTGTAGTCCCAGCTACTTGGGAGGATGAGGCAAGAGAATCATTTAAGCCTAGGAGTTTGAGGTTGCTGTGAGCTGTGATGTAACAGCACTCTACTGAGGGTGACATAGTGAGACTGTCTGAAAAAATATATACATATATATAAAATAATATATATACAATATATATACACATAATTACTTACTTTATTCTAATAGTTCTTTTTGTCCACAAATATCCTACAAAGGATGCCTAGTCGATGTGTTGAGTTCTGAAGAAAACTGAAGCAATTCTTTCCCTGGGGGTTATCAGTTACATTATACACAGTTTGGTCCACTTGATTTGTTTTCAACTTTAGGGTTTGCATTATTCCCAATTTTAATTTCATTTTATTTTTGATAAGATATAATGTAAGAATCACATGGTGATGTTTGCTGCACAGAATAAGTGACAGAGCCTTTTAATGCCACCAAGAGTCCAGTGAGAGAAATAAGCTAGGGTTTTATTCAGCAGGAGAGTGATCTCCAGCCAGGGTCTACTCAAAGCCCAGTCCCTCTCTGATATTCCAAGGTCCCCTTGGCTTCTTGTGGCCTTTGGGGGCCTCCAGTGGAAACATCTCAGCTGTAGACATCAACCTTCCCCTCACACTGCAGCTTATGGATGACCTGGTGTTCTGGGAAATTTTGCATGGTGTCCAACGAAAATTTATCATCCCAGTAAGTGGACCACTTTTTGAAACGGTCTGTCCCAAAACCATATAAAGATACCTGGGAGATGGAATAAGACAAGAGATGGCCAAGAGGTAGCAGGCTGGTCCTGCCCTGCCTCCAAGCCCACCCACCATTCCTTCAGCAACACTCAGTCCCCAGTTTCCTGTTGAAGCTGGGAGGAGAATGGGGCTCACCTTCTCCAGGGAAGACAGACTTCGAATACTCACGGAGTGACCCCAGAGCCCAGAAGAAAGAGCATCAACCAGTTGCTCCTCATTGTGTTGAGGAAAGAGAGGATTCCGCAGAGAAAAAAGAACGGAGCATTGCAGGCAGAGGGCCTGAGGTAGCTAGTGTGTAAGGGAACGAGAGGAGAAGCCCAGGGAGGGATCCTGGGAGGGTGGAGGGGTTAAACCACATGGGGTCTTGAAAGCTGGGCAGAAAACTTTCGATTTAATCTGAGGTCCTTGAGAAGACAAAATTTTTAGTGGCAGAGGAATGGAGAACTGTAAGTTGCAGAAGATATCTTACCTGGTCACAGGTGTGCAAGGCATACAACAGAGCCACAAACCCCAAGGATGGATACTGACCCTGGTTCTCCAGCCATCTTTCCTGGATATACTTGAGGAAAGAGAGGCTGATGACCAGGACCTAAGAAAGATGAAGGAGGGGGAAGATGAAGGCTGTCCCGTGGCCACCCACAGCCATAGCCTACCCCTTTCCCTTTTCCTTCCTGGATCACTCACTTTGTCTTTGCTATCTTTGGTTCCACCAGGGTACTGGACCATCTGAAATCTAAACAGGATGGAAGTGGATTTCACAGTTATTTGACACAGCATCCCTCAAGCTTCGGCAAGTAAGCCCTAATATGCAGCAAGGGTCTCTTTGGAGGCCCCACTGTTACTCCCTACATTGGCCCCCCTCACTGACATACCCAGGGTTTTTTGGCTTAAAGATGTTATTTGGGTTTTGAACTACATTTATGAACCACTTCAGACCCGATGAATTCAAGGGGAGCAGCAGCAGTTGGGTACCAGGATCCTGAGTGCTGGTACTGTCGGGGTACATAATGCGCATGGTGGTCATGTTTCCCACATCTGCCTCAAAGCCTTGGACGGGAGCCTGGTTCATTCTGGGAAGGAAGACGGTGGTCATTTAGTGGAGGAGGAGCCTTCGGTCTGGTCTTTCTGGTCGCTACCTCCTACCCTGCACCCACCTGAGAACCATTTTATGTTGGTTAATCCTAGAGCCAAGGCCAGAGCCCCGCAGGGACCTGGAGTTTCCCACCACAGCACAGGTGTGGCAGGTGGATTTCAAGTGACCCAGTGAGGGGTTGGGAGTTATTTTAATCAGCTGCTGCTGCTTATTCTGAACTTCTTTCTCTGACTTGACCCTCTGAAGTCCCTAGGAGCACAGGAGGGAACAATTTAGGGGCTTAGCCCAGGCTCCAACTACCTGTGGAAGAAGGTTAGAGCCTGGGGCCATGATGGAAAGATGCCAAGAACCTGGGCGTGCAGGCCAGGACTGGACAGAGAGCAGGTTTGTTCACTGACCAGCCACAATTCCAGAGCATCATAGGACATGGGCTCTTCTGACCTCTGCAGGGGCTCAATAGCACTTTCAAAGCGTTTGTCAAACCAGTCGGACTGGCCAGGTATGTGGAGGCAGGCAGAGCAACTGAGGACTTCAGACGAACAGCCACATTTTCTGAAAGAGTTGATGGGACAGTAGCAGGTCCTTGATTCTGTTCTGGCCATGTTATGGAGATTGTTCTGGCTGGAGTACTGGTCGAGGAAGGAGGTCATCAGCCACAATGAAACCATGCAGGTAGCTATCAGACCCAAATTCCAGTATCGAATCTTCATCTGTGGCCCGAGGCTGGTGTCCCTGGCAGGCAGTAGATTGACTCTGACACCTGGCACTGGGAAGGAGAAGACTTCTAAGGCCACAGACTTCCCTAACACCCCCATCCTGGAGACTTCCACCCGCTCCTCCTCCCTGCATCTCACCTCTTGTGCCCCTTGCCACCTGCTAGTCACTGAGGGGAGCTGACAAGGGCTGGGCTGGAGGCTAAAAGGGCAAGGTGACACGTCTTATATCCTGGGGCTTCTCTGATGAAATTGATGCCCAAAGGGTTGTGTGGGCCAGCCCAGCTATATCAAGGACCTCATCACAGAGGCCACATTGTGACCTCCTCCATGTGGGCTTATGAACAAGCCCCTTCTTCACCTTGGCATTCAGCTCAGAGCACAGATGCCAAGGGAGGCTTGGAAGTCAAGCGTCAGGGCATGGAAGGGTGGGGAGGGAGAGGATACATGTCCAGGCTGGAGTGGATAGCAGGAGGCAGAGAGGGAAAGAGGAGGGCTACCTGGAACCTCCTGGTCAGAGAGAACTTTCTATGCTGATGAAAGTGAGTATTTGGTACATACGACCTCTCACACCTCCTGGGGCTTTCTTTGCTTTTTAAGAATTGTTATCAAGGTAAATACATGCAAATTGTAGTGGGTGTTTTTTTTTTGTAAATATCATAGTTTAATGTGTAGCAGCCATCTCCTGCCACCCGACACCTTCTTACGCTGAGGCCTGGCTCTAGAGGCTGTGTCTTCCAACTATCCTGACAAATGCTTCCGTGTCTCCACCAAATATACTTCTATCGATATATCATGATACAGACTCCCTGCTCTATATGATCGCATTGTATGTTTAGGGATAAGCACTTGTTCACCTTGGTAACTTTATTTTTATTTATTTATTTTTGAGACAGAGTCTCACTATGTCACCCTTGGTAGAGTGCTATGGTGTCACAGCTCACAGCAACCTCAAACTCTTGGGCTCAAGTGATTCTCTTGCCTCAGCCTCCCAAGTAGCTGGGACTACAAGGCGCCCCCCACAACACCCGGCTATTTGTTGTTGTTGTTGTTGTTGTAGTTGTCATGGTTGTTTGGCAGGCCCAGGCTAGGTTCGAACCCTCCAGCTCCAGTGTGTGTGGCTGGCGCCCTAGCCGCTGAGCTACAGGCACCGAGCCACGTTGGTAACTTTATATAATGGATCCTACCCTCTATTTCTCATTCTGTCACTTCATGGTAAATTCTCTTGAAGTTCTTTTCTCTACACAAGAACACTGTGCCTAAACTCTTCTGTTTGTCAATTATTTCCCCCTTAAGCCTCCCCAACAGATGCAATTTGAAGTCTTACATCATATGCTTGTGTAAGCATAATTAGATTTCACATGCTTTACTTACAGCATCACTGTCCAAAAGTTTAAAAAAAGTAAAAAGAAACAAAGACAATTAATTAAATGTATATACCCAGTATATCCAAATATTGTCATTTTCAACATGCAATCAATATAAAAACATTAAGATACTTTGTGTTTTTTTGGTTGTTGTTCTTGTTGCAATTTTTGGCTAGGGCTGGGTTTGAACCCGCCACCTCCAGCATATGGGGCCAGTGCCCTACTCGTTGAGCCACAGGTGCCACCCTATTTTGCGTTTTTTTTTTTTTTTTGGTAGAGACAGAGTCTCACTTTACTGCCTTCAGTAGAGTGCCATGATGTCACAGGACTCGCAGCAACCTCTAGCTCTTGGGCTTCAGCGATTCTCCTGCCCCAGCCTCCTGAGCAGCTGGGACTACAGGCGCCCGCCACAACGCCCGGCTATTTTTGGTTGCAGTTCAGCTGGGGCTAGGGTTTGAACCCGCCACCCTCAGTATATGGGGCCGGCGCCCTACTCACTGAGCCACAGGCGCCGCCCCTATTTTGTATTTTTTAAATTAAGTCTTCTAGATCCAGTGTGTCTTTTACACTTAAGAATATGTCTAAATTCACTTAGTTTTCATCAGAAATACATGAACTAGTAATTGTATAAAATTTTACAGTCAAAAAGGTAAATTTACATACCCAAGTTATAGCAAGCATAATGAAACTTTTCTTCTTTTTCTATTTTTTTTTTTGAGTCAGAGTCTCACTGTGTTGCCCTTAGTAGAGTGCTGTGGCATCACAGCTCACAGCAACCTCAAACTCTTGGGCTTAAGCGATTCTCTTGCCTCAGCCTCCCAAGTAGCTGGGACTATAGGCGCCCATCACAATGCCTAGCTATTTTTGGTTGCAGTTGTCATTGTTGTTTAGCAGGCAGAGGTGGGGATTAAACTTGGTGTATTTGGCCAGTGCTCACTGAGCTACGGTGCCATGCCTGAAACTTTTCTAATAACTGATCTGAGCATTCATTTTAAAATTTAGATTAATCAAAATAAAATTAAATTTAAAATTGTGTTCCTCACTCGGAATAGCTACATTTCAAGTGCACATTCACCATATTGGATGGCACAGAACTACAGGCTAATTCTAAAAGTTAGCAATCTAATATCCATGTTTATATTACTGTGACTAGATAAATGCTATTTCCCATAGAGTTTTCCAATGAACTAGGACTACTTCCCTTTTTTATTTGTTCATTCCAGCTCCATCTTCACACTCGTTGTCTATGTTCTTTCTTTATTACTTCTGCAAGCTCAAATATTGTTGTTTATATTATTTCCAGTGTTTCTAGATGCTTTGTAACAGAGTTTTCAGCATATGTAGTGCATCATACAAGTAGAAGTCCTTCTGATTACTGAAAGATCTTTTCCTTTTGAAGTCAGTTTGTCTTCTGTTTACCTTAGTCATTTTCTTTCATTATGTAAGTTTCTCCAACTGTCTGGCGATCTTTGGTTAGCCATTCATATTATTTGTTTAAGATAAGAGAGTAGAGCCCCGGCCCCATATACTGAGGGTGGCAGGTTCAAACCCAGTCCCGGCCCAACTGCAGCAAAAAAATAGCCCGGCGTTGTGGCGGGTGCCTGTAGTCCCAGTTACTCAGGAGGCTGAAGCGAGAGAATCACCTAAGCCCAGGAGGTGAGACTCTGTCCCCCCCCCAAAAAAAGAAGAGAGTAGACTTCTGCTTCCAGATAAGATGGAGAAATTTTTCCCTACTCCTCCAAGTGAGGGTAGCTAAAAACACTAAACAAAATACCTTAAACAAACATCAAGCCTCTGGAAGGTGTAGAAAATGAGGTGAACTGTTTAGGAACCTTAAGACTCAAGGAACAACCCAGCAGCGAGTTAAAATAGGAGGCATGACAATTAAGTTTGTGAACTCGTCACAGTGCTCTTGTTGTCCCCCTCACCTCCAAATAAAGAGCCATGTGCAGAGAATAGGGAACATTGGCTCACTCTTGGCTGATGCATCACACAGCCTTGGCAGAGACTCCCATCCGTCCTCTGAGCCCTGACCCATTCAGTATTCTACCTCTAAGTCCTCCCACTAAGCCAAGCTTCGGGCTCTATGAAAGCAAAGAGGTGGTGGCATCAGCAACAAAAGGGTAAGAAGAGGTCATGGTGTCCATTCTGTGACCAAGCTACTGATATAATTAGATTGGGTGAGATCAGTGGGCCAGAGCAGCCCAAAGAAGCCTCAGCTCTCACCGCTCTCACCAAATTTCCGTAAAGGGCTCCAGAGCCTTGCGACCCTCGGTTTTTTCCCTTCCTTCTCCCTTGCCTGCTTTCTAAGTGTGATGAGCAGAGTTAAGCTTATGTCTCTCCCCTACTGTGCTCAGGATCACACAGAGGGTCTCATGGCCCAGAGCATGCTGGCAGCCCTTGCTTTCTCCTCTCTGTCCCTATCCATGCCCCTACTCTCTCTGCTCTGCAAGGTAGTGAGGAAGGCAGGAGGTGGATATTGCAGGGAGATAGCCAAAGATTCATCTGCCCCAAGGCTAAATTAAGCCAATCAGGGGACCTGTCCCATGAGGTGAAGTGGGGGCTGCATGCAAAGCCTTGGGCCTGGGCTTTCTCCACCTCCACAGGTCCTTCTGAAAGTTCTGCTCCTGGCTAAATAGCTGCAGAGGATCTGTGGCTATTCACAGCACCACATCTGCACAGCCTGCCTCCACCTGCAGAGGGTATCTGCCTGCTTTCATCAGCGCATGGGCCTGAAGAGGCTAATGGAATTGGCAGGTGAATGGTCAGCCCATGCTCTGGGCTGCATCCTCTCCTTGATCCTTTCTCTGTTGTGCCTCCATCTCCCGAGAAGTCTAGCTTCTCCCTTGTACCGGAACCTGGGGCGAAAGGTAAGTAGTCTGTTTTCTTTTCCATAGGCACCAAGGCCAGGAAACCTGACCCAATTCCAGCTGTCCAAGGAGAAACTATTCCAACTGGTTCCCAGGCCACAGCCAAACCCTGAGATCTGATCATGATGGTTCTGTGCTATGTGTATTTGGCAGACAATATCCCCATCAAAGCTCTGAACACTGTTTAGGTGGGGCAGGGGTGGGGCCGGGGGGAGCAGCGTCAGGCGGTGAGCCCTACTGCCTTTCTGACTTGCTTTCCTGTCTCTGCAGAATGAACCAGGCCCCACTCTGGGCTTTGAGGATGATGTGGGCAACTGAACTGAACTTCCACTTAATACATCCAGAATGCAGATGACCTGGGTGGCAGCACCCATGTGCTGTGGGTGTTGTTGAAGCTTCCGGACTTGTGTGAACTCCAGTGGTTTCATCAGACAGTACAGAGGCCCCAGGCCTGGAGCAGACAACCCTTGGCATTCTGGTATAGATGTGAATCTTTGCTCTCTCTGCAGCCGCCTGTAGCTGTCCTCTCCACACACTCCTCACCCCAACAAATACCAGCTTCTTCTTCTCTGGGGGGAAATTTATGCCAGGCAGCTGTTCTGCCTTCAAAATGCAGGGATTCCCATGTGGGGAAGCGGACAGCAACGGTAGTTAGGTTTTAAGGTGATGGTCACGGCTCTGAGAGTGTGGGGAGGCTCATTGAGACAAAAGAGGGCAGAACCCATCAGACCCTGGTACTGGGAACAAGAACACCGCTGAGTCTCTGACTCGACCATTGCCCCCTTTCCAACCTGTAGCAGCCTCCATGAAAGCAGGCAGAGATTAGGAAGCAGGGGTTGTATGAAAGACCACCTGTGTGGCTGAGCTCTGACGTTCTTTGCCCCAGAATCTGGGGATCAGCTGCACCTTCCTCAAATTCCTCAAGTACATAGGTGAGAACTGGCTGGCTGGTCAAGGACATTTCCCATCCATGGCAGCTACAGCGTGGCTTGTGCCCTGCTGCATGTGACAAGGGCATTCTGGACTCACGGCCTGAGGCAAGGCTGGGTCCTGTGTGGATGGCCCACATTGCTCCCTTCATGCTTCTCACTTCAGGTCTCTTGTGTTTGGAACTGATGAAAGAGCAGTGGGCACCATTACTGGTGGGACCCTACACAGAGGACATCCTACAACCCGTTCAAAGAGAGTGTATGTTAGAAAGCTGGGGCAGAGGCTCAGTGCCTGTAGCTCAAGCGGCTAGGGCGCCAGCCACATACACCAAGGCTGGTGGGTTTGAATCCAGCCTGGACCTGCCAAACGACAACTATAACCAAAAAATAGCCAGGCATTGTGGCGGTTGCCTATAGTCCCAGCTACTTGGGAGGCTGAGGCAAGAGAATTGCTTGAGCTGAAGAGTTTGAGGTTGCTGTGAGCTGTGATGTCATAGCACTCTACCCAGGGCAACAGCTTGAGACTCTGTCTCAAAAAAAAAAAAAGAAAGCTGGAGTGTGAAGGCAAGAGCATGGCCTATACTTGAACTGAAGGCCAACCTGGATCTGAGTATCTGGTGGGCTAGACTGGGGTCTATAATGGAGGGTTGGATAGGGAGGGAAGAGCAAATAGAGGTTAGTCTAGTCCTGAATGAAGACCCTCCTTGGCAGCCTCTAAAATGTCTTTTTACTCACTGGAATCTCCCTGACTCCCACAAGGTATGTGGGGCTTATGGCCTTGGCTCATGACTGATAAAGAATGGTACGCAGGAAGAAACTCAAAGGTAACACAGAGCTCCTGTCAGCCTCTGAGCCAGAGAATCACAAAAGGAGGACCATAAAAGTTAGCAGCCAAAAGAAGTCTTATTTGTCCCTGAGAACTCCCAGCAACAGAAAAAGCCTAAATGTCAGGAGAGGATTTAGAGCCATAGGGATTGTGCCTGGAGAGAAGGACCAGGCCAATGTCTCTAGGATCCAAACCTATTCTAGTTCTGAACTGTAAATTTTTACTAAGCATCTGTTGCTGAGTTGCACATGTGGGCTTTTGGAACAAAACCACAGCAGTTGTAAATAGCCCCATTTCCACTCTCTGTGGTGTGATGGGATACAATGAGGCTAAGCCCCAGTCAGTAGGTCTGGGTGAGTGCGTGCTGCCCCCAAACCCCTGCATTCTTAGGCCTTAGTTCCATCCCTAGGCTTAGGGAAGAGAAATTCTAGATTATGGCTGGAGTGCCAGAGGAAGGTCATGACTTGCTTGAAGTCATGAAAACTGTTCTCAGACTTTGAGAAAGTTGCCCAGGATAGGTCTTAACTGTGAGTTGGGTCCAGTCCATTAAGTGACAAATTCTGCTGCAGTCCATCCTCCTGAGTGGCTTGACACATGGCTGGACTACAGGGACCAGTTAATTCCAGCTGATACACCCAGGAAGGGACACCTCAATGGCATTTGCCCAGAGTAGGAGAATGAGGCCAGATGGAGCTTATGAACTTGAGACTGACTTTAACCAAAGGTCAACTCAGTGTTTTTGAGGCGTTAGAAGTTGTTTTAAGCCAAGAACATCAAAGGGGTCAGGCACAGTGGCTCACACCTATAATCCTAGCACTCTGGGAGGCCAAGGCTGGAGAATCTCTTGAGCTCAGGAGTTAAGAGAGCAGCTTCAGAAGAGTGAGACCTTTAGCCAGGTGTTGTGGTGGGTACCTATAGACCCAGCTCCTCAGGAGGCTGAGGTAGGAGGGTCACTTCAGCTTACGAGTTTGGGGTTCTTGTGAGCTTGATAGTGATGCCACTATACTCTAACCAGGGCAACAAAGTGAGACTCTTGTTTAAGAAAAAAAAAAGAAAAAGAATAAAACCATCAAAGGTTCCTTGCTGTCCATGAGTTAGCACTAGAGACCCTTCATAATCCTCCCCACCTGCAACCATGGCCCCAGGGCCTGCCACAGCCAGACCAGGCTGTCACTGCTGCTCAGCAGCATCTGGCTCCACACCTCTCCTCAAGGGCCAGTTCACAGCTCCCTTCCTCAGCCCCCGGAGCGCTGTTAGCCTCTGAAGTGCTATAGCTTTCAGCTGTGCACAGCACTGATCAGTGAGTGCTGAGTCAGTTGGAAGGCAGGTCCTCTGTGGACCGGAGCTTTGTCTTGTGTATCTTCTGTAAGCCTCCCTGTCACAGTGCACACATACCGCAGATTCATGCCACATGACAGAATCTTTAGCAAGTTCTGTAAACTCCCTTGATGTGCTGCTGCTGTCCAACTACCTAAGTGGAGACAGCAGAGAAGTAAAGCAAAGATTCAGGGTTTATTGTTGAAGGGAAAGTTGAGGGAGAATGTGAAGTTCTAGGAAAATAAATTCTAGACAAGAGGCAGTTGATGTCCCCCGGTCAGGGCAAGGCCCTCCTCTTGCTGCCAGGTGAGCTGGGGCCCTCCACAGCCTTGCAGGTTTCCTTCCTCTTCCTGGGAGCATCAGCTGACCTGGGCTCCCAGGCAGGGTTACAGAGCCAGGCCCCTTAGCGCGCCTGTAGCTGTGTGGAGGGACTGTGACCCACTCTACAGTCATCTGTCTGTGTGTTCCCAGGCTGACCTGGGGCCTGTCCTGGCTGTAGCTGCTACCTAGAAGTGGCCTGGGGAGGGCTGGGGCTGGGGCTGGAGCTGGGGAGTAACAAGACTGGCCCTGGGGATGTCAAACTCTGAGTCAGGGACTCGTCCAGCTTGCGGGTCTCAGCTTCCAGGACTGTGGCTTCAGGAGCCTGGGCCACAGCAAGAAGTGAGTGTGAGAGGCTGTGGTGCAGGCCTGCCAGCTCCCGGCTGGTCTGCACCGAGCGCGCAATGTAGTCCTGCTTCTGCTTCCGCTCCAAGGCCAGCTGGGCTCGCAGCAGGGCCACCTGGTGGGCAGGAAAAGCAAGAGGGAGAAGAGTTGAGGGCCCTGAAGTCACCCCGACTCCTTGTTCCTGTGGCTCTTTGGCTGAGCATTTGAGTGAGCTCTACTACATGCTAATCTCTGAATCAGCTTTGGGAACTGGGGGCAGAGCCTTTAGGAATCAAGAGAATCCAGAGATTGTCAATCTGGGTGCACATGTGACTCAAACAGGGAACTTACAAACAACACTATTCATCAACTTGGCCAGGAGCAGTGGCTTGCACCTATAATCCTAACACTCTCTGGGAGGCCGAGGCGGGTGGATTGCTTGAGTTCACGAGTTCGAGACCAGCCTGAGCAAAACTGAGAACCCGTCTCTACTAAAAAAAAAAAAGAAAAATAGAAAAAACTGAGGCAAGAGGATCACTTGAGCCCAAGTTGAAGGTTGGAGGTTGCTGTGAGCTACGATGCCACGGAACTCTACCCAGGGCAACAGCTTAAGACTCTGTCTCAAAAAAACAAAACAAAACAAAATACTATTCATCAACTTTATTGAAGGATAATTTACATGTAAAAAAAAAAAAAAAAGCCCATACTCAGGAGGCCTCTCTTGCCTCACTCTCATCCAGGCCCGGTCTCAGGATTGCTTTGTATGAGTGTTACAGAATTCAAAGCAATAGCTTAGGTCTAGCTACAGAGACAGGTCCTGCCAATAGTGACTACTGATTTCTGAACAGGCTCAGAAATCAAAATTCCACTTTTTTTTTTGAGACAGAGTCTTACTTTCTTGCCCTGGGGAGAGTACCATGGCATCATAGCTCACAGTAACCTCAAATTCTTGGGCTCAGCAATCCCCCTGCCTCAGCCTCCAAGTAGGTGGGACTACAGGCATCTGCCACAATGCCCAGCTATATATATATATATATATATATTTTTTTTTTTTTTGAGACACAGTCTCAAGCTGTCGCCCTGGGTAGAGTACCGTGGTGTTACAGTACACAGCAACCTCAAACTCTTGGGCTTAAGCAATCCTCTTGCCTCAGCCTCCCAAGTAGCTGGGACTATACAGGTGCCCACTACAATGTCCGGCTATTTTTTGGTGTTAGTTGTCATTGTTGTTTGGCAGGCCTGGGCTGGATTTGAACCAGGTGCCCTACCACTTGAGCTACAGGCGCCGAGCCACGTCTAGGTATATGTTAGAGATGGGGTCTTGCTCTAGTTCAGGCTGATCTGGAACTACTGAGCTCAGGCAATCCACCCACCTTGGCCTCCTAGAGTGCTGGGATTATAGGCATGAGCCACCATGCCTGGCCCAATTCCACACTTCTTACGACCCCTGGGCTTTGAAAGAGAGGGTGAACTTTTAGTTAAGACCTAACAAGCAAGTCAGTACTTCCTACAGCTTCCCTGAGGGTGGCAGCTCCACCTGAGCTATGCTGCCGGATCCTGGTGCCATACTCCTGCCAGCAGGGTCCATCTGAGGGCAGAGAAGGCCAGTCTGTTCCAGACTCTTCTGTCTGCTTCTCAGCCTTCTTTCTTTTTCTGTCCCTTTCTAGGTATGAATTTGGAGGTCAGGGGCCTGGACCCTGCATTCCTCCTCACTCCCACCTGGGCACCTGAGAGATGGAGCTGGGACTGGCTCCCTTCTTGCCTCCCATAGAGACTGAAGTCTCTGAAGGGAGGAACTACTTGCCCTCTCCCTGCTGCAGGTGCACAAAGGGCCAAGCATGAAGCAGACACTAAAGCCTTGTTGCCTGAGTGCAAAGGGAGGCAACAGGAACAGATTCTTCCAGAACATACCTCTTTCTGCAGTTCCATCACATACTTGGCATCTGGAGAGCTCTTCTGTCCTCCATCCTGAGGGAGATAAATAGCATTCTTGTTGGAACGGGCCTTCCTACTCTGGGGTTTCCACAGGTATCCGATTGCAGAGAAAGTAAGACACGTAAGACAAAAATGTCTTGGAGAACATTTTTTTTTTTTTTTTTTTTGAGACAGAGTCTCACTATGTCACCCTGGGTAGAGTGCCATGGCATCATAGCTCACAGCAACCTCCAACTCTTGGGCTTAAGCGATTCTCTTGCCTCAGCCTCCCAGTAGCTGGGACCACAGGCACCCACCACAATGCCTGGCTATTTTTTGTTGCAGTTGGCCCCGGCCAGATTTGAACCCGCCAGCCTCAGTGTATGTGGCTGGCGCCATAACCACTGTGCTATGGGCACTGAGCTGGCCTGAAGAATATTTGACAAAGGACAGGGATGAAGACTGAAAGATGCTTGGTCACCCCACACACTCCCTGGCCAGGTACCTGCTGGCCACACCTCAGCCTTCCCTAAACCTCTAACCCGAAAAAGAAATTCTGGCTCCAGGAAAGACCAAAGACCCTAATCCTGTAAACTTAGCACTATAAGGAGCAAGGAAGCCTAAGCTCTGCAAAGCTGTGATCAAGTTCCTAGGTGCGTCAGGCACTGGTGAGCGCTGCACAACACCAAGTACCAGGGATTGTGACCAGAGCCCCACGGGCTGGCTACCACCCTCGGCCCCTGTCACTGGGCTTCATTCTCAGGGCAGGCACAGACTGAGCTGTGCTGAGTGGCTGAGTGAGGCAGAACTCTGGACTGGTGAGGCAGCTGTTCCTGCCCTCCCAGAGTGGCCTGGGATATGCCATGAGGAGGGCTGAGTTTCTAGAGGCTGGAGTTGGACTTTGAGGCTACAGCAGAAGAAACAAGTAAACCTGCAGTGTAGATGATGAAGCTGTGGCCTTGGTGACCTCCAGGGCCCCTGCCCGGGATGCACGTATGGAATCCCTCTTCAGCTTCCACCGTTCTCGCTCCACCTGTCAAAGTGCAAGGGAGAAATCATGGCTTGGGTTGGCTCCAGGCTAGAGTAGAGCTGCCCTCTCCAGAGAAGGCCAGTGCACATCGGGGTATATGTGTAAGGGGAGACAGAAGCCATGGGAGAAGAACTCCTGGGCCGAGGCTACTCATGCTAGGACAGCCCTGAGTACAAAGCCAGCCTCTCAGGCCTTTGGAGAGAAGGTCAGCAAACTTCCTCTGTAGTGAGTATTGCAGGCTTTGTGGGCCATTCCATCTATGCCACAACTATTCAACCACCCTGTGTATCAGGGGAGCATCTATAGACAATGCTTGGCTATGTTCCAATAAAATTTAATTTTCAGAAACAGGCAATGGGTTGGGTTTGGCCCACAGGCTGTAGTTTACTGGCCCCCGCTCTGGGGGCTGCATGGGAAATGGAGATCCATACCCACCAGACCCCAAAAGAGGGAGCTGAGGACAGCAAACGCTACTTACCTGCTCCAAGGTGGTCCGCAGCTGGATGTTGTGGTGCTGCAGCCTGCTCCGGTCAATCTCCAGCCATGCCACCGCATGCTGCAGGTGTTCAAGCCTTTGTCTCCATGGCTGCTTCTCCTCCACTCCTGAGAACTGCGGAAAAGACCTGTAAATCTTCCTAGGCAGCCCCTTAGACAGGTAGGGGAACAGATAGAGGGAAAAGGGATCACTCTGGCAGGTCTGAGCTTCAGAAACCCAGTTCTTAAGAGAAGAGGACAAGCCCCTGGGCAGAAGGTCCCCCCTGGGTTATCTCTTCCCTACAGGCTCCAGCTCACCTGCCCCAGCTGCACTCCCTGCTCTCCGCTGGACACCGGTTCTGCTCTGCTGGCTGAGCCTGAGCTGTATAGCCGCTCCTTCTCCAGAGCTTGCCTGGTGAGCTCCAGTTCATCCTGGGGGTACAGAGGAGTAGAACAAAATCATACCCTGCCAACTTCAAATCCATACCCACTCCACCCTCCATCCTCATAATAACCACTTCAGTTTTCTCATCAGGTCATAGTCTTATTTTTTCCAGGAGCCTCTACGCTATTTTAGTCCAAACCATTTCATTTTCTAGATGGATAAAAAAAAGGAGCAGGAATCTACTCAAGGATACTTGGGAAATAGCAAGCGAGCTGGGCGCAGAGTCCGATATCTCATTTTGGAGTTCCCATAAAGCCAAGAAATAACTTGGAGCAAAGATGTGATATAGAAAGAGTAGGGACTCGAGTCACACAGGGCTGGGTGTCAAGTCAACACTTACTAGCTATGATTCTGATCAAAATACAAGCTCTCCCCACACCCTAATTTCCTCTCTTATAAAATGACTACCTGTACCATGAGACACAGAATTAAGCCCTCAGGGGTAAATCATTTTAGATAAGTTGGGAAACCTAATGGTAGATATTTTCCAGGACCCCTGTTTCATAAATGATAATGGTCAAGAGGGGACAAGAGTGTGTGGGTGCAGGTTGTTTGGGAGAGAGGAAGAGCTCAGTGGTAAAAAGCCTGAGCTCTAGAGATACATCACTCAGATCTAATTCTAGTTTTGCCATTTACTAACTGTGTGACTTTGGAGAAGTTACTTAACCTCTCTGAACTGCGATTCCTCCACTATAAAATAAGGATAACAGGGTTGGGCTTGGTGGCTCACACCTGTAATTCTAGCACTCTGGGATGCTGAGGTGGGTGGATCACTTAAGCTCAGGAGTTCAAGACCAGCCTGAGCATCTCTACTAAAAATAGAAAACCTAGCCGAGTGTTGTGGCAGGCACCTGTAATCCCAGCTGCTCGGGAGGCTGAGGCAAGAGGATCACTTGAGCCCATGAGTTTGAGGTTTCTGTGAGCTGTGATGCCATGGCATTCTACCTAGGGTGACAGAGTGAGACACTGTCTCAAAAATAAGACAAAACCACCAAAATAAGGACAACAGTTCCTACTTTTTAGGGTACTAGTAGAAGAAAGTGAGAATAACACTGCCTGGCACATAAAATGCTTAAAATAAAAAATGACACTACTGTGATGCAGGGCTGCATATGACAGATGTCCCTAAGTGTTTGAAGGGGGGAGCAGGTGAGTTACACGCTTGAGTGAATACTGCTTAGTAATGTAAGAGTATGGGTAGGGAATGCCTCTGACCAGTTACATGCTTACTCTCACTGTGTCTGCAAGAATGGGTCTGGAAATAAGAGAGAAGTTACACTTACTGGGTGCTTTTCTCCTAAGCACTTCATAGCCATTTTGGGCCAGAACCTTTATTTTATAGATGTATAAAGCTGGAGCTTGGAGGGTAGAGATAACCCAGGGGGGACCTTCTGCCCAGGGGCTTGTCCTCTTCTTTTTTTTTTGTAGAGACAGAGTCTCACTGTACCACCCTCGGGTAGAGTGAGGTGGCGTCACACGGCTCACAGCAACCTCCAGCTCTTGGGCTTACGTGATTCTCTTGCCTCAGCCTCCTGAGTAGCTGGGACTACAGGCGCCCGCCACAACGCCCGGCTATTTTTTTTTTGTTGCAATTTGGCCGGGGCTGGGTTTGAACCCGCCACCCTCGGCATATGGGGCTGGCGCCCTACTCACTGAGCCACAGGCGCCGCCCCTCTTCTTATAGATGTATAAAATAAAGGGAATAGAAAGGGATCTACTTAAGGATACATCCTATCTCATCTCATGATTATCATTTCCTATTTTATAACAAGAAATCAAGGTTCAGAGGAATGAAGTCCCCTAGCCAGGGTTGCACAGCTAATAAACTACAGAACTATGTTTTTTGAGATAGAGTCTCACTCTGTCACCCTGAGTAGAATGCTTTGCATCTATCTCACAGCAATCTAAAACTCTTGGGCTCAAGTGATCCGCTTGCCTCAGTCTCCCAAGTAGCTGGGACTACAGGCACCTGCAACAATGCCCAGATAGTTTTTCTATTTTTAGTCGAGATAGGATCTCACTCTTGCTCAGGCTGGTCTCGAACTCCTGAGCTCAAGCAGTCTACTGCAGCCTCCCAGAGCAGTAGGATTATAGGCATGAGCCACCGTGCCCATTGCCTCCTTTATTTTTTGAGAGAGGGTCTGACTTTGTCGCCCTTGGTAGAGTGTCATGGCATCACAGCTCACGGCAAACTCCAACTCTTGGGCTTAAGCAATTCTCTTGCCTCAGCCTCCCAAGTAGCTGGGACTACAGGCGATTGCCACAACGCCTGGCTATTTTTTGTCGCAGCTGTCGTTGTTTAGCTGGCCTGGGCTGGGTTCGTACCCGCCAGCCTTGGTGTATGTGGCCAATGCCATACCCACTGTGCTACAGGTGCCTAGTCCCCCCACACACACACCTTTTTCAACATAGGGTCTTACTCTGTTGTCCAGGCTAGAGCGCAGTGGCATCAGCTTATCTCATAGCAACCTCAAATCTTGGGTTCAAGTGATCCTCCTGGCTCAACCTCCCAAGTAGCTGAGATTACTTGGTGGTTGTATCAGCTCTCTCATTACGTGCCCCCCGCTCAGTGCCCAGCTAGTTTTTCTATTTTTAGTAGAGACAGGGTTCTCACTCTTGCTCAGCCTGGTCTTGAACTCCTGGGCCCAAGCCACCCTCCCATGTAGGCCTCCCAGAGTGCTAGAATTACAGGCTTGAGCCACCGCACCTGGCCTAAATCTAATCTCAAACACTACTTCTACCAGGAAGCCATTGGGGACTCACCCCCAGGAAAGGATCCCTTTAGCATGCTTGGAGCACACTAAACTTTCCCTATTAGGCACTAACCACACTGCATTATAATTGCTTATCAATTAGACTGAGCTCTGTGAGGGAGGGACTGTGGGTGTCTTACACTCTTTGGGGGATACTGTGGGTGTCTTTACCTTTTTGTATCCCCTAGACTAGCACAGCAGCCGAATCCCACTTGAGGTGGTTGTATCAGCTCTCTCATACCCTTTGAGGTGCTATAAGACCCAGGGTGCAGGGCGGCGCCTGTGGCTCAAGGAGTAGGGTGCAGGTCCCATATGCCGGAGGTGGTGGGTTCAAACCCAGCCCTGGCCAAAAAAAAAAAAAAAAAGACCCCGGGTGCAGGCAGTGCCTGAGCTCAGCCACATGGGGCTCTGTCACCTGCCCCTCATTCCTTTGGGAGTCACTTACCTGCAGCCTCTGTTGTTCTGAGTCCCTCTCCAGGATAGAAGCCTGTAGAAACATGGCTACCTCCTGCAGATTGCTGACACTGGCCTTGCTCTGGGCCAGGGACTGTGCCAATTCCTGGGCCTTCTCCCTCCATTCAATCTCCCTGGCTTCTGTCTGCCTCAGGGCTGCCTGTAGCTGCTCCAGCTCCCGCTGTAGCCTAGGCCCTGAAGACTCAAATTTTGGAGATGGTTCCTCCACCGGAGAGGCCCTGTGGCGTGAGGCCTCCCTCAGCTCCAGGATCTCTTCCTCCTTTTGTGCTAGAGTCAGCTGTAGCTCCTTTAGCCTCTGATGAAGGGTCCTCATCTCTTCTTCTCTCTCCTGACCCCAATTCTGCTTTTCTTGGATCATATTCTCTTGGCCCCTCTGGTCCAGATTCTCCAGCAGCTGCCCCTGTTCCTTCTGTTGTCTCAGCTCTTCATCCCTCTGGGCAAGTGCCTGCTGAAGCTGCTGCATGTCCTCCTGGTGTCGGAGACCCAGGTCCTGGATCTCACCTTCTCGCATCCTCAGGTCCTCTTCTAGCTGCAAGACACGTGCTTGGCAGGTGTCCAGGGTGGCCTGCAGTGTGGCAGTGCTGGCCTCCAGACTGCAGCTCAGTTCTGCCTGCCCAAGAAGATGCTGTTCTTTCTTCTGAAGTGCAGCCTGAACCTTGCTGAGGGCCTCCTGCAGAGCCTCAGCCTGGCCCCGGGCAGCCTCTCCCTGATGCTGGAAGGACTGGCTTTCTGCTCGAAGAGCCTCCAGCTCCTGCTCCTGTTCCTTGAGCATGGCCTTGGCCTTCAGCCAGCTGTCCTGCAGGGCCCTGGTCTCCACCTCATGCTCCTGTGCCTGCTCAGCACACTGTTGCTGGAGGGCCAATAGGGCCTCCTCCTGCTCCTGAGACTCAGCCCTCAGGTCCCCCAACACCTCCTCCAGGGCCTGCACCCGCCGTCCCTCTGCTGCCAGCTCTTCCTGGAGCCTTCGCACCTGCTCTTTGTAGTCCTCAAGCTCTCCCTGGCACTTCTGCAGTGTCGAGTGGGCTTGTTCTAGAGCTGCCTGCAGCTTGCTCGCCTTTTCCTTTGCACTCTCCTCTCCCTGGGTCTGCTGCTCTTTCTGCTTTAGGGCCTCGAGTTCCTGGTCCTGCTGGGCCAGTGCCCTCTGTGCCTCTCCCAATTGAGCCTGAAGGGACTGCTCTCTCATCTCCCTCTGCTCCCCGGCCTCCTGCAGATGCTGCTGCAGGACCACTATCTCCTGCTCTCGCTGTGTCAGGAGTAGGCTGGTCTCTCCCACTTTTCTGTGCAGGTCCCGGAGCTGCTGCTCCAGCTGGTCCTGGTGCTCCTGAAGTTGCTGGATCTGCTCCTGCTGGCATTCCACCTCCTTCTCCTTGTCACGCAGGATGAGCTTCATGTGCTCCAGGCTCCCACGCTGCGCTTTACTCTGGCCCTTCCCTTCCTCTGCCCGTTCCTGCATCAGCTGCCTCTGGGAGGCCAGCTCCCGGCCCCGCTCTCTCAAGGACAGCTTGATCTGTTCTAGGTCCTCCTCTAGGATCTTTGTCTGCAGCATTCTTTGATCTTCTAGAACCTGAATCCTCTCCTTCTGCAGTATCAGCTCCTGGTCCCTCCTGTCAAGATCCTGAGTTAGATGCTCTTTCTGCCTCTGCAGCTCCTCGATCTGTTCTTGCTGGGACTTTAGCTCCTGGTCCTTCTCCTGCAGCTTCCTTGCCAGAAGGGTGCTGTGGCTTTCCAGTTCGTGGATCTGGGTGCTTTGTGCCTGCAGCTCCTGGCTCCTTTCTTCCAGGTCTAGAGTCAGGTGGGTCAAAGCCACCCTCTGCATTTCCCTCTGGCCCTCCAGCTCCTCAATCAGCTTTTGCTGGCACTCCATTTTGTGATGGTTTTCCTCCAGTTCCAGGGCCAGGCATTCCAGAGTAACCAACTGCTTTTTCAGATCCTGAACCTGCCCGCTCTGGGACTCAATCACTTTGTTCTTCTTCTCAAGTTCTACAAGCTGATGCTCCAAGATGTTCCTCTGAGTTTCCCGATCCTTCTCGAGCTCTTTGATCTGCTCACTCTGCACAATCAGCTTCTGCTCTCGCTCCTGGACGGCCATGGGCAGGTGCTCTAGAACAGACCTACACTTCTCCAGCTCCTGAATCTGTTCTTGCTGCAGATCCACCTCTTGGTTCCTCTTTTTCAAGTCCAGGGATAGCAGTTCCAAAGCAGCCTTCTGCATTTCCCGCTGCTTCTCCAGTCCTTGGATTTCCCCCCTCAAAGTCTCCACTTCCCTATCTCTGTCGGAGAGGGTCTGGGCCAAGAGAGTCAAATTCTCTTGCAGAGCTTTCCCTTGGGCCACCTTCAACTCGCCCTGCTCTTGCAGAGCCTGAGCTCTCTCACGCTCACTTGCCACCTCCTCGCTTTTCAGTTTCAGTGCTGAGCGAGCTGTTTTCAGGTCTTCCTCTAGGACCCCGGCAGCCCTTGCCTGAGCCTTGGCCTCTGCAATCGATGCTTGCAGATGCTCCATTTGGGCTATCAGGTTCTCCTTAGCCATCTGGAGTAACTCTTGCTCATTCTGAAAAACAAGAAGCAAAAACACCTTAAACCATACTCCCCGATATAGTTACTTCAACACTGGCCTTTCCCTTTCTTATTTTGTGGGACTAGCAGTGACAAGGACCTGGGCCAAAAACGTGGTATATTCCATTTAAGCTGCTATTGTGCAAGAGCATCCCTCTGGTATGCCCAGGGAGACACAATAGTACAAATGAGCCACCCTAGACTCTGGTACTTTAGGGCAAAGGATAAAAATCTCAAGCTCATGGCTGGGTGCAGTGGCTCATGCCTGTAATCCCAGCACTCTGGGAGGCTGATGCAGGTAGATTTTTCGAGCTCAGGAGTTTGAGACCAGCCTGAACAAGAGCAAGACCCTGCCTCTACTAAAAATAGAAAAACTAGCTAGGCATTGTAGCAAGTGCCTGTAATCCCAGCTACTTGAGAGGTTGAGGCAAGGAGATCATTTGAGCCCAAGAGTTTGAGGTTGTTGTGAGCTAGGATGCCACAGCACTCTACCCAGAGCACAGAGTGAGACTATGTCTCCAAACAAAAAAATAAAAGAGAGAGGATAGGACAGAACAGGACAGGAAAGGAAAGGAAGAAAAGAAAAAAAGAAAAGAAAGGAAATATAGAAAGGAAAGAAAGAAAGGAAAAGAAAGAAAGAAATTAAAGAAAGAAAAGAAAGAGAAAAAAAATCTCAACCTCAATTCAGAAAAATTACTTGAAGGATTCACTGGAACCTTAACAATGACATGGAGACAGCCAGAGGAACTGAGACTTGCTGAAGGAAGTTGGCCACATGACCACAGACCAAGGTGGGTCCAAGGGACTATTCCTGAGGGGCAACCCCTCTGCCAAGCAGGACTGCTTTACCTGAGCTTCCATTTTTTGTAGCTCTGCTCGCTGTAGGCGACTTTGTAAAGATGCCACAGTTTCATGCAGCTCCTTTAGCTCAGATTCCAGGGAGTTCCGTTTTCCTTCCCACTTGGATTTCTCTTTGAGAAAAGGAGAGGTAGAGTGAGGCCCACGTTGGGGGTAGGGGAAGAGGGATGCAGAAGCAGATGGAAGATGAGGGACAGAATCAAAGGGGAAGAAGGCCAAGGAGGAGAGAATTACACTTGTCTGCCAGCTGCTCCTATTTGTCTAGGCACCCTGCTGCTGCCAGCCCCAGCACTGCCTGCTCATCATCCTGACAATTCCTCATCCTCATCACAGAGAAACCCTCAGCCCTAGATTCCAGACAGGGTTTAACTCAATGACCCTGGAGGTTCCTTCCTATGACTTTGCAAAAGGCTCCTACAGACCTGGTGGCTCTGCTGGCTGCCCTCCATTGCTGCAATATGTACCAGGACCCAGCTCTATTTGTGTGGCTCTCAGGAAGCCCTCAAATGGCTTCAAAAAAGGTCCAGACCCACTCCTCAAGCTGTCCTTTTCTATGGTAGCATTTGGGCCTCAAGACTCTTCCTTCTCCTTTCTAAGTAGTCAGAGATATATTCTTCCCGAATTCCCCCTCCTTGCTTTTTCCTAAATAAATTCATAATTCTTCTGTCATCAAACACTAATTTTCAGGATATAGCGGGAGATGATAAATAATATAGATAAATGACAAAAAATAAGAGTTTTATCATTTTCTTATAGTCCTGGCCTTGGGTCTCAAGTTTTTTTCTTTAATCTCTGGCAGAAAAAGAAAATGGAAGTCCAGCTCTCCTTCTCTTCATTCACCAAATGTGTTCCTCCTAATCCCATCCTCCAGGATGGCCCTCAAAGGTTAAGCAAAACAGAAAAATAGCTCAAGGGAGTTATCACCATTTGGAAATGCCTCTATCTCATAGTTCTGGATTAAAAAATAAAAGGAGTGGCTGGTAGGCCTTTTCCTGACACTTCTGGGCTTCCACTCACCCTCCTCTACCTTCAAATCTCCCTGCCTGCCTGATGCTCCTCACCTTTCTGGTTCTGGGAGAGCTGTCTTTGCAGATCCTGCAGCTCTGCGTTGACCTGGCTCTTCTCAGCCTCAGTATCAGTTAGACATTGTTCCAGATTCTGGACCTGATCCCTCAGATCATCCTGGGAAAGGAAGGGCATGGCTAAACTCAAGTTCTTCACTTCCATCCCAGCCAGCACCAAAACTCTCTCCTCACCCTCAGCCTTGGGGGTAACCTGCCATTGTGAACCTACTCCTAAATTGCTGGATTATGTACATCTGACCTCAAGAGCATTTAGCTCCCTGAAGACAGGTTCTGCTCTAATTGGCAGGAGCTGAGAATCCCCCTTCTGATCTTTGTCTTTTTTTTTTTTTTTTTTTTTGCAGTTTTGGGCCGGGGCTGGGTTTGAACCTGCCACTCCTGGCATATGGGGCCGGTGCCCTACCCCTTTGAGCCACAGGCGCCAACCTGTCTTTGTCTTGTGAAACAAAACTCCTGTTCAAAGTCTCTTCCCTCCCCAACCTCCTACTTCAAAGCTTAGCCCAAAGGCCACTTCATCCTTTCTTCTGACCCTCCCCCAGGTCAGAACGAATTGTCCCCCCCTTCTTTCTAGCTCCAACAGTCCATCTTTGCATGTATTATTGACCCAATTAATTCTACCAGTTCTGCTTTGTATGAGAATGCAGAACCACCTTGTCAGGAACCTTCCTGAAGGCAATGATAAGTCTTCCTCCTACACAGGCAGCAGTCAGCTTGTATGCAAGTGAGGTAGAATTTGTGGGACCTTTAGCTCAGTCTTAGACCTAGAATACTCCTATAAATGGCAACCTCAAACCTCACTCATCTCCAATTTGTCGAGTTTTTGGAGGCTGTGTTATTAAGCATATACTCATGACTGAGAGAAAAACAATGTCAAACACTACACATCTGTACAGGGTTTCATACTTCATAAACTATGAATTCCAGCTTAACTCTCACCACAACCCTGTGAGGCAGGTACTATCTGCCCTACTTTGCAAGTAAAACCAAGGCCCAGGTAACCCAAATGCTTTATTCATGGTGGTTAGGTGGTAAGTGGTAAAAGTGGAACTCATCCCAACTTGACGGCAGGAATTAAACAGGTCAAACCACTTCATGCCTCTTTGTCTTATGCTTTTTGAAGGAAGTATAGAATTCAGGGAAGGAGAGCAGAGAAACATACCCGGGCCTGCTGAGTTTTCTGCAGCTCCTGGTGAAGCTTGTGGAGGGCAGCTGCTACTGCCTCAGCTGAGAGAGGAATCAGGAGGGGCCCTCTTTTAAAGAGGCTTCTAGCTCCATTCTGTTCTGAAAAAATGAGGAAAAACCTCCTTACCTGGCTTCTGCCATGAAAAGAAACAGCTAGGCCTCCCTGGACATGGCTTTATCTTTTCCACTGGTCCCTTTTCTCCTTGAAGAACTCCTTCTCTGCAGTTCACTCATCACATGTTTTCTGCACAGCTCTGTGCCAGGCACTATGGTGGGCACTCAGACAGCTACTGTTTGTTACGCACGTTAAGTGCCCATCTGAAATCTTTTAACGCCTTAGTAACATCCTGAGGTAGGTACTTTTTTCACTTTTTTTTTTTTTTTTTTTTTGTGGTTTTTGGCCGGGGCTGGGTTTGAACCCACCACCTCTGGCATATGGGACTGGCGCCCTACTCCTTGAGCCACAGGCGCCGCCGGTAGGTACTTTTTTAATGAGCTCATTTCGTAGCTGAGGAAAATCAAGCTCAGAGAGAATACGTGACTTGTCCAAGAACACACAACTAGCAAATGGCAGAGGTGAGGTTCAAACTCAAATTTCAGAGCATGTGGCCTCAACCTTGAAGCATTATTAAGGAACTGTATTCCCCTCTCTTCTTCCCTAGGAGCTAGCCCTGGCTTTGGCCCACAAGCCTTGGTTCTTGGGTGACCGCCTCACCTGGCTCAAGGCCCAAAAAGGAGGGTGCAGAGTCTCCCCCACCACTCAGCTCAGGCCTGCTCTCACAGACAGACCCCAAGGCCCGCTGCAGGACAGAGTAGAGGCTGGCCAGCTGGGCCCGGGCCTGGTTCCCTGGCTGCTGCTCGGCAGCCAGCGCCTGCAGCTGGCTCTCTGTGCTGCACAGGTGTCGCTGTAGTTGGGCTGCCTTGGCTTCCTGGGCCCACAAGGAAGCTCGAAGCTGCTGCTCCGTGATCCGCGATGCCTCCAGCTCCTCCAGCAGCCGTGCTTCCTGGGCCAGAAAGTCAGCCTCCTTTTCCTTCACCTCCTGCCTCAGTAATTCCACCTGCCAGGGAGGAAGTGAACATGTTCTGAGCAGGGAGTGGATACTATCTCCTCAGACCATCTCAAACCTGACCCCACTCAATCCCTGGATTTCAGCAGGCTCAGCTCTCCAGCAGGGAGAGGGACTCTGAAATGAGTGTTACCCTAGATCTAACGCCTGGCTGCCTACCAAGTCCAGACACATGGGCTCAGGCTATGCGAATGGGCTTTGGCTCTGGTATCTTGGGCAGATAATGCCAATTCCCTGAAACCCCGACACTGAGCCTACTAAGACCATTCACAATAACAATGATCACCACTTATTGGCTGTTTACCATGTTCCTGGCAACTTATATATTCCTATAATATATTCCTTCTATCTTTGTTTTATGGAAGAAACCGATGCTCACATACCTTGGAAGCAATAGAGCTGGCAGGTGAACTCAGGACTAAAGTCCCACCTTTCCTCTGTACCTGAGGTCTGGGGTCCTGATGTGAACAGACTCTAAGTCCCTGCAAATCCTCTTGCTGCTGCCTACCTGATCTGAATATTACTTGTTGCTCAAGTCCTCTGCTGTGTCTTGCCAACTAGTCCAAGCATATTTGCCTACGCATGACCCAGACCCACGTGGTCTCTGTGTTTGGGGCACTATGTTCTGTGTTGTCAGGTTTCCTACAGGAGCCACTCTCATCTCTAGGTCAGGTTCCAAACCCCCACCTGCCCAGCCCTGGCTTCCTGCTCTTGCCAGGGCTGTTGAGGTGTCAGCCTATCCTGTGATTAGGAAAAAGAGACAGGTCCCCTCCACGAGAAGACTCTGAACAATCAACCTACCACTCCAAGAGGCAGGGCTCATAAACAGACGACAGGTACCTGGACACTAAGCTCTTTCTGCCCTCCCTGGGCCTCCTGCATGTCCTGGCGCAGGGCACTCAGCTCTTGTTCTCGAATTGAGTCAGCTTCTTGTAAAACAAGGAGTCTCTGTTCCTTTTCCACCAGTGACAGAGTCAGGCTAAAAATAAGGGGTCAGAGGGCTAGGTCTAAGTTCTTCTTGGAGAATGAAGAACTACTTTTTCATCTGACTATTCTAAACATAGCATTTATAATAAAAATAGAAATACTAATGATAATGATTACAGTAAAAGCTACCATTTATTTTACTAAGCATTTACTAAGTGATCCTATGTATTTTGTGCATATGATGCCTCATTTCAATTTCACGGCTTATTCTTCTCTAGCAAATTTCACATATCTCTATACAAGTACCTCAAATACAACAAGTCCAAATATTCCCATCCCCTCTGCACCTTCCCCACCCAATCATCTCCTAACTGTGTTCCCTAGATCAGTGAATGATACTTCCATCCACACAGTGTCCCAACACAGAAACCTTGACCACTACAGAGCTCTCCCCTCATCGCACTTACATCTAATCTGCAACTATGGTAGAACCTCCATAGCTGACCACTTCCCTACACTGATCACTTCCTTAAGCTGAACTAATTTTCTTGGGTTTTTTGAGACAGAGTCTCTCTTGGTCACCCTCGGTAGAGTGCCCTGGCCTCATAGCTCTCAGCAACCCCAAACTCGTAGGTTCAAGTGTTCCTCTTGTCTCAGCCTCCTGAGTAGCTGGGACTACAGTTGCCTGCCACAATGCCCATCTATTTTTTAGAGGCTAGGACTATAAGCACCTGCCGCAACACCTGGCTATTTTTTAGAGATGGAACCTCGCTCTGGTTCAGGCTGGTCTCGAACCTCTGAGCTCAGGCAATCCATCTGCCTCATCCTCCCAAGTGCTGGGATTGCAGGTGTGAGCCACTGCACCAGGCCTCCTGACCTAATTTTCAAGACCAGACATGTACCACATGTATGTACCACTATAGCAGACCTAGTTCCTTATGTTGACCACCTCCATATGGTGACCCAGTTTGTTATAATCCCTTAGGTGGTCAACTTATAGAGTAGTGATTTTCAACCGGTGTGGTATGCCACACTGGTATACTGTCAGAGGACCTTAGGTGTGCCACGGAAAATTTTAAAGATCATTAATTAAATTATTTTCTAAAGAAGTTCAAAGCATGGCTGGGATTGCTTAATCTTGTAAGTTCAAGAGTAGCTGAACAAGAATAAGACCTCAGGCTTGGCACCTGCAACACAGTGGTTATGGTGCCAGCCACATGCACTGAGGCTGGTTCAAGCCCAGCCTGGGCAAGCTAAACAACAATGGCAACTGCAACAAAAAAATAGTCAGGCATTGTGGCAGGTGCCTATAGTCCCAGCTACTTGGGAGGCTGAGGCAAGAGAATCACTTAAGCTCAAGAGTTTGAGGTTGCTGTGAGCTGTGATGCCATGGCACTGTACCAAGGGTGACATAGTAAGACTCTCTCAGCAAAAAAAAGAAAAAAGAAAGAACAAGACCTCATCTCTACTAAAAATAAAAAACTGAGGCAAGAGGATTGCTTGAGCCCAAGCGTTCGAAGTTGCTGTGAGCCATGATGCCCTGGCACTCTACCCAGGAGGACAAAGTCTCAAAAAAAAAAAAAAAAAGAAGTTCAAAGCACTGTATTATTGTTTTTACTCTTTTTATTTTGATCAACATAATTTAAGTGTGCTGTGGAAGTTTAACTATAGGTTCAAATGTGCTTTGAGATTAAAAAAGTTGAAAAACACTGTATTAGAGGTTCTACTGTATAAATAATTGATTCTAATTACCTTAATAACTCCTAAACTCCTGCCCTTATCCCCTTCCTGACTTCTCTGCTCTGGTTCAGCTCTAGTATCTCTTACATAGATAACTGTACCAGCTTTCTTTTTTTTTAAATACGGAACACTTCACGAATTTGCGTGTCATCCTTGCACAGGGGCCATGCTAATCTTCTCTGTATCGTTCCAATTTTAGTAAATGTGCTGCCGAAGCGAGCACTGTACCAGCTTTCTAACTTGTCTTCCTGCCTCTAATTTCACTGCCACAAGGATGTGTCCCTTCTCAAACTCCACTAGCACTAAGAACACATGCTGCTCTTCATTCTGAATGTTGCATGTCACTCCTGATACTTCACGCCATTAATGTCCCTACTAACTGTCCCTATCCATCATAAATGGGATTATGTCCATTTCTCTACTTAAAACCCTCCAGTAGTTTTCTGCTGAAGTTAAACTATAAACTCCTTGCCAAGGCCTACTAAGTCCTGAATGCTGTGAACTTGTCCAGCTCATGTCATTTTCCTATTCCTTGTGTTCCAATCATACCAAACTCTTTCAGTCTCACCAAACACTATAGGCTTTGAGCTGCCTTGGGGCCTTTGCATATATTTCTATCCCTACTATACAGAACTCTCCTTCTTACCCCTTTTGCATGGGTGGGCTCCATTTCATCTTAGTGTTCAGTTTAAATGCAACTTCCTGCAAAAGGCCTTCCCTAACAATCTTTCTAAAGTAGGTCTCAGTAAATAAATAAATAAATAAATAAATAAATAAAGTAGGTCTCCTCTCTCTTATCCTGCACCATATGTCATCATCTGTAATATAGGCAGTCCCTGGGTTACGAACCAAATAGGTTCTGTAGGTTTGTTCTTAAGTTTGTACATTAAGTGGGAACAGATACATTTACCTATTACCTGTAAAGCTTTTGTTCGTTAAGTGCAAGTTGTACATCAGTCAGATATTTGTAACTTAGGAACTGCCTGTAATTTGTTTTAGAGATTATTCACTTTATGTCTCCCTGCAAAATTATAAATTCTATTGTAGCAGGGACCATGGGTCTTGTTTATCACTGTATAACCAACCCTGGGTTAGAGCCTGGTACATAATGCGTGTTCTCAAAATATTTATTAAATGAATGAAGTGCAAGCTTTAAAGATAGGGACCATGTCCTCTCCACACAGCTACATGTACATCCCAGAGCTGTACATAAGAAAGGCAAAGTAAAAAATAAAAAGAAAGAAAAAAAAGAAAGACAAGGTGGCCTAAACGAAGAACTTTCAATGTCAGTGACTGCTGTAGCCAGACGCGAAAGCCACCTCCATGGCCTGTCTAGCCTACCTGGCTTTCTCTGTCTCCAGCTCTTTCTGAATTCGGCTATACTCCTGGGCCTCTCTCAGCTTCTCCTGAACCTCTTGCTCAACCAGCCTCTGGGAGTCATCCTGGGCCACCAACTGAGACTTCAAGTCCTCCACCTGGAAAGTTAAGTGCATGAAGACCAAGATGGCAGGGCAGTGGGCTGGTGGGAGGATGCTTCTCACCTAGGGCTTTAAGGTCCTGCAAGGTGTACCACAGTCAGTGGCCATTTCAATGCTTAGGATGTTCCACCAATCCCTATACACTTTCTTCTGATCTTAACCCCCTTCCTTAGTACTGTTCAGCCTGGTCATGTCTCCCTAGCCTTACATATGCTGCATAAAGGTAGACACAAATAAAAATCTTGGCTGAATATAACTACTCCCAAAGGCAAAGTGACAGATAGGTAAGTTACTATAATTGTATTTTTTTTTTTTTTTTTTGAGACAGAGTCTCAAGCTGTTACCCTGGGTAGAGTGCCATGGCATCACAGGTCACAGCAACATCAAACTCTTGGGCTCATACCTAAAAATCTTGGCTTAATATAACTACTCCCAAATGCAAAGTGATAGATAGGTAAGTTACTATAATTGTATTTTTTTTTTTTTTTTTTGAGACAGAGTCTCAAGCTGTCACCCTGGGTAGAGTGCCATGACGTCCAGGTCACAGCAACCTCAAACTCTTGCCTCAGCCTCCCAAGTAACTGGGACTACAGGTACAGGCCACAATGCCCAGGTATTTTGGGGTTGCAGTTGTCATTGTTGTTTGGCAGGCCTGGGCTGGATTTGAATCCGCCAGTCCCAGTGTATGTGGCTGGCGCTCTAGCCGCTGAGCTATAGGTGCTGAGCCTATAATTGTTTTTTTTTTGGGGGGGGTAATTGTATTTTTTAAAATAAAAAAAAAAAAAATCATCTGGTATAGGGTTCTGAGAAGGAGAAGCAACCAGCAACCTGAATAGGAAAAGGAATCTGGTATGTAAAAATAGAAGATTTATGGTGAGGATGGAAAGAACAATTGAAACTGAGACTGCCTGACAAAATCTAAGTTCTGAGACCTTTACAAAGAAAGGTCAGGGCTCTGTGCTCAACTCCGGGAATGCTCTAATTTTTCACTCAGTACTGTGGCATATCACTCTCCCCTGAAGCTCAGGGAGCAGGGCCAAGGATCCCCTGTTCTGCAGGAGGGAGTGGGAGAGGCTGGCTGTGCTGGGGAAGGACTGTGGGGGTGGTAGGAGGAGGGGAGGACCTGCTTCTGCAGGTCTATCTTATCCTGCAGCAGGGTGCCGCTCTCTTCTCGGAGGGCAGCGAGGTCGTCTCTGTGCTGCTGGGCTGCCTCCTTCAGTGTCCGCTGAGCCTCCTGAAGTTGGGTCTGTAGCATCCCAGTGGTCTCCTGCAGAGGGATAAGACATTAGTGAGGTAGGAAAGGTTTCCACTGGGGCCTTGGTCTTAAGACCCATGTTGTATAAATACTGTTTTTTTGAGTTGGCAAAGGCTGAGGCAGAAGTCCAAATCCACCCTGTTTCCACCTCAACTTCTCACCTCCCATTCCCTCTCCTCTGGTTCACCCAGGTTTCCTGGTCAGGATCCATGAATTGGTAACAGTCCCTCACCCTGACCACTGTACCACTGCAATAGCCTTCTAACTATATTCCTACTTCCACTTGATGCCATCATCCCCTATACACACACTCTACTAACCAACGAAAGTCTTTAAAACACACGTATATAAATTGTATCCCACCCTGCTTTTTTTTTTTTTTTTTTAAGACATAGAGTCTCACTATGCTGCCCTCGGTAGAGTGTCCTGGCATCACAGCTCACAGTAACCTCAAACTCTTGGGCTTAAGTGATTCTCTTGCCTCAGCCTCCCAAGTAGCTGGGACTACAGGCGCCCACCACAACACCCAGCTATTCTTTTGTTGCAGTTTGGCTGGAGCCAGGTTTGAACCCGCCACCCTCGGTATATGGGGCCGGCACCCTACCCATTGACCCACAGGTGCTGCCCTCTAGATATTTCATATAAATGAAATCACATAATATACAAGATGTGACCTCTGGTGACTGGAGTCTTTTACTTAGTGTACTGTTTTCAAGGTTCATCTCTGTTGTATGGGGTTGTCTATTTTTGTTTGTTTGTTTTTAGAGTCTGGGTTTAGTTCTGTTACCCAGGCTGGAGTACAGTGGCTTGATTGTAGCTCAGTGTAGCCTCAAACTCCTGGGCTCAAATGGTCCTCCTGCCTTAGCCTCCCAAGTAGCTGAGACTATAAGCACTTACCACCACATCCAGCTAATTTTTTACACTGTTTCAGAGAAAGCGTCTTGTTATGTTGCCCAGGCTGGTGCCGACCTCTTGGGCTGACATAATCCTCATGTCTCAGCCAAGCAGTGAGCAGCTGGCTTCTCTTTAACTTTACGTCTCAGCTCAAATGTCACCTTCTCAGTGAGGCCTTCTCTATCCACCCTGTCCAAAGTGACCTCTTTTGAATCACTCTCAATTATATCACCCTGTTTATTTCCTTTATAGCACTTAAAATGAATGGTATTAATCTCATTTATTTTGTGTCTGTTTATTGTCTGTCTCTGCCAGTACCTTGTAAGTTCTTTGAGGGCAGGGACTATGTCAAGTTGACAGCTGTGCCACACTTATGTATTTATCACGGGGTTAGCACACACAGGGCCTGGCACATAAGAAGTGCCATAACACTACTCATTGCTGAATGGGTAAATGAATGCTGCTTTTCCTTCCCCACCCAGAACCACCCTCCATACCTGCTCCTTTAACTTCTGGACCTTCATGTCCTGCCTCAGCCGTTCCAGTTGTTGGCTGGCATCTGCCAGCTCCTTCTGGGTTTGCAGCAGTGTCTCCAGGAGAGACACTCTTTCCTTCTCTGTTTCCAGCTGCATCTGTGGAGGGGCAGGAAGGGTTTGGGGTGATCATGCTCATCCACGAGGACCCAAGCACATCCCAGCTGCTCTTAAGCTCTTTCAACCAGTGAAGTAGGGACTGAGGAAAAAGGAAGGTCTGCGCCCACTGATTCGGCACCAGGAAGTACAAAGATTGCCACTGGTTTGTGAGCTGACAGGATGTGGTAAAAGTCAGCCCTCCCTCAGGAAGTATGACATACTGCTGGCTCTGCAGCTAACGGTGTGTGGATCACCCTGCTCACTAGTACTGGTGGGTAGCTACATTCTCTTCTGGAAGCCCCTCCGTGGCACCACTCTTGGGAGTAGAAAAGGAAACAGGCACAGGTAAGAGGACCACAGAGCGGACGTGCAGCTCCAAGCCTCCTAGTTTCCCACCTGGCATAGGGCGCTCTGGGCCTGGGTCCGTTCTTCTTCCCTCTGCGCCCGGATGGCCTCAGTTTCTGTCTGTTGCTCTCTCAGTCTCATTTCCAGATCCATTTTTTCCCTCTCCAGGTTTTCCAGAGCCTTAGACAGCTCCTGCTGGTGCCAGGAGCGCTCTTTCTCCTGGCCACATGGAGGAAATGCTGTTAGAACCGAACGGGTGAGGAGAGGAGCAGAAAGAGAACTGGACTGGAATAAGAAGTCTCTCTACTACTCACTAGCTGTGTGACCTCAGTACTTCTCTCATTACAAAGTGAAGCTAATAATCCTTGCCTTATCTATCTTACCAAATTTTATGAGATTTATAAAAAAAATCAAATAATACATGTAAAAATGCCTTCTAAAGTACAACTGTCCCTCTTGTATGCTACAAACACCTGTTATTTTAAAGCAACCACATCAGGATTGATGGTGGTAACAACTACCTGAGGCAGCTGACTCTGGCTCTCTGCTGCCTATGCTCTTTTGCTCAGGGTTGCAGAGTTGGCCCCCAACAAATCAGGCCTAGCTCAGCAAAGATGTCTCCCTTCATTGTGCAAGAACTTTAGAACAGGGGTCCTATTTCTCCCACAGGTCCACCAGTGACTTTTCCCAATCTCCCCAACTAGTTCAGGACCCTCTGCTAGGTTTTCAGGATGGTGGTGAAAGGCTCCTGAGTCAGGCTGCCTGGTGACAGTCTTTAATCTACACTACTAGTCTGACCTCAGTCAATTTCTAAACATCTCTGTGTCTCAGTTTCCTCATCTATAAAAATGAGGACAACAGTGTTGTCCTCCTGGGGTTGCTTCGAGGATTGAGATAAGTCATGTAATCACTTTAAATGTCCTTGCAGGCAGTCAGTATACAATAGCTAGTTTCATCATTGTATTAGTAGTTCTTGTACTTTTAAAATGCTTATAAATTTGTGCTTATCTATTCATTTAATGGCACGCCTCTAGCATTTCAGCTCTTCCTAAAACCTTTTTTTTTTTTGAGACAGAGTCTCACTTTGTTGCCCTTGGTAGAGTGCCATGGCATCATGGCTCACAGCAACCTCAAACTCTTGGGCTCAAGTGATTCTCTTGCCTGAGCTTCCCAAGTAGCTGGGACTATAGGCGCCTCCCACTTCCCCTAAAGCCCAGTTATTTTTACAGACGGGGTCTTGCTCTTGCTCAGGCTGGTTTTGAACCTGTGAGCTCAGGCAATCCACCTGCCTTACCCTCCTGCCTGTAATACTAGGATTACAAGCGTTAAAGTCCTTTTGAGACAGAGTCTCATTCTGTCACTCTGGCTAGAGTGCAGTGGCATTATTGCTCACAGCAACCTCAAACTCCTGGGTTCAGGAATTTGAGGTTGCTGTGAGCCTATGACACCATGGCACTCTACCTAGGACAACAAAGCCCATAGCTCAGTGGTTAGGGCACCAGCCACATGAACTGGGGTTGGTGGGTTTGAACCTGGCCAGGGCCTGCTAAATAACAATGACAACAATAACAAGAAAACACCTGGGTGTTGTGGCAGGTGCCTGTAGCCCCAGCTACTTGGGAGGCTGAGGCAAGTGAATTGCTTAAGCCCAAGAGTTTGAAGTTGCTCTGAGCTGTGACAGCACAGTACTCTATCGAGGGTAACATAGTGAGACTCTGTCTCAAAAAAAAAAAAAAAAGTAGGCCGGCGCCTGTGGCTCAAAGAGGTAGGGCGCCAGCCCCACATGCCAGAGGTGGTGGGTTCAAACGCAGCCCTGGCCAATAACTGCAAAAAAAAAAAAAAAAAAAAAGCAAAACAGAAACATTTTCAATTAACTGCCAACAGACCCTCACCAAAGGAAATCCTACTTCAGGCAGAAGGAAAATCAATACAATTAGGAATGGTGAACAAAACATCTGCAAATTTATAATTGCACCTAAACAAATATTGACTGTATAAAACAATAAAATTTGCACAATTTGCAATGTTATACTAGTTAGAACTAAACATATGGAACAAAATAACACATAAATCAGGAGGAACAAATGCACATAAAATGTTCTAAGACCCTTGTGTCATTCGGGAAAAGTGTAAAAACACCAATTAATTTGAGATTGTATTAAGTATATATTTAAAAATATTAAAGGTAACCACTAAAAGAAATTTTTAAAATTTTACATCATCCAGGGCGGCGCCTGTGGCTCAGTCGGTAGGGCGCCGGCCCCATATACCGAGGGTGGCGAGTTCAAACCCGGCCCCGGCCAAACTGCAACCAAAAAATAGCCGGGCGTTGTGGCAGGCGCCTGTGGTCCCAGCTATTCGGGAGGCTGAGGCAAGAGAATCGCTTAGGCCCAGGAGTTGGAGGTTGCTGTGAGCTGTGATGCCACGGCACTCTACCGAGGGCCATAAAGTGAGACTCTGTCTCTACAAAAAAAAAAAAAAAAAAATTTTACATCATCCAAAGTTGCAGGGAGGAAAAACTACAACATAACTTTCAATTTAATCCTTTAAAAGAAGTTAGGAAAGGTGATTTCCCCTCCCTAAAAGATATAAAAAGGCAGACAAATAGCTTAACACCACAGAGATAAATACAAAATAGAATTAAAATCGCAGATTGCAAGAGGGACTTTACCTAACAATTTCAATCAGTGTAACCTGGCTTATTGTACCCTCAGTGAATCCCCAACAATAAAAAAAAAATAATAATAAAATTCTACACACACACACACACACAAAACAAACGAATTAAAATCGCAATAAAGCATGGGCAGCGCCTGTGACTCAGCGGGTAGGGCGCCGGTCCCATATGCCGGAGGTGGCGGGTTCAAACCCAGCCCCGGCCAAATTTAAAAAAAAAAAAAAAAAAAAAAAAAAAAAAATCGCAATAAAGCAAATGGACTAAGTTATGTAAGTAAAAAACAAAAGAAATACAGTTCTGAATTGAGGAAGAATGCATCCAAGATATTCCTCTGCCCCATTTATATCCTGAGGTCAATTTAATAATCCTGAATCAGCTGGGTGCAGTGGGCTCAGTGGCTCACTATAATCCTAGCACTCTGGGAGGCTGAGGCAGGTGGATTGCCTGAGCTCAGGAGTTCCAGACCAGCATGTGCAAGAGTGAGACCCTCATCTCTACTAAAAATATAGGTATTGTGGCAAGCATCTGTAGTCCTAGCTACTTTGGAAGCTAAGGCTTGAGCCCAAGAGTTTGAGGTTGTTGTGAGTTATGACACCATGGCACTCTACCCAGAGTGAGACTGTCTCCAAAAAGAGTCCTAAATCCCAGGGTCCCCTCTTAATTCTTTGTACACACCAGAACAATATCAATAATAAAAGTTAACACAGATACAGTGCTCATTATACACCAGGAACCATTCTTAGTGTTTTCCATATATTAATTCAATTAATGGCTAGAAGCTAGATTTTATTAACTTGGTGACCAATTTTCACTTTTTTTTGTTGTTGTTGTTGAGACAGGGTCCCACCCTATGCCCCTGAGCAGAGTGCAGTGGGCGTGGTAGCTCACCACAACCTCAGACTCGGGCTGCGGGCACCCTGCTGCCTCAGCCTCTGGAAGCCGCTGGGATTACAGGCACTCGCCTTGGCGCCCGGCTGGGTCTTTCCATTTTTTTCATGAGTCGGGGTCTCACTGTTGCTCAGGCGAGTCTCGAACTCCTGAGCTCAAGCGATTCTCCCTCCTCAGCCTCCCACAGTGCTGGGATTACAGGTGTGAGCCACCGCGCCCGGCAATTTTCACTCTTAATAAGCAGCAATATCTAGACCACAAGTTAGGAGGTGAAGCACTCACTGAAGGCCATGCCTGTCTCTACCGTCCCCCAGCCACATCCACCACCTACCCATTTTTCCCGAAGCTGGTTCACCTCCTCCTTGTGTGCCACCTTCTGCTGCTCCAGGGCAGTCTGTCCCTCTTGCTCAGCCTGGGCCAGCTGTCTGGCTGCTGTATCCCGGTCCTGTTCTGCCTGGGTCCGTTCAGTGTCCAGTTCCAGCTTCAGGCACCTCACTTCCCCTAGGATACCAGGGACTGGGTAAGGCCTCTGGGTCTCTGCCTCAGTCCTTTCCCCTAATAATCTTCTTCTTCTCTTCAAATATGAAAACCATATAAAAAATAATAATAATCTTCTTCTTCTCCCTGCCTCCTGAGCAACTAACTTGGAGGCTCTGAGCCTGGCTGGAGAAGGACCTCTAATAACCTCCCACACTGCCTTCTTGCCTCACCTTGGTGGGTTCTCACCTTGGATTACTTCCTTGGCTTGAGTGACGGTTTGAATCTGGACTTCCAGTTGCCCCTTGATGACCTCTATCACAGAGTTTTGTTGTTGGGCCTCAAATAGACTGCTCTCCAGTAGCTCCCTGGCTGAGCTGTGAGGTTCAGGAATCAGGAAGAATTCTTACCCATCAAGCCCTTTACCCTTCCTCAAGAGGAGTTGGGTTCTAAGTACTGGCTCCATGGAGAAGTTGGGGGGGTTAATTATAAATTCATAACTAATTTAGAACCCACATACTTACACAGGGAGCTAAGCTTCGCTACCCCTTGTCTTGCAAATCTGTGTGGTCGGCTGCTCTGGGTCTGGGCCCTACCTGAGCTCCAGTACTTGTTCAGCGAAGTCCTGCCGGTCCCGCTCCATGGCCTGCAACCGCACCTCCAGAACCGCCCTCTCTCGGACTAGGGCCTCCTTCTCCTGGACTGCCCTGGCAAGCACTTCTTCCTGTCGCTTGGCCTCCTGATGCAGCTGCTCCAGCTGAGCTATGGCTGCCTCCTGCTGGTGGCGTGCCTAAAAGGAAGAAATCAGTGAGATACAGAACAGAGGCAGGATTCCCCAGGGGCTACCCTACCAGATTAGGGCCACTGGTTCTTGGGAGATTTCAGACCCAGCTCTGTGAGCCCTAAGCATCACCCACTCAATACCAAGTGGCATTTATCTACTTCCCTGACCAACCCATAGAGCTTCCAGCCCAGGAAGAATGTTTCCCTATGAGCAAGACCCTGTGCTAGAGATAGCAAGGGACTTGCCCCTAAGAAGCTCTAGTTTTTTGTTTTTTTGGGGGGTGGGGGGGAGGGAAGGGTCAACTGCTTGGAAGGCAAAAAAATCTAGTTTTGAGAAGATACACTCATAATACCAGGAAGAAAGTGATGGTGTCTTGAGAAAGGGACTCTGAGAAAGGCAATGATTATTAGGGCAATGAGAGGTTTGGTAGAGAAGAAAGATGACCTTTGAGCCAGGTGATTCATTGGTTCAGGAAAAAAATTTACTAAGCCACTGATAGGTACTGTGCTAAAAGCTGGAAGAATAAAAATGAGTAAGACAGAGCCTTGCTTTCAAGGGACTTCTGGTCTAATGGTGGAGATAACTAAATAGATAAATATAGTATGAAGGGTGTAGTGGTCAAATAAGCATGATGTGCTAAACAGAGCATATAGGAGAAGCACCTAATTCAAACCAGGGGGTATATGCATCCTGTAGAAATTCTTCTAATTGGATGATACACTGCAAGCTAGTAACACTCGTTATTTCTAGGAAGCAAGACATTTTTACTTTCCAAATTGTTCCTATAATGTTTTAATTTTTCACAATGAGCATGTATTACACCTTAACGTGATGGTGTCAGTTTTGTTTTCTCACCTCGCTTAGTTTCTTTTGAATTTCTTCCTTCTCTTCTCGGATTCCCCTGAGATCTGCCTGCAGCTCAACCCCATTCTCCTCCACTTTTTGCAGCTGAGCCTCCAGGTAAGTTTTCTTTTCCAACAGAGCTTCCCTGCTCTGCTCTGCCTCCGCCAGGTTCACCTGCAAAGCGTTTCTCGCCTGCTCTGCCGCTTCCATTCTGCTGCACACAGTCTGGTTCTCTTGCTCTAACTACTGGCCAAAGAGGGAAGGGAGTACAGGGCATCAAAGACAAATGGTTACAGTTTAGGGATCAAGTGTGAGACTGAAATCCAAGCGAGATAGGAATCTGTTCTCTAAAGATAAACACAGAAGTGCTTATAAGAGAGGAGGACAATTCATTCATATGATTTAGTGCCTATATTCCAGGTACTCGACAGGCTGGATTCTGGGGACAAAAATATAGGAGGCAAAATCCTTCTCTCAAAGAAGTCAGAATAACACAATATAGGACATCTCTTGGACTGAAGAGAATAGGGGTAGCAAGTTTACCTTGCTAGAATTATAAATTAAATTCATAACCTATAGAGAAGATTCTTTGGGATTTAGGCTCTTCAGCAGATCTTTTTCTGGTGATTACTCTTATCTCACCCAGTGGGATTAAAAACCTAGTCTTCCTTCCAGAGGACATGGGCTGCTTCCCAGCCCTGGTGATTTTACCTTAAGGGTCAAATGTAGTTCTACCTTTAGTGTGGAAAGGGAATATTTCTTTTTATTTATTTATTTATTTATTATTAAATCATAGTTGTGTCATTGATATAATCATGGGGAAAGGGAATATTTCTAATGGATAAGCCTAATCCATATATTCTTTGCTCTCCTCTGCACTGTAAATGTTCCTTTTGCTCATTTCAGAACCACCTTTCGGAGCTGATCGATTGTGGGCTGATCCTTTAAGGCAGCAGTTCTCAACCTGTGGGTCGTGACCCCTTAGTAACAATGAAAATACATCACAGCATTAGGAAGGTTGAGAACCACTGCTTTAAGGACTCTGCCCAGCCATGGGCATCAGCTTCACCTGTCACTGGCTTGTGCTCCACCAGGGACCACCTTACTTCAAGGACCAGGGGAATCCTCGCTCACCTGGAGAAGCTGCTGGTTGAGTTCAACTTTATCTAAGGCTAAAGCCTCATTTAAGGCACTGAGTTTGACAGCTGCTGCCCGAAGATCAGCTACTTCGGCCTTCAGGCTGTTCTCAGAACTCGACAGCTCTGCAATTGACTGCTCTGCCTAAAAACAAAGAGAGTCAAAGAGTTTCACATTTCCAGTTTTCAGTGAACAGTAAACAGTTCACATTCCCAATACCTGCTGCTTTTTTTGTATAGAGATCAGTTAACACTCCATTCCTTCTTGTATATTCTAAACAAGTTTTCCCCTCATTCATTCATTGATTAAAGAGTAAGACAGAAGCTCACGGTATAAATGTATGGATGTAAGAATGCATAAACAACTACAATTGTAAAGACATCATAGAAAACGTAAGCACTAAGTGCTCTGGGAACTCAAAGAGTCAAAAATGGTTAATAAAGGAATTGACAATTAAGTTGGGTATTGAGAAGTGAGGAACAGGGCAGCATCTGTGGCTCAAGGAGTAGGGTGCAGGTCCCATATCCCGGAGGTGGCGGGTTCAAACCCAGCCCCAGCCAAAAAAAAAAAAAGAGAGAAGTGAGGAACAGTTTGCAGTTAAAGGCGGAGGAAAGAAGCAGTCCAGAAAAAGGTAAAAGTATAGCGAAGTATTAGGGTCACGAAAGAACATGGTATAACTGAGAATGCAATTAATGCCATGTGGCAGGAGCAAAGAATACAAGGAGTTAGGATGGGGTTTTGAAATGCAAAGGCTAGAAACACAGTTTTAGACAGATGACAGAGGGTTTTTTGTTGTTGTTGTTTTGTTTTTGAGATGAAGTCTCACTTTGTTGCCCTGGCTAGAGTGGCACAATCACAGCTCACTGCAACCTCAAACTCCTGAGCTCAAGTGATCCTTCTGCCTCTGCCTCCCAAGTGACTGGGACTATAGGCACATGCCATCACATCTGGCTAATTTTTTTATATTTATATTTATATCAGTACCATGAGCTAACCACTGGAGCCCCACATATTTAGTAGAGATGGGATCTTCCTCCTGCTTAGGCTGGTCTTGAACTCCTAACCTCAAGTGATTTTCCTGCCTTGGCCTCCCATGGTGCTAGGATTCTAGGCATGAGCCATTGGTTCTGGCCAACAAAGGTCTATAAATGTGGCACCACAAAACTAGAAAGCCACTGAATGGTTTTAAGAGAATGACATAATATACTAGTATAAAGTATACTTTGGAAAATGCATTCTAATTCGAATACAGAGGGCACGTTGGAGGGGGAGGACCCAAAAATAGACCAGTAACTGAGGAAAGAAATATGAGGAGTTATGGCTTAAAGGTGAAGAACGAGGCAGCCTGCAGGGTCCTTTCCAGGGAACACATCATTTTAAGCTGCCTACCCAGAAAGTAAGAAGATGAGGCCCACGCACCCTAGCCAGCGCCGCGGTCACTTCTGTTTGCTCTTGCCGTAGCAACTCCCCATCTAGGCGACTTGACTCCAAGGCTTCCCGAAGAGTGATCAGTTCACTGAGTGATTCTGACTGCTTGGCTTCCAGGCCCACCAGCATCTCCTGACTTAAGGTGGGAAGGAGAGGAATCTAGAGGAAGTCTTAGGGACTGGCTATGACCCAAAAGGTAACAAGAATATAATTACCTATGCAACAGAATGAGGAAGTTCTCCAAAAACTGATAAGGAAAGATCTCTAAGGCATATCAAGTGAAAAAAAGCAAGGTATAGAATCATATATATAATGAACTACCTTTTATGCAAGAAAGGCAGAATATATGCTTATATTTGCATGAAACAGTACTGGAAAGATAAACAAGAAATCAATTAATATTGCCCAGGCCTAGTGGCTCATGCCTGTAATCCCAGTACTTAGTTTTTAGATAGAGTCTCACTTTGACATACTTGGTAGAGTGCCATAGTGTCATAGCTCACAGCAACCTCGAACTCTTGGGCTTAAGTGATCCTCTTGCCTCAGCCTCCCAAATAGCTGAGACTACAGGCACCTGCCACAACACCTGGCTATTTTTTAGAGATGGGGTCTTGCTCTTGCTCAGGTTGGTCTCAAACTCCTGAGCTCAGGTGATCCACCTGCCTTGGCCTCCCAGAGTGCTAGAATTATAGGCGTGAGCCACTGCGCCTGGCATAATCCCAGTACTTTGGGAGGCTAAGGCAGGAGGACTGCTTGAGTCCAGGAGGTTGAGACCAACCTGGGCAATATAGCAAGATTCTGTCTCTACAAAAAATATTTTAAAAAATTAGCTGGACAGGGTAGCACCTGCCCATAGTCCCAGTTATTCAAGAGGCTGACGCAGAAGGATCACCTGAGTCCAACTCTACTCTGGGTGCAATCAACTATGATCATACAACTGCACCCCAGCCTGGGTGCTAGGGCAAGACCTTTTCTCTAAAAATTAAAAAGATAAATAAAATAAACATTAGGCTCGGTGCCCCTAGCACAGTGGTTATGACACCAGCCACATACACCGAGGCTGGTGGGTTCGAACCCAGCCCAGGCCAGCTAAACAACAATGACAACTACAACAAGTAGCCTGTAGTCCTGGCTACTTGGGAGACTGAGGCAAGAAAATTGTCTAAGCCCAAGAGTTTGAGGTTGCCGTGAGCTGTGATGCCACAGCACTCTACCAAGGGCGACAAAGTGAGACTGTCTATAAAAAAAAGATTACCGGGCAGTGCCTGTGGCTCAAAGGAGTAGGGCACTGGCCCCATACGCTGGAGGTGGCGGGTTCAAACCCAGCCCCAGCCAAAAACTACAAAAAAAAAAAAAAAAAAAAGATTACCTATATGAGGAAGGGAAATGGGATGAAGAAGGTACAAATGGGAATGAGACTTCTCTGTATATACCTTTAAAGTAGTTTTGACTTTGAATCATACAATTGTATTATCAAGTATGATAAATTAAATTTAAAAATATATAATTAATCTCTGTAGATTGTCTGCTCTTCCCCTTGGTACATGGGAGACTGGTCCTAGTACAAGTCATGACACATATGTCAGTCTTTCAAGTTTCTACGATTCAGGCCTATGAGGCATGTGCCAGGAAGGAGGGCAAAGGAGAGGATGGGAATACACCAAAGATGAAGTAAATACATCCATGCTCCCAGTTATTTATTTATTTTTCTGAGATAGTGTCTTGTTCTGTTGTCCAGGCTAGGGTGCAGTGACATCATCATCACTCACTGCAACCTCAAATTCCTGGGCCCAAGTGATCCTCCTGCCTCAGTCTCTAGAGTAGCTGAGCCTACAGGCACACATCACCACACCTGCTGATTTTTTGACAGGGTCTCTCTAAGTTGTTCAGATTGGTCTCAAACTCTTGGCCTCAAGCGATCCTCCTGCCTTGGCCTCCCGAAGTGCTAGGATTACAGGAATGAGCCACCACGCCTGACACCGGCTACCAGTATACCAGGTTATATGTTGGCATTTTCCAAAAACACTGCTCTAATTTTTCCAACAATCCTTCAAGGTAAGTATTACCTACCATATTTTACAAATAAAATAATCTTTCTAAGTGACAGAGCCATAATTGAAACCAAGCTTTTGTTCAGCTCTAAAATCTTTGCTAGTTCTGTGACATCATATAGGGGAATTTATTGATTAGCTAGGTCCTTTTACTTTGATTTCCCTCTTTTTTTTGAGACAGAGTTTCACTCTGATGCCCTAAGTGCAATGGCATCATTTTAGCTCACTGCAACCTGAAACTCCTAGGCTCAAGCAATCCCCCTGCCTCAGCCTCTCAAGTAGATATGGTTACTACCATGCTGGTCAGTACAACCATGCTGGCTAATTTTTTCTATTTTGGGTAGAGATGAGGTCTCGCTCTTACTCAGGCCAGTCTTGAAACCCCGAATGAGCTCAAGCAATCCTCCTGCCTCAGCCTCTTCTGAGTGCTAAGATTACAGGCATGAACCACTGTGGCAGGCCTGGATTTCTCTTTCTTGACCAGCTTATTTCCCACAACTTCCTGATATAAATCTTACCCTTTAGCTAGCCCCAAACATACCGTGAACCTTGTTGCTCCTTTTCTTTGCTGGGCTATTCATTTAGCCTTTCTGCTGCTCTCTACCAATCAAAGCAGGTTAAGACCAAAGCCCACCTCTTCCTCTGAACTGTTTTCAGTAACTGTTACTCCTATGTTCCCAAAGGACCTGGCCTGAAGCTCTATTTAGCTCATACTTTATCTGGCCTCATGTCACAGTTGTTTACTTGTCTGTCTTCTCCAATAGATTGCTAGATCCTTGAGATCAGGGCCTGTGTCATAATCATTTCTATATTCCCATAGTGCCTCTTCCCTATGGGTTTGGCTCAGCAGTCTTTCTTGACTTTTCTAGAACTTTCTGTGTTTGTCCTTCTGCAAAGAAAGGAGCAATAAGCTAATCTGAACCCACTACATGCCAGGCTTCTGGGCACTCCACTTTCCAATAGAGGGGAGTAGTTGGGGGAAGGTGTGCAATGAAGGAAGGCCAGCCCCTTGTACTTACAGGCGTTCCCGTTCCCGGACAGCCAGGTGCAGCTCTTCTTGCTGCTCTTCCTTCTCACCCTGAGCGGAGTCCCCCTCCAGCTGAAGCTCCATGTTCGTCCTTCGCAGGCGCCATGCCTCCTGCTCCAGCACCTCTAGTTGCTGCTGCAGATCTTCCCTGGCCTTCTGCAGGAGCTCTCGCTCCCTAGAAGATGGAGATCAGAGAGCAGAAATCATGGGACCTAAAAATCTCTGCTGGAAGCAGACATCACAGAGTCAAAAGTGCCTGTTTCTTTTCAATATCCCACCTTTCCTTTCAAGCAAGGAACCATTTTTTTTTTATAATCACAAAGACCCAAAACACAATAATTTATTGGGCAGAAACAAGCAGAACACAAAGTAAAGCAACCCTGAGCAGCCCTGGGTCTCAGGGAAAGCAAGATCAGCCAACCAAACACATGATGAAGCGGGTAAATGGCTATATGAGGACTGGGAACAGGGGTGGAAGGGTGGGATGGATATGCCATCTGCTCACGTGCTGAGAGAGTCCACCTCTCCTTGGAGGTCCACAGTCTGCCCTGCCAAAGTGTCCCGCTCCCCAGTGAGCTTCTGCAGCCGCTGTCTCAAGGCTTTGCCCTCTTCCTCCCACTGATTATGCTGCTGCTGCAAGCAGCTCACAGCCTCTTGGCAGCCTGAAAGCTGCTGGCTTAGGTCCTATGGAAGGAAAGCAATAGATATCAGATGATGAGCAAGAAGGAAACGGTAAAGGAGATGTCCAAGGGAATGGACAAGGAGGTTAGGGGCTGGTGCTACAGCGTAAGTTGAGGATAGAGACATGACCAGTTGAGAAGACAGAGGACCAGAGGTTATCTGGCTTCTGTGGCTCTGAGTCTTAGAGTTTATCATCTCCAAATGTACAGTGGCATAAGGGGATGGTGAGTATACCTGGCACCCTCATAGTTGGGGAACACGTACCTATCCATACTCTCCCAGGGCTCTGGTCCCCAGTCTTTGAATGGTGCTATACAAGGACTACATGCAAAATGAAACATGCCACTGGCACAGAAAAATGTGCTGGTTATTCACAAGGACAACTGGGCAGACATAGAGATTCCAACGGGCACTTTGGATATTGACAAAATAACTGACAATTTGTCAACAAAGAGAATTGGGCACTCCAGGCTAGGGAGGTACCTAGGGCACAAATAAATTTAAACATCCACTCCTTATGACTAAGGATGAATGCTGCGGGTCTCACCTGTACAGCCTGGCGTCTCTGAGTCAGCACTGAACGCACCAGAGTAAGAGTCTTGTCTGGAGCCTGGGAATCAAACTGGGAGAAGCCACTAGAGTTCAATTCCAAAGAGCTCTTGTGACCAGAGCCTTGGGCCATATTGTCCCCTTCTTCCATCATGACCTGAAACCCAACACAGTGGTGTCACCACCCTACTGACCAAGGGCTAGCGTCCATACACTACAGCCTGGACAAATCTGACATTTTCCTTCTCAGGTCCTCTCCCTGAGGGTAATGAAGAGCGTATCTGAGAGCAAAAAAGGCTGGTTCCTTTTTTGAGGACAGGAAGGAAGAAGAGGCTATTGAGGTAGCAAAGACCAGATTCCATCTCTACCTAAGAATTGCAGCTGGCCAATAGGAAAGGGGCCTTGCCCGTCAGACAGTGATCAAACAAGAACCTCCTAGGGTTCTAGTCTTCAAATATACCCAGAGAACTCACTCCCATAGGCCCTAAGCCCAAACACCTGGAAATCTAGGCCTGACTGAGAGGATACAAAGGCCTGGGGAGAGGAATGAGGCATGCACAGGAGGCCTTCCAGTACCTGGGTTATATCCTTGATCACCTGCTGTAAAGACAACTTCTCCTCTTGGACATTTCTACTAAGAGATGCCTCATGTTCCATTAATTCTGCATGATTTGTCTCCTGAACAGGGAACACAACAGAACCTCAGAGCAAACTCTCAAAAGAGGACTTATAATTCCAGACCCCCCTAAAAGTCTCATTCTATCTGTTCTGTTAGCTCCACTTTTTCCATAACCACATATAAATGCTACTTGTTGTCCAAAGAGTCTGAAGACGGTGACATGTGGTGATTAAAAGTTTAGATAAAATGATTACAAGTTCTAAATTGGACTGCCTAGATTAGAATTCTTGATCTGTCATTCATTAGCTTGGTATTTTTAGGCAAATACCTTTCTTTGAACTTCCTTCTCTTTAAAACAGGAAGAATTAACAGCAACTACTTCACAAGTTTATCTTGAAGCTTAAACGAAAAATAAAATGCATGTAAACGCCTCAATATAGCGCCTGACACAAGGCAAATGTTCAACAAATGTGAGCTGTTACTGGGTGGGTATGGCTGCTGTATCTGCACAGTAAAGTGATGCTTGAGACCTAAGGCTGAACAAGAGGCACCTGTAGCCCCAAAGCTAGAAATAATTTGAAGACTCAAGATTTCCTTTCTTCCTTCCTATCCCATTTGTGTTAGTGAAAGCCTAAAGACATAGACCTGCAGCTGTGTTTTATTTGGCCTATACAACATTTGAATCAACATTCATAAATTGAAAGATTTTAAATACAAATATTAATTTCTGGCTTCTCTCAAAAAGTTAACATATGGGCCACATCCAGCCTCTACTCCTACATGGCAACAATTCATTGAAGTTGATTCCTCCTCTGGATGAGACAGTTAGTCCCTACCACTCCTCCTGGTACCCTTTACACCGAGATTAAGTGTCCCCTGCAGTACTGAAAACTAAATAGGATGCACTGGAAAAGTAGGATCCTTACAATTGAACCCACTTTACTCACTTATACCACCTGACACCGTGGATATTTGAATTGGTAAATTCCTAATAAAAAAGAATCAAAAAACCACAAGCAAGTCTGGCACCCTGTTGATCCCAGCTTAGAGGAGAAGACTAGGGGTGTGCCTATGGATGGGGGTTGGAGCTAAGATCTGAAAATTCATGAAGATAACAGGAAACAGGGATTCCAAGCCAGAGGTTCTAAAAATCCAACCTTAGGGCGGCGCCTGTGGCTCAAGGAGTAGGGCGCCGGTCTCATATGCCAGAGGTGGCAGGTTCGTACCCAGCCCTGGCCAAAAAATCACAAAAAAAAAAAAAAAAAAAAGAATAAAAATCCAACCTTAGAGAGAATCCTTTGGACAACACCAATGGCAGACATTAAGCCAGTGACCAAAACTTCACTGCTTCACAAAACAGACTGCTCAACTACTGAACAGCTCTAGCTGGGAGACAAACTCTACTACCCTGTAACTTCAAGCCTCTGACCTTCCCTAGAAAACATTAAATGAGTCAACTCTCTTTTTCCTATTATCAGTTCTCCAGATATGTGAAGGCAGCAATCACATCTTCAGGGACCTTCAAAGGGCCTCAAGCCCTTTCTTCTCTAGGCTAAACACTGCCATATACTCTTCAGTTATTTCCCATATGACTAGGTTTTTAATCTCTCCACAATCCACTTTCTAGTGACTTGCTAATTTATTAATATGATTCTTAATGTATATATTAAATATACATTAATGTATAATGGAAATTAGGACATAGTACATACTTGTGCCATTGTAGTTTCCCTGGGAATACAGTAGGAATAGTAGACAGTTAATATTTACTGAATGAATAAATTAATGATTTAATTAATTTTCAGATTCAGCCAAAATTTATTTTTTAGCTTTAGAGTATTTCACCTAGGAACATTTAACTGGTATCCTGCACTATCTTTTCATACAGGACAAAGAACCTACAAGCCTACTCCCAATTCCTTTCCAGAACAAAGGATCATGTACCAGGATCTCCATTGTCTCTCTCAGAGCCTTTACCATCTTTTCATAGTCTTCATTTTGCTTCTGAGACTGGGTCAGCAGAGCAGAGAGCTCGGTCACCCTAAAGAGAAGAGCACAGCACCATCACCTGGGCAGCCCAAGCATCTGGACAGAGCCACTATGCAGCACACCCCAGCCCAATATAGTCACTCCCACTGCAGCCTTTCCTGGACACCCCCAGCCCCTCTGCACTCCCTGAATACCACATAATGCTATAGCCTTCAACTGAGAGGGAAGCAAAAAGCCACTCAGACACATGCAGGCATTTACCACATCTCAGGGCTGGAACACGTGTTTGGGGGCCCGAGAGCTGAAGGAAAGCCCTGGCCCAGGCCCTTCCAGGCCTCGCTTGATCTTGAAGTCAAGCACCCTGAAGCCAATTAAGAACATCAGAATTGCCACATGGGATAGTCCCAAGGTCCCTCCAGCCCAAGATTCTGACTCTGATAGGGAAAAAGGAGGGGCAATTTGGAGAAGATTAGGGTCAACCTTCTTGATATTAACATCAAAGTCCAGTGAAATCCCCAAACATCTTTATCACTTCACACTGTAGTGCATAGCATGGAGCTTTGCTCTTGGTATTATTTGGGTAGATAAACAAATATTTCTTGAATGGCTATCATCTGGGAATTTGTATTTTTTTGAAAGTCTTAATAATTTGGCTCGGCGCTCATAGCTCAGTGAGTAGGGCACCAGCCATATACACCGAGGCTGGCAGGTTCAAGCCCAGCCCAGGCCTGCTAAAGAACAAAGACAACTGCAACCAAAAAATAGCCGGGCGTTGTTGCGGGGGCCTATAATTCCACCTACTCAGGAGGCTGAGGCAAGAGAATCGCTTAAGCCCAAGAGTCTGAGGTTGCTGTGAGCTGTGATACCACAGCACTCTATCAAAGGTGAGACTCTGTCTCAAAAAAAAAAAAAGTCTTAATAATTTTTTTCTCTACTATCTCTAAGAGCCTTAACTCATGCATGGTCATTCATTTAATTATAGTATCATTCAACAAATAGTTATGGAGTATCTTACTATATAGCAGGTGAAATGCAAAACACTAGAGACACAAAACTTACTAAGACATCATCTCTTTGTGTCTCTCAGTGTCTCCAAAAGCAAAAATAAAAAAAACAGTCCTGCAGTTTGTGCATACCACCAACAGGGGAAGACAGAAACCTAGTCATGAGGAATAAACTAAATTTTGCCCTGAGATTTAATGGGGCTGTATGTTTCTGCCTTCTTATCACCATTTTTGAAAACCTATTTCACTATAATCCCCAAATAAAAACAACCTAACCAAAAAAAAGAAATCAAGGAGATCAATGCTATAACAAGTAGCTGAAAAGAAAATGGGGCATTACTTAGGCTACTGATATCAGAGAAGGCTTCGTAGAAGAGGGAGCATTTCAATTATGTCTTAAAGGATAAGACAGAGAGAAAAGGGAGGGAGGCATTCCAGGCTAAGGTCAGCCTGTATAAAGACAGGGAACCACTGGCTCGGCCCCTGTAGCTCAGTGAGTAGGGCACTGGCCATATACACCGAGGCTGGTGGGTTTGAGCCTGGCCCTGCTAAACAACAATGACAACTGCAACCAAAAAACAGCCAGGCACTGTGGCTGGTGCCTGTGGTCCCAGCTACTCAGGAGGCTGAGGCAAGAGAATCACTTAAGCCCAAGAGTTTGAGGTTGCTGTGAGCTGTGACGCCACGGCACTCTACTAAGGGTGATATAGTGAGATTCTGTCTCAAAAAAAAAAAAAAAAAAAAGACAGGGAAGCGCGGAAGAGCTTGCCTGCTCAGAGCATGACAAGTAGTTTGGTGTTGATAGAGGACAGAGTCATAGCTAGCTCCATAAATCAGCAGGAGAGAAACTGAGCTGCAAGATGGTCTGGGGGACTTAGTAACAAGTCCCAGCTATGGCATCAATTTTCAAACTAGACTACCTCTGGAGTATCTCTTTTCCTTCTCATAGTAGAAATGTTCTTGGCATCTCCCTTGCCTATTCCTAACTTGCTGAGGGAATCACCTTTCCCACAGTAAATCCTTCCTGGGACCCCAAGGCGCTCTTACCGGTCCTGAAGTTCAGCCTTCTCCAGATCCCCTTGACTCTTAAGCTGTAATAACTCCTGGCTCTTCTCATGCGCTTCCTTCTCCAGCTGCTGGGTCTTGGCTATTAGCAGCAGCAACTGGGCTGGCTCCCTCCCATCCATTTTCCCAGATCCATTAGATTCCCAGGACTGTGCTCCCATGGTCAAGCGTAGACAATAGGTTAACAGAGTCCCTGATAGCCTCATGTGCTCAGCCTTTAGCTCTGTCAGGTCTCTGAATATAAGCAAGGAAAAGAGCAGATTCCAATAGGGACCAGGGAAGGCAGCATGGAGAGAGAACAACTTCAATAAAGCCTGAGGAGCAGGTCTAGGAAAAATCTTCTGAGCCCCCAACAATACCAACTCTTCCACCCACCCCACTCCCGATCCTTGCTTCTACAGCAGTCCACTGTCATGAACCCAGAACTGGTAGGGGTGAACCTCCTTCCTTCTTATCCTCACTGACCTGTCAGTAGCTGACTTCATTTCCAGAAAGTGGCGTCGGAAGGTGACCACCTCCCGCCATAGACCGAGAAGGCGACCATGCTCCCCTTTCAGGTAGCCCTTGAAAAACTGTGTGTTCAGAAACCCAGGTCACTCCAAAGTGCAGAGGACTATCTTTTGACAACATAAAGAGTTTTGGATTCCTTCTGACTACTGGGGGGAAGGAAGGAGGAACTTACAGGACAGCTTATGAATGCCTATTCAAGTTTGCCAAAGGGTTTAATAAAGTTGTCAATGGGAGTCAAGAGGTCAGAGGGCCTAGGATGGTACACAGCCTTCCTCTGGGCTGGATTAGAAAATGATACATAGTAGCTACTACTATTACCACAGACTTATGAGGAGGAGTAAATAACACATAAAAATCACCTTGCACAGAGCAAAGGCTCAAGAAATATTTGTTTCCTTTACCTGAGATGTGAAAATTCCCCTGGGCCCAAAACTGGTCTTTCTTCCTTATTCAATTTCTTTTTTTTTTTTTTTTTTTTTGTAGAGACAGAGTCTCACTGTAACGCCCTCGGGTAGAGTGCCATGGCGTCACACGGCTCACAGCAACCTCTAACTCTTGGGCTTACGTGATTCTCTTGCCTCAGCCTCCCCAGCAGCTGGGACTACAGGCGCCCGCCACAACGCCCGGCTATTTTTTGTTGCAGTTTGGCCGGGGCTGGGTTTGAACCCGCCACCCTCGGCATATGGGGCCGGCACCCAGCTCACTGAGCCACAGGCGCCGCCCTCCTTATTCAATTTCAATATCTACCTTCTTAGCATCTGGAGGACATGCGGACCTCCAGACCAGGGGGGTCAGTAAACTTTCAGATCCATTAAAACCTAAGCTAGTCACTTTTGCAGGGACAGAGTTGCTTTGCGTGTCATGCCACCTGCCAGCAAAACCTAGACTGGGCAGGTAATAGCAGAACTAAGTGGAAGACCCAAGTAAGGCAAAGCTGCCAGCATGGGCAGGTAAGGATGGGCAGAGGCTCTAACAGTGACAGCTCAGTTTCCATCCAAGTCCTGAAGTTAACCCCTTCCAGCACTGACCAGGATACACAGCCCTCCTCTCGCAGTTCCAGCCCCGTTTTTCCTACCTCCTGCTCCATTCGCCACTGGCTCTCCTTTCTCATTAGCTCATCCCGGGCCCGGCTCCAGTCTACTGTCAATTTTTCCACATCTTCCCGAAGGGCTTTATTTACCACGTCAGCTTTTTCCATATGCAGCCGAAGCTGGGTGTTCACCTCTGCTAGACTCTCACACCTGCACTGGGGAGGGTAAAAGCAAGTGCAAAATAAAGGTCTGGTCCAACCCTTGGACCTCTTGGGAGTAGGACGGTAATCACAAGGAGTTTTCCATTGCTAGGAATTAAAGGTGTGAGGCTGAAGTCTATGGCTCTGATCCATGTTAGCCTTCAGGAAGAGGTTTCCCATCAGCCTTCTCCACCCACTGGCCAGTCACCCAAGTCAGAGAACTTGGGGTTCATCACCTCTGCTGCTCCTCTTCCAATTGGATTAACACGTGCTCCAGGTCTGGCTCCTCCACCCTCTCCCACCTCTGAGGGATTGGTCCCTGCGCCAAAGCAAAACCTTATTTACTTTCAAAGAGGACATCACTCAGAATCACTCCTCAGCATCACTCCCTGATGCTCCCTTCTATAGCAGCCACTTTCTTTTTATTCTTTTTCCCTTTTATTAGCAATATGCTTCTTTTCTCAATCACTGCATCCTGAAAGCAAATCCAGTATATCCTCTGCTCTAAAAGTGAACCAATGATCTCTTCTGAAAGATGGTGTTTGGTAGTGAAAAGAATCTTCAATTAAGGAGCATAAAACAAGGCTAACCGTGGTGGCTCAGCACTTTGGGAGGCTGAGGTAGAAGGATTGCTTAAAAAAGCATGGGGGTGGCATCTGGGGCTCAAAGGAGTAGGGCGCTGGCCCCATATACCGGAGGTGGTGGGTTCAAACCCAGCCTGGGCCAAAAGCCAAAACAAAACAAAACAAAAAACCTGAAGAAAAAGCATGGGCCAGGCATGGTGGCTTATACCTTTATTCCTAGCACTCTGGGAGGCGGAGATGGGTGGATTGCCTGAGCACACGGTTCCAGACCAGCCTGAGCAAGAGCAAGATCCTGTCTCTAAAAATATCTGGGCATTGTAGTGGGCACCTGTAGTCCCAGCTACTTGGGAGGCTGGAGACAAGAGGATTGCTTGAGCCTAAGAGTTTGAGGTTGCTGTGAGCTACAACACCAGGACACTCTGCCGAAGGTGACAAAGTGAGAATCTGTACCAAAAATTTAAAAAAGCGTCAGACATATCTTTCACTAATAGCCTTTACTTCTACACTAATTTTGGATCTTGGGAAGTTAGTTAAATTCTTGGAGCTACAATGTCTTCAGCAAAAAAAAAGTGATGTCCTTATCCTCAAGAAAATTGCTTTGTGGATTAAATGACACAATTACAGATACTTCTTGACTCATCATGTGGTTACATCTTGATAAACACATCATAAGTTGAACATGTCATATATCAAAGTATATTTTCAACTTACCATATTTTCAGTTTAATGATGGGTTTATTGAGACATAACCTCATCGTAACCCAAGGAGTGTACTGAGGGCATATAGTTTCACACCATAACAAAACTGAAAAATCATAAGCTGAAATATCATTAAGTTGGGGGCCACCTGTACAAACAGTGCCTATTGGTGCCTGGCATACATAGAAGGTGCTCAATAAGCCTCGTTTCCTTCCTTCCTGTGAGAGAATTTTTCTTAGGGGAAATGTGAGAAGGTGCCCAGAGGTAGCTAGAACAAGGGCAAATGGGTTTTTCAAAGGCAGTTCCACCCAGACAACAGCGCAAATATAACCGGCTATAAGGGCTAAGACAGGTAAACACTGACACCTGCTGGAGGAAAAATGCACCTCTTCCCTCTAATTCCACAATCCACCAATCTAAGTCTCCTGAAGCTACATTTCATCCTTAGAGCTAAGGGCTGGAATCTGACAGGGCAGGCAGGTCCAATGAAGACAACCGTGTGATAAGGTTCTTAGGGGATGTGACGAATGAGAGAGTTCGACCAAATGCTCCCTTTTTCACACTTCAGCCTTCCTCAGTCCCCAAATAAAACCTAACTAGCATACTCCCTAAGGGCTCCAGGGGGCAGAGGACTCAGCTTCACTCACTCCAGTGGCTTCCAGTCGCTTCTCCAGCTCCTGGCACCAGCTCCGGTACTGCGACACCTGGTGTAAAGAAAGCAGGCCCCGGGCAATGGACACAGCTGGCACAAACAGCCCAAACCAAAGGCCCTGAGGACTTCAGGCAAACCTGCTGTGAACCAGGGAACTGGGAGGTGATAGTGAGGTAAAACTTGTAACACCTTACAGTTTCTCTTTGGACATTTAAATTATACTTTCTATATGCCTCTTGTATGGGTGAGGCAAGATTAAAGATCTACAAAACCTAGGGTTAGGCCTTAGCTCTAAATTAGGTGAGCAAACCTGGGCAACTAACTTAACCCTCATGAATGTCATCTTTAAAATAAATATGATACCGGGTGGCGCCTGTGGCTCAAGGAGTAGGGCGCCGGTCCCATATGCCGGAGGTGGCGGGTTCAAACCCAGCCCTGGCCAAAAACCAAAAAAAAAAAATAATAAAATAAATAAATAAATAAATATGATACCTACCTCCTGGAGTATTTGTGAACCTTAAAGAAGAAGGTATGAAACCTAGGCAGGGTGGGCCCTATCTGACCAAGCTAGGTATGTGGGCCATTCCCTGACATGGCTCTGCCTCCCACAACCCTTACCCACCTCAGCTTCCAGCTCTAGGATTTGTTCTCTCTTCCCCTACTAAAAGGGCAGGTGCCTCACCTTGGCCTGTAGCTTCCTCACAAGAGTTGCTTGCTTCTGCTGGGCCTCTTGGGAGTTCTTCAGCTTCCGCCAGGAGGCTGCCTGATTCTCTGCCATCTGCTGCTGTAGTGCTAGCACTTGCTCCTCCAGCACCAGCTGCAGCGACTGGGACTTCATGTTGTTCAACCCAGGGCTTCCTGCTTCCATGGGAGCACCAGATAGTAAGCCCACAGGTCCCTATGCAGCCAGAGGCTAGTCACTCCCAGCAGGGTCTCTAACCATCGCTATGCCACTTCAACCTCCTCTTGAGCTAGAGACCAAAGCACATAGTGAAATTAAAAGGACTGTCTATATGACTAAAATTTATTCAGCAAATATTTACTAAGTCTGATGAAGGTGGGTTAGAAAAAGTAAATATGATCCTTTATTATAAGACTCCTTGCAACCTTTAAAATAAGATGGACCCTGATCTCTAAGAAGGGGACTATGATGGGCATCATTTCCTAAACTGACCATGACACAAGCTCATGAGACTAGTGTTTCCTGAGGTGCTTGCTAGAACTCTGCACTAAACCAAGAGCTCCTGGTCTATCAATACATCCCCAGTGCCTGGCACAGTGAACCATAAAACATATGTGGAATGAATCATTGAAAGTGTTCTGAATCTAGCAGGGGAGAGAGACACAATTATAATACAATGTAGTGTATGCAATAATAGAGACATCACAGGATAGTATGGGAAAACACAGAAAGGGCACTTAACTCAGCTTGGGTGGGGGTGAGGCTGTGAACTATGGGAATCATCATCACCATCATCACAGTTAATACCTGCTGAGAGCTTCTATAGGTCAGTCACTTTGTTAACTTCTTTACATGCATTATGTTATTTACTTTCACAAGAATCTGGAAACCTTCCAATGCCTTTCCAACACACTTCACTATTACAACTTTTTTTTTTTCTTTTGAGATACTCTGTTGCCCAGACTAGAGTGCCATGTTGTCATCATAGCAACCTCAAACTCTTGGGCTCAAGTGATCCTGCCTCAGCCCCCCAAGAAGCTGGGACTATAGGCAAGCACCACTATGTCCAGTTAATTTTTGTTTTTCTATTTTTAGTAGAGACAGGGTCTTGTTCTTGCTCAGACTGGTCTGGAACTTCTGAGCTCAAGCCTTGGCCTCCCAGAGTATTAGGATGATAGGCTTAAGCCACCACATGTGGCTTGTTATAACTATATATAGATGAAGAAACTAAGTAGGGGCTCGGTGCCTGTAGCTCAGCGGCTAGGGTGCCAGCCACATACACTGGGGCTGGCAGGTTCAAACCCAGCCTGGCCCTGCCAAACAACAATGACAACTACAACGAAAAAATATTTGGGTGTTGTGGTGGGTGCCACAATAAAAAAGAAAGAAAGAAAGAAAGGCTAAGTAGGGCCAGGAGTGGTAGCTCACATCTGTAATCCTAACACTCTGGGAGACTGAGGTGGGTGGATTGCTTGAGCTCAGAAGTTCAAGACCAGCTTTAGCAAGAGCAAGACCTTGTTTCAAAAACTAGCTGGGTGTTGTGGTGGGTGCTTGTAGTCCCAGCTACTTGGGGGGCTCAGGCAAGAGGATCTCGTAAGCCCAAGAGTTTGAGGTTGTTATGAGCTGTGACATCATGGCACGTTACCAAGGGCAAAAAAGTGAAACTGTCTCAAAAAGAGAAAAGAAAGAAAAAGAAAGGCTAAATAACTTGCACCAGGTCACACAGCTGAGGAGTCATTTGAACACAGGTTGACTTTCTAACAAAGAATTGGGGTAGCAGGTATTTCAGGCAAGGGATCCAAAATGGAAGAAGGAACCAGCTACAGCAGGATAGCAAACTCTCCCCACCCACCAGGGGCCAGGCCAAAGTGGGGCAACGGGCTACCCGTAGGCAGGGAGGCCAGCTTAGCAGTAATCTTCAACAATCCTTAGGAGAGGGGGGAAGCATTGAACAGTTTTGGGTACTAATCCAAGTGTTGCCTCTAATGGGCTATGTGACCCCAGGCATGCTATTTCCCTTTCAGTTTTCTCATTCAAAAATGGGCTACGAAAATATTTGAAATGAGAGGAAAAGAAAAAAAAAAAGAGCTACAAGACCTCTGAGTTTCTTAGGCCCCTTAAACACACAAATATTCCATATCCTGGGCAGGGAGGAGAGTTCTCTCATTTTATTAACTCTAAGACTCCCACCAGCAGGGCTAAAAAATATCTGTATTTCTAACTATCCATCAAGAAAATAGTAGATTCAGCAAATGCAAATCTAACATTTGCATACAGTGGGAGTTGCAAGAGCTCCAAATCCTTTTAATGCACCAAACTTGATTTCCCATATCCTGGGTCAAATGCTACTTCCTACCACGTCATCCCAAATGAACCTAGGAAGAGCTAATTACTTTTACAGCTATATACACATGAGAGAATATATATTCTAATGTCTTTATTATACTTTATTTCATTATTTATTTTCTCTATTAAACCATCAGTGTTTCAAAAACAGGAGTTGTCTAATTCATTTTAATCATTAGCAGATTGTCAACAACGCATAATGAGAAAGTGCCTGGGCCACACTCCTAGAAGATCTAAATCCTGAGCCAGAGATCACAAATCAGTGGCCTGCTGGCTCTCTTCAACCATAGTGAAGCCTACACCATGATTTTTCAGAATTCAAATTAAGGCTCTGTGCCCATAGCTCAGTGGTCAGGGTGCCAGCCACATACAACAAGGTAGGTGGGTTCAAACCCAGCCCGGGGCTGCTAAACAACAATGACAGCAGCCACAACAACAAAAAAATAATAGCCGAGTGTTGTGGTGGGCACCTGTAGTCTCAGCTACTTGGGGGGCTGAGGCAAGAGAATTGCTTAAGCCCAAGAGTTAGAGGTTGCTATGGGCTGTGATGCCATGGCACTCTACCCAGGGTGACATAGTGGGACTCTGTCTCAAAAAAAAGAAAAAAGAATTTAAATTAAGTGCCAGCATTTACCACTGGGAGGATGCATATAAAAATCCCTATTCCTGGCTCCTTTGGAAAACCAGACTATCTAGTGACTCTTGACCCATATTCCCACAAGGCAAGGACCAGTTGCAGAAGTCAGTGCCCGCCCGCTTTAGATAGGGCATGTGCTCTTCAGTTCACCATCGCCTCCCAGCTGCCTGTTCTCTTGTTGTGCTCTATCATTGCAATGGTGTTACTGTTTTTCCTACAATAGAGTTACAGAGGAAAACTCAGCCTACACATTTATATTACCTCCTGGGCAACTGAAGATAGTTAAGTTTGCAGGGTAAGAGAAGTGCGTAAGGTAGGAAGAACGGAGTGCTATCAGTACTCCAGGCTGCCTCTTCTTAGCCTGTGAACAGGGGTAGTAATACAACCTTCCCCCATACAGGCAGCCCCTACCGAATGAGATAAGTAGGTTTGTTCTTAAGTTGAATTTGTATGTAAGTTGAAACAGGTACATGTACCTATTACCTATAATAGCCTCCACTCCTAAGTACAAGTTGTATGTAAGTTGGATGTTTGTAACTCAGGGACTGCCAGTACTCCAAACGTCTTTCTTTTCCGCCCTTTCATTCTGTCACCTGTGTCACCACTCACCATGGCTCTGTAAAACACTGGCTCTGCTGAGTTCAATAAAGCTTAATCCCTTTCTGCTGACTGGATGTACAGACCTCCCAGGAAACCGCTCTCTTACCCTAGGATTTCTGCCAATGCTCTATCAACAAGTGCAGATCCGAGCTGCTTCAAGGGAACTGAGGAGCCTTTTCTCTACAATACTGTGAGGGTGAGACACGCTCCTGCACAGAGTGGGAGCTTCGGAGGCCCAAAGTCTCCTTCACCCTTCTTTGAATCCTTATCCCAATATGTTAGGCTGAACATATGAATTGCTTATATTCACCCATTATTTTTTACTACAAAAACGGCAATTTCATACAGTTCAACCTAGTTATCTCTACAAGCAGTCCTGCCACAGTTCCAAGAATTTTCCTTAAATCTTCTTTTAGGCTAAGGCTACCAGTAATATCACACAAACATTATTTAGGAAGGTGATACATCTTCTGATGTTCCCCATTTCAGTAAATGCAATTCCATCCTACTGACTGCTTAAGCCAAATGCCTCGTGGTCATATGTACCCCACTCTCCCACAACCTATAAACAATCCACCAGCACATCCTGTTGACTCTGCCAGATCCTATCACTTTTTGACTGCTCGCCACCACCATTCTGAGCCAAGCCATCCTTTTTTGCCTGATATGGTAGCTTTAAGGTATGCCCACAAATTCATTAACCTTCCTTCAAGAGGTGGAGCTTAATTCTCTCCCCTTGAGTGTGAGCTAGAATGAAGTTAAATACAGAAAAAACGAAGCAGAAATGACACCAGAGACAAGGTCATAGTATGGATCCTTGCTCAGTCTTTCTCTGATCAGTTTCTCTGTGGGAAGCCACTCATCATGTCCTGAAGACTGAGGACGTGCAGGCAACCTCAAGCAGAGACCCAGAGGAAAGGAACCCGGACATCCTGCCAACAGCAGATTAGTGAGCCATCTTGGAAGCAGATTCCCTAGCCCCAGTTAAAGCATTCGATGACGGCAACCCCAGCCACCAGCTTGACTACAGCTTCAAGAGATAGTCTTTTTCTTTCTTTCTTTCTTTATTGTTAAATCATAGCTATGTACATTAGTATAATCAAGGGGTACAATGTGCTGGTTTCATATACAATCTGAAATATTCTCATCAAACTGTTCAACGTAGCCTTCATGGCATTTTCTTAGTTACTGTATGTAGGCATTTGTATTCTGCCTTTAGTAAGTTTTGCCTGTACCCATTCTAAGATGCACCATAAGTGTGGCCCCACCCATTACCCTCCCTCCACTCTATCCTCTCCCCTCCCTTCCCCTTCCTTGGCCCTTTCCTCATAGTCTTGTGCTATACTTGAGTTATAGCCTTCATGTGAAAGCTATAATTTAGCTTCATAGTAGGGCTGAGTACACTGGATACTTTTTCTTCCATTCCTGAAATACTTTGCTAAGAAGAATATGTTCCAGCTCCATCCATGTAAACATGAAAGAGGTAAAGTCTCCATCTTTCTTTAAGGCTGCATAATATTCCATGGTGTACATGTACCACAATTTGCTAGTTCATTCGTGGGTCGGTGGGCACTTGGGCTTTTTCCATGACTTAGCAATTATGAATTGGGCTGCAATAAACATTCTGGTACAGATGTCTTTGTTATATTGTGATTTTTGGTCTTCTGGGTATAAACCTTGTAAAGGAATTATAGGATCGAATGGCAGGTCTATGTTTAGGTCTCTAAGTATTCTCCAAACATCCTTCCAGAAGGAACGTATTAGTGTGCATTCCCACCAGCAGTGTAGAAGTGTGCCCTTTTCTCCACATCCACGTCAACATCTCTGGTTTTGGGATTTTGTTATGTGGGCTACTCTGACTGGGGTTAGGTGATATCTCAAAGTAGTTTTGATTTGCATGTCTCTGATGATTAAGGATGATGAGCTTTTTTTCATGTGTTTGTAGATCGTGCATCTGTCTTCTTTACAGAAGTTTCTCTTCAAGTCCCTTGCCCACCCTGAGATGGGATCACGTGTTCTTTTCTTGCTAATACATTTGAGTTCTCTGTGGATTCTGGTTATTAGACCTTTATTGGAGGTATAACCTGCAAATATTTTCTCCCATTCTGAGGGCTGTCTGCTTGCTTTACTTACTATGTTCTTGGCTGTGCAGAAGCTTTTTAGTTTGATCAGGTCCCAGTAGTGTATTTTTGATACTGCTTCAATTGCCTTGAGGAAGTCCTCCTCATAAAATATTCACCCAGGCCTATTCCTTCAAGAGTTTTCCCTGCTGGGCGGCACCTGTGGCTCAAGGAGTAGGGTGCCGGTCCCATATGCTGGAGGTGGCGGGTTCAAACCCAGCCCCAGCCAAAAATCACACACACACACAAAATAAAAGTTTTCCCTACACTTTCTTCAAGTATTTTTATAGTTTCATGTCTTAAGTTTAAATCTTTTATCCAGTGAGAGTCTATCTTAGTTAATGGCGAAAGGTGTGGGTCCAGTTTCAATCTTCTACAGGTTGCCAGCCAGTTCACCCAGCACCATTTGTTAAATAGGGAATCTTTTCCCCACTGAATGTTTTTAATTGGCTTGTCAAAGATTGAATAATAGTTAGTAGCTGGATTCATCTCTTGGTTCTCTATTCTGTTCCAGACATCTACTTCTCTGTTTTTGTGCCAATACCATGCTGTTTTGATCACTATCAATTTATAGTACAGTCTCAGGTCTGGTAGCGTGATTCCTCCTGCTGTGTTTTTATTGCTGAGTAATGTTTTGGCTATTCGAGGTTTTTTCTGATTCCATATAAAACGAAGTATTATTTTTTTCAAGATCTTTAAAATATGACAATGGAGCTTTAATAGGAATTGCATTAAAATTATATATTGCTTTGGGTAGTATAGACATTTTAACAATGTTGATTCTTCCCAGCCATGAGCATGGTATGTTTTTCCATTTGTTAACATCTTCAGCTATTTCTTTTCTTAAAGTTTCATAGTTCTCTTTGTAGAGATCTTTCACATCCTTTGTTAGGTATACTCCCGAATATTTCATCTTCTTTGGCACTACTGTGAACGGAATAGAGTCCTTGACTGTTTTTCGGCTTGGTTATTGTTGGTATATATAAAGGCTACAGATTTATGGGTATGGATTTTGTAGCCTGAGACATTGCTGTATTCCTTGATCACTTCTAAAAGTTTTGCAGTAGAATCCCTAGTGTCTTCCAGATATACGATCATATCATCTGTGAAGAGTGAAAGTTTGATCTCTTCTGACCCTATGTGGATACCCTTGATCACCTTTTCTTCCCTAACTGCAATGGCTAAAACTTCCATTACAATGTTAAAGAGCAATGGAGAATAATGGGCAACCTTGCCTGGTTCCTGATCTAAGTGGAAATGATTTCAATTTAACTCCATTCAATACGATATTGGCTGTGGGTTTGCTGTAGATGGCCTCTATTAGTTTAAGAAATGTCCCTTCTGGGCGGCGCCTGTGGCTCAGTCGGTAAGGCGCCGGCCCCATATACCGAGGGTGGTGGGTTCAAACCCGGCCCCGGCTGAACTGCAACCAAAAAATAGCTGGGTGTTGTGGCGGGCACCTGTAGTCCCAGCTACTCAGGAGGCTGAGGCAAGAGAATCGCTTAAGCCCAGGAGTTGGAGGTTGCTGTGAGCTGTGTGATGCCACGGCACTCTACCGAGGGCCATAAAGTGAGACTCTGTCTCTACAAAAAAAAAAAGAAATGTCCCTTTATACCAATTTTCTGATCATGAAGGGATGCTGGATATTATCAAAAGCTTTTTCTGCATCAATTGAAAGAATCATATGGTCCTTATTTTTAAGTTTGTTTATGTGCTGAATTACATTTATAGATTTACGTATATTGAACCACCTTGAGACCCTGGGATAAATCCCACTTGGTCGTGGCGTATAATTTCTTTGATGTGCTGTTGGATTCTATTTGTTAGGATCTCATTGAGTATTTTAGCATCAATATTCATTAGTGATATTGGTCTATAATTTTCTTTTCTTGTTGGGTCTTTCTCTGGTTTGGGGATCAAGGTGATGTTTGCTTGGTAGAATGTGTTGGTTAATATTCCTTCTTTTTCTATATTTTGGAAGAGGTTTAGTAACATAGGTATTAGTTCTTCTTTAAAGGTTTGGTAGAATTCTGATGTAAAGCCATCTGGTCCTGGGCTTTTTCTTTTTAGGGAGATTTTGTATAGTATAGTATAGATTTTGTATAGTATAGTATAGATTTTGATTTCAGAACTTGATATGGGCCTGTTCAACATTTCCACTTCATTCTGGCTAAGTCTTGGTAGGTAGCATACTGCCAGGTATGGGTTGATTTCTTTAAGATTTTCATATTTCTGAGAGTAGAGTTTCTTGTAGTATTCGTTAGGGATTTTTTGAATTTGAGGAGTCTGTTGTTATTTCATTGTTACCATTTCTGATTGATGAAATTAGAGATTTTACTCTTTTTTTCCTGGTTAGGTTGGCCAAAGGTTTATCTATTCTATCGACCTTTTCAAAAAACCAACTTTTGGATTTATTGATCTGTTGTATAGTTCTATTGTTTTCAATTTCATTTAATTCTGCTCTGATTTTGGTTATTTCTTTTCTTCCGCTGGGTTTGGGGTTGGAGTGTTCTTCCTTCTCCAGTTGCTTGAGATGTCCCATTAAGTTATTAACTTCCTCTCTTTCCGTTTTCTTGAGGAAGGCTTGCAGTGCTATAAATTTCCCTCTTAGGACTGCCTTTGCAGTATCCCAGAGGTTCTGGTAATTCGTGTCTTGATTGTTGTTTTGTTCCAAAAATTTGGTGATTTTCTTTTTTTTTTTTTTTTTGTAGAGACAGAGTCTCACTTTATGGCCCTCGGTAGAGTGCCATGGCCTCACACAGCTCACAGCAACCTCCAACTCCTGGGCTTAAACGATTCTCTTGCCTCAGCCTCCCGAGCAGCTGGGACTACAGGCGCCCACCACAACGCCTGGCTATTTTTTGGTTGCAGTTTGGCTGGGGCCGGGTTTGAACCCGCCACCCTCGGTATATGGGGCCGGCGCCTTACCGACTGAGCCACAGGCGCCACTCGGTGATTTCCTTCTTAATCACGTCTATAACTCATCTATCCTTCAGCATGAGGTTGTTTAGCTTCTATGTTTTTGTATGGGTATATAGGTTCCTGTTGTTATTGAGTTCAACTTTTATTCCATGATGGTCTGAGAAGATGCAAGGAATAATTTCTATTTTTAAAAATTTGCTGAGGTTAGATTTGTGGCCTAGGATGTGGTCAATTTTGGAGTATGTTCTGTGGGCTGATGAGAAGAATGTGTATTCAGTTTCATTGGGATGAAATCGTCTGTAGATGTCTGTTAAGTCCAGATGTTAAATGGTTAAGTTTAAATCTAAAATTTCTTTGCTTAGCTTCTTTTTGGAGGATCTATCCAGCACCACTAAAGAGGTGTTAAAATCTCTAACTACTATGGAACTGGAGGAAATCAAGTTGCTCATGCATGTCTGTTATAATTTCTCTTATAAATTGAGGTGCATTCTGGTTGGGTGCATAAATATTAATAATTGAAATCTCATCATATTGAGTATTACCTTTAACAAATATGAAGTGTCCATCCTTATCCTTCCTTATTTCGGTTGGTTTAAAGCCTATTGCATCTGCAAATAGGATTGCAACACCTGCTTTTTTCTGCTTTCCATTTGCCTGGAGTATAGATGACCATCCTTTTACCTTGAGTCTATATTTGTCTTTTAATGTAAGATGCGATTCTTGTATGCAGCAGATATCTGGCTTGAGTTTTTGTATCCAGTCAGCCAAACTGTGCCTCTTTAGAGGACAATTTAAACCATTCACATTAATTGAGAATATCGATAAGCCTTTCGAGAGTCTGGTGGACATTTTTAATCCTTTTGCGACTGTGGAAGTTGGAATTTTATCAAAATTTTCTGGGTGGGTTTACTTTTGTGGTGTAGGATTACCCTGGTCTTTATGGAGGATAGGTCTGAGAATATTCTGGAGAGCTGGTTTAGTTATGGCAAATTTCTTCAACATGTGAATGTCATTGAAGTATTTAATTTCTCCATCATAAATGAAACTCAGTTTAGCTGGGTACAGGATCCTGGGTTGAAAGTTCTTTTGTTTTAGGAGATTAAAAGTCGATGACCATCCTCTTCTAGCTTGAAAGGTTTCAGTAGAGAGATCTGCAGTTATTCTAATATCCTTGCCCCTGTAGGTGATGTTTTTTTCGTCTGACTGCTTTCAGAATTTTCTCCTTCATATTAACTTTAGTGAAATTGATTATGATGTGTCTGGGGGATGTCTTATTTGGGTTGAGTCGTGCTGGAGTTCTGAAACTGTCTGCTATCTGAATTTCAGAATCTCTTGGCAAGTCTGGAAAGTTCTCCTTTATAATCTCATGGAGAAGAGACTCTGTGCCTTGTGAATCCACTTTCGGGGATCCCTATAAGACGAATATTAGTTTTCTTTGAATTATCCCAGAGCTCTCTGAGAGAGTGATCTGTTTTTGCCCTCTATTTCTCTTCCTCTTTGAGAGTTTGGGAGCATTTGAAAGCTTTGTCTTCATGTCTTCTGCTTGCTCCATTCTGTTACTGAGGGATTCTACTGTGTTTCTCAGATCTTTGAGGGCTGCACTTCTTGTCTCAATGTGTCAAAATCTTTGGCCATTTGGTCTTTGAATTCGTTGAATTCTTGAGATATCTTTTGGGTTACTGCTTGGAATTCTAATTCGATCTTATTTGCTATCCAGATTCTGAATTCGATTTCTGACATCCCAGCTATTTGTTTGTGCATGGGATCTTTTGCTGTGTCTGCCCCATTGATCCTTGGGGGAGTTGATCTACTCTGATTATTCATATTGCCAGAGTTTTTCTGTTGATTTCGCCTCATGATTGTTTTTCACTGTTGCCTCTGGCCGTCCTCAGAGTTGGGGAGGTGTCTCTCCAAGATTAGACCCCAGTGGGATCACTCTATTGTGGCTGGATCTTTGTAGGGAGTGACCCTGTGTAGTTCCTCTGGGGCTGCCCCAGCCAGGGAGTACTGGTTGTGGAAGTAGCTCTGGAGTGTCACACACCCAGATCCAGCAACAGGGCAGGAGGTGGTGCGCATGGTTCTGGGAGTGCCTGGTACCCAGTGACTCTGGCACAGACAGCCCAAGGCTCCAGCAGTCTCTGGCCAGGAGAAGGGCTCTGTGCAGAGGCAGGGAGGGCTCTGGAGGGCATGCGACGAGTGGGCTGGTGTGGATGCAGGGAGGGTACAGGAGGGAGGATGCAGGGTTGCTTGGCTCCCGCAGTTCCTGGTCAGGGTAAATGGAGGCCCGGCGGGCACAGGTCACAGCACAGCTCTTATGGAGGTCTGGGTGGTGCCAAGCCCAGGAGTTTGAGGTTGCTATGAGCTGTGATGCCATGGTACTCTACCCAGGGCAACAGCCCGAGGCTCCAGTGTGCCAAAACCAGTCTCACTCTGCCCCTGAGGGTTAAGGCTGAAGGCAGCTCAGTCCCCGCCTTTAGGGTGCTTAGTCACTAGGTTACTAGTTCCCGCCTGATCCTTGCTCTGAGACCCTAAGGGCGGAGCTTGCCAGGGCAGTTCTCTCACAATGGCTCCCTGCGGCCCACAGCTGAACACTATTAGCTCCCCCCAGCTCAGCGGCTCAGTCTGGGGCCCTAGACAATGCCCAAAGTTCTCCACACTCGTGCTCAAGCTCTCCCCAAGGCAGTACAACTGAGTGCCAAGTCCAAAAACACCAAAACAGTTCACAGGTAAGGCCTTTCTAGTTTGCAGTCTCACTGTTGCTTGTACTTATGGCTGCTGGCGGGATTAAGTCAATCAAACACACACAACCACTTGCCAGTTTTCCACTGTTTTTGTCCTCTTCTTGGGGTCCAGAAGTCCCTTGCGGACTCCCTGTATTCTCAAAGGGATGATTATAGGCAGATCCCACCAGCCAGAGATGCCTGGAGTCTTATCTCCCCAGACTCACTGTCTTCAAGAGATATTCTAAGCTAGAAACATCCCACTAATCCGCTCCTGGATTTCTGATGTACAACAAATATATGAGATAATAAATGACTGCTGTTTTAAACTGCTAAACTTGGGGGTAATTTCTTGCACAGTCATAGATAACTAATACATCTATATTACTACAAAAGCTTCCTCGATGGTAGCAACGTTTTCTAAATTTTATTTTTTCTATACAGAATAGTCAGAATGATCCTTTTAAAACATAAGACAGATCATACCACTCAGAATGCTCTAGGATGGGCGGCGCCTGTGGCTCAGTGAGTAGGGCACTGGCCCCATACACCAAGGGTGGCGGGTTCAAACCCGGCCCCGGCCAAACTGCAACAAAAAAAAAAATAGCCAGGCATTGTGGTGGGTGCCTATAGTCCCAGCTACTTAGGAGGCTGAGGCAAGAGAATTGCCTAAGTCCAAGAGCTGGAGATTGCTGTGAGCTGTGATGCCACGGCACATTACCAAGGGTGACAAAGTGAGACTCTGTCTCTAAAAAAAAACCTCTCCAGGCTACTCAGAGTAAAAAACAAAATTCTTTTTTTTTTTTTTTTTTGTAGAGACAGAGTCTCACTTTATGGCCCTCGGTAGAGTGCCGTGGCCTCACACACAGCTCACAGCAACCTCTAACTCCTGTGCTTAAGCGATTCTCTTGCCTCAGCTTCCCGAGTTGCTGGGACTACAGGCGCCCGCCACAACGCCCGGCTAAAAAAACAAAATTCTTATAATGGCCTATGGGCTCCTAATTACTCAACACTAGCCCCTACTTGTTTTAGTAACATTTCTTACTCCTCTGCCCTTTGCTTGAATCCCTTTAGCACACAGCCCTCCTTGCTATGCCAGCTTGGAACACACCAATATCAGGACCTCTTTCTCCACTAATCGTCATGATATGTTCCCTCATCACCTTTATGTCTCTGTTCAAATATTGCCTTCCCAGTAAATTATTCCCTAACCATCAAATACCATCACCCCTTTCCACAAACTGGTATTTCAACCTTATCATGCTTTTCTGTTCCTATCTAATTACTATGTATAATACACCAACCAAAATGTAAATACAACAAATGCAAAAACATTGTTCTATTGAATGCTATATTCCCAGCTCCTAAAACAGTACATGGTATACAAAAGGAGTCCATTAAAATTTAATTAATTGACTGAATATAAGCACATTAGGTAAAATGATCCACATTATCACCAATGGTCTTGCAGAATGCTGACAGTTTTACAGCCATTTAAAAAGCAAAAAAAAAAAAAAAGAGATCATGTACAATTTGTACAGTACCATACTCTTTTTACAACAATCACTTACCATCTTTATTAAAAACTCTTTTAAGACCTAGGAGATCAAGCAAAAGAAATGCTCAGGCTCAGGGTTTCGAGACCAGCCCAAACAACAGCAAAACCCTATCTCTACTAAAAATAGAAAAATTAGGCCCAGTTCAGTGGCTCATACCTGTAATCCTAGCGCTCTGGGAGGCCAAGGCAGGTGGAACTCAGGGGTTGGACACCAGCCTGAGCAAAAGCAAGACCCCCATCTCTACTAAAAAAAAAAAAAAGTGGAAAAAACAAGCCTGGCATGGTGGCTACATGGGAGGCTGAGGCAAGAGGAATGCTTGAGTCCAGGAGCTGAAGTTGCTATGAGCCAAGATGATGCCATAGCACTCTACCCAGGGCAACAGAGTAAGACTTAGTCTCAAAAAAAAGCAAAGAAAAATTAGCAGGACATTGTGGCATGTAGTCCCAGCTATTCAGAAGGCTGTGCAGGAGGATGGCTTGAGTCCAGGAGTTTGAGGTTGCTATGAGCTAGGCTGATGCTATGGCACTCTAGCCTGGGCTACTCTGTCTTGAGTTGACTCTGTCTCCAAAAACACAAAAAAGAAAAAAAAAACCCTCTTTGAAATAAGATTATTGTCATCTTCATTTTACAGACAAAACTAAGTCTCAAAAAATGGAAGGGATATAACTGGTCAGAGGCAGAGCAAAGATTGAACCCCAGTGTGATTCCAAATTCTATGCTCTCTCTACATTAGCTGCCTTCTAAGGTATGATACAAACTGGCCGGGCATAATCCTAGCACTCTGGGAGGCTGAGGTGTTCAAACCAGCCTGAGCCACAGTAAGCCCTATCTCTAAAAACAGACACGTGTTGTGGGAGGGCCTGTAGTCTCAGCTACTTGGGAAGCTGAGACAAGAGGATCACTTGAGCCCCAGAGTTTGAGGTTGCTGTGAGATATGAGGCCGTGGCACTCTACTGAGGGTAACAAAGTAAGACTCTATCTCAAAAAAAAAAAAAAAAGTATAATACAAACATTGACATCACAGGTCTGTAAGGGGCACTTCCTAAAAGATGAGAAATAATGACAGGTAGTTCTGCAGTTCTCTGATGCAAAAAGGAGCAAAGACAGGTATTACCCAACTGTGACTGAAGGAACCAATAGGAATACAATTACAAGGTTCTAGCCTTGGTTTTGTTACAACTCTAACATTTTGGGGACATCAATTGTCCTTTCTCAATAAATTGTAGATCATAATTCCAGCCTCCATAACTCAAACAGGGCTGATGTAAAGAAAGAACATTTCTACAGACGTCTGGGAACGAAGGGAAGTTATCACGTGTCTTGGGGGCAGCTTCCCAGCTCCACACACTTGTTAGCAGTGGGTCTCCAGGCAAATTACTTGATTTATGAAGGCCTCGGTTTCTTTATGTGTAAAATGTGAAGATATAGAGCCCATCTTATAAAATCGCTCTGAGGATTAAATGGGCCTTTAGTGCAAAGGCATTTACCAGCACCTGACACTTTGCGACTATTAAGTAAACATTAGCTATTATTATTGTCATCATGTGCTAGACTCCAGGATATAGAGATGAAAAAGGCATAACATCTAACGACGAGCTCCTGGTGTCAAAAGGGAGCAGGAAAAGTAATTCGGTGCAGTGAGTGCAAAAACCGCGGAGCGAACGTCGCTGCGCCTGCAGAGCGCGACTGAGAAGTGATATTTGAGTAGGGTCCTGAAGAATGAGAGTTCCAGACTCTGGCGCCGGAGGCACCGGGCTTTCGGACACATCTCGTGCAACGAGACTGGGAGCAAGATGGGCGGGAGAGCGCTGTGCCTCATCCTGACACCCCGGGATTGGATCGCGAGTTCTCTGCGCGGACTGCAGCCCAGAGTGGTGGCGGCAGTAGGAAGCCGAGGCAAGCCAAGCGGGAGCCCCAGGACCAGTACCAGCCCCTCTCTGGGCCTCCGGCTGCTCCAGGTAACTGGAGGCCGCAGCCCGAACCGGAGTCCCTCAGGCACCCTAGGCGGGCGGCTCTCTGGGCCTCGGACCGTTAACCTAGGCACCTCCCGCCTGCCCCTGAGGCCCCACCTCACCGCGCTCGGCTCCTGCAGATTCCCGGCGTGCTCCTCAGCGCGGGAGCAGCTGCAGCAGCCGCTCAGGCTCGGCGGGGGGCGGGGGGTCCCACCGCCCGGCTCAGGCCCAGACCCCGCCCCCCAAACTTCCGTCCTCCCGCCCCGCGGGCTAGCGCGGCTAGGGGCAGGCTGCACCGCGGAGTCCCCTTGCCAGGTTGGGTAATGGCAGTCGATTTACTAACAAAGCCCAGAAGGAAAGGGGAGGTCATATTGAGACGTAAAACCCATTGCCAGAAATGAAGACAGTCACAGTCTCTGGATTCAAGTAAGGGACGTTTTGGGAAAAAACTTGCCCTCAATCATCTCATTTTTGGCTTCAGAGTTACATACTGCGCATGTGCTAAGGTCACTTGGTTGTAAGTGCGCCTGCGCATTGCCCTACCCCACAGACCCGAATACAATTACAACTGCGTGGAAAACAGGATAACAGGCTGCGGGATAGCGTTAAAACCTGCTGGGAGACCAGAGCTAGCAGGGTTTTCTCACCTTTGGACCCGTATGCTCCAAGCAACTTCAGGCAACACATCGCTGCAGAAAGACTTGGTGTCGTTTGGGACGCTCAGCACTCCATTTCGTCTACATGCCTTTGCTCAGAGTGTTACCTTGTAGCCTGTCCTATATTGGTTGGGGGAGCTGCGGTTTGTCTACTTTTCTGTTTACGGCTAACTTCTAGAGGACCTTTTTTCTTCCCTGTATGACCCAAGCGTTAATCTCGTAACATTTTATGCATAAATTACCAATTCACTTTCTAAAAATGGTAAATTCCCTCACCTGCCTTTCTCCTCTCAGTACTCAATTTTCAGTAGTATTAAAAACAGGCCCGCAGTTGCTCACGCCTGTAATCAGGAGTTGGAGACCCCTGTCACTCTGTCACCAGAAGAAAAGGGTCCGGCTGCCAGTCAACGTCGGCCAATATGCAGAGACAGGGATAGGTCCACCAAACTTTGTCAGAAGGCTGGGATTCTGGAGAACAATGAGAGTAGCCTCCCCAAGACTGTGCTAATCTTCCATTTCCAAAATGACAGGTTTTTTTTTTTTTTTTTTTTGAGACAGAGCCTCAAGCTGTCGCCTTGGGTAGAGTGTGATGGCATCACAGCTCACAGCAACCTCCAACTCCTGGGTTTAAGCGATTCTCTTGCCTCAGCCTTCCAAGTAGCTGGGACTGCAGGTGCCCGCCACAACGCCTGGCTATTTTTTGGTTGTAGTTGTCATTTGTTGTTTGGCGGGCCCAGGCTGGATTTGAACCCCTGGAGCTCTGGTGTATGTAGCTGGCGCCTTAGCTGCTTGAGCTACAGGCGCGGAGCCCAAAAATTACACTTTTATACATAAAAGTTCAAAGCAAAGACCACACCAACCCCTATTCCAAATAATAATCAGCATAATTTAGTGACCTATTATAACATTCCAGTTCAAAAGTTAATCTCCTAAATCAATCCACCTCATCTACACAAGATAGGCATCTTTAGGGTGGGAGCTAAATTTAGGAAACAGTAAGAATGGAGGGGTGAAGGTCAGCCATGACCTAAACTGGCCAAACCAGCTGTATCATGTCTGCCCTAGCCTGATAGACCCCATCTTATTCTCACTATATGTGTGTGTGTTCATCTACTAAAAGGACAGAAAAATTTAACAGGGCTCCATGGTGTGGGCCTGTAATCCCAGCTACATGGGAGGCTGAGGCAGGAGGATAGCTTGAGCCTAGGAGTTTGAGGTTGCTGTGAGTTATGAAGATGCTAAACTACACAACAAAAACAAAACAACTCTGGAAAACTATTCTTTTTTTTTTTTTTTTTGAGACAGAATCTCACTGCCTCCTTGGGTAGAGTACTATGGTATCATAACTGACAGCAACCTCAAACTCTTGGGCTCAAGAGATCTCTTGGCTCAGCCAACCACGTAGCTGAGGCTATAGGTGCCCACTACAGTGCCCAGCTAGTTTTTCTATTTTTAGTAGAGATAGGGTCTTGCCCTTGTCCAGGCTGGCCCAAACTTGTGAGCTCAAGCATTCCACCCGTCTTGGCTTAACAGAGTGCTAAGATTACAGGCAAGAGCCATAGCGCCCAGCTTTCCTGGAGAACTTCCTAATGCAGGTGTTTTATTCCACTCCTAGAGAATCAGTAACCAGGGTGGAGCCCAGGAATCTGCATTCTAGCAAATATTCCAGGTAATTCAGATATATTTGGAACACATTTACACATTTTAGAAGGGAAACACTGCATGAGGCAGTGAGTCCTTTAGGGTAGAGACTGTGACTTGGTCATCTCTGACTCTACCACCCAGAACAAGGCCTCCTGCAATGTAGAGTGAATAGACCCATGAGTGAATTGATACCAAGAGGGAGACAGTCAACAAACCTAGTTAATCCTCACCCAAAATTAACCCCAGAAGGGAACACCTTGTTAAGAACCACACTGTATCTTTCTCATCTAAGAACACAAAAAAAATTCTAAGTAGCTGCTTTGAGAAATAGAGAAACTAAGGGAGGGAATAAAGCAGCTTAGGAAGGACCCTGGCTCTGAAAGGCAGTCTGTCAAGAAAGGGACAGAAAAAACGTCTCCAGGCACCAGACGAAAAGATGCAAAGAATTTGTGGAGTAGATTTCCATACTAGGGAAATACCCACAAAAGGCACTGTGCAAGAATGTTCACTGCAACAATATTTGAAACGGGAAACAAAACCCCAACCTAGAAGTTATACACATTAAGCTCTTTTCTGCCTCAGGGCCATTGCATGTAACTCTGCCCTTTGCCTAGACCATTTAACCCCTTGGGTTAGTGGACAACTTCCGCTCCTTCAGGTCTCAGTTTAAATGATATTTCATAAACTAAATCTTCCCTGACTGTGCTATTGAAGGTAATACTTACTCTGTATTTTCTATCACAGTTCTATTTCTTTTATATAACTTTCCACTTGTTATTTTATCTATTAACTTTCTCCCTTTCTAAAATTTAAGCTTCATGTGGCTAGGAGACTTATTCAGCATTTAGCAGAAAGTCTGAATCAAGTCAGCCTCAATGTTATAAAGTTTAATGATGTAAAATCCATCAACAAACTATAATATATTTAAGACTATGAAGAATAAACTTGTTTCAGAGTAGCAAAACATGCCCCTAAAGGGTAAGTGGATTAAAGAGGATCAAAACCAAATAGTAATCTTGATCTTTGTAAAGACAGATTCATTCATTCATTTTCTTGTAAATTTATTCATTAACCCAGCAAACGTTTATTGAACATCAATTATGTTCTGGTATCAGGCAGATACACTGTATTTAATACATTTAATTTAATACATTGTATTTAATACAATATGTTAAAAAGCAAGTTGGGAATTATATTAAAACATAATAAAGTAATTCAACTGGGTATTGTTGGAACCAAGGCAGAAAGTGGAGTTAGCTGATGTATGAAAGTGGGTAATATCTGTAATCCTAACATTTTGGGAGGCTGAGGCGGTGGATTACTTAAGCTCAGGAGTTCAAGACCAGCCTGAGCAAAAACTAACTAGGGGTTGTAGCAGGTACCTGTAGTCTCAGCTACTTGAGAGACTGTGGCAAGAGGATTCCTTGAGTTTGAGGTTGTTTTTAACCCCCAAGAGTCTGAGCTTGCTGTGAGCTATGATGATGCCACGGCACTCTACTCAGGGTGAGAGTGACTCTGTCTCCAAAATAAATAAAATTAATTAATTAATTAATTAAAATGGGTAACATTGCTGCCTAGAGATTTTCTAGGCACAGTAAATACAGTACATTAACCTTCAAACATCCTCAAAGTGCAGTGAACATTTGGGACATACAAACAGTTCATACCTATCACCTTGCTTGGGGCCCAAGAGCCCTATAAATACAAACTAGACACATTGGTGGAGTATCATTCCAGTCCTAGACTCTACTCACTGACCAAGTCAGTCTCAAGTGATAAGCTCACCCATACTTGACGCTTCTTGAAGTGGGTAGCATCTTTTTACCACCACTTAGGCCCTGGGCAATAAAGGATGTTCAGTCACAGCTCGCACAGGACCAGGTCCTCTTTTTCTTCAAAAAATGGGCTCTTTGGGGTGGTGCCTGTGGCTCAAAGGAGTAGGATGCCAGCCCCATATACTGGAGGTGGCGGGTTCAAACCTGGCCCTCGTCAAAAACTGCTAACAAAAAAAAAAGGGGGGAGGCTCTTTGTCTTGGCACCTGTAGCTCAAGTGGCTAAGGCGCCAGCCACATACACCAGAGCTGGCAGGTTCGAATCCAGCCTGGGCCTGCTAAACAATAACAACTACAACCAAAAAATAGCCAGGCATTGTGGCAGGCACCTGTCATCCCTGCTACTTGGGAGGCCGAGGCAAGAGAATGGCTTAAGCCCAGGAATTGGAGGTTGCCGTGAGCTGTGACGCCACAACACTCTACTCAGGGTGATAGCTTGGGGTTCCTAAAAAAAAAAAAAAAAAAAAAAAGGAAAGAAAAAGAAAGGGCTCTTAATTATTATAGTCTAACAGTTGAATGTATCTGCTACTCATGTGACACAACTGAACTCTACAATTCTGGACAAGAACCAAACAGAAACATGGTGGGATGAACAGTATACTTGAGTCAGAGACATTCACTTGGGATTTAACTCTAGGCTGTGCTTTATTTTTATTTATTTATTTATTTATTTTTGAGACAGAGTCTCAAGCTGTTGCCCTGAATAAAGTGCTGTAGCATCACAGCTCACAGCAACTTCCAACTCCTGGGCTCAAGCGATTCTCCTGCCTCAGCCTCCCAAGTAGCTGGGACTACAGGCGCCCACCGCAACACCCGGCTATTTTTTGGTTGCAGCCATCATTGTTGTTTGGCAGGCCCGGGCTGGATTCGAACCTGCCAACTCAAGTGTATGTGGCTGGCGCCTTAGCCACTTGAGCCACAGGCGCAGAGCCCTTTTTTCTTTTTTTTTGTAGAGACAGAGTCTTACTTTACTGCCCTTGGTAGAGTGCCGTGGCGTCACACGGCTCACAGCAACCTCCAGCTCTTGGGCTTATGTGATTCTCTTGCCTCAGCCTCCCGAGCAGCTGGGACTGCAGGCGCCCGCCACAATGCCCGGCTATTTTTTGGTTGTTGCAGTTTGGCCGGGGCTGGGTTTGAACCCACCACCCTCGGCATATGGGGCTGGTGCCCTACTCACTGAGCCACAGGCGCCGCCAGCCCTTTTTTCTTTTTTGAGACAGAGTCTCACTATGTTGCCCTGGGTAGAGTGCTGTAGCGTCACAGCTCACAGCAACCTCAAACTTTTGGGCTTAAGCAATTCTCTTACTTCAGCTTCCCATATGGCTGGGACTACATGCCCCCATCACAATCCCCAGCTATTTTTTTGTGGTTGCAGTTGTCATTGTTATTTTAGCTGGCCCAGGCCGGGTTCGGCTGGTGCCCTACCCACTGAGCTATGGGCACCACCACGTTTATGGGGTTTTCTTTCTTTTTTTTTTTTTTTTTATTTTTGGCCGGGGCTGGGCTTGAACCCGCCACCTCCGGCATATGGGACCGGCGCCCTACCCGTTGAGCCACAGGCGCCGCCCGTTTATGGGGTTTTCTTGTTGTTTGTTTGTTTTATTTTGGGGGGTGGTTTTTTTTAAGATAAGGTCTCACTCTGTTACTGAGGCTGAAGCTCAGTGGCTCTATCATAGCTCACTGGAGCCCCAAACTCCTAGGCTCAAGCGATCCTCCTGCTTCCACCTCTCTCGAATAACTGGAACTACAGAAGTGCACCACTACACCTGGCTAATTTTTCTATTAGTAGAGACAAGGTCTCACTGTTGCTCAGGCTGATCTTGAACTCCTGAGCTCAAGCGGTCCTCCCTCCTCAGCTTTCAAGAGCGCTAAGATTATAGAGATGAGCCACTGCACCTGGCCTGTTTTTATTTTGTTTGTTTTTTAAGAAATGAGGTCTCATTATGTTGCTCTGGCTGGAGTGGTGCAGTGGCTGTTTCACAGGTTCAGTCATAGCTCACTGCAGCCTCAAACTCCTGGGATCAAGCTATCCTTCTGCCTCAGCCTCTGGAGTAGCTGGTAGTACTGATATGCCCTACTGCACCTGGCTTGCCTTGTGTTCTTGAGCACTTTCCCTCACTAGCCTCAGATTTCTCAGGATAATAATGTTTACCTGCTAGGGTTCTTATATGTAAATGGAAGATGATTAGATGGAGGGAGGGAAGAGTAGGAATGAGCAAGGATCTTAGGTTTCTGACCCAAGAATGACAATAAAGTTTACAGGTCCCTAACTGTTAATGACTAGAGAGATTGAGGTGGGTGGGAAAAGGAAGACTTTTTTATTTTTTTGAGACAGAGTGTCACTATGTTGCCCTTGGTAGAGTGCCATGGCATCACAACTCCCAGCAACCTCAACTCTTGGGCTTAAGAGATTCTCTTGCCTCTGCCTCCCAAGTAGCTAGGACTACAGGTGCCCGCCACAATGCCCGGCTATTTTTTTGTTGTAGTTGTCATTGTTGTTTAGCAGGCTCGGACCGGATTTGAACCCACCAGCCCCCCGTGTATATGGCCTGCGCTCTAACCTTTGAGCTACGGGCGCTGAGCCAAGACTTTCTTTTTTAGTTTATAAAATTTAGTATTATTCAAATTCTTTTACAGTGAAAATAATTTAATTTTGTAGCAAAATGTATTTTATATAGATATCATGCACCAATAAAAATGTTTTAAAAGCTTATGTTACTATATAATATGCATGGAAAATCATCCAGGAGAATAAGAGTGGTTGTTTGCAGGGAGGACTGGAAGACTTAAGGTCTGGGGTAAGAAGGAGATTTTTCCTTGTAAATTCTTTTGTACTGTTTGATTTTTTAAATTGTGAATTCATAGTACTTTTCTTTGTAAAAGTATTACTTTTTAAAAGAGTTCGAAAAAGAGTTTTAGGGATATTTTAAAAAGAAAAAATTTTAAGAATACAAGTGAAAAATATATCGTTATTCTGTTTACATTCCCCTACTGCAACAACAGAAACACACATACACCCACATGCAACTTCAGCTTCAGATTGTAGTACGGGTATTTGCAGCCAGGCAGGAGGGATTCACCGCTCAGAAGGTCCACTCTCTAGCCCTGTAACAATGTGCAGCTCCCAAGGAACTTAGCAGGGGGAGCCATTGAGAACTCGCTCTGAGCTGCGGTCTTTCGCTGTGACTTTAAAAACCACAAACCTTACCTTTCTGGGGAGCAAAGTTTTTTTGTTGGGTTGTTTTTGTTTTTGTTTTTGAGACAAAGTCTTACTCTGCTGCCCTGATAGAGTGCCATGGCGTCATCATAGCTGGGACTACAGGTGCCTGCCACAAAGCTTGGTTAGGTTTTCTATTTTCAGTAGAAACAAAGTCTCGCTCTTGCTTAGGTTGATCTTGAACTCCTGACCTCAAGCAATCTGCCTGCCTCGGCCTCCTAGAGTGCTAGGATTACGCGCATGAGCCACTTTGCCTAGCCTGGAGAGCAGGTTTAAAAACAAACACACACTAAAACTAAGAGGAATCATTCAAACAAAACACACACACACACACACACACACACACACACACACACACACATACACACACCAAGAATGCTGGCTAGAGTGAGGGTGAGTAGAGGTGGCTTTGCTCTTGCTGGGGCTCTCTGGGCTCTCCTTGGTTGGGACAGGTCCCACATATTAGAGGAGCACAAACAGAGGGTTAGAAACTCTGGGTCCTCCTCCCAGCCAGCCCCTAACCTGTAGGGTGGTCAGTCCTCCTTTGCTGTGGGAAGAGCTTAGAATTCAGAGCCTGGACCTGGGTGGAATCCTAGTTCTGATATTTCTAGCCATGTAAACTCATGCCAGTCACTTAACTACTTAGAGACTCAATTTCCTCGCTTATGAAACAAGGACAAAACTAACAATGGATTCTTTGGTTCTTTTTTTTTAAACTATAATTTATGGAGCACCTAATATATACTGTTCATTGAAAGGTGCTCTATATATGTAAATACATTTAGTTTGGGGTTTTTTTTTTTTTTGTTTGTTTGTTTGTTTCTTGGAGATAAGAGTTTTGATCTGTCATCCAGGCAAGTGTGAGTGCAGTAGTGTCATCAGAGCTCACTGCAACCTCCAACTCCTGTACTCAAGCGATCCTCCTGCTTCAGCCTTCTGAGTAGCAGAGACTACAAGCTGAGACTCTCTCACCTTTATAGAGAGAGCCAGGCAGTGGGGAAATGCCCGACTAATGACTAGTTTTTCTATTTTTTTGTAGCGACCAAGGTCCCGCTTTTGCTCAGGCTAGTCTCAAATTCCTGGCCTCAAGTGATCATCTTGCCTCAATCTCCCAGACTCATGGTGAGATCTTGGGAAGTTTAGACAGTATAATGAATGGGAAACCATTTTGAAAATTGCTAAGTGCTTGAAAAAGCAAGGGATTATTATCATAATTCAGTTCACTGTTTGCTCATCTGTGAAATAGGGATAATATACTACTCTGTCTTTATAAGGATATTTTTTGGGGCACCCATGGATGGGGAAACATTTATAAAAGTTAGAGACTCTATGGTAGAAAGGATTGTAAAGATTATTTCCATGCCAATGGCTTCCCAAGGCTCTCATCCTCTACCTCAAGTTTGACATTAATATTGCTGACAGGAGAGGGGGAGGCAGGGGGACATGGGGGACCCAGGGACGTTGTGTCCCAGTAATTAAACATGTCGGACTGAAGCACTGCCAGCGGCAGCATCTGGTTGCAATTACCAGAGGGGACCAAAGTGATTAGTCACCTTTATAGAGAGAGCCAGGCAGAAACCCTGGGCTCCTCCCTGGAAAAGGGCTTCTAACCTAGCTCAGAGTCCCATTCCCTGCTCCCGCCCCCTTCTCCCTGATCCTCAAACAATAACCTCTACCCTGAGACTCCTCTATGTCCCCAATGTCCCAGCCCCTTGGGTGAGACCTTAGCTGAAAATCAGGGTACTGTAATTTCCCCACTGCCCTATCACTTCTTGTGTTTCTGGGGGCCAGATTAGTATTCTTTGGTATATAAAGTGTTAAAGCAGGAATTTGGCTTACAAAGTGATTTAGTCTTTCTGAATATCAATTTCTTCATCTGTGGAATGGGAGTGCTGAGTACCTTCATTATACGGTTATGAAGATAAAATAAAAATACAAAGGAATTCAAAGACCAGAGTGATTGACCAGAGTAAGTGCTCAAAAAATAGTCATTATTATTAGTATTTATCAAGTGCTAGGATAATTACTTTTGTTTTTTTCTGAGACAGAGTCTCACTCTATTGTCCAGACTAGAGTGCCATAGAGTCAGCCTAGCTCACAGCAACCTCAAACTCTTGGGTTCAAGCAATCCTCCTGCCTCAGCTGGGACTATAAGCGCCCACCTCAATACCTGGCTAATTTTTTTATTTTTGGTAGAGATGGGGGGTCTCACGCTTGCTCAGGCTGGTCTCAAACTCCTGAGCTCAAGAGATCCTACCACATTGGCCTCCCAGAGTGCTAGTATTATAGGTGTGAGCCACCATGCCCAGCCAATGATCACTTTTTATGATTCATCCCATTGAATCCCCACAAAACTCTGTGAGGTAAGCACTGTCATTCCTGTTCAGTGTTTTTAGAGAGGTTCAGAGGAGCCCAAGATCACACTGTAAAAATGGCAGAACCAACATTCAAAATCAAGTCTGTTTGTCTCCAGAGCCCTTGTTCTCTATCAAACCATCTACAGGGATGTCGTGATCATTTGACTTGTTCATCTGTTCATTCATCACTTGCACAAACTTATAAAAATGTCTAAACCTGCAGATTCAGCAAACCGATGCCAGGTTTGCCATCTTCTTAACAGAAAAACCTACTATCTCCAGAGAAGTCTTTGAAAATAGTGGAATCCTTGTTACGGATGTAAACAACTTTATAAAAAACATACCAAAAGTAGCAGCTCCTTTTAGGAGTAGCTATTGGTAAGAACACTTTTTATTGTAACTTTCACATGGGCTAGAGTTGCTAAGATAAAACTGTTCTTCATGATATTAAAAAAAAAATGTCTAATAAGGGTGATGCCTTTAGCACAATGGTTACAGCGCCAGTCACAGATACCCAGGCTGGTGGGTTTGAACCTGGCCAGACCAACTAAAACAACAACAACAACTGCAACAACAACAACAAAAATAGCCAGGCATTATGGCAGGTGCCTCTAGTCCCAGCTACTTGGGAGGCTGAGGCAAGAGAATTGCTTAAGCCCAAGAGTCTGAGGTTGCTGTGAGCTGTGATGCCACAGCACTCTACCAAGGGTGACATGATGAAACTCTGTCTCAAAATAAATAAATAAATGAATAAAAATACGTACATACATACATACATAAATTTTTAAAAATGCCTAATAAGTGGCAAGACAGAATGTGTCCGGTTAAGAAACCCAGCATCCATCAGGGAAGACATGATGTGTCTATACCTTAAAGTAGAGAATGATGATTTTTGTATAAAAGGCCCAGATAGATATTCATTCGTTCATAGAACATGTACAGAGAGTCTGCTGCCAGGTCATGTGCTGAGCACTGGAAATGACTGAAAGATAAACATGGTACAGTCTAGTCATACTCTAATGGAGGAGACAGGTATGTAAATAAATTATTTCTATGGAATTAAGTTATTTATGATAAAAATGTGAAAAAATGCAAAGACTGGAAGAAATGAACTGTTGGAGTAGAGGGCAGAGCTGCCAAGTGTAAAGGAAGTGTGTGATGGTGCTTCAGGTGGAGTTGCATTTTCCTGGGGAGGAAGGAAGGATTTGTGGAGGAGATGGGACATGGTTTGGCACTTACTCAACAGGTACGCTTTAGGTAGAGGGAGGTTGAAGCAGAGAGATCCTGGAGACCTAGAAGCCATTTTTCAGGGAATTACATCAGGACAAGCAGTGAGGACAGGGACAATGATTGAGGCGGTAGGGATGAAACAATGGAAGAAATACCAGAGACGACTGGTTAAGTGAGGACAAGTCCAGAGGGAAACCAAGCATCAGGAACCTGGACAACTGGAGGGACAGTAATGAATTCAGCCCTTCCTTAAAGCTCTCCAAGAGGAGCCTTGGTCCTTTGAGATGGGAAGTGGAGGCCAGGCGCAGTGGCCTGACAGAGTGCGATGCTGTCTCTACTAAAAATAGAAAAACTATCCAGGTGTAGTGGCACCTATCACCCCAGCTATCACCCCAGCTACTTGGGAGGTTGAGGCAAGAGGGCACTTGAGTCGAAGAGTTGGAGGTGGTTGTGAGCTATGACACCATGGCACTCTATCCAGAATGACAAAGTGAGACTCTATCTAAAAAAAAAAAAAAAAAAAGAGAGAGAGAGATGGGGAGCGGAACTCTACTTCTTTTTTGGACCTTTTGAAGGTTGGAATGGCCAACTCAGACTGCTGTGCTCTGGAGATCAGTGAGCACCTGAAAGTGTCACTTTTCACCTGAAAAGACTGGTCAGGTGCTTGGACACACCAGCCATTAGTTGCATCTTCTTTTATTCATCAAACACTTACTAGCTTCTACCCTATGTCAGGCTATGCTGGGAAGCCAACCTAGTGACCCCAGAGTATGAACAGATCTCTGCTGGGTCGGCCCTGGGAGTCTCAGATGAAGGAGGAAGCCTACCCAACTACTGGTTCTCCTGCTGTTATCCCTCTTACAGTATGACCAGTGTTGTCATGCAATGGCTTCTGTCTGGGGATCAAAGAAGGCTTCTCGGAGGAGGTGAAGTTTCAGCTAAACCTCTTAGGATAAAAAAATAAAAATAAAAAAATCAAGATGAGGAGGACTTCCTGCAGGTGTGCGAGTAAGAGGAGGAAAATTTCAGGTGATGGGAACAGCTTTTCCCCTGGGCCTCTGCAGGGCAGTCTCCCCAAGGGAAGGTGGCTTCAGTACTTGAGTGAGGCACTTCAGAAGCCCTTGAGTCCAAGTGGAATTCAGACTTCTTTCAGAGCTACCAGGAGAGCGTGATATAGGAAATTGGTTTTCCAGTCTCCTGCAGGGGCCGCTGCTGCCCCAGGCTGGGGCTGCTACCTCTGGACTTAGCCAGACGGTTCTAAGAAAACTCCGAGGATGTCTTTGCTGGGGAGGTGGTGGGGTACACCCCAGACCTACCATCATCCAAAAAGTGGGCTCAAGGGTGGCAGTTCCCTGAAGCCTGAAGAAATCATCTGAGCTCAGTCATTGGCATTTGGGGGGAGGGAGAGGTGTAGTGGGTATTGGGATTTTTCTGTCTCTGGTTCACCACAAGTTTATTAAAATAAAAGAAACTGTGGGTAAATGCTGCCATCTGTGCTGTCCCCCCTCCCAAATCACACCCCCAAATCAAGTCCCAGACTGCTTGAAACTCCTTTAAAAACACTCCAAGGACTTAACTGCGAACCTGTACTCCCCGTGCTCCTGGGGCTTAAGATCTTTGAGCTCATTCCTGAGCATCTATCCTCAGGAAGGTGGGGTGGGTTGCTCCATGAGGTAGAGGTGAGGACCCCTGAGTCTGTTCCATGGACTGGGAGGCCCCCTAAGCCTAGAGTCCCGCTGCGGGGCTCTGTGCCAAGAGCCCCTGTGAGCCATGGCCTCGAAAGGGCAGCAGTGATTTTTTTCACATAAATATATCACACTTAAATGAGTTTAGACAGCATGACATCAGAGAGTAATTAAATTGGTTTGGGTTGGAATTCCGTTTCCAATTCCTGAGTTCAGGTTTGTAAAAGATTTTTCTGAGCACCTGCAGGCGTGTGTGTGTGTGTGTGTGTGAAGTATTTTCACTGGAAAGGATTCAAAACTAGGGGGAAAAAAAACGAGCACACAGGCAGCATTACGCCATTCTTCCTTCTTGGAAAAATCCCTCAGCCTTATACAAGCCTCCTTCAAGCCCTCAGTCAGTTGTGCAGGAGAAAGGGGGCGGTCGGCTTTCTCCTTTCAAGAACGAGTTATTTTCAGCTGCTGACTGGAGACGGTGCACGTCTGGATACAAGAGCATTTCCACTATGGGACTGGATACAAACACACACCCGGCAGACTTCAAGAGTCTCAGACTGAGGAGAAAGCCTTTCCTTCTGCTGCTACTGCTGCTGCCGCTGCTTTTGAAAGACCACTCCTTTCATGGTTTTTCCTGCCAAACCAGAGGCACCTTCGCTGCTGCCGCTGTTCTTTCTGGTGTCATTCAGCGGCTGGCCAGAGGATGAGACTCCCCAAACTCCTCACTTTCTTGCTTTGGCACCTGGCTTGGCTGGACCTGGAATTCATCTGCACTGTGTTGGGTGCCCCTGACTTGGGGCAGAGACCCCAGGGGACCAGGCCAGGATTGGCCAAAGCAGAGACCAAGGAGAGGTCCCCCCCGGCCCGGAACATCTTCAGGCCAGGGGGTCACAGCTACGGTGGGGGGGCCACCAATGCTAGGGCAAAGGGAAGCACCGGGCAGACAGGAGGCCTGACACAGCCCAAGAAGGATGAACCCAAAAAGCTACCCCCCAGATCGGGTGGCCCTGAACCCAAGCCAGGACATCCTCCCCAGACAAGGCAGGCTGCAGCACGGACTGTGACTCCAAAAGGACAGCTTCCCGGGGGTAAGGCACCCTCAAAGGCAGGATCTGTCCCCAGCTCCTACCTGCTGAAGAAGGCCAGGGAGCCAGGGCCCCCTCGAGAACCCAAGGAGCCATTCCGCCCGCCCCCCATCACCCCCCATGAATACATGCTCTCGCTGTACAGGACGCTGTCCGATGCTGACAGAAAGGGAGGCAACAGCAGCGTGAAGTTGGAGGCTGGCCTGGCCAACACCATCACCAGCTTTATTGACAAAGGGCAAGGTGAGGGGGTGGGTGGCAGGGGCACTACTAAGAGGGAGGGGCATATGCGTGCATGGAGGAGCTTTTCAGAGCCCGACACTGCCCTGGTGGGAGACAGTGTGTACATCTGGCCCAGGGAGGGCGTCTGGGGACTTGTCTCACAAATACCAGATCCTCGGCTGGCAGCATCCCAGCGCTGGGCATCTAGGGATCACTGAGTCCAATTCCTGCAAGGTGCAGATGGGGGCATTGGAGCTCGGACAGGAGGCAAGTCCTGCCAGTTGGTGGCAGAGTTGGAGACCAGACTCCAAGACTTGGTCAATGAGCCATGCTCTGTACCTGTGTTGCTTGACTCAACTTCCCAAGCTCAGGGTTTTCTCAGATGGCAAAGAGAGAAATGAGTCCTTTGGTGCCCATGGTTCTGCAACTTTGCCCTTAGGCTACAGGGTAGAGGCAGCAGGGTAGGTCAAGATGGAAAATGAGGCATCTTAGAGCCATGGAATGATGTTTAGATCTATGGAGAGGTGGCAGACCTAGGGTTTAATTTACAACCTCGACTTTGGGGTCTCAATTTCCCCATGTGTACACCTATATGGGGGTTGGACAGGGTGGTTGGTAAGAGCCCTTCAAATATGAAACCTTTCTGTCCTGTCTTAACCCTGAAGAGTATGGGCTCCCCTCGCATCTTCCTCTGCCTACCCCATATTTTTGTCCTAGGTTTTCTTCTCAACTTGCTATGGGATCTGAGCAAGTCCCTTCCCCTCTCAGGGCGTCAGTATCTCCCTAGTGTTCAGAGGGAGGTGGCCCTGTGACTGCTAAGGTTGCCCGCAGCTCACGTTCTCTGGTTCTTAGCCCCCGACTCTGGCTGGCAGGGTGGGGGAGGGGTCGAAGAGTGGGAGAGGCTCCTTATTAGAACGGCCTGTAGGGGACTGACAGGGGGTGGGAGGTACTGAGACAGCAGGTCTGGCTGAGGTGGGGGAGGTGGCCTGGCTGCCTGCCCAGCCAGGGAAAGCTGTGACCCTTGGGGGCTCATAAAATAAGTCCTTGTGCCCCCCAGCACTAAGGGAGCTTGGGGAGGGGGAGATGGGGGAATTTAAAGGCCTAATTAGTCACCCTCTAGAGCAATATATGAATGTTGCCCAATGGCAAATTGGTATTTAGGAAGGAGGGAATGCTGATTCAGAGATACTGAGCTCCTCTCTCTCTCTCACTCTTACACATGTAGGGCCTTATATTTATACACACTTGCTGAATCACAAACATGTACACATGTGTGCGCATACCTTCTTACACACATGCATGAAATTATAATGCATCTATACATACCCTTCAAATATTCATATACCCCAATCAAACATACATATGACATATCACTCACATTACATTACCTTTCCTACTCACACATGAACCTGATCACAGTGCAGGACACCTACACAACAATCATTAGACTCGGAGGACAGAAAAATTGGGTAGTAGATAACCTTTACCATAAATTCACTGTGTGACCTTAGTCAAGTCATCTTCATCTCTGTCTCATCTGTAAAATGAGAATACTGAAATCATTACGATATGATGAAAATAGCTCAGGATTGGGTATGAAACTCTAGGCTGGAGTGCCAATTCTGTTTTTTCCTGGCTGGGTGACTTTGAGCAAGTCATCTAACTTCTCTGAGCCTCAGGTCTCTACCCTGAAAAACCAGTGGTAACTTTGACACCCACCCTGCTTCTCTCACAAATGAGATACCATGTTAGATGATGGGTGGGACTGGGATAGGTAGGAGGCAATTAAAAGTCTGGTGAATCTCAGACACACATAGATCATTGACACAAATACCCCGAGTCACTCAAGTCATCCACAGCCACCTCTACAGATAAACACCCCTGTTTGGTTGGCTGTGTAGGAAGCTCTCTCGTTTTGAAAACAGCTCTCAGTGGTTTGAGTCTTGGCTTCTTTCAGAGTAGGGAAGAGGTTACAGAAAGCTCTCTTGAAAGGGTGAGAGCTGGGGCCCTCCCCTGCAGCCTCGAGGTGACTGACTCCTGTGGTAAGATTGCAGGGAATGACTTCTGGGTGTTCTCTCTAGATGACCGAGGTCCTGTGGTCAGGAAGCAGAGGTACGTGTTTGACATTAGTGCCCTGGAGAAGGACGGGCTGCTGGGGGCCGAGCTTCGGATCCTACGGAAGAAGTCCTCAGACAGGGCCAAGCCGGCGGCCCCCGGCGGGCGGACTGCCCAACTGAAGCTGTCCAGCTGCCCCAGCGGCCGGCAGCCGGCAGCCTTGCTGGATGTGCGCTCTGTGCCAGGCCTGGACGGATCTGGCTGGGAGGTGTTCGACATCTGGAAGCTCTTCCGAAACTTTAAGAACTTGGCCCAGCTGTGCCTGGAGCTGGAGGCCTGGGAACGGGGCCGGGCTGTGGACCTCCGTGGCCTGGGCTTTGAGCGGGCTGCCCGGCAGGTCCATGAGAAGGCCCTATTCCTGGTGTTTGGCCGCACCAAGAAACGAGACCTGTTTTTTAATGAGATTAAGGCCCGCTCTGGGCAAGATGATAAGACAGTGTATGAGTACCTTTTCAGCCAGCGGCGGAAACGGCGAGCCCCACTGGCCACTCGCCAAGGGAAGCGACCTACCAAGAACCTTAAAGCTCGCTGCAGTCGGAAGGCGCTGCATGTCAACTTCAAGGACATGGGCTGGGATGACTGGATCATTGCACCCCTTGAGTACGAGGCCTTCCACTGCGAGGGGCTGTGTGAGTTCCCCTTACGCTCCCACTTGGAGCCCACGAACCATGCGGTCATCCAGACCTTGATGAACTCCATGGACCCAGAGTCCACGCCACCCACTTGCTGTGTGCCCACGCGGCTGAGTCCCATCAGCATCCTCTTCATAGATTCTGCCAACAACGTGGTGTACAAGCAGTACGAGGACATGGTTGTGGAGTCTTGTGGCTGCAGGTAGCAGCACTGGCTCTCTGTCTTCCTGGTGGCACAACCCAAAAACCCCTCTCGCTCTCCTGGAATCACGGAGGGGTCAGGAAGCTATAGCCAAGGGCATTTGCTTACTCTCAGAGTGCAACTTGGGCTGCAGGTCCCCTTCCATCTACAAGTCCCCCTGTCTGAGGATTTCTGTCTTTCTGCTGCTCTAACTGGCAGGGACAGGCCCAAGGAGAGACTGTAATTGAAATTGAGACCCAGGAGACACTGTTTTCCAGTGAGACTCAGCCCACGATCTCTCCTTACCTGGGCTTCCTTGGCCTCTGGACTCTCTGGGGAGGTCTGGTGTCATCTCAAGCATCTCTGGGGAGAGCCACAGGTGCCATCTCCTCCTTGAATCACCTTTGTGCCTGGTGACTTTCTGTCCCATGCCGTTTGGGTAAGGGTGGGAGAGAGGGGAGAGCTTGGGTGAGGAGATTAAGGCTGTTAGACTGTTAGATTAAAATGTACATTGATGAGATAAAAAACAAAACTGTGCCTAAAACTGTGGCAAATTTCTTGTTTCCTCTGGGGACCCAGTGAGCCCCTCAAAGAATTACTCACCCAGGGACGGAAGATGAGTTGCCTCATGTATAAACTTGGCTTTCAGGGCCAGGCCCCCACCCCCGCTCCTGGACGCTGAAGCAGAGAGTACAGCTGAGCAGGGCCATTGCTTACCTCTAACCCCATTCCTGTTCCTTCCAAAGGCCTCTGGGTCCTGAGCTCCATCTGCTCCACTGGGGCCTGGCAACAGAGTTAGATTTTCTTTCTGGCATTTCTTAGTCAAGTTGATTGTCTCTGAAATAAATTCCTGAATGGGAGGGAAATTTCATTTCCTTTAAAATCATCCCCACTTCATTCACTAGTATCTGCCCTGTCCCCCAACTACCTTTGTTCTCACAAAATTAACTGGGTACTGTTAAAGGGCCTCTACCTCTCTACTAGGGAATCTGGGCTGCCAGGATCTCTTCCTCCCCTGTGGAGGTGTCTCCTTTTTTGCCACTGTTCCTCGCATGACCTTGTCTGTGGTCCTGCTACCTTCCAGCTTAGCGCCACTACTCGTTACTGTTCACCCATTATTCCTACCTCCTCACCCCAGCTCCAGAAACAGAATTACAGTCCCCTCCCTTTACATTTATGTGTTATATAAATACATAATTTTACGTTAGGTAAATAATCTCCCCTTTCACCCCAGACAAACCGTTGTCAGGCACATCCTTACAATGTTTCCACGTGGCCCAGAGTAAATGCTCTCTTCTTTTTCTCAGAGTCATTGGGGAGGACACAAACTTTCGGGAGGGGAACACAGTCCTCTGGTGGGGACACCTGGGTCTTTAGGCTGAGGGCTCAGGTCCAGGTTCTACCTGGCTGAAGAGATACACAGGGAGGACCTCTGATTTCTACCCAGGGTGCTGCTAAATTGTCCCCACCTCGCTCCAGCTGGGTCTTTGATTCCTGGGGCTCCTAGCCAAAATTGTTTCAACAGCAGGGATTCCTGCCCAGTTATGGGCAGATCTTGTGTCCCTTCCCTCTAGGTCTGAAACTTGGGTTGTCAGGACCTGAACCAAGAGCTCAGAGCAGGCGGCAGCCTACTTTTGAGATGTTTCCTTGGTTTGGAGGCCATTACCTGTCCGTCAGGGACCAGACTGAACCTGGAGCCTAGCCCTCCCTGGACAGGCTTCGTTGTGTTTGGCTGGTGGCAAGAGGTCTGGAAGTAAACACAGGAGCTGCCACAGCAGATAGAGTTCTGGTCTGTGCAAGAGGAGAGTGGGCCTGGAAGGGAGGTGCTGGGGAGACCAGGAGAGAGCTATAGACACAGAGAGCAGTGTAGAAGCAGGTTGGCTCAAATCCCAAGGGCATGAGAGATAGCATGAAGAGGTCGTGGCTGGGGCTGGCGCCCACATGTATTTGTTTCCTGGGCTGTGTGTCCCTGGTTTCTTGGAAAGTTCTGGCAGAACTGAGGCCTCTCTTTTGCCTTTAAACCATCATGTCATCTGAGCTGCAGTGCTCTTTCTGCTGAAGGCTCTAGGAGCTTCCTCTCCCACCTCAACCTGCCCTATAACTCTCTTCCACAAAAGAGCCACTCACGCTGTGATCCCAGTCCTCTTTCCCACCCCAATCATGGTGGGTGGGAACAACCCTTCCATCCTAACCATCCGATCTATTTGACTGCCTCCTTGGAGAGTGCTCTTCTCTGGCCACCTCCCTCCTGCCCCATTCATAGCAAGCTGCACACCTGTATTGTACTTTCTTGCCCTAAAGGGTACAAGGCTTATTTCGTACTTGAGAGTTCACAAATACTCTCCCACCCGTGGCCTCACAGCCCTGCAGGGCTCAAAAAGTTTCGCAGTTTCGAAGTTTTCTGTCATCACTTAGAGGCCCTGGGCAAGTAACTCAATCCCATGAACCTTGGTTTCTTCATTATTAAAAAAATGGAGGGAAAGAATACTTCATAGGGCTGATCATGAGGATTTGAAAGGCCCTCAACACAATAGCTGGCACAGAAGTGGCACTCAGTAGATAGTAACTGTTATCAAATTATTGTGCCTCAAAAAGTCCTAACCAGCAGGCAGGGTAAGGACTGCTACTGCCCGCCCCCATGCCCACTTTTTTCTTTTTGGCCGGGGCTAGGTTTGAACCTGCCACCTCCGGCATATGGGACCGGCGCCCTACTCCTTGAGCCACAGGCGCCGCCCCCATGCCCACTTTTTAACAGCTGAGGAGGCTGATACCCAGGGAGGCAGAGGGGTAAGGCAGGTCTCCAGAAGGTCTCAGTGTTCTTCTTACTGCTCTTCTGGGCCCCTGACTCCCTTGACCCTGGACCTGGCAAGCAGTTGAATCACCTCCCTAGGTCTTGGCTCCCTGGTCTTAAAAGTGTCTCCTTGGGGGACACATAGTGCTGTTGTTTTCTCAGGAGAAACAGCTAAGCAGAGTTTAGGGTAGTGAAAATTGAGAGGTCCATGGGGCGGGAAAGAGGAGAGGCTTCCGGTGCTCTGCTCCCCATATCTTGGCCCATTCCACATCGCTGGCCCCAGGATCACAACAGGAGAATCAACTTTTCTAGGGCTTGGAACACACTATTTTGGGAAGACTTTCAGACTTCATTCTGACTCCACAGCTATTTTCTTTTAGACAGAGTCTTATTCACTTGCCCTAGGGTTGAGTGCTGTGGTGTTATAGCTCACAGCAACCTCAAACTTCTGGGCTCAAGAGATCCTCTTCTCTCAGCCTCCTGAATAGTTGGGACTATAGGAGCCCACCACAGTGCCTGGCTATTTTTTCTTTCTTTCTTTCTTTTTTTGAGAAGGAGTTTCACTTTGCTGCCTTCAGTAAGGTGCTGTGGTGTCCTAGCTCACAGCAACCTCAAACTCTTGGGCTCAAAGCTATTCTCCTGTCTCAGCTTCCCAAGTGACTGGAACTACAGGCGCCTACTACAGCACCAGCTATTTTTTAGAGACGGGGCCTCGCTCTTGCTCAGGCTGGTCTCGAATTCCTGAGCTCAGAAGATCCACTCCCCTCGGCCTCCCAAAGTGCTAGGATTACAAGTGTGAGCCACCACACCCAGCCTGACTCCACAACTATTTCTTCTGATCAGAATACAGATGAGAGGAAGTGTAGTAGGGAAATATCAGTCACACATGCTTGTAAATTAGCAGACCTGGGGGCTTGCACTGGTTCTACCACTTTCCAGTTGAATAACCTTAGGAAAGTTACTTATCACTCTGAGCCTCAGTTTCCCTATCTGTAATAGAGGGATAATATCAAATTTACTGGGCCTAGGATTCAGGAGAGGGGATAATAATTTATTCATTCAATCTTAGATTCAGTTGTTCATTCATTAAATTAATGAATATTTGTTGAGGGTCTACAATGCTCCAGATGTTGTGCTGAGTGTTGAGATATAACCACCACAGTTGTTAATGTCTATCAGGGACTTGTTATGTTCCAGTTACTTGTGCTTAGAACTTTACAGGAGGACTTCTCTTACCTTGCAACGATTCTGACCTCGACATCTATGTATATAAATGGAAGAGGAAATAAAGATCCCAAAGGATGTTAGGATAAGATAGACTGAATCAAAGGAGATAAAATAAGACTGAGAAAACAGTCAAGTTATTCATCTGAATTCATGAGACCAACTGCATAAGGACAGAATGTGAAAAAAATCTGATTTCACAACTTCACAGGGGAAAGAAATTGTGTTGTAGTTGGCTGTGAGCTCAGTGGAGCTAACCAAATACAATATGGCTGCTGAGGCTGGGCGAGGTGGCTCAGGCCTGTAAACCTAGCACTCTGGGAGGCCGAGGCAGGTGGATTGCCTGAGCTCAGTAGTTCAGGACCAGCTTGAGTAAGAGTGAGACCCTGACTCTACTAACAAAAAACAGAAAAACTAGCTGGACATTGTGGTGAGTGCCTTTAGTCCCAGTTACTTGGGGGGCTGAGACAAGAGGATTACTTGAACCCAAGAGTTTGAGGTTGCTGTGAGTTATGACACCATGGCACTCTACCCAGGGCACAGAGTGAGACTCTGTCTAACAAAAACAAAAACAACTTGTACCCTCAATGAATCCCCAACAATAAAAAACAAAAACAAACTATATATATATATTGTGTTTGCCTAAATGCTAACATAGTGTGGCCTTCATTAACAGACGTGTCATGTACAACCTAAGGAAATTGTGGTTCTGCCCTGTTCAGTGATTTTTCTGACTTTTTCATCTAAACTGCAGGGGGAGGAGTGAGGAGGACAGGGTAGTAAGGGGCCTAGAATCAATGTCTTGTGAGCTTCACCTGAAGAAACTAGAGACAGAAAGGAAAAGAAGAAAAATAAGTGGAAGAGCAGGAGGAAAATGATGACTCAGGGAACATGATCACAGCCTTCAGGATTGGAGGCCTATCATGGGTAAGAGAAAAGGATTGATTTGTGTGGCTCCAAAGGACAAATCTACACAAAAGAGAAGTATGGCCATCTGCCATGTATTGATTGGGCAGTCCCTGGTGCAAGGCACGATGCTCAATGTTTTTATCCTTCCTTTGTAAGTGTCCTGTAAGTATATAATCCCCATTTTACATATGAACTACTACACTATATTACTCTTTAGGCAGATTTCAGATGAATTTAAAGGAGAGATTTTTTTTTTTTTCGAGACAGGGTCTTACTACGTCGTCACCCTCAGTAGAGTGCTATGGCATCACAGCTCACAGCAACTCAAACTCTTGGGCTTAAGCAATTCTCTTGCCTCAGCCTCCCAAGTAGCTGAGACTACAGGCGCCCACCACAATGCCTGGCTATTTTTTGGTTGCAGTTGTCATTGTTGCTTGGCAGGCCCATACTGGGCTCAAACCCACCAGCTTCCGTGTATATGGCCGACACCTTACTCACTGAGTTACATGTGCCAAGCTTAGAAGAGAGCTTTTTAAGTCTAAAGATGGAATAGACAAAATACTAAGTTCTCGTGCTGGGTATGGTAGCTTATGCCTGTAATCCTAGCACTCTGGGAGGCTGATGTGGAAGGATCACATGAGCTCAGGAGTTTGAGACCAGCCTGAGCAATGGTAAGACCTAATCTCTACTAAAAATAGAAAAAGTAGCTGGGCATTGTGGTACATGCCTGTGGTTCCAGGAAGCGAAGGCAAGAGGATCACTGGAACCCAGGAGTTTGAGGTTGCTCTGAGCTATGATGCCACCACACTCTACCCAGGTGACAGAGTGAGACTGTCTTTTTTTTTATTATTATTAAATTATAACTGTGTGCATTTATGGGGTATAATGTGCTGATCTGATATACAATGTGCAATGCTTACATCAGACTGATTAACATAATCATCATCTCACTTATTTGTTGTGGTAAGATATTTGTACTCTACTCTTAGTAGTTTTAAAATGTACCAGGCATTGTGCACAATAGGTGAGGTCCCACCAAGTACCCTCCCTCCTCCTGCCCTTCCTCCACCCTCCCCTCTCAAAACTCTGTCTTAAAAGAAACAAAAAACCAAAAACAACTAAGTTCTCTGTGGTTAAGAAGAGCTCAGATAGGGTGGTGTCTGTGGCTCAAGGAGTAGGGCGCCAGCTCCATATACTGGGGGTGGTGAGTTCAAACCTGGCCCCAGCCAAACCAAAAAAATAAATAAATAAATAAAGAAGAGTTTAGATAATTACTTGAGAAACCAGAAAGGGGATTTGATCACAGTTTAGGGCAGTGATTTTTAAATGGTGTGCTATGACTTTTTTTTTTGGGGGGGGGAGACAGTTTCACTATGTTGCCCTTGGTAAAATGTTGTGGCGTCACAGCTCATGGCACCCTCTAACTCTTGGGCTTAAGCGATTCTCTTGCCTCAGCCTCCCAAGTAAGCTGGGACTACAGGCATCCGCCACAATGCCTGGCTATTTTCTTGTTACAGTTGTCATTATTGTGTAGCTGGCCCGGGCCCAGCTCAAACCTTCCAGTGCAGGTGGTTGGCACCATAACCAGCACTGTAACCACTGTGCTAAAGGCTCCAAGCATGAAAATTTTAAAAGATCAATTATTTTCGGGCGGTGCCTGTGGCTCAGTGAGCAGGGCGCCGGCCCCATATACCGAGGGTGGCGGGTTCAAACCTGGCCCCGGCCAAACTGCAACAAAAAAATAGCTGGGCATTGTGGCGGGCGCCTGTAGTCCCAGCTACTCGGGAGACTGAGGCAGGAGAATCGCCTAGGCCCAGGAGTTGGAGGTTGCTGTGAGCTGTGTTACGCCATGGCACTCTACCGAGGGTGATAAAGTGAAACTCTGTCTCTACAAAAAAAAAAAAAAAAAAAGATCAATTATTTTCAAAAGAAGTTCAAGGGCGGCAACTGTGGACCGAAGGAGTAGGGAGCAGGCCCCATATGCCAGAGGTGGCGGGTTCAAACCCAGCCCCGGCCAAAAACTGCAAAACAAAAAAAAAAGTTCAAAGCACAGTAAGTATTTTTTTTTTATTCTTTTTTTTGGATCAGTATAATTTAAGTGTGCTGCAGAAGTTTATGCTGTGAGATTAAAAAGTTGAAAAACACTGGTTTAGGGTAAGAGAAAGTAGCAGTACAGGAGAGGGAAATTGACTAGATAAACACTAAAGTCCCTCTAATCCTGCATATTGAGCGTAAGTTAGAGGTCTGGTGTCAGACTGACAAATGTCAAATTCCAGCTATGCCTCTTACACAAGCCGTGTGACCTTGGGCAAAGTCGCCACATCTTCCTTTCCTCAAATTTCCTCATATGTTAAATGGGGATAAAAATGTTCCTATATCACAGAGCTGTTGAGAGCACTGTATATAATGCATATAAAAAGTCTTTTGGGGCGGCACCTGTGGCTCAAGGAGTAGGGCTCTGGTCCCATATGCCGGAGGTGGCGGGTTCAAACCCAGCCCCGGCCAAAAACCACAAAAAAAAAAAAAAAAAAAAAAAAAGTCTTTTGAACAATGCCTGGCCTATAGTAAGCCCTTGATAAGGTTTATACACTTGCTGATAGTGGGGGAATCAAGATCAACAAACATGAAATATTAAATAATAACATAAGAAGTAAAAAATGGGCTTGGCACCTGTAGTTCAGTGGCTAGGGCACCAGCCACATACACCAGAGCTGGCGGGTACAAGCCCTGCTAAACAGCAATGACAACTACAACAAAAAAATAGCCGGGCGCTGTGGTGGGCACCTGTAGTCCCAGCTACTTGGGAGGCTGAGGCAAGAGAATTGCTTAAGCCCAAGAATTGGAGGTTGCTGTGAGCTGTGACGCCATGGCACTCGTACCAAGGGTGACATAGTGAGACTCTGTCTCAAAAAAAAAAAAAAAAGAAGTAAAGAATAATGTGAGATATACATGCTAGTTTAACTCAGGCAAATAAGAGAAAGAAGGTAATTAAATGCTCAAGTCATAAATGAGGGGAACAATGGAGAAAGATAGTTGGAAGAGTTCATGAAGGATGAGGGGCTTCAGTGGGGTCTTGAAGGTTGAATAAAGCTTGGATGAGGGTCTGTCATAGTTCATTTCCTGTTACTGTAACAGAATACCACAAACTTACTGAACAGATGTTTATTTAGTTCTGGAGGGTCAGAAGTTCACTTGCAACCCTAGCACTCTGGAAGACTGAGGCAGGAGGAGCACTTGAGTTCAGGAGTTTAAGACCAGCTTGAGCAAGAAAGAGACCCCATCTCTACTAAAAAATATAAAAATTATCCAAGTATTGACACCATGGCGTGCATGCCTGGGCAGCAGAGTGAGACTCTGTCTCCCCCCAAAAAATGTGGGGGCAGGGTGCAGTGGCTCACACCTATAATCCTACCACTCTGGGAGGCCGAGGCAGGTGGATTGCCCGAGCTCTTGGGTTCGAGACCAGCCTAAGCCAGAGTGAGGCTCATGTAAGTAATTGGTATGTATGTAGGGGCCACTTTGTAAGAAAAACATTTATCTTTAAATAACACATTCAGCCTGGTGAGATGCACACACTAAGAAAGGAAGGACACAAGATCAGCCGATTTACAGCCCCTTCTCCGGGATTGCTAGCTGATTCCTCTTTTTCTTTTCTTCTTTTTGTTATGGGTGGTAAAAAACCTCTGACAAAATTTACCATCTTAATTTCTTTTTTGAGACAGAGTCTTATTTTGCTGCCCAGGTTAGAGTGTTTAATAATTTTTTCTTTTTATTATTCATTTTTATTTTATTTTGTGCCTGAGCTAGAGTGCAGTGCTCTCATCATAGCTCATTGCATCCTGAAACTCCAGGGCTCAAACTATCCTCCTGCCTCAGCCTCCCAAGTACCTGAGACTAAAGGCACATGCCACCACACCTGGCTAAGTATTGTATTTTTTGTAGAGAGAGGGTTTTGCTGTGGTGTTTAGGCTGACTTCCAACTCCTGGCCTCAAGAGTTCCTGCTGCCTTAGTTCCCTAAGTGCTGGAATTACATGTATGAGCCACCGCGTCTAGTCTGTTTTTAATTTTTATTTTATAGAGACAGGTCTCACTCCATCACTTAGGCTGGGGTGTAGTGGCACAATAATAGCTCACTGTTACCTCAAAGTCCTGGGCTTAAACAATCCTCCCACCTCAGCCTCCTGAGTCCCTGGCATTACAGGCACATAATAGACCTAAAAAAATTTAAAAATTTAAAAATATTTTGCAGAAGTCAGATGCAGCGGTTCACACCTGTAATCCTAGTACTCTGGGAGGCCAAGGCAGGAGGACTCCTTGAGCTCAGGAGTTTGAGACCAGTCTGAGCAAATCGAGACCTCACCTCTACTCAAAATAGAAAAACTAGCTAGGTGGTGGTGTGGGTGCCTGTAGTCTCAGCTACTCAGGAGTCTGAGGTAGGAGGATTGCCTGAAGCCCGGAGTTTGAAGTTGCTGTGAGGCATGCTGATGTCACAGCACTCTACCCTGGGCAACAGAGTGAGTCTCTCGTCTCAAAACAAAAAAAATGTTTATAGCCGGGCGTTGTGGCGGGCGCCTGTAGTCCCAGCTGCTCGGGAGGCTGAGGCAAGAGAATCGCTGAAGCCCAAGAGCTAGAGGTTGCTGTGAGTCCTGTGACATCATGGCACTCTACTGAAGGCGGTAAAAAAAAAATTTTTTTTTGTAGAGATGGAGTGTTGCCATATTGCCTAAGTTGGTCTCAAACTCCTGGCCTTAAGACAGCCTTCTACCTTGGTCACCCAAAGTTTTGGGATTATAGGTGTGAACCACCGTGCTCAGCCCGTCTCAACCATTTTTTAGTGAACAGTTCAACTGTTAACTCTATCCATATTATTGTGCAAGAGAGCTCTAGAACTTTTTCATCTTGCAAAACTGAAACTCTATACCCATTGAACAACAACTCCCATTTCCCTCTCCAGCCAGCCTCTGGCAGCCACTCTTGTACTTTCTATCTCCATGAATTTGACTGCTCACATACCTCATAAATGTGGAATCATGCAGTATTTGTCTTTCTTCTTTCATGTTTTCTCTAAGAAGCCAAGTAAGTTAAATGGGTACATAATGTCACTTCATTGGACTTGTATATTCGTTGAGTGAATGAACAGTAACTATTTTCAAAAGAGCCTATAATCTAATTGTACAAACAGGCATGCAAACAAATAAAACAAATAATTTCCATTTAAAGGCTATGAGAAGGGGGTGAAGGGTGGGGGAGGAAAAAAGCACTATGAGAACACGGAATAGAAAGAAGTTAATTCTGTCAAAGGAAATTAGAAAGGAAGAAAAGAGGAAGTGTCATTTAAATTTTCTTAATTGACAGGCACAAGGTACGAGTATATGGGACATTTCCTGGGTGAAGGACACAACCACATCTTGGACTTTACCTTACAAACATAAGCAATGTAACCTAATCATATGTACCCTCATATCAATCTGAAGTAAAATAGATAAATACATACATTTTCTTAACTGGGATGAGGTCTTACTATATTGCCCGGGCTTGTCTTGAAGTCCTGAGCTCAAAGGATCCTGGATCCTCCCTCCTTCCTAGCCTCCTGAGTAGCTGGGACTACAGGGATGTTACCCTGCTCTGATAACATTTAAATTAGACTTTGGAGAAAGAAGTTTGCCAGATGAAGAAGGAAGATGGAAAGGATGATCTAGGCAGAGGAAACAGCATACACAAAGGCCTTCTTCCAGAAGTTTGATGTAGCAGGATATGTTGTATTTAGGAGAGGAAAGAGAGGTATGGCAAGAAAAGAGGCTATTAATCCCCACTAAGGCTGAAAGAGTTTTTATTTAGCCTCCAGGCAATCTGGAATAGTACTTTGTTTAAAGCAGAGATATTTGTTCTTTTTAAGGAAGATAATGGGGAGGATATGCTGGTTTCCAAAGGCATGGTTCTTTTTGTTTTTTGAGGTAGGATTTAATGCCTGATTGGAAATGGTTTCAACATCTTTGGTACTGTTCGCTCATCCATATTTTGCCATGTTTCAGAATTGACTTAAGGGTCTTATGAGGATATTTAAGACAAGATAAATCAAATGCGAGCCAAGAGAGAAAGAAAACCAGGGGACAAAGGAGAGTCAAGAATAAGGCTAATAGAGTGGTGCCTGTGGCTCAAAGGAGTAGGATGCCAGCCCCATATGCCGGAGGTTCAAGCCCAGCCTTGGCCAAAAACTGCAAAAAAAAAAAAGAATAAGGCTAAAATGCAGATCATAATGTTCTACATCTGTTACAGGCTAGCTGTACATTGAACCCTAAGCTGCCCAATACAATGTAGGAAAATAGGTTATTTACACAGGTCATTGCTTCTGTAGGTTAAGTAACTGCTCAGCAGACATATAGTACAGCCGTTCTAGAACTAATGTAACAGTACCTTCAATTATATTATTACAATAAATGCTAAAATAAGATATTTATAGAGTGGCTTTCCAAATCATAAAGTTGTGATCATTGTGGTAAGGTACAGAGAGAATAGTTCTGTGGAGGCCAAATGTGACACAGTACCCAGCTCTTTGCTGGGTTAGTTGATACAGAGGTCAAGTGCATGGACTGTTCTTCAAAGAGGAACAGACATTAAAACTTTAATCTCATTGGTAAATATTGTCTAATAGTTATAAAAAAGTATATATTCTAGAATAGTTTGGTATAAAGTTCATTTTCTATTTTATGTATTTACTTATTTTTATTTATTTATTTATTTTTTGAGACAGAGTCTCCCTATGTCCCCCTTGGAGGGTTGTGGCTCACAGCAACCTCAAACTCTTGGGCTTAAGCGATTCTCTTGCCTCAGCCTCCCAAGTAGCTGGGACTACAGGCACCCGCCACAACATCTGGCTGTTTTTTTGTTGCAGTTGTCATTGTTGTTTAGCAGGCCCAGGCTGGGCTCCAACCTACCAGCCTCAGTGTATGTGGCTGGCGCCCTACTCACTGAGCTACAGGCGCCGAGCCTAAAGTTCATTTTTTAAAAAAGGTGATTTATGAAATAATCTTTATAAAAAATTTTACATATAGAAATTTACAAATCAGTAAAAATTTTTGTTAGACAATGGCTTTTGGTTTAGAAAATCACAGTGACTTTGAAGGGAGATGAGTATCTTAGGCTTGATTATGTAACACACGGGACTCGGGACTGAGACATTGTCTGCCTTCTCTTTTTCTTTCTGGTTTCCTGTAACAGTTTTTTTTTTTTCCTACAGGGGAAGAATGTATTTCCTTGCCTCTTCCAGGGAGGGATTTTTGATCCCTGGCAGTTATCAGGGAATTAAAGAGGTTTCCTTATTTGAAGCTAAAATTAAAGCAGATTGGATAGTTTTCCCATTTCATACACAATGAAAGCGAGGCAGAGCAAGTCCCAAAATTAGGATCACGTTCATATCTCACCTTACTAAACTGAGAGTGTACACACTGGAAGTCACCTGTGGTGTAATTCTTTATAACCAGCTGAAAAGAGCCCTTTAAGAACTGCAAATCAGAGCCTGTCATTGCTCTGCTTAAAATAAAATGCAAACAATCTTCTTTTTTTTTTTTTTTTGTAGAGACAGAGTCTCACTTTATGGCCCTCGGTAGAGTGCCGTGGCCTCACACAGCTCACAGCAACCTCCAACTCCTAGGCTTAGGCGATTCTCTTGCCTCAGCCTCCTGAGTAGCTGGGACTACAGGTGCCCAACCACAGGGCCCAGCTATTTTTTGGTTGCAGTTCAGCCAGGGCCGGGTTTGAACCTGCCACCCTTGGTATATGGGGCCGGCGCCTTACCAACTGAGCCACAGGTGCCGCCCATGATCAATCTTCTTATCATGGCCTCCAAGGCCTCCAAAATCTGCAGAGTGCCTGCCTCTCAAACCTTCTCTTCCTCTATATTGCATACCTCACTTGCTACATTCCAGCTATGCTGCCCTTGGCTCTCCTTTTTCCTTTAAAATAATCAAGCCAATTCTTACCTCAAGGTCTGCATGTCCTATTCTTTCTCTCTGAAATGTTCTACTCCAGATACCCACATAGTAGAATTGATATAACTTACTGAGCAAGTCAGTTGTATTAATCGTAGTTCAAATGAGAGAAGATGTTAGTGTGATCTAGGAAGAAGGCAGTGGAGGTTGAAGAAGAGCAGACAGAATTCATATGTATTAAGAGATGGAACTGGGCGGTGCTTGTGGCTCAGTGAGTGGGCCCAGCTCCGGTCAAACTGCAAAAAAAAAAAAAAAAAAAAAAAAGAGATGGAACTGGCAGGACTTGGGGAGTGTTGGGATGGAGAGACTAAGGGAGAAGCAAAGTTAAGTGTGAGTCTTATGGATTTTTTTGCTTGGGTAATTAGAGGAATGGTGTGCTAATCAACAACAACAACAACAAGAGGAATCCAGGAAGTGAAACAGATTTTGAGAGGAAGATGTTGAATTTAGTTTTAGATACGTTTGAAGAGGTCTTAAGAGATTAGCTTTAAATAGCAAAAGTAGCAATTCTTCTGTGAAATGAGAAAAAGAAAGGGAAAATAAGCGCACAGGATAGAAGCAGGTTTGTTGGTTTAGTGATGGGAAGTTGAGTGTCCTTTTGATGTCTTCTAATTTCTTTTCTCTCTGTGAAGCAGGATGTGAGGTCAACTGTTGAGAGGTTAGAGTCAAGGTCTCAGGAGTAAGGAAATCGTTCCTATTATGGGTTGAACCATGTCCCCCCAAAAGATATGTTGACATCCTAACTCTTGGTAGCTGTGAATATAATCTTATTGGAAAATAGGATCTTTGCAAATGTAATCAAATTAAGATGAGGTCATTATGCAATGTGACTGAAGTCCAATAGGAAGAGCAGCGACATGGGTGGTGCCTGTGGCTCAAGGAATAGGGTGCTGGCCCCATATACCACCCCATATACCGGAGGTGGCAGGTTCAAACCCGGCCCCAGCCAAAAACTGCAAAAAAATAAAAATAAAAAAAGAAGAGCAGAGATGGCTCAGCGCCTGTAGCTCAAGCAGCTAAGGCACCAGCCACATACACCAGAGCAGGTTCGAATCCAGACTGGGCCTGACAAACAAAAATGACAACCAAAAAATAGCCGGGCATGTGGCAGACATCTGTAGTCCCAGCTACTTGGGAGGCTGAGGCAAGAGAATCGCTTAAGTCCAGGAGTTGGAGGTTGCTGTGAGATATGATGCCATGGCACTCTACCCAAGGTGACAGAGCCACAAACAGGCACACAGGGAAAATGCTATCTGATGACAGAGGTAGACACTGGAGTTATGCAGCTCAGAAAAACTGAGGCAGGAGGATTGCTTGAGCTAGGAATTCAAGGTTGCTGTGAACTATTATGACACCAAGGCACTCTATCTAGGGTGACAGAGTGAGACTTTGTGTCTAAAAAAAAAAAAAGGTTGAAAACCATATTTAGTGGTAACAATATGCATTTTGCATAATGTTCTTCAATATTAGTCAAGAATCTATTGGACACTATCTTATATATAAAAAAATCAAGATGCAGGCATGGAATAAATGGACAATTGCAAGGTTGAGGTCTTCCTTGGTGGACAAGATAGAAAGACATTTGAGCAAGGGAGTTAATATTGGCAAGAGAGCAATTAAAATGATAGATCACATGATCTGAGCTACATAGGAGAAGTAAAGATGGGGTTGATAGACTATAAAGAGAAGAGTTAAAAGGCGGAGGTCTCAGTGGGGGTAGAATGACAGGGGTACTAGAAGTAATGAATGAAAACTGAAAGAACAGGGTGGTGAGAACACAGAATACGATAAATTAAAACAATTCTGGCAATGAGGTCCAACAACTGGCCCTGGGAGTTGGTGGCTGGACACTTCATAGAAATGAAATCACCTGGTACATGCTTCTTGTGACTGTCTTTTTTCACTTACATGTTTTGGAGGGTTGTCCGCGTGGTAGCATGTATCAGAACTCCATTCCTTCTCACTGCTGAGTAATAACTTGTTGTCTGGATGTGCCCTGTTTTATATATCTTCTCATCAGCTGATGGACATTTAGTTTGTTTCCACTTTTTGGCTAGTATGAATAATGCTGTGATGAACAATTACATATAAATTTTTGTTTTAATTTCTTTTGGATACCAATAGTAACAGAATCACTGAATCATAATAAAACTCTATTTAACATTCTGAGGAACAGCCAGACTGTTTCCAATGCAGTTGCACCATTTTGCACTTCCACTAGAAATATGAGGGATCCACTTTCTCCACATCCTTGCCATCACTTTGCTTCAACATGGTCATCTAAAAGATGTGAAGAGGTATCTCATCGTGTGTGTGTGTTGTGTGTGTGTTTGCATTCCCTAATGACTAATGATGCTGATCATCTTTTTATTTGCTTATTGGCTATTTGTATACCTTTTTTGGAGAAATGTCTATTCACATCCTTTGCTTTTTTTTTTTATTTTTAGAGATGCAGTCTCACGCTGTTACCCAAGCCAGAGAACAGTGGCCCAAACACAGCTCACTGCAACCTGGAATGCATGGGCTCAAGTCTTCCTCCTGCCTGAGCTTCCCGCATAGCTGGAACTATAGAAGCATGGCACCCCTCCTGTTTAATTTAAAAGTAATTTTTTTGGTAGAGACAGGGTCTCACTGTGCTGCCCAGACTGGTTTCTAACTACTGACCTCAAGTAACCCTCTTCACTGTGACCTACCCAAGTGCTGGGATTACAGGCATGAGCCATCATGCCTGGCTCTCCCATTTTTAATAAGGTATTTATTTTCTTCTTCTTCTTTTTTTTTTTTTTGAGACAGAGCCTCAAGCTGTCACCCTGGATAGAGTGCTGTGGCATCATAGTTCACAGCAACCTCCAACTCCTGGGCTCAAGCGATATTTTCTTATTATTGAGTTGTAAAAGTTCTCCATATTTTCTGGATACAAGTCTCTTATTAGATATATGATTTGAAAATACTCCCTCATTTTCTGTGTCTTTTCAGTTTTTTATGGTGTCTTTTGCAACACAAAAGTTTAAAATTTTGATGTAGTTCAATTTATCTATTTTTTTGTGTGGGTGTCATCTGTGCTTTTGGTGTCATATCTAAGAAGGCTTTACCTAACACAAGGCCATGAAGAATTACTCCTATGTTTTCTTCTAAGTTTTATAGATTAGCTCTTACTTTTAGATCCATGGTCCATTTTTAGTTAGCTAGCCTGCCTGCCTGCCTGCCTTCCTTCCCTCCTTCCCTTCCTCCTTCTTTCCTTCGTTCCTTCCTGTCATCTGGGCTAGAATACAATTTTGTCATACAGCTCACTGCAACCTCCAGCTCCTGGACTCAAGCGGCTCTCCTGCTTCAGCCTCCTGAATAGCTGGGATCACAGACCCACACCACCAGGCCTGGCTAAGCCCATTTTTAATCTTCTATATAGTGTGAGGTAGGAGTCCAATTTCATTGTCTTTTTATTTTTTTAGAAACAGAGTCTTTCTCTGTCACTCAGGCTAGCTAGTTAGTGCAACGGCATCATCGTAGCTCATCGCTACCTCAAACTCCTGAGTAATCTTCCTGCTTCAGCCCTCCTTCCCTCCAGTAGCTAGAACTATAGGCATGGGCTATCATGCTCTACTAATATTTCTTTTCTTTTCTTTTTTTTTGAGGCCGAGTTTCAGTATGTCGCCCTCGGTAGAGTGCTGTGAAGTCACAGCTCACAGCAAACTCAAACTCTTGGGCTTAAGTGATTCTCTTGCCTCAGCCTCCTGAGTAGCTGGGACTACAGGAGCCCACCACGACGCCTGGCTATTTTTGGTTGCAGCTGTCATTGTTGTTTAGTAGTCCTGGGCTGGGTTCGAACCCACCAGCCCTGGTGTATGTGGCTGGCACCTCAACCACTGAGTTACTGGTGCTGAACCCTTCTTTTCTTCTTTGACAACACCAAGCATTCTCCCATAGCCTTTGTAGGCTGGGCATGGTGGCTCACTCCTGTAATCCTATCAATCTGGGAGGCTGAGGTGGGTGGATTGCCTCAGCTCTTGAGTTTGAGACCAGCCTGAGCCAGAGTGAGACCTCCATTTCTAAAAATAGCCAGGCACTGTGGCGGGAGCCGATAGTCCTAGCTACTTGGGAGGCTGAGACAAGAGAATCACTTAAACCCAAGAGTTTGAGGTTGCTGTGAGCTAAAAGTGAGACTCAGTCTCTCTCTCTCTCTCTCTCTCACACACACACAAAAGAACTATTGAAGCCTTTGTACTTGGCATTCTGTCTATCATATTCTTTTCCAAGATACTTACACTTCCGGGTATTTTGTCAAAATTCAGTGAGACCTTGCCTGACCATACTATCGAAAACACCACTTCACCCTATCAGTTTTTTTATTCTCCTCCTGTTTAGCATTTACCATTACCTGACATTAGATTATTTATATTTATTTGCTGCTTGCTTGTTTCCCTTCAGTGGGACATAAACCCACGAAGGTAAGAACTTTGGTTTATTTTGTACTGAATGGCTAAGTTTCAATGTGGGGCCTATAAAGAAGGGTAAGAAGTTTTGCCAGGCATGGTGGCTCCCTCCTGTAATCCTCCACTCTGGGAGGCTGAGGCGAGTAGATAACTTGAGCTCTGGAGTTCAAGACCATCCTGAGCAAGAGTGAGACTCCCTTCTCTACTAACAATAGAAAAAGTAGCCAGACCTTGTGATGAGCACCTTTAGTTCCAGCCACTCAGGAGGCTGAGGCAAGAGGATCACTTAAGCCCAGGAGTTTGAGGTTGCTGTGAGCTATGATGCGATGGCACTCTACCCAGGGTGACAGAATGAGACTCATATGTTGCCTTATACAGAGTCAAGAAACAAACAAAATACAACAAACAAACAAACACAAAAAAGAAGGGTGAGAAATCTGATGGGTAGAGGCAGCATAAAGAGAAAGATGAAACTCAGAGAGGCAGGGCGGCACCTGTGGCTCAAAGGAGTAGGGCGTCAGACCCATATGCAGGAGGTGGCAGGTTCAAACCCAGCCCCAGCCAAAATCTGCAAACAAACAAACAAAAAAACAAAACAAAGAAACTCAGAGAGGCAGAGAAAGCTTTGGAAAAACAGTGGGGACTGTTGAGGCCTCAGGCTGAGTGTTTAGGGGACAAGGAACCCTTGTAGTGAAAAGAAGCTGGGCAACGTTGGGAGGTGAGGTTAAGGAGTGTGGGTAGGAGCGCTGTGAGATGCCTTGGAACCTGTGAGCAACAAAGTTGTCTACACTGACAGCCTGTTCCCAGGAAGTTCCCCTACCTTCGGTTTTAACTGAAACCTGGTCTTACTTTTTGAATATTATTTCCCTTGTAGCCCTCTCTGAAATGTTGCTTGTTACCATTCTATACCCTGTGTGTGTTAAGACTGGGAGGTGGAGTCTTCTTGCACTTGCTTTCCAATACCACTTTCAAGGTATTACTCCTCTATCTGCTGCTCCTGTAAGGCTCATGTTATGTGTTCATCTTATTCCCAACCTGAATAAGAGGAACACGCTTTGTTTATATTTATTTATTTAGACAAAGTTTCACTGCATCGTCCCAGATAGAGTGCTGTGGCATCCCTGCTCACAGCAACCTCAAACTCTTGGGCTCAAGCAATTGTCTTGCCTCAACCTCCCATGTAGCTGGGACTACAGACACCTGCCACAACACCCAGCTATTTTTTTTTTTTTTTTTTTGGTTTTTGGCTGGGGCTGGGTTTGAACCCAGCACCTCCAGCATATGGGACCGGCGCCCTACCCCTTGAGCCACAGGCGCCGCCCAACACCCAGCTATTTTTAGAGATGCGCTCTTGCTCTAACTCAGGCTGGTCTTGAACCCGTGAGCAGTCTCGGCTTTCCAGAATGCTGGGACTGTAGGCGTGAGCCACCGCCGCTGGCCCAGTTGAAACTTTCTTGATAATATCATCACCTCTTATGCTCTGATGTCATCCATTACTGACCTGGAATAGCTCTAATCCTTTATTGAATCCAACTACAGTTCTCTCCCAAGACAGCAAAGGATTTTGGAGAAAAATCACGCATAAGTGGATTGGTGTCATTAAAATTTTCACTCTTAATAAGAATGTTCATAGAAATATTGGTTATACTAACAAAAATGGAATTAAGCTCTCTGTATCATGGTATAGTCATGTGTGAATAGATGTTAAAATGAACTGACTTTGTATAAGGCAACATATGTAGAATAAAAAAAAAAAAAACGCTACTTGGGAGGCTGAGGCAAGAGAATCGCCTAAGCCCAGGAGTTGGAGGTTGCTGTGAGCTGTGATGCCATAGCATTCTACAGAGGGCAATAAAGTGAGACTCTGTCTCTACGAAAAAAAAAAAAAAGTTGAGTAAAAAAAGGAAGCAGCAAAGAAATAAGTATTTTGACAATAAAGTAGAACTCCTCCCTCACCAAAATGATATATTTTCTAAGGGAACAAACACGTATACATACATTAAAGCATTTGAAAAGGCCTTTTAGAGAGGGTGGAAGGAAATGGGATTCGAGGCAGTGATAAAAGGGAATTTAGGTTTATCTGTAATGTGCTAATTTTTAGAAAAGATGAGGTAATCATCTAACACTCATTAATTTAAAATTAATTAGTAAATTAGAATTTAAAAAGTGAAGATTTTCAACTTCAACTAGGTCCTCCATTTTCCCTGGGCTCTCTTTTCTTTTGTTATTTGTTAAACTTTAAACTTTCTCTACTTTCCTAAACTACCATCCTATGCCATCTGCAGGGTAGAACAACTCAGCCCCCTAGAAAATGAAGCCATCAGAGATTTCCTTTCTGAAACTACGTATCAATTCTTCAATTCTTCTCCAACATCTTTTATTTTTATTTTTTTTTTGAGACAGAGTCTCACTCTGTCACCCTCGGTAGAGTGCTATGGCGTCCACAGCTCACAGCAACCTCAAACTTTTGGGCTCAAGAGATTCTTTGTGTCAGCCTCTCAAGTAGCTGGGACTACAGGCTCTCGCCTCATGGCCCAGCTATTTTTTGTTGCAGTCGTCATTGTTGGTTAGCTGGCCCAGGCCGGGTTCAAACCCGCCACCTTCTATGTATGTGGCTGGTGCTGTAACCACTGTGCTATGGGCGCCGGGCCATCTCCAACATCTTAATCTATTGTCTTTTGTATGGGTAACTGTCTTGGTCTTATTTACACAGTTTTTGAGTCACATTTGTGTCTTGAATTTAATTAAGTAGGATGTTTCTCTTATCCCCTTTTAAATATGTGATGCCAGTTGTCCTAACTTATGTATAGTAGCAGTACCACCACCCACTGGTTTGCACAAAATATCTTCATTCAGGCTTGTAAAATCCTTCAAATGGAAGATTAATGAGGAACGGCTTCATATTCTGTATAAAAACAAAAATAAATTTATATACTAAAACATAAGTGTTAGCAGACCTTTAGTCTACTAGTTGGTCTTCTATTTTCACATAACCCTCCTTGATCCATTTTACCTATAGCAGTCAAAATCAACTTCTTAAACATGAATTAGCTATCCCTCCCTGCTCAATATTCTTCCATGGGTTCCTTCTATCCTTTAAGTAAAATCTAGACTTGATCTTTAAATCTTTGGATTATTTAGCCTCTGTCCATCTCTTTAGATTATCTTTTAAATTAATTAATATTAATTTCAAGACCTGGTCTTCTCTGAATTTTTGAAATATATATTTGTCTTTCCCATCTCAGGATTCTTGTCCTGGAATCTTCCTTCCCTCTCCCAATCCTCAATATTTGCTGATGGAATAGTGTATGTATAGGCACATAGCCAATGGAACAGAACAGAGAGTACAGAAATAAATATGTGCTCATGATCAATTGATTTCCAACAAAGATGCAAAGAACACACAATTGGGAAAGGACAGTTGCTTCAATAAATAGTACTAAACAACTGAACAGCTACATGTGGAAGAATGAAATCAAACTTTTAGGCTGGGTGTGGTGGCTCACACCTGTGATCCTAACGCTCTAGGAGGCCTAGGTGGATGGATTACTTAAGCTTAGGAGTTCAAGCCCAGCCTGAACAAGAGCAAGACCTTGTCTCTACTAAATATAGAAAAACTAGCCCGGCACTGTGTTGGGCACCTATAGTTCCAGCTACTTGGGAGGCTGAGACAAGAGGATTGCCTACGTCCAAAGTTTGAAGTTGCTGTGAGCTGTGACTCCAGGGCATTCTACCCAGGGCTACAGAGAAAGACTGTTTCAAAAAAAAAAAAAAGAAGAAATCAAACTTGAACTATTCAGTATATTAGACCATACACAAAACTCAACTCCAGGGCGGCGTCTGTGGCTCAGTCGGTAAGGTGCCGGCCCCATATACCGAGGGTGGCGGGTTCAAACCCAGCCCCGGCCAAACTGCAACCAAAAAATAGCCGGGCGTTGTGGCGGGCGCCTGTAGTCCCAGCTACTCAGGAGGCTGAGGCAAGAGAATCGCTTAGGCCCAGGAGTTGGAGGTTGCTGTGAGCTGGGTGAGGCCACAGCACTCTACCCAGGGCCATAAAGTGAGACTCTGTCTCTACAAAAAAAAAAAAAAAAAAAAAAACTCAACTCCAAATAAATTGAAGACTTAAATGTAAGACCTGAAACCATACAACTACCATAAAAGTAGGGAAAAATCTCCATAACGTCGGTTTAGGCAATGATTTTTTTGGATGCGACTGCAAAAGCACAGGCAACAAAGGCAAAAATAGACAAATGAGATTACATTAAACTAATAAGCTTCTGCATAGCGAAAGAAACAACCAGCAGAGTGAAGACACAATCTATAGAATGGGAGTAAATAGTTGCAAATCATACATCTAAGGGGTTAATATCCAAAATATACATTATATAAGGAATGCAAACAATTCAATAGCCCCCCCCCCAAAAAAAATCCAATTAAAAAATGGGCAAAGGGATTGGGTGCTGTGGCTCATGCCTACAATCCCAGAAATCTGGGAGGGTAAAGGGGAGGTTTTCTTGAGGTGAGGATTTTAAGATTAGCCTGGGCAGTGAGTAGGGCGCCAGCCCCATACACCGAGGGTGGCAGGTTCAAACCCGGCCCCTGCCAAACTGCAACAAAAAACAGCCCAGCATTGTGGCGGGTGCCTGTAGTCCCACCTACTCGGGAGGCTGAGGCAAGAGAATCGCCTAAGCCCAAAACCTGGAGGTTGCTATGAGCTGTATGATGCCGTGGCACTCTACCGTGGGCAATAAAGTGAGACTCTGTCTCCAAAAAAAAAAAAAAAAAAAAAAGATTAGCCTGGGCAATATAGCAAGACCCTGTCACTACAAAAAGTACAAAAATTAGCCAGGTGTGATGGTGCATACCTGTAATTCTAGCTGCTTGGGAGGCAGAGGCAGAGGGAGAAGGATCAATTGAGCTCAGAATTCTAGGTCACGCTGAGCTCTGATTAGGCTACTGCACTCCAGCCTGGGTTGTCAGAGTGAGCCCGCTCACTTATATGTGGAATCTAAAAAAGCTGAGCTTTTCAGAAGTAGAGAGTAGAAAGGTGGTTACTGGGAGATGGGGAGAGCATTGGAGAGATGTTGGTCAAAGGATACAAAATTTCAGTTAGATGGGAGGAATAAGTTCAAGAGATCTATTGTACACCATGGTGATTATAGTCAATAACAATGTATTGAAAATCGCTTGGAGAGTAGCTTTTAAGGGTTCTCATCACAAAAATAAGTCTGTGAGATAATGCAAATGTTAATTAGCTTTATTTAGTCATTCCATCAAGTACATGTTTCAAAACATGTATACAATATACACAATTTTGTCAATTACTAAAAGTAAATTTTACAAAAGGGTGCAGTGGCTCATATCTAATGATATAATAGCTACTTGGGAGGCAGAGGCAGGAGGATGGCTTCAGGCTAAGAGTTGAAGTCCAGCCTGGGCCACATAGTAAGACCTAATCTCCAGTCTCCAGAAAAAATGAAAAAAAAAATAGCCTGACCTGGTGGCACACTTGTAGTCCCATGTACTAGGGTTAGGTAGGAGGACTGCTTGAGCGCAGGAGTTTGTGGTTGTAGTGAACTATGATGGTGCCACTGCATTCAGGCCAAAAACATGTTTGAAGTCCCTTCCCATGGCTAGCTCCTCCTCATCCTTTAGATCATCTTCCATGTCACTTCTGTCTAAAGCAGGTCCTCGTGTTATTCTCTAGCTTAGCTATTTATTGGTCATTTCCTTCATGGCACTTACCACAGTTTTTATTTTTCCACTAATTTATTAGACTTTCCTATGCCTCCCTCACCAATCTGAGAGCTTCAGGAAGCCAGGATCCACACCTGACTTGTGTCCAGTATATAGTTAATACTCAGTGGGTCTTTGTTGACTGAGTGAAAGGACGGACGTCCTTCAACATCCTGCCCCTCTGCTCCCAGTCAACGCTCAGAGCTTCCTCACCTTCTCTACTTCTCTTGGTATACAATGGAAAAAGAGTTCTCTACCAAGGTCATTCTTTCCCACTTTCTCAGTAGATTCCTTGGAACCTTGATTGTTTCTTTCGTGACCTCATCTTGGCTAACCTTTTCCTATCAATATTCAAAGATGTTCCCATTAAATAACCAACCAACCACAAACTCCTCCAATTCCTTTCTTTTACCAGGTATGTTACCGCCTTCTTCCTTTGATTTTCAGGACTCGCTGTCTCCTTGGTTCCTCCATAGCAGACTCCTTCTTAGGCTTTTTCAACATTGGGATTTCCCCAAGTCCTGTTCTTTGCCCCTCCATTGAAAAGGGGGAGTCATTAGGGAGGAGTCTGTGAAAGAGGGAATGAGGAGTTAGGCTGGATTGAGGAGGTGGTAGGGGTGAGGGGAGCAAGGGATATGAAAAGCCCAGTAGTGGACGTGGAGGACTTGAGGCACTGTGACGCGGGGACCGGGAGAGATGTGACCGCACAAAGGCGCGCGCCAGGGAACCACAGCCCCGCTCACGGCGCAGGAAGCGCGCGCGTGCGCGGAGCAGCCTCTGCGCGCCTGCGCAGCCCTCGTCCGGCTCCCGCCAGCAGAAGGAAGACTAACTGGAGGGGTGGTGGCCTCCGGGACTCCGGAAGCCCACCTTTCACCCGGAAATGATTGTTAAGGAATATGGCGCTGCTGGTGAGAGTCCTTGTGAGTGAAGGAGTAATTTTCTACCGTCGTCCGCTGGGTCCCGGGTTGGAATCCGAGAGGGGGATGGGTGTGTGTGGGAGACATTGGAAGAGCAGGCTGCGCGGCCGCCTTTCCTTAGGGAAACTGAGGCAGCTTCTGAGCTCTTCCCTACTCCCGTTTTGGCCTTGGCTTCCCATCTTTCCAAGAGGGGGAGAGTGACACCTGATCTTTATCTGATGGGATTGGCTTTCCCTCAGTCATCACCCGTAACTGTTCTCCCTCAGGGAGAGAGGAGCATATGGGGCACTGATTGGAGTTTCAGGAGACCTGAGTTCTAGTTTAAGCCTGTCACTGATGCACAGTGGGACCTTGGGCAAGTCACCTTTGGGCTTCAGTGACCCCATGTGAAAAATAAGGACATTTATTTCTGGCAGCCCCTTTGTATTCCGAGGTTCTGTGCACTTTGTTTCAGAGATCATGAATCAATTCCTAACTACAGTTAAGTGGAATATAGAGTTTTAGATTGTAAATTGCGCGAGAATTGGGGTCATACTGTCGTTTTCACTTTGCCTAGCTCAGTGTCTGGCATAGCATAGGTATCCAGTAAATGCGTATGCTTACTGAATGAATGAAATAGGAAGAACTACTAGATCCTTTAGCATCCATATGTGAAACTGCACCTCTTGAGATTCAGTCCTCATCCTTCTAGCATACTCTTTCCTTTAAGGATTAAAGGAGAAAGAAATTAGTAGCAGAAAAAAAGCTTAGGAGGATACAGAGCTTAATTTTTTTTTTTTTTTTTTTGAGACAGTCTCCTTCTGTCATCCTAGCTAGAGTGCTGGACGTCATCATAGCTCACACTAACTTCACTCTCTTGATCTCAAAAGATCTTGCCTCCCACTCCGGAGTAGTTGGGACTACAGGTGCCCACCACAACCCCGATTAGGTTTTCTATTTTTATAAAGAGATCTATTTTAGGAGAGAGGTCTCACTCTTGCTTAGGCTAGTTTTGAACTCCTGAGATCAAACAGTCCACCCATTTCAGCCTCCCAGAGGGCTAGGATTACAGTGCGGTGAGCCACCACACCCCACCGGGCCCAGACGTTAATTCTTAATCATAGAGGGATTGGAGAGTTTATAATTTTATCAAGTCTTACTGAGACCCCATCTATACAAAAAATAAGAATGTTAACTAGACTCGGTGGCTTATGGTAGAGTCTCAGCTACTTCGAAGGCTTGAGCCCAGGAGTTTGAGGCTGTAGTGAGTTATGATGACACCACTGAACTTCAGACTGGGTGACAGAGTGAGACCCTGTCTCAAAAACTGGCTTGGGCAGCACCTGTGGCTCATGGAGTAGGGCGCTGGCCCCATAGGCTGAGGGTGGTGGGTTCAAGCCCAGACCTCAATCAAACTGCAACAACAACAGATAAAATAAAATAAAAATAAAAAATGTTAAAAAAAAAGATACATGACTGCCTCAAAAGAAAAAAAAAAAAACTGGCTCAAGGGCATTTTTCTTTTTTTTTTTGAGACAGAATCTCACTGTGTTGCCCTGAGTAGAGTCCTATGGCGTCACAGCTCACAGCAACTTCAAATTCTTGGGCTCAAGCGATTCTCTGGCCTCAGCCTCCCAAGTAGCTGGGACTACAGATGCCCGCCACAACACCTGGCTATTTTTTGGTTGTTGATGTTGCAGTTGTTTATCTGGCCCAGGCTGGGTTGGAACCTACCACCCTCAGTGTATGTGGCTGGCACCGTAACCACTGTACTACGGGCGCCAAGCCAAGGGCATTGCTTTTCATAGCAGATGTGGACTGTTCTTGCTTTTGGGTACCATTTGAGTTGTTTTTAGTCTTTTTATATATGGCTTACAGAGACCATGATTTTACTTCTTTTTGTTTTTTTTTCTTAGAGACAAGGTCTCACTTTATCACCCTCGGTAAAGTGCTATGACATCACAGCTCACAGCAACCTCCAACTCCTGGGTTTAGGTGATTCTCTTGCCTCAGCCTCCCCAGTAGCTGGGACTACAGGCGCTTGCCACAATGCCCAGCTATTTTTTTTGTTGCGGTTTGGCTGGGGCTGGGTTTGAACCCACCACCATTGGTATATGGGCCCGCACCCTGCTCACTGAGCCACAGGCGCTGCCCCATGATTTTACTTCTTGTATTCCTTGCCATCCTAGCAAAGTGTAGTACCCTCCATTGCTGTTCAATAAATATATGCTTAAAGAATAGTTTCCTAAGGGCGGTGCCTGTGGCTCAGTGAGTAGGGCACCGGCCCCATATACCGAGGGTGGCGGGTTCAAACCCGGCCCCGGCCAAACTGCAACAAAAAATAGCCGGGCGTTGTGGCGGGCGCCTGTAGTCCCAGCTACTCGGGAGGCTGAGGCAGGAGAATCGCTTAAGCCCAGGAGTTGGAGGTTGCTGTGAGCTGTGTGAGGCCATGGCACTCTACCGAGGGCCATAAAGTGAGACTCTGTCTCTACAAAAAAAAAAAAAAAAGAATAGTTTCCTAAAACCTAAAGAAAGATTCACCTGGTGAAATAATTGTTGATTCCGTATCTGAGGACTTCTGGGGGAAATCGCAGCTAGGATGTTCTAAATTACTTAGTTTTTAAGATGCATATTTGGGGGAAAAGATGAAAAATTTATTGTGCTGAGACCTGGAATGAACACCTTGATTTGTCTTGGAAAGTAGTGGCTATCACAGCTATTTTAAATATTCTTACCCTTGCATGTAAACAGTTGCAGATTCTTTCTTCCTAGTGGCAGCATCCCATGGATGCCACCTCACCCTCAACCTTCTATTAGTTTGATCTTTCTTTTTCATATTTATCTTTTTTGGTACAATTCAAGTTTTGATAAGGAAAATCGGCTTGGTGCTGTAGCTCAGCGGCTAGGGTGCCAGCCACATACACTGGAGCTGGCAGGTTTGGACTCAGCCTGGGCCTGCCAAACAACAAGACAACTACAACCAAAAAATAGCTGGGCGTTGTGGCGGGCGCCTGTATTTTCAGCTACTTGGGAGGCTGAGGCAAGAGAATTGCTTAAGCCCAAGAGTTTGGAGTTGCTGTGAGCTGTGACGCCATGGCACTCTACTGACGGCGACATAGTAAGACTCTGTCTCAAAAAAAAAGAAAATAAATTTTTAATTGATAGGGAAAATCACTTTCACTTTTTACTGTTATTCCCTGAAGTCTTCTTATCGTACATTATAATGTATATTACAATGTGTGTTAAACATTGGGAACTCCCTTAGCACTAATTCAGAGTGGCAGGAAACACAAAAGTAGTAGATATTTATTATCATCCAATCTGAAGAACCATTTGGGCTAGGCACTGTAAGGAGTTCACACATACAGAAAAGTATACCTGTCTAGGAGTCTGAAGAGCCTTGGTTGAAAGCTTACTGTTTACTTTAGGTGTGACCTTGAATAAGTCATCTAAATTATGTTAGAGTCTCAGATTTTCTTAATCAGAGGTTGCTAGGGATGATGAAAGAATGAACTGGTATGTTTCAGTGTTTTTTCCCCCTTTTTAATTCAGCAGCTATTTTGAGTGCTGGTGCTTACATTCTAGGAACTGTGCAATGCAATGAGTGTGGAGAAAATAAATCCTAGGCCGGGTGCAGCAGCTCACACCTGTAATCCTAGCACCCAGCTGAGGTACGTAGATTACTTGAACTCACAAGTTTGAGATCAGCCTGAGCAAGATTGAGATCCCATCTCTACTAAAAATGGAAAAAGTAGCCAGGCATCGTGGCTGGTGCCTGTAGTCTCAGCTGGTCAGGAGGCTGATCCAAGAGGATTGCTTGAGCCTAATAGACTAAGGTTGCTGTGAGCAATGATGATGCTGCAGTACTCTAGCCAGGGTGACAGAGTGAGACTCTGTCTCAATAAAAAAAGAAAATAAAGTCTTGCTCTCACATTTGTAATCTAATAGGAGAGATAGAAAATAAAATCTGAAAAACCAACACTGCAATGAAAATACTGAACATAGTCATCACTCCCAAAAGTGATCATAGCTCACTGTAACTTTGAACTCCTGGGCTCAAATGATCCTCCTCTTGCCTTAGTCTCCTGAGTAGTTAGGACTACAGCCATCTGCCACTAGTCCTGGCTAATTTTCCTATTTTGGGGGTCTTGCTTTGTTGCCCAGGTTGTCTTGAACTCCTGACCTCAAGCAGTTCTCCCATATTGGCCTTCTAAAATGCTGGGATTATAAGTGTGGGCCACTGTGCCTGGCCTCTCCTTTAATTTTTAAGTTGAAGTTTAAAAAATTTATTTTAAAATTATAAAAAAATTAAAAATATAATAAATACTGTATACTTACTACTAGATTTTTGTTTTAATAGCTCCTTTTAGCAGTTGTGGATGGATCGACCAAAGGGGGCTCAGAGAGTCCCCAAGGCTAGTTGGAAGCTACTTGCATAATCTTATTTTTCATTGTTTTGAGACAGAGTTTCACTTTGTTGCCCTTGGTAGAGTACTGTGGCAGTGTTATAGCTCACAGTGACCTCAAACTCTTGGGCTCAAGTGATCCTCTTGTCCCAGCCTCCCAAGTAGCTGGGACTATAGGCACCCACCACAAATCCCAGCTATTTTTAGAGACAGGGTCTTGATCTTGCGCAGGCTGATCTTGAACTCCTGAGCTCAGGCAATCCACCTGCCTTGGCCTCCCAGTGTGCTAGGATTACAGGTGTGAGCCATAGCACCCAGCCTAGTTGCATAATCTTATAAGAAGAAGGCCCATACTAAAGGAAGGGTGTTAAGGAAGAAAGGATAGTTTCATGAAGCATGGAGAAAATAGAGTCAACCAGGCTTTGTGAGAGGCTTGTTGAGAGTTTAAATGTAGAAGGTGAGGCAGAGGAAGGAATTTAATAGTAAAATACAGGTCTGGCTAGGATGACTGAATTGTTAGCATTGTCCTTTACTGAGAAACTAAGATTATCCAGCTGGAGATGTTTTTTAGCAGTTGGAGAGTTGGTGTTCAAGGAGAGATGAGAGAGAGACTACTGAGATGATAGCTTATAGTTGAAGCCAGGTGTTATTCTTGGGCAGTAATATTGAGCACTAACATTTGTAGGGCACTTACTGTGTGCTAAGCACTTTTAAATACTTTACATATATGAATTTACCTAATTTTGAAAGCGGCCTTTTGGAAAGGAGGGCATATTATTTCCCCTATCTTACAGATACAAAAATTGATCTACAGAGAAGTAGTATTCCTGAAACATTCTTATTTTTATTTCTTACTGTCTTATTAGCCAATTTTTTCTCTTCTCTAGCGAGGGAGAACCAATGATGGATTGGGGAAGGAGGAACAAACTATAACACTGCTATTGTTGAGTGGTTACAGCAGAGAAACTGGACAAGCTATGGTTTTCTGAGCTGTTCTGGGGGCATTGGCAGTCATTTTTGTTTTTCTTTGGGAATAGTTGAAATTGTTAAATGCCACCTTGTACATAAAAAACTTAAAAGAAGGGTGGCGCCTGTGGCTCAGTGAGTAGGGTGCCAGCCCCATATGCCGAGGGTGGCGGGTTCAAACCCAGCCCCGGCCAAACTGCAACAAAAAAATAGCCGGGCGTTGTGGCGGGCGCCTGTAGTCCCAGCTGCTCGGGAGGCTGAGGCAAGAGAATCGAGTAAGCCCAAGAGTTAGAGGTTGCTGTGAGCCGTGTGACGCCACGGCACTCTACCCGAGGGTGGTACAGTGAGACTCTGTCTCTACAAAAAAAAAAAAAAAAAAACTTAAAAGAAATTATGGTAAAATATATAAAACATTAAAGTTACTTTTAAATATTTTTACATGTACAGTTCTGTTGTGTTAAGTGTATTCACATTGTTTTGCTGCTGTCACCATTGCTCATCCACAGAACTCTTTTCATCTTGCAAAACGAAACTGTACCCATTAAACAGTAACTTGTCATGGTCCTCTCTTCCCAGTCTCTGGCAACCATTCTACTTTCTGTCTCTGTGAGTTCAACTACCTAGGTACCGCATATAAGTGGAATCATATAGTATTTAACCTTTTGTGAATGGCTTATTTCACTTAGCATGATGTCCTTGAGATTTCTTTCTTTCTTTCTTTTTTTTGTTTTGAGACGGAGTCTCAAGCTATTGCCCTGGGTAAAGTGCTGTTGCATCACAGCTCACAGCAACCTCAAACTCTTGGGCTTAAATGATTCTCTTGCCTCACCCTCCCAGGGATTACAGGTGCCCACCACAAAGCCTGGCTTTTTTTGTTGTTGTTGTTGCAATTGTCATTGTTGTTTTAGCTAGCCCAGGCTGGGTTCGAACCTGCCAGCCTCGGTGTATGTGGCCGGTGTCCTGCCCACTGAGCTATGGGTGCCACCCAGAATTTCTTTCTTTTTTAAAGCTGAATAATAGTCCATTATATGGATGTTTTGTCTGTACAATTTGTCCATACAGTTTGTCCATTCATCTGTCAGTAAATACTTGATTCCAGCCACCTTTTGACTGGTTCTGGTGGCTCTTATCTGTAATTCCAGCACTTTGGGAGGCTGAGAGAGGATTACGTGAGGCCAAGAATTTGAGACCAGCTTAGGCAACATAGGGAGACTGAGCGCTACAAAACAAAAACAAAAAACAAAAAGCCCCAAACTGGTATGTTAGAAAGTTTTGAAATACTGATGTAAAATCACTAATATGCATAAGAAATGAAAACATAAAGCCTGTCTTTAAAATTTTTGGTTTTGAAAAGAAAAATTTGTTTTTTTGGTTCTGAAGTGTTGGCAAGGCAAAAAGACAATAAAACTAGTTTTCACTTAATAAGGGTGTACTTATAGTAAGTTAAAGCAATATTTTTTTTTTTTTGCAGTTTTTGGCCAGGGCTGGGTCTGAACCTGCTACTTCTGGTATATGGGGCTGGCACCCTACTCCTTGAGTCATAGGCACCGCCCCTAAACCAATAATTTTTACCACTGGGGATGGCTATAAGTATTTTTTTGAACTTGGGAGAAGTTGAAATAAGTTAATTGTTATAGGCCTAATATATTAGTACCTTTGTGTGAGAAGTATGTACTTCCACAGATTTATATTTGTAAATGAAGAATTGGGGGAGGCAATTCTTCCCTCTCAAACTGTAAAGTAATTAAAGAGGTTTATTCTGAGCTGAACACATGTAAATAAGAGATCTGGGGGTCAGGGGAACTACCTGTTCTGTCCAAGGAGCTTAGAGTCCAGGGGCCCTTACTCATACCAACTGTTGAGTTTGGGCTACTCTTTTGGGGGAATCCTGACTGTTCTTTGAGCTTCATGTTGGGTGCTGTGATTGTTAATGGAAAGAATCTCAAACTGTGCGATAAATTAAAGAGGTTTATTTTGAGCTGAACATGTATGACCAATGGCCTGGGAAGTCACACCCAAGAAGTCTTGAGCAAGTGGTCTTGAGGTGGTTGGGTAACGGTTTTTAGTTTAGAGAGACAGGAATTGCAGGTAAAATAACAAATCAATACGTGGAAAGTGCACATTGGTTTAGCCTGAAAAGGCGGGATATCTGGGCAGAGTAGGGGAGAGCTTACAGGTTATAGTTGGGGTCAAATCTTTTTTGATTTATAATTGGTTACAGGGCGAGGTGGCTCATGCCTGGAATCCTAGCACTCTGGGAGGCCCAGGCCGGTGTATAGCTTGAGCTCATGGGTTCAAGACTAGTCTGAACAAAAAGCGAGACCCCATCTCTCTAAAATGGAAAAATTGAGGCAAGATGATTGCTTGAGCCCAAGAGTTGGAAGTTGCTGTGAGTATGATGCCATGGCACTCTACCCAGGGCAACAGCTTGAGACTCTGTCTCAAAAACAACAACAATAACAAAAAAGTATATATATATATATAATTGGTTACAGAAATAAAGCTTTGTCTAAAGCCTTGGAATGTTTTAAGATAAGGAAGTCTGTTAATCCAGGCAAACCACAATGTACCAGTGCAAGTGATCTGTTAAGCAAATTGATAGTCTGTACGTGATTTCACCTTTGATCTGCAAGGCCTTAGCATAATTTAGTATTTCATTGTCCGAGGTGTGTCTGATCACCTTTTCCTTCATAGCCAGGATCCCCCTTGGCCAAGAGGGAGTCTGTGCAGTTGGGGAGAAGCTTAGGATTTTATTTTAGTTCACAGGTGGAAAGGGAAAAGGACTGTCAGTAGAACCAGAAGCTGGAGTCTAGAGAGATTTCTTGAAGCAAATGATCTTATAGTTTCAGAGTGAAGAAGGCAGTCCCAGAGGAAATGACTACAAGGGGATTAGCTTGTGTGGAACTGAGTAGTGATACCCAGACCACAGAATTCGAGTTAAGTTTTTGTACTGCTGTGTGGCTGAGTAAGGAATACAAAGTGGGGTTTACAGGTATCGTGAGTCTATCAGGGTCCAGTTGGTAAAGGCCAGTAAAGATCAGGTGTTTAAATTTGACTAAAGAGGCCCTTGGGAGCCAGGTGCAGTGGTGTGTGCCTCTAATCCCAGCTACTCAGGAGGCTGAGGTGGGAAGAAGATTGCTTGAGCCCAGGAGTTGAAGATCACCCTGCGCAACATAGCAAGATCCTGTCTTAAACACAAGCTTATGCAAAGAGGCACTTGGAGCTGCTGCCAGCTTTTGAAAAAGAGAATGAATGCTAGGTTCAAAACAATATTTTAAGAAAATGATTCTTGTTCTATGACAGGTAGCTGTGGAAAGAGGGGCTTATATAATTCAGTAACAATTGTTCATAGCAGTGATGCCTTTGTATGTGTGTTTTTCCCCACCCTGGGAGTGTAGATTCAACTTGCCCTGAATATATACTCCCAGCGTGTGTTTTTATTATCAAAGTGCTTTTACAAATGTTTCTTGGAACATGGCTGTGAGGTAGCTTTTATTCCCTCCCTTCCTTTTTTTTTTTTTTTTTGAAGACAGGATCTTACTCTGTTGCCTAGGATAGAATACAGTGGCATATCATAGCTCATCGTAACCTCACACTTCTGGGCTCAAGCAATCCTCTTGCCTCAGCCTCCCACGTACCTGAGGCTACAGGCATATGCCATTGTATCAGGCTAATTTTTCTATTTTTTTTAGAGACAGGATCATCATGCTCTTGCTTACGCTGGTCTTGAACTACTGACCTCAAGCAATCCTTCCATCTTGACCTCCCAGAGTGCTAGGATTACAGGTGTGGGGGCCACTGTGCCTGGCCTATTCCAATATTTCATAAGGGAAAATAGAGCTGCAGACTGTTGAGTAACTAGTTTAGGATTATATAGCTATTTGATGGCAGGGTTGGGATTCAAACACCCTTTTTGCTACACTTTCGCAGTTTCATTTAAGGCTTGGGATAAAAATTGTTGTTGTAGGACTGGAGAAGGAAGGAACAGAGCTGATTGCTCCTTTCTTCTAATAAGAACTGATTGAAAATTTTTGGCCTAAAACCAACTAGAGCCAAAATTACAGAGAAAAATTTTGTTGACATTGGAAATAACATGATGAAATTCTTCAGAAAATCTCAAGAGTTTGCATTGTTTCTACTTGTAATTTCCTCTTGCTTACCACACCCCCACCCCTACCTTTGGCCCTGAATCTGTAGAAGTTCCATCTGATCCCATATTTACATTTTTAGAAAAGGAACATCTGATATTGAATGATTCTGGTAAATCTGTCAGTGTTGGTGAAACAAAACACCAGTAACTGTGTCGCATTTAAAAAAACTATTCCAACAGATCAAACCTCAGCTGAAATAAAATATTTTTAGCCTACTTTTCTTTTGAAATAAAAGGTGCAGTAAGTGGCCTGTTAGAAACAGTTACACAATTTTAGAACTGTCAGATATCTGAAGGTTTAAAATTCAAATGCCTCTGAGGACATGGAGATTCAGTTGTATGTATTCCAAGGTATATTTGTTAATTTTTTTTTTAAATCCTGAGAAGTAATGATTTTACCTTTATTTTTTGTGAGACACAACCAAGGCTTTTAGGAATGGTTATCTAATATGTAGCTTATGGACAATGGAGCCAAGAGTCAAACCAATGCTTTCTGAGTTGAAGTACATGGCCCTTTCCACAATATGCTTTATTTCATTTTATTTTTGTTTTGTTTTGTTTTTTATTAAGTCATATACACATAGATTATGAATACATTTATGTATATGTGGGGTACAATGTGTTGATTTTTTAATACAATCTGACGTGCTTACATCAAACCAATCAACATAGCTTTCGCTTCATTTACTTGATTATTGTGTTAAGACATTTATGTTCTACACTTGACAGATTTGACTTGTACCTTTGTAATATGCTCCATAGGTGTGGTGTCCCGCCATTTACCCTCCATCAAACCTCCCCCCGCCCTTCCCTTCCCACTCTATTTCTCTCCTTCATCCTGGGCTATAGTTGTGTTCTATCTTTCCTAAGAAAGTGTGAGTAAATATAAGTTGGTTTCATAGAAGTACTGAGTACTGTTTTGTTTTGTTTTCTTTTGAGACAGGGTCTCACTCTGTAGCACTGGGCTCAGCCTCCTGAGTTACCTGCCACAGGGTAGTCCCAGTAACTCAGGGACTATAACCAAGTCTCCCTCTTGCTTAGGCTGGTCTCGAACTCCTGAGCTCAGGCAGTCCACCCACCTCAGCCTCCCAGAGTGCTAGGATTACAGGCATGAGCCACTGTGCCTGACCAATATGCTGTATTTTAATTGGTTCAAGGCTAGTTCATATAGTGCTAAAGCTAGAAGAGACCCTGAAGATAGTATTCTCTTTATTTATTTTATTTTTTGAGACAGAGTCTTACTCTGGTTCCCTGACTGGAGTGTTGTTGCATTATAGCTCACAGCAACCTCAAGTTCTTGGGGTCAAGTGATCCTCTTGCCTCAGTTTTTCTTTTTGTTTTTTTTTAGTAGAGATGGGGTCTTGCTTTTGTTCAGGCTGGTCTCGAATTCCTGAGCTCAAGCAGTCCACCCACCTCAGCCTTTCAGAGTGCTAGGATTACAGGTGTGAGCCACTATGCCCAGCTGGTGTTCCCTTTACAATTTCATCTCATTTACAAAAAATTTCATTCCATAAATCAGCATGAATTCTGGAGTTCGGCTGCTTGGGTTCATATGCTGACTCCACTATTTATTAACTGTGTGACGTTGGGAAGTCACTTATTTGTGAATATGGTTTTGAGGAGTCAACCCCAGTCTGGAGCCAACTTTTCTCTAGAGAAGACTAGTTCCTTTTGATAGATGTTGCTATTTGGAAACCAAATCTGGTGTCTAATTTGGTGCTTGTGCTCATTCCTATTGGGATGCCATTTCCTCCAGTCCCTATCAGGACATATGCACACATATATTTCATGCCTCAGTTTGTTTATCTATATAAATGGGATAATAACAGAATACCTAAGTTGCTGGGTGGTGATTGTGAGGTTTAAATGAGTTCATATATATAAAGAACCCAGAAAAGTGTCTGGTGTCTAGTGAGTTCTCATGAATATTACTAATAATTGCTATGAGGAAGCTGAGTGTCATGGAGGTTAAATTACCTGTAAAGGTCATATTAGAGTAGCTAAGTTTAAACTAGAGTTCATATCTTAAACTGCTAGTACTGTAGTCCCTCGGTCTCTGTGGGGGATTAGTTCCAGGACTTCCCTCAAATACCAAAATCCATGGATACTGGCTGGGTGCGGTGGCTCAAGCCTGTAATTCTAGCACTCTGAGAGGCTGAGGCAGGAGGATTGCTTGAGCTCAGGAGTTCAAGACCGGCCTGAGCAAAAGTGAGATCTGTCTCTACCAAAAATAATTAATGACAATTATGGTTATGGGGGGGGGGAACAGAAAGAGGGAAGAGGGAGGTGGGTGGGGCCTTGGTATGTGTCACACTTTATGGGGGCAAGACATGATTGCAAGAGGGACTTTACCTGACAATTGCAATCAGTGTAACCTGGCTTATTGTACCCTCAATGAATCCCCAACAATAAAAAAAATAAAATAAAAAAAAATAAAAAAAGAAAAATTAGCTGGGTATTGTGGCAGGTGCTTGTAGTCCCCTCTATTCTGGAGGCTGAGGCAGGAGGATTGAGGATTGAGCCCAGGGGTTTGAGGTTGCTGTGACCTAGGCTAATGCCATGACATTCTAGCCTAGGGCAACAGAGTGAGACTCTTTCTCCAAGAAAAACCAAAAACAAAGACTCCGTGAATGCTCAAGTCCCTGATGTAAACTTGTGTAGTATTTGTATATAACCTATATACTGCTGCAGTACACTTCAAATCCTCTCTAGATTTTTTGTAATACCTAATAAAATGTAAATGCTATGTAAATAGTTGTTATACTGTTTTGTTTAGGGAATAAGGACAATAAAAAAATCTGTACATGTACAATTTTTTCCCCAGTTTTTTTCAATCCGCTATTGGTTGAATCCATGGCTACGAGACTGGTAGCCAGAAGGCAGACTATGTACATTAAGCTCAGGAAAGTATTTTCAAACAATTTGTGTATCCAGTCCTCTTTATGGCCCTATAAGGTCAATAGGTCAAGTGAAGAAAATCCTTGTATCCCCTATAGTTGGTTCCTAGAATAGAAATTTTCAGTGCTATGTACATGGAATATATCATTTATACAATGGAATGTATTTCAGGTTTATAAAATAAAGCAAGCTTTTCATTTAGCAAGACAGAACTCTCTCTTAGTCTATCCTCCCTTTTCACTTTGGCGAAGTGACCTTTCTGAGGTCAGCTAATGTCAGGGGGAAAAACTGAATCTCAGTCTTAGCTTGAGTAGCCATTTAATCTCTCTTTTGTCTTAGGAAAAGAGAGATTTTGTGTTAGGAAATCAAGTTGTCCAGTAAATATTTATGCCCTTGGGCGGGACTGGTGCAATGGCTCAAGCCTGTAATTCAAGAATTTTGGGAAACCAGGAATTCAAGACCAGCTTGGGCAATATAGTGAGATTCCCTCTCTGGAAAAAAAAAAAAAATTAGCCTGACATGGTGGCAGGAACCTGTAGTCCTAGCTACTTGGGAAGCAAGATTTTTCTAGCTCAGGAGTTCAAGGCACTGCTGCACTCCTGGGTAACAGTGAGATCCCCGTCTCTACAGAAAATAACAACAATAACTTCTGCCCTTATTTCTTCATCCCTTTGAGGCTGATGATAATCTCAGCACTACTTACTATAAAGGGATTCAATGAAGATCAAATAAGTCTCTGTTTTTGAAAAGGCATTCTAAGCCAGTGTGGGGATGTGAGCCTGTAATCTCACTACTGAGACTGGACAGCCTCACTTGAGCTCAGGAGTTTTAGGCTGTAGCGTGGTATCATAGCTGTGAATAGTTCAACCCTCTACTAGAACTTTCCACATATCCCGTGAATAGCCACTGCACTTCAGCCTAGGCAACAGAAGGAGACCATGTCTTTAAAAAAAGAGAATGGCAAACTGTAATTTGAATGATGATCTAATTGTAAAATGCCAGAAGTTTGCTTGTTTTGTTTCTTTCCCCAGAAGGAGCTCATGCTCTCTTCTTGAGTCAACTATTATCAGAATTATTTTAGTTCAAGGAACCAGGAATAGGCAGAAGTACGTTTTATTCTTGGAGAAATGAGCACGGGGAGGCTTGTTCTTCATCCCACTTGGCAAGTTTTTATTCATATGCTGCCCCATTCTGGCAGGGTACCTAAATTTAGGTACTACAGGTGAGGTCTGGAATAGTCTCAGCTGAGTGTGGTAGTATCTGTCTCTGTGGAATTGTGGTGTGTTACTCTCCCGACATGTGGCTGCCTTTGTCAACCTGGATGTGGTATTGTGATATAAGAAGTATATACTTTGTCTTCATCTTTGACAGCTGTACTAGAAGTTAAAAGATCTGGACTGTAGTTTAAATTTGACATGAAGCTCCTAAAACCCTTAGAAAGTGAAAGGGGTGAGAGAATTGTGTGTTGTTATTGATATTAAGCTCCTTGTAGCTATATCTGAGTCTATGCCAATGAGATTACTCTTAGGGGCTAAGAGACTGGTAGCCAGAGGTATCCACTGTGAGTAGAGGGTTGAACTTTCCACTATTCTCACTCCCCCTTACCTCTAAAAGGAAAGAAGGGCTGGAGATGCAGTCAGTCACCAATGGCCAGTGATTTAATCATTCATATCTGCCTAATGAAGCCTCCATAAAAATCCTTGTGTTTGGAGAGCTTCCAGGTGGATGGACATATCAAAGTGTCACAAAGGAGAGGCAGTTGTATGTGTCCTTCCATTTGGCTCTTCCTGAGTTGTATTCCCCCACCTTTTCTTTTTTTTTTTATGGGGAAGATGTAAGTTATATCATTCATAATAAACCAGTAATAATAATAATAACAACCAGTAAACCTAAGTACATATCCTCTTCAGTTATGTGAGCTATTCTAGCAAATTGTTTAATCTGAGGAGGCAGTTACGGAAACCCCAATTTGTAGCCAAATTGGACATAAGTGTGAGTAGTCTGGAGACTTTGTACTTGTGATTGGAATCTCAGTCTTGTTGGATTGAGCCATTAAACTGTGGGGTCGGGCAGTGCCTGTGGCTCAGTGGGTAGGGCACAGGTCCCATATACCAAGGGTAGCAGGTTTGAAGCCAGCCCTGGCCAGCTAAAACAGCAGTGGCAACTGCAACAAAAATAGCTGGGTGGTGTGTCGGGCACCTGTAGTCCCAGCTACTCAGGGGGCTGAGGCAAGAGACTCACTTAAGCCCAAGAGTTGGAGGTTGCTTTGAGCTGTGACGTTACGGCACTCTACTGAGGGTGACAAAGTGAGACTCTGTCTCAAAAATAAATAAATAAATAAAAATAAAATAAAAATAATCTGTGGGGTCTATGCTAACTCCAGGCAGTTAGTGTCAGAATCAAGTTAAATTGTAGGACACCCAGTTTGTATCTGCAAAGAATCGGAGAATTGCTTGGGGGGAAACAGGGAACCTGCATATTTTGTGTCAGAAGTGAAGTGCGAGGTATAGAAAAAGGAGTTTTTCCTCTTTATCAAAAGTTCTCTGACTCTTGTTATTTAGATTTTCTATGGAAGTTCATTATGGCATAATTGATTAAATAATTGGCCATTGGTAGTAAATCTTATTTTCCAGCCCCCTGAGATAGTAGGTGGAGTGGGGGATGGGGCTTGAAAGTTCAATCCTCTACTCATGTGGTTGGTTCCTCTGGCAGCCAGCCCCCATCCTCTAGGTGAGTCATCTCATTAGCATAAATTTAAAGATTGAAAGGGGCTTTTTTTTTTTTTGAGACAGAGTCTCACTTTGTCACCCTAGGTAGAGTGCTGTTGCGTCACAGCTCACAGTAACCTCCAGCCCTTGGGCTTAGGCGATTCTCTTGCCTCAACCTCCCGAGCAGCTGGGACTAAAGGCGCCCGCCACAACGCCCGGCTATTTTTTTTGTTGCAGTTTGGCAGGGGCGGGTTCAAACCTGCCACCCTCGGTATATGGGGCTGGCACCCTACTCACTGAGCCACAGGCGCCGCCCTGAAAGGGGTTTGCTTATTATGAATAACAAAACACCCCTGTCACTCAGGATTTCCAAAGATTTTAGGAGCTATGTGCCAGGAACTAGAGATGAAGACTAAATATTTGTCTTATTATATTATAGTGTCACAGATATGCTCTTTGCTTTCCTCATATGAAGTCTGATGCTACAGATAGATTCCAGACAATTTTTTTCTTTCTCCAGAGGAATCAGACAAATATTACCCAAAGGATTCCAATATGCAGCAGATTGGCACCTGTGTCTCCTACCCAAGGACAATGGGACAGGACTCTGTCTGGCACTTCCCAGGTGAGATTTGTTGTTCTTCTGCTTAGTATGAAAACCTTAGTGTGTATGGGCAAATATTATGTTTTATAGATTAGCCAACCAAATTGTGTGATGGAAAAACCTCATGACACCACTCTGGTTCTCTGTTGTGCCAGCTTAGGTCTGATTCCTGCAGTATGGTGTCTAGGGCGTTGCTGCTAAATAAGCCCAGCAGTGGAACTTAGCCTAAGAGACCATGCTACAGTCTGATGATTTTTACTGTTAGGGATCTTTTCCAGATATTCATCTCAGAGTTAACTTTTTCAGTTTTCTTTTTGTAGCCATTTTGTGTCACTTGTATTTGGGGTGAGAAATATTTCTTTTTATTTTTCCTTTTTTTGAACATAAAAGTAAACAATTATTTGAGGTCTTAGTTTACCATTGACCACATAATTCATTATAATATAGTTTACCATGACCGCTCTGTGAGGGGTTTTCTTTCCTTCTGATCTTTGTTACTCATACAAATGATTCAGTAACAAAGGAAATAAAAATCACCCATGACTTAAAATCTGAAAACATCAATATTTTTATGTCTTCTATTTTTTTTTTACCAGCCTGTAGGTATGTGTGCATGCATACTAATTTTTTCCTTAAGTGCCTTAACAAGTATCTACAGGATTTTGTATCCTGGTACTTTTTCAATTATTACAGCAGAAATTATTTATAGTGTTTAGATAAGAGTTTGTAATTACATTTTTTAATGGCTACATGGTATTTTATTTACTTAGCCCTTGTTTGACATCAAAATGCCATTATAAGCTTTGATGTCCTTCCCATTTTCCTAGCATATAGCTTTTCTTATTTTTAATTATTTACTCTTAGGAAAGCATATCTTGGGTCAAAGGTATGAGTAGTTTGTCTCTCCAAAAAGTTGTAATTTTCATTGCTACCAGCAATGTATGCACAGTATAACTAGTTTTTCATCATTACTTCCCTCAAGTTGGGCATTTTTAAAAAGTTTAAATAATTTGAGTAAAAAATGTTATTTTGTTTTGCCTTATATTTCTTTGTTTAGCTAACAGGGTTATACATCTTTTTCTATGTTTATAGGTTGTATTCTAGTTTGTGAAAATTGTGTGCTATGTCATTTCTCCATTCATCTACTGGAATTCATTTCTCTTACCAATTAATGATTTTCATATGTAGCTGTAACTTTTTTTTCATATTCGATGCAATTAAAAAATTACATTTGTTATATATAATTATATGTATTATATAATTTATTTATATAACTTATGTATAACATATTTTAAAATTTCTTCCAACTATTGTGTAAGCCCTGCCCTTACTTTTATTTATTTTTCTTGAGACAGAGTCTCATTTTGTCACCCTCAGTAGAGTCCTGTGGCGTCATAGCTCACAGCAACCTCAGACTCTTGGGCTCAAGCGATTCTCTTGCCTCAGCCTCCCATGTAGCTGGGACTGTAGGTGCCTGCCACAATGCCTGGCTCCCTTGCCCTTCTTAAGATGCCTTGTTTATCCCTGTATTTCCTCGGCTTCTTACTAAGTCTGGCACAGAATAGTCATTAAGTATATGTAAAATGAGTGAAGAATATGCTATAAAGAAAAGGCGTCTATTTTGGGTAGTTACACAGGCATTTCTTTTCAGAGTTGGGCTACGTTCTATTGCTTCTTATGCAAAATTTTAATAGCTTTTATCATATAGTTCTAGATCATTTCGTTTGTTTGCTTTTTTTTTTTTTGAGACTGAGTCTCAGTTTGTCCCCCTCAGTAGAGTGCCGTGGTGTAACAGTCACATCAGCCTCCAACTCTTGGGCTTAAGCCATTCTTTTGCCTCAGCCTCCCAAGTAGCCGTGACTACAGGTGCACACGTGACTACAGGTGCCACAACGTCTGGCTACTTTTAGAGATGAGGTCTTGTTCTTGTTCAGGCTGGTCTGAAACCCATCAGCTCAGGTTTGGCCTTGGCCTCCCAGAGTGCTAGGATTACAGGTGTGAGCCACTGTGCCTGGCTTGTTTAGTTTTTTATATGTACATAGATGATGGGGGAGAGAAATCATATGAATCCCTAACTGTGCCCCCATTCTTTGAATTAGTAAACATTTCTTGAGCAACTAATATGTTCCAGGTATTTAACGTATTAGGCTCTGGGATAGCATTATAGGAAAGAATTTATGTGAATAAATCAGGGCGATTTATCTCATGCTGAGCAAGTGTAATTTCAGTCAATGTAAATAAACCAGATCTTTTATCATATTGACTATACATTACTGGCATATAGTCTCATCTTTGAGGTCCCCTACCTAGTTGGAAACTTCTGCTTCAGAATGGCATCCTCAGGTTCATGTCTGACAAGGAGGAAGATTTGGCTTAGAATGAGGAAGAATTTTGTTAATTAGAATTGTGTGTAATGGAATATATAGATTGCATTTTCACATTGTCTATTTATGCTTTTTTTGGTTGTTGTTGCCCTGGTTAGAGTGCTGTGGTGTCAGAGGCTCACAGCAACCTCAAATGCTTCAGCCTCCTGAGTAGCTGGTACTACAAGGCACCCATCACAATGCCCGGCTATTTTTAGAGACAGGGTCTCACTCTTAATCAGGCTGGTCTTCAACTCCTGAGCTCAGGAGAGCCACAGCTTCCTAGAGTGCTGGGATTACGGGGGTGAACCACTTTGCCCAGCCTAGTAAATTTACTCTTACTGGAAATATTCAGGCAGTGGTTGGTTGATTGTACATCAAAGGCCTGACATAAAAGAATCCTTCTTTGGATGAATGGTTGTATCAGATGATCTCTAAGGTAATGTTCAAGGCTGTAATCCTATTAATCATTTTTGAAGAGCTTAGGGACATTATATTCTTATCTTTGACTTTCTTAAATAACTTCTTAAAGTTCTGTCTACTTAAATGTTTTTTCTTCTTTTTTTTTTTGAGACAAAGTCTCACTATGTCGCCCTTGGTAGAATGCTGTGGCATCATAGCTCACAGCAACCTCAAACTCTTGGACTTGAGCAATTCTCTTGCCTGTGCCTCCCAAGTAGCTGGGACTACAGGCGCCTACCGCAACACCCGGCTGTTTCTTTTTATAGTTGTCATTGTTGTTTAGCAGGCCCAGGCAGCATTCGAACCTGCCAGCCCCCTTGGTGTATGTGGCCGGTGCCCTAACTACTGAGCTACAGGTGCTGAGCCTAAATTTTTTTCTTATTTTGAAATAATTATAGACTTATGTAAACGCTATAAAAATAGTAATATTCCCATGTAACCTTCATCTGGCTTCCTCTAATGTTAATATCTTATATAACTATAGTGCAATTATTGAAACTAGGCAATTAACATTGAAATAATAACTATTAACTAATCTATATACCTTATTCCAATTTTACCAGTTTTTTTCACTAATGTTCTTTTTTTGGGCTGTAATACAGATCCACGATTCCAGACTAAATTTAATTGTTATGTTCTTAGTCCTTTCCAATCTGTTACATTTTCTTTTTTTTTTTATAGAGACAGAGTCTCACTGTACCGCCCTCGGGTAGAGTGCTGTGGCGTCACACGGCTCACAGCAACCTCTAACTCTTGGGCTTATGCGATTCTCTTGCCTCCCGAGCAGCCTGGACTACAGGCGCCTGCCACAATGCCCGGCTATTTTTTTTGTTGTTGTTGCCGTTTGGCCGGGGCTGGGTTTGAACCCACCACCCTCGGCATATGGGGCCGGCGCCCTACTCACTGAGCCACAGGCGCCGCCCTGTTACATTTTCTTTTTTTTTTTTCAATTTGAAAGCAGTCACTGTTTATTAACTGACCAGATTACAAAAACAATCAGGGCAGATACCTTAGTTCATTCTTCTAATAAGCCTATTGATTTGATCTTCCCTATTACCAGCATCTCCACCTTCTACAAAGTGGGTTGTTTTTTTCTTCATCCCTCCCCGTGGAGATGATAACTTAAAGGGCCACAAGAAGTTATTTGCTTCTTTGAAGCGTTTTCCAACAGTATAGATCTCATGAATCAGATCCTCCATGCAGATGATGCCATATTTACCAAGAGATCGCGCAATCAAACTGTTATCAGTCAACGCAATTCGTTTCTTATTGATTTTGCCATAACCACGCTTGTAGATTAGCTCATTTACTGACTTCAGATTTGGGTACCCCCATGCAATATACGGTTCTACAATCCTCAGCATGTTAATGGAAGCCTTGTTGAGCTTAACAAAAGTTCCATTGAAGATCTGACGAAGGCGAAGAAGCTGCAACACTTTTCGGACCTTTGGACTCACACCATTGATACCTCTGATCCTAATGACAAATGCCAATTTTGGTTCTGCAGGTACATAGAAGTTGCCAGCTTTTCTTGCCATCCTAGCCATCCGAATCTCAGTTCTGTACATCTGCCTATATTCTTTATGATAATGCTTAGCTTTTTCATAGATAAGCTTCCTCCTTGCCTTTCGAAGCATCTTTTGGGCACACTTCTTTCTCAGACGCTTGATCTTCAGCTCTGCGAAATTCTTTCACTTTTTCTTAAGGGTTTCTGGCACAACAGGAACCTTCTTTTTCTTCTCTTCAACAGCCGCCATGGTTCCAGCCGGAAAAAGAGGAAGCTCCTGTTACATTTTCTTAATCTTTCTTTTTCTTCTCATGATTTTGACACTTGTGACGAGTACTAGTCAGTTACTTGTAGACTGTTTGTCAATTTGGGTTTTTCTTATATTCTCATAACAAAATTGAGGTTGTGCATTTTTAGCCAAAGGGGTATTTCCTTCTCAGTGCATCCTATGTAGAATCGAGGTATATGATGCTAACATGTATTATTACTGGTGATAATTTTTTTTTTTTTTTTTTTTTGGAGACAGAATCTCTGTCATTCTGGGTAGAGTGCCTTGGTATCATAGCTCATAGCAACCTCAAACTCTTTGGGCTTGAGTAATCCTTTTGCCTCAGCCTCTGCAGTAGGTAGGACTACAGGTGCTGCCTCAATACCTGGCTAATGTTTTTATTTTTAGTAGAGACAGGGTCTTGCTCTTGCGCAGGCTGGTGTCAAACTCTTGAGCTCAAGCAATCTACCTGCCTCAGCCTCCCAGAGGGCTAGGATTATAGGCATGAGCTACTGTACCCAGCCTGGTGATATTAATTTTGATCACTTGCCTAAATTTGTGTTTGTCAGATTTTTCCATTGTAAAGTTAGTATTTTCCCTTCATAATTAGTATCTAGTGAACAGATACTTTGAGACTATGAAAATATCCTGTTTCCATCATACTTTTGCTCACTAATTTTAGCAGCCATTGATTTTTTAAAAATGATATACTGATTTATTTTTAATTGTGGTAATTGATACATTCAATTTATCACCATAACCATTTTTAAGTATACAGTTTAGTATAGTCACATTATTTTGCAATGTATCTCCATAACTTCTTCATCTTATAAAACAGAAACTCTATGCTAATTAAACATGAATTTCACTCTCCCACCCCTCACCTAGCACTCGGCAACTGCTTTTCTACTTTCTGTTTCTATGATTTAACTATAGATACTTCATGTGAGTGAAATCATACAGTTTTTGTCTTTTTGTGACTGGCTTATTTCACTTAGCATAATATCCCTGAGGCTCATCTATGTTATAGCATATGATAGGATTTTGTTCTTTTTTAAGGCTTCATCATCTTCCACTGTATATATATATACACACCACCTTTTCCTTATCCATATGGGTCAGTGGACAATTGGGGTGCTTCCACATCTTGGCTATTGTGAATAATGGGGCAGTGAACATGGACGCGAAAATACGTAACCCTTAGAGATCCTGCTTTGAATTATTTTGGATATATAACCAGAAGGAGGATTGCTGAATTATATGGTAATTTAGTCGATGATTCTTTTTTTTTAGAGACAGAGTCTCACTTTATCATCTTTGGTAGAGTGCTGTGACATCACAGCTCACAGCAACTTCCAACTCCTGGGCTTAGGCAATTCTGTTGCCTCAGCCTCCCGAGTAGCTGAGACTACAGGCGCCCACCACAATGCCTGGCTATTTTTTGTTGCAGTTTGGGTTCGAACCTGCCACCCTTGGTATATGGGGCTGGTGCCCTACCCACTGAGCCACAGGTACTGCCCTCAGTTGATGATTCTTGACTGCAGCAATCATTACCATGGTGTTTGACTAATAATTTTCTGTTCTAGTACTAGTACTCTTCATTCATTTCTTCATTTATTAATTGGAATTCTACTGTAAGGAAGATCTGTCACTTCTTCCCCATTTATTTACTGACATGTCTGAGCTCATGGATCTCTCTTTCCTTCTAAGAGTTATGACCTATGTCTAGTTAGATATTTTGTTGATCAAATTATCCCAGTTTTGGCTGTGGGGCACTCCTTCAAGTTCTTTTCTACATGCCCCCATCATTTTTTGAACACTCCCTTATTTCCTGGCACCACAAGATATTTCAGGTTCATTGTGTTTTCTTTGCCCTAGCCCTAGATTCAGTCATTTCTCTAAGGAGCTATGGTTTTTTTAATTGGAGAACAGTAGTTAGAAATCAAGATCTGAGTACTAAGTGTTCATAAGCCTGAACTCTACTCAGAGAGTTGAAGGCAGCAAGATATAGGAAACAGAACATAGCTTTGAATAAATATTCTAGTCTTTTTTTTTTTTTTTTGGTTTTTGGCTGGGGCTGGGTTTGAACCCGCCACCTCTGGCATATGGAACCGGCACCCTTCTCCTTGAGCCACAGGCGCCGCCCCAATATTCTAGTCTTTTAACAACACTATTACTTTGAGCTTTAGCGTCCTAATCTGTAAAATAGGAAAAAATATATCTATTTACAAGGTTGTTGTGAGATAACATAAGTAAAACACCAAGCATATAGATACTGGGCCTATAAGGAATCTTTAGTAAAGTGTAATTGCTAGTTTTGTTGCTATTTTATGTTCATGATGCTTGGGTAAGTTTTCTCCTTACTTTATAAAGGGAAATTAAAAAATTTTTTTTCGAAAATTTTCTTTACCAAGTTGCAGCCTCTCCCTTGGTCTTAGTTTCCTCATCTGTGAAGTGAAAAGGTTGGACTGGAAGACCTCAGAGATTTCTTCCAGCTCAAGTGTTGTTATTCTAAGTTACTCCTTAGTTCTTACAGTTGCCTTTTCTCCAAGCTAAACAGCTCAATTCGTTTTAACCTTTCCACTAGGATCTTTTATTCATCCCTTTGATCATTCCTGTGGTTCTTTTATTGAACCTTCTCCAGGTTGTCCTTCTCTTTGAATACCGACTTCATGCCCAGAATGGTGTTGCACAGTGGGACAGAAAATAAAAGAAGTATAAGATGGGCTGTGCCCTGCTGGAGCTTATAGTTGTGCTAAAAGGACCAGAAACACACACCCATGGTATTCAAGAATTACTTGAGTCTATCCCTGCTCTCCCTTTCTCTTTCTCTCTCACTCTCTCATTCTTTGTCTCTCTCTCTCTCTTTCTCTGTATTCAGGGAGCCTTCTTCACTTTCAAAACCTTTTTGGAAGCAAAAAATAAGGGTGAAATGTTATATTCTTTTTAATGAGGGGTTATCTGCAACAGTTTATCATTATAATAGGTTTTTACATTTATATTATGCATTGTAATTTAATCATCTGTTTCACTTGTATTATTTAATTGGTTCTCAAAACAAATTATAAGACAGGTAGAGCTGGAGCATCAACTCAAGTCTTCTGAGTGGGTTTTTTTCTTTTTGTAGAGTTGGGATTTTGCTCTGTTACCCAGGCTGGTCTCGAACTCGTGGTCTTAAGCAATTGTCCTGCCTCAGCCTCCCAAAGTGTTGGAATTACAGGCATGAGCCACTGTGCTGGTCTGACCCAGTGTTTTTCTCTTTCTACTACACAATGCTTCCTCACCTCTGCCTTTTCATTCTACTGTCTTCTCCATCCTGCCCTCTTCTCTATTCTCTATGAAGTCTTTTCTTTTCATTTCTTTTTATTTTTGAGACAGAGTCTCACTGTCATCCTGGGTAGAATGCCATGGTGTCACAGCTGTCAGCAACCTCAAATTCTTGGGCTAAAGCGATTCCCTTATCTCAGCCTGCCGAGTAGCTGGGACTATAGGAGTGTACCACAACTTGGGTAGTTTTTCTATTTTTTAGTAGAGATAGGGTCCCACTTTGCTCAGGCTGATCTCAAACTCCTGAGCTCAGGTAATCCACCCACCTCTGCCTCCTAGAGTGCTAGGATTATAGGCGTGAGCCACTGTGCCCAGCCTCGATGGAGTCTTTTCTAATGACTTGGCCATTCTTTTCCATTTCTAAATTTCTGTTTACACTATCTATTCCACATCTTTACGCATTTTTGTACTCTTTATTGGAGTACAATAAAAATATAGAAAAGGGTACAGTTCATAAATGTACAGCCCAGTGAAGTTACAAAGTAAACATAACCAGCATCCAGATCAAGAAATAGAACATTACCAGAACCACAGAAGCTTCCTTGATTCCCTTTTAGTTACTCCCACTTACTGAGATTAACTAGTCTTTACTATTTTTTTTATTAACTAGTGTTCAGTTTGAAGAACATAGATTAGTTTGCCTTTTAAATATGCAGTATATGATCTCCTGTGTTTGTCTGCTTTCATTCAACTTTGAGATTTACCCATATTCTTTGTGGTAGTAGTTTATTCTCAGTTGTTCATGATATTTAATTATATGAATATACCATTCTTCTGTTAATGAATATTTTTATTGTTTCCACTTTGGAGCTTTTATAAATAATGCTGTTATTGCACTTTCTTATATGTGCTTTTTAGTGAACATATGTGCACCTTTCTGTTGGGGTGTTTCTTAGACATGAACGCACATATATTTAGTCAAATGTTTTTCCGAAGTGATTCTACCATTTTATTCTCCCACCATGAGTTTATGGGAATTGTAGTTGCTCTACATACTTGCTAACATTGGGATTTTTTGGTTTATTTGTTTTGTGGTGGGTGACCTTTCAGGATTTTAAAATGTGATGATTTAGTTCTGTTTCTTATGTGGCAAGTCTTCTTTCTTTTTTTTTTTTTTTTTGTAGAGACAGAGTCTCACTGTACTGCCCTCGGTAGAGTGCCGTGGCCTCACACAGCTCACAGCAACCTCCAACTCCTGGACTTAAGTGATTCTCTTGCCTCAGCCTCCCGGGCAGCTGGGACTACAGGCGCCCGCCACAATGCCCGGCTATTTTTTGGTTGCAGTTTGTCTGGGGCCGGGTTTGAACCCGCCACCCTCCGTATATGGGGCCGGCGCCTTACCGACTGAGCCACAGGTGCCGCCCGCAAGTCTTCTTTCTTTATTTTACAATGTTACGAGTTCCTTGAGAATAGGGATTCTGTTTGTATACCAAAACGTGGCACAAGGGCTGGCATACTGTGGGCCTTCCATCCATCCTGGTTGGATGAATGAAGCATATATGTAGGGCATGTGAGTGGACAAGGACAGGAAGGAAATATCAGAAATAAAAATTTGTGATATTGGTGGGATTTGTTCATTCAACAAATATTTGAGTGTTTCCCATTGTGTTTGATTCTGGTAATATACCTACTTCTTAACCCTCATGTATCTTTTTGGTAGTGGTGTTAGAAAATAAGCAAGTACATAAATAAATAAAGATAAAATTGTACATTACAATGAATACCATGAAGAAATGAACAGGCTGCTACTAGACTGACAATAATAGGATGGTAAGAACTTATTTGTAGATAAGGTGGTTAGAGAAGGCTTCTTTGAAAAAAATGACATTTCTTTCTTTTTTTTTTTGAGACAGAGTCTCACTGTGTTGCCCTTGGTTAAGAGTGCTGTAACGTCACAGCTCACAGCAACCTCAGACTCTTGGGCTTAAGTCATTCTCTTGACTCAGCTCCTGAGCAGCTGGGACTACAGGTGCCGGCCACAATCCCGGCCATTTTTTGGTTGCAGTTGTCACTGTTGTCTAGCTGTCCTGGAACCTGCCACCTTCGGTGTATGTGGCCAGGGCCCTACTCACTGAGCCATGGGCCGAGCCAAAATGACATTTATTTCAAAGCATTTCTTTTTCTCTTTTACAAAAAGTTATTTATTGTATCTTTTCACTTTTAACAAAGGAAACATTGAGGTCCTTAAGAGTCAAGTCAATCTTTTTGAGGAGGTAAGGGCAAGAGTGGCGAGTACAAAAGAGATTTAAATGTCTGTACATATGTGTAGGTGTAGGGAAAGTAAATATTGTCCTTACTTAGTACTAAATGCATATGTGCTTCAGTAGTTCAACATAATGTGAAATGTTAACTTGTGTATAAAGTAAAGATGGAAATACCTCAGGTGGTGGGACAAGCACAGAAAGAATCCATTTAGTTATTCCTGGAGCTATGGGGACAGAAATATCATATAACCTGACAGAAGAGGACTCAGCCCATAGCACAGCTTATTGAAACTGCTATTGGTTATATTCCTTGAACAAGTTTTAAGTGCTTTGTGTTCCAGATCAACCATTACATTGATGTATGTGTGTAATGGGAGGTGTTCTGTGTTTAGTCTGTGTTTTACAAAGCCTACTTGATACTTATGAATTAAGGCATAAGTGTCCTTGAGACTGACCAGAAGAATCCTGACTAATCTTTTAATATCCTTGTTTGGAAAGAAAAATAAATGGTAATCTTCCACAATTAGAAATTCTATTTTTTCTTCATTGGGACTAAAAAAAAAATTATTTTCATTCTGTGTGTTTGTTTCCTCTTTTAATAAAGCAGAATTGAAGGATTAACCTTGTCCCTACTCCCTCCCACCCCTTTTTATTGTAAAAGCAATATAACATTACTGAGAATTTGTTTTTTTTTTTTTTTTTTTTGTAGAGACAGAGTCTCATTGTACCGCCCTCGGTAGAGTGCCGTGGCGTCACACAGCTCACAGCAACCTCCAGCTCTTGGGCTTACGTGATTCTCTTGCCTCAGCCTCCCGAGCAGCTGGGACTACAGGCGCCCGCCACAATGCCCAGCTATTTTTTGGTTGCAGTTTGGCCGGGGCTGGGTTTGAACCCGCCACCCTCGGTATATGGGGCTGGCACCCTACTCACTGAGCCACAGGCACCGCCCCATTACTGAGAATTTGGAAACTAGATTCTTAAACTTATCCATAACTCTAACTTAACAAAATGGATTTTTGATTTCTTGTGTGTTCCTTTTTTAGACTTGCCCATGTGCGTTCATGTTTTTACCTATAATTTTATGCATATTACAAGCATTTTTTTTATGTTAAAAAATCTTTAATGTAAAACATGAACTCTGGGTGATAATGATGTGTCAATGTAGGTTCACTATAACAAATGTTCTGCTCTGGTCTGGGATTTGCTAGTGGGGGAGGCAGGCATGTGGGAACTCTGCCCTTAATGCTCAATTTTGCTATGAATCTAAAACTGCTCTAAAAATTAGTTTATTAAAAAAAAATCTTAGTGGTTATCTGATTTTCCATTAAATGACTATGCTTTCACTCCTTTCTTCCCTCCTTCCTTCCCTTCCTTCCTCTTTTCTTCTTTCCTTCCTTCCTTTTTTTAACCTCTCTCCGTCTTTCTCTCCAAATTAAATATATATATATATATTTTTTTCTTTTGAAACAGAGTCTCATGTTGCCCTTGGTAGAGTGCTGTGGCATCACAGCTCACAGCAACCTCAAACTCTTGGGCTTAAGTGATTCTCTTGCCTCAGCCTCCCAAGTAGCTGGGACTACAGGCGCCGCCACAACACCTGGCTATTTTTTGGTTGTCATTGTGGTTTGGCAGGCCGGGGCTGGATACAAACCATGCCAGCTCTGGTGTATGTGGCCAGCACCTTAGCCTCTGAGCCACAGGCACCAAGCCTAAATATTTCTTTAATGGACTTTCTCCCCTTCCAGTTTTCACTCTTGTGAGTAATTGTACAGTGAGGATCTTCTGCTTGTAGTTTTTCTCTTTAGGAATTTGTTTTTAAAACTGTATATTATTATTATTATTATTTTGTAGACAGAATCTCAAGCTGTTGCCCTGGGTAGAGTGCCATAGCATGCATGCATCATAGCTCACAGCAACCTCCAACTCTTGGGCTCAAGCAGTACTCTTGCCTCAGCTTTTTTATTTTATTTTATTTTTTTAGTAGAGACAAAGTCTTGTTCTTGCTCAGGCAGGTCTTGAACTCAAGTAATCCACCTGCCTTAGCCTTCCAGAGTGCTAGTATTACAGGCGTGAGCCACCATGCCCGGCCATGTGTATTATTCTTGATTATAATAATACTAACCTAATACAGTTGTGGTGAAGATTAAGTAAGGAAATAGATGTAGGGCAGTTAGCATAGTATCTGACACATAATAATTATAAATAATGCTAAATATAGCCAAATTGCTTTCAAATGCAATGTGAGCATAAACAAGGAAGATAATTGCGATCTGAACGACAATAATGTTGATAATGATGACATTGATGATTGAATATTGAGAATGTATTTTGTGAAAGGCATATTACATACATTATCTTTTTTAATCCTCCCTACAACTGAAGTTTAGTAAGTTGTCCATGGCCATCAAGCTTCTAGATGGTAGAAGCAAGTTTTTTTTTTTTTTTTGAGACAGACCCTCAAGCTGTTGCCCTGGGTAGAGTGCTGTGGCATCACAGCTCACAGCAACCTCCAGCTCCTGAGCTCAAGTGATTCTCTTGCCTCAGCCTCCCAAGTAGCTGGGATTACAGGTGCCCTCCATAACACCCAGCTAGTTTTTGGTTGCAGCTGGCATTGTTTTTTGGTGGCCCGGGCTGGATTCGAACCTGCCAGCTCAGGTGTATGTGGCTGGCACCTTAGCCGTTTGAGCCATAGGCACTGAGCCAGCAGAAGCAAGTTTTAAACTTAAAATTGAGTGATGAGTCTTTGTTTTTTTTCTGTTGCCCATGTTTAAATAGGTATTTATCACAATTCTGCTGCCAAGAGTTGGTTTGATTTAGTTCTAAGTTTCCAGGACCAAATTCTTTTATTCTTCAAGTATTCATTGAGCATTTATCAGATACCAACATTTGAGGTGCTAATAATCTTGGGTTCCTTTGGTGATCAGATCTCTAGGAATTGGGCTTAATAAGGTTGGAAAGATCCTATACTTTAGTCTTTACTTTAAAGCAGCTCTGCTTAGATTAACCTTCTAAGTGAATGCTTAATGTTGCTTACATCTGTGTTTTTATTCCTCAGTGGCCCCAGATGAGCCAATCCCAAGCCTGTGAGGGATCAGAACAGATTCCTAGAATAGACATACAGCCGAGTAGGAAATATCGCACCACAAATAAGGTGAGAATTATTAGCACCTTTATGTTTATAGAGTCCTCTCACATAGGTGTTATTTTTTGGAGCTGAATAAAATTGTTAGCAAGGTAAGGCAAAGAGTTTTGTTCAATGTAGAGGGTGAGGCTCCAGGAGGTGAAGTGACTTGCCCAAGGTCACAAAGATGGTAAGTGACAGAGCAATGAATATTTAAACTAAGCTTTCAGAGCCTATGTCCTGTCTGAGCCTATGTCCTGTGTGTATTCCATTGTATTGTCTTGCCTAGAAAACATTTAAGAGGAAAAAGTCTTAATAGATTTTTTACATGTTAAAATATAGTAATATTTAACTTTTAGAGAATTTCTTTTTTATTTATTTATTATTATTATTATTTTTAATTATTATTTTTTTTTTGTAGAGACAGAGTCTCACTTTATCGCCCTCGGTAGAGTGCCGTGGCATCACACAGCTCACAGCAACCTCCAACTCCTGGGCTTAAGCAATTCTCTTGCCTCAGCCTCCCAAGTAGCTGGGACTACAGGCGCCCGCCACAACGCCCGGCTATTTTCACACTGAGCCACAGGCGCTGCCCTTTTAGAGAATTTCTTATTGCTTAGATAGCCTGCCTTCATTTGGAGAGGCTTAGATTAGAATAGGTTTTCCTTGGAATTTGTTTGCAAACTGCATGACTCCTATTTTCTGTAGTAATTAATAAAATTTGTTAAACCTGTACTGAAGAGTAGCAGAGGGTGTCGCATGTGGCTCACTGAGTAGGGCGCTGGCCCCATGTACTGAGGGTGGTGGGTTCGAACCCGGCCCCAGCCAAACTGCAACAAAAAAATAGCTGAGTGTTGTAGCGGGTGCCTGTAATCCAGGGGTCCTTAAACTTTTTAAAAGGGGTCCAGTTCACTGTCCCTCAGACCGTTGGAGGGCCAGACGATAGTTTAAAAAAAAAATTATGAACAAATTCCTATGCACACTGCACATATCTTATTTTGAAGTAAAAAAAACAAAATGGGAATAAATACAATATTTAAAATGAAGAACAAGTAAAGTTAAATCAACAAACTTACTAGTATTTCAATGGGAACTATGGGCCTGTTTTGGCTAATGAGATGGTCAATGTTTGGTTCTATATTTGTCACTGCTAGTCGTGAAAAGTGATGCAAGTGTGCATCAGTTAGTCTAGATCTGGTTGGAGATTTCAGATGTTTCATTCTGGAAAAAGTCTGTTCACAGATGTAAGTGCTGCCAAAGATGGTTGCCATTTTGAGCGAGTGGTTCCTGAGATTAGAATATGTCTCAGAGGGGAGAGATGCATAGAAATTAGGAAGGCTGTTTGACTTGAATGTGTCTTTCAGAGAGTCACAATTCTGCAGCTCAGCCAGTTCCATTTGGTAAATCGTACCCACATTTTCAATGTCAATAGAAAATGGGTTACTGAAGAGCTATATGTCCTGTTCATGGAGATGAAGCTCTTTAAATCTAAATTGGTACTCCTTTTGCAACTTTTCCAGTGAATCCACACATGTTTTATTTGGGAATGCAACCAATGGATTTTCCACTAACAGATTTTGAGTTGTGGGGAGATGGCAGAAATTTTCCTCTTTCACTTGTTTGATGAGGAGGCCTAATTTTACTTCAAATGCTTTCACATGTGATTGCATATCACAGATGAGCTTCCCCTTTCCTTGAAGTTGCGCATTGAAATTGTTGAGTAGCTCTGTTACAGCTATCAGAAAGGCCCAGGTGCCATTTCCATTCTGCATCATTGAGCTCTGGTACTTGTTTTTTGAAAGCAGAAAAACTGTAATCTGTGGAAGTAGGTCATAGAAATGTTTCAAAATTCTCCCTCCACTCAGCCAATGGACTTCTGTGTGGTACAGAACATCTTCACAGGCAACATTTAGCTCAGACAGAAATTCCTGAAATTGTCTGTGGTTTAGTGTATTATCTCTAATGAAGTTAACACAGGATACCACAGTTTTCATAACAGAGTCCCACTTCAGCGCTTGTTGGTGGATGAGGCAGTGTATGGCTATTGGATGAGAATGGTTTATGTTTGTCTATCTCTTGGTTAATGTGAGCAATCACTCCTTTCTTAGACCCCACCTGCTAGGAGCACCATCAGTTGTCACACTGGCTAGTTTTGCCCAGTCCAGCTCCAAACTATTCACAGTTTGGCAAACCTTTTCATAAATATCCTCTCCTGTAGTTGTTCCTTTGATGCTTTGCAGTGCAGCAAGCTCTTCTGTGACTTCGAAATAGTCGTTCATACCACGAATAAAAATTAGAAGTTGTGCAGAATCACGAACATCATTACTTTCATCAAGTGCCAAGGAAAAATAGGAAAGGATTTTTGCGGAGTTTTGCAAATGCTGATGCAAATTGTCTCCCATTTCTTCAATCTTTCATGTAATTGAGGGTCCTGAAAGACTCACTGTACTAAATAAATCGGCCTTCTCTGGACACATCTCTTTGGCAACAGAAAGAAGGCATTCTTTAACAAATTCTCCCTCCACGAATGGTCTACTGCTGCACGCTATTATCTTGGCAACTTGTAAACTTGCTCACAGTGATGAAGTATTTAGCTGTTTCTGCTTCACAAAAGTATTTTGCTGAGTTGTCAATGTATATTTCAGTTTTAATATTTTATCTTTTCTCACTTCTCTGACCAAACTATCATATTTATCTTTATGTTGAGTTTGATAATGTTGATGCAAATTGTATTCTTTGAATATAGATGCTATATTCTGGCATATCAGACACACAGCTCTTTCCCTGTACTGCATGAAAAAGTAATGATAAGTCCACTGTTCTTTGAATATCCTACACTCCGAGTCAATTTTTCTTTCTTGATATCATTGTTTCCTAGGGATTCCAAATTGCTATTAGTAAAATACCAATATATATATATACAGCGCTCCAAAACCAATATACCAGCAATAACTTTGCCCACACAGAGACATATAGACTGCACTGCCCATCAATGCAGTCTGATCAGTGTCCATCAATGCAATCTGATCAGTGTCCATCAATGCAGCCTTGCCAGTCCACATCATTTCAGCCTTGCCAGTGCCCATATGGTGGAACTCCGCTTTTACCTCAGGCTCACACTGGTGTGGTGCAGGAACAGGCACAATTACAGAGCCAGTTCCTCCACCACCTTTCCAGTTCACACTACCCTGTGCGAACTGCACTGCAATCTGTGAACTCGCACAGAAATGTGATCATATGAGTGAGAAGACCCATGCGATCAGATTCCACTGCAGGAAAAAAGAAGGCATGTATGCCTTTTTTCTTCCAAATCTAATACGAGTTCAGCCATACAACTCTTTGGTCAGAGAAGCCACAATCAACCACAAACTCTCCTACTCTTTTCTTTTTTTTAGACAGTTCTCACTTTGTCTCACTTTGTAATTTGCACAATTACAGAGCCAGTTCCTCCACCACCTTTCCAGTTCACACTACCCTGTGCGAACTGCACTGCAATCTGTGAACTCGCAGAGAAATGTGATTGTATGGGTGAGAAGACCCATGCGATCAGATTCCACTGCAGGAAAAAAGAAGGCATGTATGCCTTTTTTCTTCCAAATCTAATGCAAGTTCAGCCATACAACTCTTTGGTCAGAGAAGCCACAATCAACCACAAACTCTCCTACTCTTTTTTTTTTTTTTAGACAGTTCTCACTTTGTCACCCTCGGTAGAGTGCTGTGGCACCACAGCAACCTCCAGCTTTTGGGCTTAGGTGATTCTCTTGCCTCAGCCTCCCAAGGCAAGGGGAAGGATTGCTTGTAGCTGGGATTACAGCAAGGGTCCTCAAACCACGGCCCGCCAACGGGGGCCAAAGACTCTTTGGTCTTCTTCTTTGGTCAGAGAAGCCATATGCTTGTATGGCTGAACTCGCACTGCTCAGAGATCACAACAGTGTGAACCGGGGCTTACACAGCACACAACATACAACATCATACACAACTGAATAGCAATCAGAATATAAATGCACTTACTGGCAATTAAATTGGGTTTCCTACTCCTTGGCTGTCTGCAGAGCCGGATTAAGTTCCCATGGGGCCCTAGGCAGATTACCAGTTTGGGGCCCCCATGCGATCACTGAGCACTGACCATTTGTATTAACACTGACCATTTGCATTAATACTGAGCGCTAACAGTTTGCATTAACACTGAACACTTACAATTATCATAACCACTGGGCACTGACTATTTGCATTACCTCTGAGCTCTGACCATTTACATTACCTCTGAGCACTGACAATTTGCATTAGCCCTGAGTGCTATTTGCGTTATCACTGTGATGCAACCCCCCTAGAAACTACCCCCAACCAACTAACCAACTTAAAAAAAAGGCTTTCCTAACTTCAAAAAAACGGCTCTTCTAACTTCAAAAAAAAGGTGCCCCCTACCTGCAAGAAAAAAAAGACCTCCTAACTTCAAAAAAAAATCCTAACTTGTTCTTACCTCGGTCCTTAGGCAGCAGCAGGCTCTGTGCAGGCAACCTGGAGACTCCTCCGATTACACCAGAGACTGAGATGAGGAGTTGAGAGACAGAGAGAAGGAGGGGTGGGGAGAGACGGAGAGAAGGAGCAGAGTTGGAGAGTAGGAGGGGAATTGGAGAGTGTGGGGCACATTCCACATATGCGCACTGTGGCCCAGACAATGGGTTGCTAAGCAGGATGGAAATAACACCCGGTGGGGAAAGACAGAAGGAACAGAGTTGGAGAGTTGGCACACATTCCACACATGCACACTGCGGCCCGGGACAAGTCAGCTACTAAGCAGGACAGGCAGCTGTGGCAAAAACACCCCGTGGGCCAGATAAATGTCCTCTGCGGGCTTTGAGGACTTCTGCTGTAATCCCAGCTGCAAGCAATCCTTCTGCTTGCCTTGGGAGGCTGAGGCAAGAGAATCGCCAAAGCCCAAGAGCTGGAGGTTGCTGTGGTGCCACGGCACTCTACCGAGGGTGACAAAGTGAGACTCTGTCTAAAAAAAGAGTAGGAGAGTTTGTGGTTGATTGTGGTTTTGAATGACTTATGACTGGTCAGATATTATGTTTCTTTCTTTTTGTTGTTATATCAATAAACATAGAATGTTCCACTTCTCAGAATTGTTCTTCAGGAGATGGAGTCAAGATTCCTTTTTTTATTTTTTTTTTAGAGACAGTCTTACTTTGTTGCCCTCGGTAGAGTGCTGTGGTGACACAGCTCACAGCAACCTCCAGCTCTTGGGCTTAGGTGATTCTCCTGCCTCAGCCTCCCGAGTAGCTGGGACCACAGGTGCCCGCCACAACGCCCGGCTATTTTTTTTTTTTTTTTTACAGCTTGGCTGGGGCTGGGTTTGAACCTGCCACCCTCGGTATATGGGCCGGTGCCCTACTTACTAAGCCGCAGGTGCCGCGCGGAGTCAAGATTCTTCTTTTTTTTTTTTTTTGTAGAGACAGAGTCTCACTGTACCGCCCTCGGGTAGAGTGCCGTGGCGTCACACGGCTCACAGCAACCTCTTAACTCTTGGGCTTACGCGATTCTCTTGCCTCAGCCTCCCGAGCAGCTGGGACTACAGGCGCCCGCCACAACGCCCGGCTATTTTTTGGTTGCAGTTTGGCCGGGGCTGGGTTTGAACCCGCCACCCTCGGCATATGGGGCTGGCGCCCTACTCACTGAGCCACAGGCGCCGCCCGTCAAGATTCTTTTTAAGAGTAGTCTTTTTAGGCCAAGTGTGGTGGCTCATGCCTATAATCCTAGCACTCTGGGCAGTGCCTATGGCTCATTGAGTAGGGCACTGGCCCCATATACCAAGGGTGACGGGTACAAACCTGGTCCTGGCCAAACTGCAACAACAAAAAAATTGCCGGGCCTTGTGGCGGGCACCTGTAGTCCCAGCTACTTGGGAGGCTGAGGCAAGGGAATCGCCTAAGCCTAGGAGTTGGAAGTTGCTGTGAGCTGTGTGACACCACAGCACTCTACCGTGGGCAATAAAGTGAAACTCTGTCTCTATAAAAAAAAAAAAAAAAAATCCTAGCACTCTGGGAGCCCAAGGTGGGAGGATTGCTTGAACTCAGGAGTTCAAGACCAGCCTGAGCAAGAGTGAGCCCCTGTCTCTACCAAAAATAGAAAAATGGGCATGGTGGTGGGCACCCGTAGTTCCAGCTACTTGGGAGGGTGAGGCAGTAGGATCCCCTGAGCCCAGGAGTTGAGGTTGCTGTGAGCTATGATGATGCCACGGCACTCTAGCCTGGGGAACAGAGTGAGGACCTGTCTCAAAAAAAAAAAAAAAAAGAAAGAAAGAAAAGAAGAAAAAAGAATACTCTTTTTTGGTAGAACTTTTAATATCTCTCAAATCTATCATTTCCTAGTTAAGGGTTCATAGACATATGGTCAGTGAGGTGGGTATATTGTGCTCTGAAATTTCTAAGACATCTATTGTTAGTACATTTCCAAATATGTTTTTGTTTTTGTGTATGTGTGTGTCTTTTTGAGACATAGTCTCACTCGTTTGCCTTAGGGTTCAAACTCTTGGGCTCAAATTATCCTCTTGTGTCAGCCTCCTGAGTAGCTGAGGAGACTACAGGTGTTTGCCACAATGAGCAGCGAGTTTTTCTCTTTTTAGTAGAGATAGGCTCTTGCTCAGGCTGGTCTTGAACTCGTGAGCTCAGGCGATTTACCCACCTCAGCTTCCCAGAACAAAATGTGTTTTTACTGAGTTTGATAAAATGCTTTAAAAAATGAAAATTAAAAATTCTTGGTGAAAGAAAAATATATAAGCAATAAAATCGCCCTCAGACCTAATGAGGAACAAAAGCATTCTATTTTAAAAAAAATTTTAGAAATAATTTTGGTTTCTTTCTCTTTGGTTAATTAGCTTTCTACTACCAAGGATTCACTACAGCCTGTTGAGGAGAAGGTTGGTGCCCTCACAAAGATAATAGAAGCCATGGGATTCACAGGACCTTTGAAATACAGTAAATGGGTAAGTCCTTTAAGTTCTTCGAAGTTTTCCTTTTGGGCTTTGTGCTTTCTGCTCCTCACAGAAGATTTTAAAAGCTTCTGTTTTACTTTTTTATGAAATTCATACATTATTTTGAGAACTTCTTCAAAATATCTTGTCCTCCCCCTGCTGCTTCCAAGTTAGATGTATACAGCATGTGTGGCTGAAATAGTTCCTCAACTTATTCCTTGGAAATATCACACAGTAGCAGGCAAGGCAATAAAGCTGGGCTTTCCTGGCCCTTGCTACGTGGTATGCCATATAAATGACTTCTGGGCGGCCAGATGGATCAAATGTTCTAATAGGCAGCCTTCTTAAGGAAGCATTACTCTCTGATGAATCCGAATTTATAAGTGATATTCACTAAAATTTTACTAATTTTCTTTTTATTAACTAATTAAACCCACAATATATTGTAATTCTTATTATGGTGGGATATTTGTTACTCGTGTCATTCCTAATCAACTCTTGGCCTAGCATGTGTGCATCTTATCTGTTATATCATTACTTGGGCTTTTATAACAATACCTCCAATCAATTAATGAAACAAAGTATTAGCAGGGCTGTAGTTCCCAGCTTACTTATCTTCTAGATTTGGATTGAGCATCCCAAATCTGAAAATCTAAAATCCTAAATGCTTCAAAATCTGAAAGGTTTTGACTGCCAACATAAGTTCAAAGTAAATACTCATTGAAGCATTTTGGATCTCAGGTTTTTGGATTTGGGTTGCTCAACCTGTATAATGCAAATATTCCAAAATCTGAGAAAATCCAAAACCCAAACTCTTCTGTTCCATGTGTTTCCGATGGGGATACTCCGGTTGTACTGCCATTTTTTTCTCTATCACTATGGCAAAAGTGCCTTTTAATGCCTTTCAGGATTTCTAGAATATGGGTAAGTCCAATCAGTTATAAGTTGTAAATCAAAGCAAGCCAATGACAAAGCAGTAGGGAGGGTTTTCTAGAAAATATCATGCTTTGCTCAAAATGACCAAGTAAGGAAGTTAAATTCAAATTAGAATTTCCATTTTAATATGGACTTATATTTGTGTGTGTGTGTTTTTCTTTTGTGATGTCTGATTCCCTTTTTAACCCTTCTTACTGCAACAAATACAGGCTTTTCTCTATAATGTTCTACATGAATTCTGAAAAGTGAACAGCAATTCCACAAGCATTTTGTTTTTAAGGGGCTTTGAAAAGTATAGAAAGAATACTAAGTAATAATGATGTTCTTGAGACTTTAAGGTTAAGACATGCCTTTTTTTTTTTTTTTGAGACAGAGTCTTACTTGGTCATCCTTGGTAGAATGCTATGGCGTCTTAGCTGACAGCAACCTCAAATTCTTGGGTTTAGGTGATCCTCTTGCCTCAGCCTCCCAAGTAGCTGGGACTACAGGCACCCACTACAATGCCTGGCTATTTTTTAGAGACAGGGGTCTCACTCTGGTTCAGGCTGGTCTTGAACCTGTGAGCTCAGGCAGTCCATCTGCCTCAGCCTCCCAAGTGCTGGGATTACAGGCATGAGCCATGGTGTCCGGCCAAGACATGCCTTCTTAATCGCCAAAGAAATATTATTTATGTTCATGAAAGTTTTATATATATATATTTTTTTTGTTGTTGTTGTTGTTTGTTTGTTTGTTTGTAGAGACAGAGTTTCACTTTATCACCCTCGGTAGAGAGCCGTGGCGTCACACAGCTTATGGCAATCTCCAGTTCCTAGGCTTAGGCGATTCTCTTGCCTCAGCCTTCCAAGTAGCTGGGACTACAGGCTCCTGCCACAATTCCTGGCTATTTTTTTGTTGCAGTTTGGCCGGGGCCAGATTTGAACCCACCACCCTTGGTATATGGGGCCAGCCCCCTACTCACTGAGCCACAGGTGCGGCCTGAAAGTTATAATTTTTTTTTTTTTTTATTGTTGGGGATTCATTGAGGGTCGAAAGTTATAATTTTTATGTGTTAATTCATTGACACTTGATAATTGTTGATATTTGGTAATGTAATTAATTAATTAACCAGAATCTTTCCCCCTATTTAAAAAGAAAAGGTTGTGATTATGGCATTTGGACTTAAAACTTAAAATATGTGTTTTGTTTGAAAATAAGAAATTAAAAGAAGAGGGAAATAAGAGCAGGAAGAAAAGAGAAAAATTTGTTTTATTCATTTCTTCATGATTGGTTCCACTTGGTTGCTACCATATGCTTTGTCTAGTTTGCTTTTTATGATTCCAGAGGGATAATTGACTACCATTTGGAGGATTACTAAATCATCAGGAAAATTCCTTCACTCTTTTAACTTAAGTTAGCCTCTGATTTTTCTTAGTTCCCTTGTGACCAAGGGGCACGCAATGGGTAGAGTGCAGTGGCATCATCATAGCTAACTGCAACTTCAAACTCCTGGGCTCAAGGAGTCCTCCTGCCTTATCCTCCCGAGTAGCTGGGACTATAGAAATGTTATGACGCCTGGCTAATTTTTCCATTTTTAGTAGAGACTGGGTCTTTCTCTTTCTCTGGCTGGTCTTGAACTCCTAAGCTTAAGCAGTCCTCCTGCATTAGCCTCCTAGAGTGTTAGGATTACAGGCATCAGCCACCATTCCGGGCCTTTGTCATCTTTACCTAGCAATATAAGATAAGGACATTTACCAATTCAACCATTTGCCATAGAATAAGTACTTTCCATATTGTCAGTAAGCCAGAAAGTAATCCTGTTATGAAGGATAATGACAAACTACAATGTATTCAAAGGTGGGCTGTAAGCCTTGTATAAGCTTCAGAACCTGTGTTGACTCAAGAGTGATTGAAGGAAATAGGGTGCTTAGCCTGGAAAAGAGAAGCATGATCGTATTTCTCAGGGGGCAAATGTGAAAAAAAAATGATGAGACTTCCAGTGGGTATTCTTAGGTATTCTAGTGGGCAGAATAATGTTTAATGAATGTTACACGAAACAGATTTAAGTTGACTAAAACAAAAATCTGAGAACAAAAATTGTACTCTAGTGGGATAGGTGGCCTTACAAGAACATGGGCCCAAATGGTTAACTGTTAAGTCAAGAATGCTGTGTAGAATAGAAGGTTCAAATAACTAAAAGTTCTCTTCCAACTCTCACTAGTTATTAGTGCAAGCTTTTTACTGGATTTGCTTTTCGTCTTGTAAGATGGTACAAAAAACATCAATTATTGAGAGAGCAGATTTTCGTTTCCTAAAGCTGTTTAAGGTACTTCTCATTTTACTCAAGTAGACTGATGAAGTCTTCCAAAGTTAGAGTGAAATAGACATGAAGTCATCCAAGGACCAGAACAACTTGTATTGACTGGTCGGAAATTTAGTCCACCTACCTCCTTTACTTATATTAACTCATGATTCTTAAAAAGGTTCTTTCCTCCAGTTGTTATTTCCAGGCCTTGAGTGATGATCTTAAGGGACTTGCTTTAGAGATTTGTCCAGGAAAATGGCTCACCAAAGTATAAAAGTTTGGCTTTGCTGCAGGAAAAGTGAAGAACTATAAAATCCTCCTGATTGCCACAGCATGAGCACTGTATAAATACACTGGCTGGTGAAATCTTCATTATTTGTAATGAATGCTTTTTCATGAACATGTTGTGGGGAAAGCTTCCTTCTCAAGGGAAGACTTAGACCTTGGAGGCAAGTCTTTCTTCAGGCAGGGTGATTAATTAGGAACATACAAGGTTTTATATTATAGGAGTCTGAAGGAAATTGTAAGGTTAAATAAAAAGATCAAAAAAAAGGTGATGAGGAATTTTAATTAAAATTATAAATTTGTCGGGTGGCGCCTGTGACTCAGTGAGTAGAGCGCTGACCCCATATGCCGAGGGTGGCAGATTCAAACCCAGCTCCTGCCGAACTGTAACAAAAAAATAGCCGGGCGTTGTGGTGGGCGCCTGTAGTCCCAGCTGCTCGGGAGGCTGAGGCAAGAGAATCGCGTAAGCCCAAGAGTTAGAGGTTGCTGTGAGCCGTGTGACGCCACGGCACTCTACCCGAGGGCGGTACAGTGAGACTCTGTCTCTACAAAAAAAAAAAAAAAAAAATTATAAATTTGTCTATAGTCAAACTAGGCTATACATGAGATGTTTGACTATTTACTGCTCTAATCTCAACATCCAGATCAGTTCCAGGCACGGAAGTATGTACTAAGTAGCATTATACTCTGTACTCAATAGATTATTGGATGACCTGAAGAGCTAGGACAGATCTCCTAAACTGTCCTGTTAAGGCCAAAGCATTATAGTAACGATATGTTTAGGCTATCATTAGCTGGGTGAGGATACAGACAAATGCTTCCCAAGATGTAATCTGTAGTCAGATACTTCCAAGAACTGCAGGTGTTAACAAAGTTAAACAAGCTTCTTTTTTTTTTTTTTTTTTTTTGTAGAGACAGAGTTTCACTTTATTGCCCTCGGTAGAGTGCTGTGGCGTCACTCAGCTCACAGCAACCTCCAACTCCTGGGCTTAGGCGATTCTCCTGCCTCAGCCTCCCGAGTAGCTGGGACTACAGGCGCCCGCCACAACGCCCGGCTATTTTTTGTTGCAGTTTGGCCGGGGCCGGGTTTGAACGCGCCACCCTCGGCATATGGGGCCGACGCCCTGCTCACTGAGCCACAGGCGCCGCCCTTTTTTTTTTGTTTGCTGATATAGTAACTTATACTGATTGACTTGCCAATGTTGAATCAACCTTGCAGTCCTGAGATAAATTCCACTTGATCATGATTTATTGTTTTTTGGAACTATTGATGGATTCATTTTGTTAATATTTTGTTAAGGATGATCCTGAGGGCTATGGTTCTGGAGTTTTGTTCTCTTCTGATGACATTGGTTTTGATACCAGGGTAATTGTTCTTTCCTCTTGTTTTCTGGCAGAGTTTGAGTTTGTGTAGATTTAGTATCATTTCTTTAGATGTTTGGTAGAATTCTCTACTGCTGCCATCTGGGCCTGGAAGGTTTCGTAGGAAGGTTTCTAACTACAAATTCAATTTCTTTAGTAGATAAAGACTATTTATGTTCTTTTTTTGTTCTAGTGAGCTTTGGTAGTTTGAGTCTTTTAAGAAGTTTATCCATTTCATCTAAGTAATCACCTTCATTGGCCTAAAGCTGTTCATAATATTTCCATATTATCCTGTTAATGTCTTGAAGATATGTAGTGATGTCCTCTCTCTGATTACGGATATTAATTTGTATCCTGTCTGTTTATTGTTTATTTTTTCTTGATCAATCTATATAGATCATCAGTTTTATTGACATTTCTAAAGACCAGCTTTGGCTTCTTTGATTTTCTGTATTATTTTTCTTTTTTTTTTTTTTTGTAGAGACAGAGTCTCACTTTATTGCTTTCCGTAGAGTGCCGGGATGTCACACAGCTCACAGCAACCTCCAGCTCCTAGGTTAGGCGATTCTCTTTTTTTTTGGAGTTTTTTTTTTTTTTTGGCCGGGGCTGGGCTTGAACCTGCCACGTCTGGCATATGGGGCTGGTGCCCTACTCCTTTGAGCCACAGGTGCTGCCCAGACGATTCTCTTGCCTCAGCCTCCCAAGTAGTTGGGACTACAGGCGCCCACCACAACGTCCGGCTATTTTTTTGTTGCACTTTGGCCGGGGCTGGGTTTGAACCTGCCACCCTTGGTATATGGGGCTGGCACCCTACCCACTGAGCCACAGGCACCACCCTGTATTATTTTTCTGTTTTTAATGTTATTGATTTCTGCTCTTACCTGTACCATATTCTTTCTGCTTGCTTTTAGGTTTACTTTTTTTTTTTTTTTTTTTGAGACAAGGTATAGTCATGTTATCATAGCTCACTGCAATCTCAAACTCCTAAGTTCAAGCAATCCTCCTGCCTCACCCTCTCAAATAGCTGGGACTACAGATTCCACTTACTGCCATGCCTTGACTAATTCTTTTCTATTTTTAGTAGAGATGGGTATGTCACTCTTGCTGAGGCTAAACGTCTGAGCACAATCAGTTCTTCTTCCTCAGCCTCCTCACCCTCGTGGCCTAATTTACTTTACTTTTCTATTGTTTGACCATGACTTTTGTTTAAATGTGTGCTTTCAATGCTGGTTTATTCCCCAGATAGGCATGTGACATTTCCTTTTGTTATAGTATGTTCTGTTTTCCCCTAAAACCTTTGGAAATGTCTAGAAAATAACAAAATCTTATTTGCAATCAGAGATATGATCCTTTCTTAATTTGTGATGGGTATTTCTGCCCATCAGAGATACTGTTTTTTAATTTTGCTTTGTTTTTTTATTGTAAAGAATATAGAAAAATATGAACATTATATAATATTGGGTATAGTTTATCTTTGGTGACTTTGATAATGTGTATCATAGGTCTACTAAGTTTGATTGGCTTTTCTTTAGTTGCTATGTCCTTTTCAATCTGTGCATATTTTTTTTAGTCTGTGCATATTTGAGTTTGTGACTGTCCTTGTTATTTTAAGACAAAATAAGCTCCTATAAGCCTTTTGTTGATGTGCTAATTTTTAAATTTATGTCCTTAATGAAATGTTTTGAAAAAATCTGTTCAGCTGGCACTGAGTTAGTCTTTAGACCTATAATTCAGCTTTTTTTTTTTATTATTAAATCATAGCTGTGTACATTAATGCGATCATGGGGCACCATACACTTGTTTTATAAACCATTTGACATATTTTCATCACACTGGTTAACATAGCCTTCCTGGCATTTTCTTAGTTATTATGTTAAGACATTTATAGTCTACATTTACTAAGTTTCACATGTACCCTTGTATGATGCACCGTAGGTGTAATCCCACCTATCACCCTCCCTCCGTCCATCCTCCCCTCTCCCTTCCCTCCGTCTCCCTCTTCCCCATATTCTTAGATTATAACTGGGTTATAGCTTTCATATGAAAGCCATAAATTAGTTTCATAGTAGGCTGAGTAAATTGGATACTTTTTCCTCCATTCTTGAGATACTTTACTAAGAAGAATATGTTCCAGCTCCATCCATGTAAACATAAAAGAGGTAAAGTCTCCATCTTTCTTTAAGGCTGCATAATATTCCATGGTGTACATATACCACAATTTATTAATCCATTCGTGGATCGATGGGCACTTGGGCTTTTTCCACAACTTGGTAATTATGAATTGGGCTGCAGTAAACATTCTGTACAAGTATCTTTGTTATAATGTGATTCTTGGTCTTCTGGGTATATACCTAGTAGAGGAATTATAGGATTGAATGGCAGATCTATTTTTAGATCTCTAAGTGTTCTCCAAACATCTTATAATTCAGCTCTTAAGAATTTAATTTTAGGGCGGCGCCTGTGGCTCAAAGTGGTAGGGCGCCAGCCCCATATGCCAGAGGTGGCAGGTTCAAACCCAGCCCCGACCAAAAACTGCAAAAAAAAGAAGAATTTAATTTTAGATTTGTTTTTATTAAGGCCTAATTTACATACAGTAAAATATATAAATCTTAAGTGTACAGCGCAGTGAATAAAATTCTCAGTGCTTTGAGGAATAATAAAAGATTAATTACTCTTTCTACTAAATTTTGCATTTATCAGAAACCCTAATTTCTATATATAGTGTTCTATTAATTAGCAAACTATAAAACTAAAGAAAACATAGAAAAAAAGACATCCCCTCCCAAAGATTTAAAGAATAAATAGTTGTACCTCTGAACAATAATTAAAGAGTTGAGGGGTTTTGTTTGATTTTGGTCAGAAAAATGGGTAATTTTTTAATATAAAGGGTTTCAGATTATAAAGATAATACCAGTGGTTTAGAGGCTCAAATATGGGAAATGATTTTGAATTAAAGGAGAGATTTCACTTAAATATTGGGAAAACTTTTCTAAAATTTTCATGTGAAAATTGTATAAAGTCTGTATGAATGGCTAGCTCTAAGAAAAGAAAAAAATATTTATATTGTTTCAAATAAATTGCCTAAACACAGGTTAGTTCATTTTAGTTGAAGAACTAGGAGATTCTGCGATCCATGTCTAATGGTACTACAACATCCACTGGTCATATCTTGAGTTTGATTTTATTCTCTTTGTCTAGAAGATTAAGATTGCCGCCCTGCGCATGTATACTAGCTGTGTGGAGAAAACTGACTTCGAGGAATTCTTTCTAAGTAAGTTAACATTTGACACTTCTGAAAAGGAAAATAAATCTTTCATTTTTATTATTGTGTCTTAATAGTTTTTTTAAGTCACTACTGAAACAATTTTCTTGCACAAAGTGTATAATCTATTTTTTTCCCTTTTTTAAATTAAAAAAAAAAGTTTTTTTCTTTTTGAGACAGAGTCTCACTTTGTCACCCTCAGTATAGTGCCATAGTATCATAGCTCACAGCAACCTCAAACTCTTGGGGTCAAGTGATGCTCTTGTCTCAGCCTCCTGAGTAGCTGGGACTTCAGGTGCCTACCACACGTCCAGCTATTTTTAGAGATGAGAATCTCGCTGTTGCTCAGGCTAGTCTTGAACCGGTGAACTCAGGCATTCTACCCACCTCGGCCTGCTAGAGTGTTGGATTACAGGAGTTGAGCCACCGTGCCCCGCCAAAAAAAAAAAAAAAAAAAAAATTTTTTTTTTTTTTTTTTTTTTTTTGAGACAGAGTCTCACTCTGTTGCCCTCAGTAGAGTGTTGTGGCATCGTAGTTCATAGTAACCTCAAACTCTTGGGCTTAAGTGATTCTCTTGCCTTAGCCTCCCAAGTAGCTGGGACCACAGGCACCCGCCACAATGCCTGGCTATTTTTTTGTTGCAGTTGTCACTATTATTTAGCTGGCCTGGGCCAGGTTTGAACCCACCAGCCTCGTATGTGGCTGGCACCATAACCACTGTGCTCTGGGCGCTGAGCCAAAAAAAATTTTTTTTTTTTTTAAGAGACAGAGTTTCACTGTGTTGCCCAGGCTAGCCTCAAATTCCTGGGCTCAAGTGATGTGCCTACCTCAGCCTCCCAGGTAGCAGAGACAATAGGCCCATGCTACTTCACCTGGCTATTTTTCTCTTGTAATAGAATAAAGACCAAAACAATCCTACAAATAAAACATTTTGACAATTTTACAGAAAACTTTAAAATTTGTCTGGTAATTTGACAGCATTATGGCAAATGCCTATTTAGTCTCAGCTCTTTGGGAGGCTAAGGCAAGAGAATTGCTTAAGCCCAAGAATTTGAGCTACGATGCCACGGCACTCTATTCAGGGCAACAGAGTGAGATTCTGTCTCAAAACAAAATAAAAAAGTTAAACATATGCTATTTTACATTCTGGATGTTGTGTTTAGCACTCTGTTGAACTTTTGACTAATCATTTCTCCTTTTGTTTTTAGTTTTTAATTGTTTCGGTTAAATAAATGGAATAAGCCTCATGATTTTCTTTCTTTTTTTTTTTTAGAGACAGAGTTTCACTTTGTCACCCTCAGTAGACTGCTGTGGCATCACAGCTCACAGCAACCTCCAGCTCTTGGGCTTGTGCAATTCTCTTGCCTCAGCTTCCCGAGTAGCTGCGACTATAGGCGCCCACCACAATGCCCAGCTATTTTTTTGTTGCAGTTTGGCCAGGGTCGGGTTTGAAGCCGCCACCCTCAGTATATGGGGCCAGTGTCCTACTCACTGAGCCACAGGCACTGCCATGATTTTTCTTTTTTCTTCTATTTTTTTCTTTTTTTCTTTGAGACAGAGTCTCACTCTTTCGCCCTGGGTAGAGTGCCATAGTGTCATCATAGCTCATAGCAACCTCAAAGTCTCAGGTTCCAGCCATCTTGCCTCAGCCTTCTGAGTAGCTGGGACCATAGGCACTGGTCACAACGTCCAGCTAGCTTTTTTTCTATTTTTAGTAGAGATGGGGTCTTGCTCTTGTTCAGGCTGATGTCGAATTCTTGAGCTCAAGAAATGCACCTTCCTTGGCCTCCCAGACTGCTAAGATTACAGGCCTAAACCACTGTGCCTGGCCAATTTTTCTTTTTCTTTCTTTCTTTTTTTTTTTTTTATGAGATAAGAGTCTCAAGCTGTTGCCCTGGGTAGAGTGTTGTGGCATCCATCATAGCTCACAGCAATTTCCAACTCTTGGGCTCAAGCGATCCTCTTGCCTCAGTTTTTCTATTTTTAGTAGAGACGGGGGTCTCGATTATTGCTCAGACTGATCTCGAACTTGTGGGCTCACACTGTCTACCCACCTTGGCCTCCCAGAGTGCTAGGATTGTAGGCTTGAGCCATTGCACCTGGCCTAATTTTTCTTTCTGTTAAAGGACTATTGGGTCAAAAGGCACATATAATTTTATTATTTATACCCCATTGATAAACTTCTCCTGAAGGGGTTTTATTAATTTAAACCAGCACAGTTGATTATATCAATCAATATTGATTTTGATGCTGTAAACTGTTGTAGTTATTAACAAAATTAATTAAAGGAGGTACTTATAAAATCATTGGGAGAGATTAAGCCGTTTCCAGCTTCACAGATTTTTAGAATAAAATGTATTGTGCACTGCTATGGTAACAGCCATATTCTCAAGCAAGAAAGACGTGGGGCCAGGCATGGTGGCTCACCCGTGTAATCCTAGTACTCTGGGAGGCCGAGGCAGGAAGACTGGCCTGAGCAAGAGCAAGAACCCTGTCTCTACTAAAAATAGAAAAAATTAGCCAGGCATTGTGGTGGGTGCCTGTAGTCCCAGCTTCTGTGAGGCTGAGGCAGGAGGATTGCTTGAGCCCAAGAGTTTGAGGTTGCCGTGAGTGGGGCTGATGCCATGCACTGTAACCTGGGGGTTAGAGTATGAGTTAGAGAATGAGACTGTGTCTTAAACAAACAAAGAAAAAAAAAGCAACTAACTGTATACACTTTTTTTTTTTTTTTTGCCAGGGCCAGGTTTGAACCCGCCACCTCTGGTATACGGGGCTGGTGCCTTACTCATTGAGCCACAGGTGCTGCCCTACACTTTTTTTTTATTTATTGAGACAGAGTCTTACTATGTTGCCCTCGGTAGAGCACCGTGGAATCACACCTCTCAGCAACCTCAGCCTCCCACATAGCTGGGACTATAGGGGCCCATGACAACGCCTGGCTATTTGGCTATTTTTTTGTTGCCGTTGTCACTGTTGTTTGGCTGGCCTGGGCCAGGCTCGAACCCGCCAACGTTGGTGTAGGTGGCAGGCGTCCTACTCACTGAGTTATAGGCGTTAAGCTTACACTTGCCATTTTTTTTTCTGACAGCAAATATTTATATAAAATTTTATTAACAATGAAGAAAGCTAGATGCAGTTTTGGTTATTTATTTACTATTTTGGTTTTAAAAAATCAAACACAGGTTATTTTGTTTATTTTACCATCTCAGCAGATTGACATTAGAAAGTTAAAATACCGGGCAGCGCCTGTGTTCAGTGGGCAGGGCGCCAGCCCCATATACTGAGGGTGGCAGGTTCAAACCCAGCCCTGTCCAAACTGCAACAAAAAAATAGCCGGGCATTGTGGCGGGCGCCTGTAAGTCCCAGCTACTCGGGAGGCTGAGGCAAGAGAATCGCCTAAGCCCAGGAGTTGGAGGTTGCTGTGAGCTGTGATGTCATGGCATTTACCGTGGGTGCTAAAGTGAAACTGTCTCTACAAAAAAAAAAAAAAAGAAAGTTAAAATACTATACTGAATTATAATTGCAATTTAGTGTCTGCTTTTTATTTCTTATTATTCATATCCAGGAAGGAAAACTTTCCTGCTTCTTTGTTAACTTCTAACATTTCTCATTTTAGGAGAAATTAGTCCACAAGGAGAAAATATCCTTCCTCTAGCAGATGAAACTATTAATGTTAGAAGCTGTCTTTTTTCTTAAGTATTTTCTTGAATTCATGTCTAAGTATTTTTCATCAGACCTTTTTAAAACCTTATCCTCAGACATCTATTTAATATTTAATTCAATAAGTAGCTCAGAAATTTATTATAATTATTTTGAAAGGTTGTTTACTGTCTGTTTTAGCAAACTTCTCATTATTGAAAGTTTTTAAGTTAATATCATTGTATTGAATAAGACTGTTTTTACATATATAAGTTAATATATCATGTAAACTACTTATAAAACTTAAGATCAGTTTATGAAAGTCATAACTCTTACATACTAATAGCACACATTTACATAGTATGCTTTTATATTTATTTGATTTAGGAGTTTCTAAACCTTATAGCATAGAAGGGCTTGTTTTAGTGTTCTCATCTTTGTTTTATTTTCAGAAACAGTTGAAACTTAAAGAGGGTTAAGTGACTCACCTAAGGTTGCTTAACCAAACCTTACTTAAACCTATGTTGTCTATCTTAAAATCCAGAGGTTTTTTTTTTTTCCATTGTAACATTTTGCCTGTGAATGAATCTAATTACAAATTAGAAATTGTAATTCATCTTAATATTTTTTGTATTTTATTATGTTTAAATGAGAACTACCTCTGTGAGATGTTCAATTGGTATTGGAAAATGATGTTTATACCTACTAGAGCATGTGTATCTCTGTGGGCTTTGTCCTAGCTTTGTCTTTGAAGTAGTTACCTAGGGAGCCAGTGAAATATTCAATGGCATACTCTTACTTCAGGTTTCCTAAGATTCAATTTCCCTTTAAGACCTATAGCATGTTAATTTGTATCATGTTCCACTGTGGCCCAACTTTGTCATTTGTGGGCAGATTAAGTTTTAAAATCAAACCAAAGTAGTTCTGAATGGTGGCTGGTGAATAAAAAGGGAGCAAATCTGAAACATACCATCCAGAGGCAGATGATTAAAGATAGCTATAAAGTAACGTGACTTTCTTGTGGCTTTGGATTCTAAAAAGGCTAGACAGGTTTGATATCAGGTAATAGATATTGTGGCTGGGCGTGGTGGCTCATGCCTGCAGTCCCAGTGCTGTGGGCGGCCGAGGCTGGTGGATTGCCTGAGCTCAGAGGTTCGAGACCAGTATGAGCAGGAGTGAGCCAGAGTGAAACCCCGTCTCTACCAGCACCAAAAAGAGCGGGTGTTGTGGTGGGCGTCTATAATCCCAGCTACTTGGGAGGCAAAGGGAAAGAGAATCGCCAAAGGAAGAACAGAAAAAAAAAAACAAAACAAAGAAAAACAAAACAAACAAAAAAATCTTCAAACGAAGAATGAACAAGCAAGCTGAAATTGAAAGCGAAAAAATTAAAAATAAAAAAATAAAAAAAAGATTACACCTTTAAAGTAGTCATCGTTTACTTGGATTTTTGGTATTTTAGGCACTGATTTTTAGAGTTCTGAGAATTAAGTGTTTTGTTTAGTTTGGTTTGGTTTTTGAGACAGACTCTCTGTTGCCCTGGCTAGAGTGCCATGGTGTCAGCCTACCTCAGAGCAACCTCAAACTCTTGCGCTCAAACAGTCCTTCTGCCTCAACTTCTAAAGTAGCTGGGACTACAGGCCCACACTACTATGTCCAGCTAATTTTTCTATTTTTAGTAGAGATGGGGTCTTGTTTTGCTCAGGCTGGTCTCAAAATTCCAGACCTCATGTGATCCTCCTTCCTCAGCCTTGCAGGGTGCTGAGATAACAGGTGTGAGCCACCTTGCCTGGCCCAGAATTCATTTTTCAAAGGATAGAATCTCAACTGGCTAGTGTTATATTCACCCACCCCATGCCTAGTAAAAGTGAGGCTGGTGCTATTTCATGAAGAATGTTTATGAATAAATTGTTTACTTAGTCTTTGTGAGTAAACAATAATGTCCTTTAGCCTCTTGAATAGGCGCCCATAAAATGCCAAAATTACAGACTTTTTTTTTTTTTTTTTTGCTGTTTTTGGCCGGGGCTGGGTTTGAACCTACCACCTCCGGTATGTGGAGCCGGCACCCTACTCCTTTGAGCCACAGGCGCTGCCCAAAGTTACAGACTTTCTATCATCCTCAGAGCTGAAGTATTCAAAGGGTTAGATACAGACAGCTAGGTATGGGGGATTCTGAGTGGTAAGGTATCTTAGAAGCCCACTGCTGCTTCTCAGGTGTTCTGATGTCTCTCATCTGTCATAAATGAGCATGCCATACCTGAGTGTGCAGCGCTTTGGTGATGGTCTTTTGGTGACCAATTCTGCTATGAAGAGCACTTTGGAGCAGAAGTGGCCAATCAGTAAAGCTTGTGTTTTTAAGTCCACCCTGTTGTTTGCAGACTGCTTTGTCTTTAACTCTTAAGTGCCTAGCGACCTTGGAGAAGAGAAGGCTTGGTAATGAGTAAGTTTTGAGTCAGTGGTTGAGGTTTGTCAGTTTATTGACATAATCTTAAGTAATTAGTGAGGTTTGTTAGTGATAACTTAAATGCTATTATTTAAATAATTTACTGAAAAACAGTAACAAAATATTGACTACCTGTTAAATATTAACCATTTTGCTAAGCATTTTATACGCCTTATCTCATTAAGGTAATGATAATTAATGAGATAAGGCCTATAAAATGATAAGATTTTTCCTTACAAAAATATTACAAATTAAGCTACTTGTTCGTCCCATTTTCATAGAGAAGAAAACAAGGTGCTTGGAGGCTAAGTAAGTATGTAGTCAGTTAGAGGTAGAGTCAGGGTTTTGAATCAGGCATTCTGACTCTGAGTTACATCAACAACTATATAAATGTTGCCCCCCATGACAGTAATTATTTATTTAATTTTATCCAATTTAGTGTCCAGAAAGAAAGTACCTAGCTTCAGAAAATAAAGCTGAATGTGAATTGGAGCAAAAGTGTGATTATGGCAAAAGAGTCTAACAGGTTTTAACTTTGAAGGTTTAAATACACTTCATTGAGCTAAAGAATTTGCTACATTTTTGAGGCGCTCACGCATTGGTCTTATTTTTTAGGGACCTCATTGGGTATAGGGGCTCAATCATGTGCCAGGTCTTTTCCCATCTTCAGCCCTGAGGTGACCCCCAGAAGGGGAAATTGTGACCCAGGTCCAGCTGCTGGCCTCTCTGTCAGCCCATGCTTTCCAGTTTAAGAACTGATTCCCTGGGCAGCGCCTGTGGCTCAAAGTGTTGGGCGCTGACCCCATATGCCGGAGGTAGTGGGTTCAAGCCTGGCCCCGGCCAAAAAAAACTGAAAAAAAAAAGAAGAACTGATTCCCTTTGAGAAAATTGGAAAGGCTCCTGGAGGCTGCTGAGAATCTTTGATGTAGAGGTAGTGATTGAACAGATTGTCCTTTAGAAACAGCCAAATTTCATTTTCCAGACTTCCAAGAACTTTTCTTCTTAATGTTTTGTTCTAGCATCCAAAAAAGACCCAACTTCAGATCCGGGCTTGAGAGTTTCTCAGGGCTATTCTCGTTCTAGGTGGAGGGTGTTGGCCCATTCTCAGATGGCATGTGTCTTAATAGCTGTATGGCTGGCCAGGCCAGCCTTCTCCCTCTTGCTGGGCTCTGAGAGGAAGTCCACTTGACAGCTGCTGGGCACCTCCTAATAAGTTCACTAGAGTATTTTGGTGTCACTTTGTGACAGACCTGGCTTCAAACCCAGCCCTGCCACTTGTTAATTGTGGCTGCCTGCAAGTTACTTAGCCTTTTTGAGTCTGTTTCTTCATCTCTACAATGATGATTATAATACTTCTTTCCATGTTTAATTGAGGATTAAGTGAAATAATGTAGATGACTAGCAGTGGATCTGGCATATAGGATGGCTTAGTGTGTGTTAGTTTCTGACATTAGTCTTAAAGAAGCAGTTAGACTAGTGATTAACAATGTATTGTCTGGAATTAAGCAGATCTAAATTTGATCCTAGGTGTCTCATTTCATAGCTGCCTGAACTTGAGCAACAATTGTCTTGATCTGTCTAAGAGTCAGTCTTCTCTCCTATCGATGGGAATAATATCAATGCCTACCTCACAGGATTTGGGGGAGGATTCATTGAGTTAATGCATGTAAAGCACCTGCTAAAATGTCTGATACACAGTAGGCCCATGATAAATTACAGCTCTTTATAATTAATTATTGGTGCTATTAGTATAGCTGAAAGGAGTCCTGCCCTGTGTTTTATCTCCTAGTGATCCCAGGTTGTTATCATTCAGTACATTGTGTACCTCACTGATAGCTGAAAGGCAGGGGATAAACCTTTTCTTGAGTCACTGCTCCAAAAGACAGATTCTACCATAAGGACCCGAGTTCCTCATTGATTCTCTTTTTTCTTTATCTTCTTGCTGTAGTTTTTTCTCTCTGACATGTAATAACAGGGTACATTTAATAGTGGGGGACCCCCTTATCTAGCCAGGGGCATTTTTCTTTCCTTTCCTCTCTTCCCTCATTCTCCTTTTTCCTCTCTTCTTTCTTTTCTTCTTCTTTTTTTTTTTTTGGAGATAGAGTCTTGCTCTGTCACTCAGGCTGAAGTTCAATGGCAGGCCATAGCTCACTTCAGCCTTGAACTCCTGGACTCAACCAATCCTCATGCTTCAACTTCCTGAGTATCTAGGACTGCATGCACCACCCACCATGCTGTTTTGTTTTTTATAGAGACAAGGTATCACTCTTGCTCAGTCTGGTCTCAAACTCCTGGTTTCAAGTGATCCTCCCACCTCAGCCTCCAAGTGCTGGGATTACAGGTGTGAGCCACTTTGCCTGGCCAAGAGGCATTTCTTGGAGATCTGAGAATTGAGAGGCTTGGATATCTGAGTATAGACCTAATTTGTGGGATTTGAAACCAAGGAGACACTCTTCCCAGTTTTGTCATTTTGGGTGCGATGAATGTCCTTTCATTGGATTTGGTCTGTTTTTTATTTAGCCATAGCTCCCTTAGAGCCCTACTTTTTTCTCCTGGTCGTTTCTTTTGGGCAAATCATTCAGCATACCTTGATTCACAGCACCTTGAAGAAATAAAATAGGAAAAGGATACTAGAAAGACTTAAACTTCTCAGTGGAGCCTTACAGAAAAAAGCTGGAGTAGGGTGCTGGTCCCATATGCCGGGGTGGCGGGTTCAAACCTAGACCTGGCCAAAAACCAAAAAAAAAAAAAGTGGGGTAGGCAAGGTGGCGTTTGCCTAGCTTTTCAGAATTTAAGCCAGGAAGAGAAAATATTGTAAAATCACACAGAAGTTGGAAAAAAACATAGAGATCATCTAAAGCTACATTATACAAAGTAAGAATACTAAGACTCAGAGAAGAAGTGATTTGCCTAAGGTCACACAACAGAGGGGTAACAGGGCTGGAATGAGAAGACTGGTCTTGACCCAAGTCAATGCTCATTCAGGCCACAGGGTTGCTCTGAGGTTCACTGGCTTTATAGTGACAGCATAATCAGAGAGCACTGTAACTGCCATATATTTTAGTTGAACAAATTCCTACTAATATTTAAAATATATATTGCCTCCTCTAAACCCTCACATACTTATATTTTATTGTTATTTTCCAGGGTGTCAGATGCCTGATACATTCAATTCGTGGTTTCTTATAACGCTACTTCATGTCTGGTAAGTAAGCAATTAGTGAGGTCACCCAATGTATTTTTTTTAAACACTGCTGACTTGTAAGGTATAGCCTTTAGCAGGGCTGATTATATGAAATGGCAGTTGTTCAGGCATTAAAAATGGTTCCTTTCATTTTTTAATAACTGGTGTCTTGAAGCACATTTTTATTAAAGGTCAAAGCATAGGCCCAGAAAGAAACTAATATTTGTAGGATATTTTTCAAAGAACACCTAACCCAGCGAACAATGCTATCAGTATCTCTAAGAAACTCTGTGAGCTTGGATGGAAAGTTCTTTCCCTTAGCTGTTTTAGGAAAAGTTCACATTTACGTAAAAGTGGTTTGAATTGTGAGAATCCGTGGTCATTTTCATTGCTGGTCATCAGAAACCTATAACAAATTATAGCACTGACATTTATGCCTGTACCTCTAAAGTGTGTATACGAGTTAGATTCATGCCAGGTTTGTTGCATGTAAAAATATTTAACACCTTAAACAGTGTATTTTTTCTTCAGCTGTGAAATAAGTCGCCAAAAAAAATCAATTTTTCATCTAATGTTACACAGTATTAAAGGTCAGAAGGATATAGGAGAGTTGTTGAAGTGGGGGGCTGGGGAATGTATTTATTGAACTGCCAGATCTTGGGAAAGTAAATTCTGGAGAACTAAGTTTACTACTTTGACCATAGTGAGCATCTGAGGGGCATGGGGAATGGCTGCCCCATCAAAAGGCCCCTTGTTTGAGGCTACCTTCAGCTGAGCCTTTGCATCACAGTGCTGACTACTATATAAAGATGCTTTGGTTTTGATCACCTCTGAAATGTTTCTTCTTCTGGACTCACATAGTCACTGAGTTTGGCTAAGGGGCCTATGGTTACAGTTTATTTTATGCTGTTTTTTTCTAAGCTAGTAGTTTATTGAGTGCACACCCAGGACATATCCTGGGTACTTTGCTGGGAGCTAGAGATAGTTCTAAAGAAGCTCACAGTCTAGTTATGTAGGTAAGACATGTGAAATGGTCAATTATAAGTAAGAATGGCTAAGCTCTATAATAAATATGAGTAAGTAGTGCCTATAGGATCACAGAGGAAGCTACAGCTGTTAAAACCCTTGCTAACTCTTCCTGTTAGTTCTTCAAAATGCACCATGTCTTTTAGTCAGTTGGCTAAGAAGGCACATTACCTTACTACTGTCGTAATGGTGAAGGTCAGGGAAAGGGTTCAGGGAGGGAAGCTGGATATATTGAGGGGGAAATTACTTTTCAAGAGGGGAGACTGCAGAGGTGGCACTGTGGAATTACTCACTGGAAAGGTGGGAGGGTTGAGAGAAGGCTAGGCTGTTCCCAGAGGAGCTCAAAGATAATATTCAGAGCTTGTATGAAAGACTCTTTATTGCCCATATAGCTAGAGGTATCAGAGTGTTAGAGGGAGTGGATGGCAAAATAAAATATATAATCCCTGTGACCACATCCCAAGGTCAATACCTGACTAATAGCAGCTGGGAGAACCTTGAAACTACTTGCAGTTCTTTAAAGTTTCCAAACTGTGCCGGCTGAGTCTTCCTTGCTGAAGTTGCTTTAATTTCTTAGGAATGGGATGTACCACCCCCGGCTAGGTAGCGGGAGAGGGAGGCTGTCTGTTTCATATCAATGCTTGGTCTTCCTTAGTTCTGATGATTTGCAGGCTTTGGTGGAATCAATCAGTAGCTTTTCAATTCGAAACTCTTACTAAATTGGGGCATTGTTTAGGACCATGGGGCATTGAAAAGAATGATATGACATGGTCTGTACCTTCAAAAAATTTAGTCTAGTAGAAAACAGACATAAAGTACAATTGCCTATAATGGATAATAGAGAAACGCTGTGTCCAAGGCACAAGCGGGTACAGTGGAAGCACAAAGTAGTGTAACTAGATCTAAATTTGGTGGTGGTGAGGGGTATAGGATAAAGAGTGGCCCTGTGGTAGAGGTGACACTTGAGATATACCAAAAAGGTAAAGAGAATTTCTTTTTTTTTTTTTTTTTGTAGAGACAGAGTCTCACTTTATGGCCCTCGGTAGAGTGCCGTGGCCTCACACAGCTCACAGCAACCTCCAACTCCTGGGCTTAAGTGATTCTCTTGCCTCAGCCTCCCGAGCAGCTGGGACTACAGGCGCCCGCCACAACGCCCGGCTATTTTTTTGTTGCAGTTTGGCGGGGACTGGGCCTGAACTTGCCACCCTCGGCATATGGGGCCGGCGCCCCACTCACTGAGCCACAGGCGCCGCCCGGTAAAGAGAATTTCTGTCATAGAAAGGGAGGACATTTCAGGTTGAGGGAATAGCAGGAGCAACATACAGAACATGAACAAAAACATGGAGTATTTGAGGGCCTCCAGTTCCCTGATGTTTCTGGGGCAGGTTTGTAGAGCAGTGCGGAACTAGAGAACTGTCTGTCTAAGGAATAGAGGGTATTAGGAGGCGGGAGAGATGCATCTCACGTCTGTGGAGGAGTTATGCTCTAGTCCCTGTCCTCTTAGCCTGAAGCTCTAGGTGGATAACCGAGGGATAGCCAAATCCAAAATTTCAGAATTCTGTGGACTTGCTAGAGGTATCAGGAATGAAATATTTATTGGAGGTGGTAGTATGAGGGAGACATGGGGAGGCTTAGAAAACAGTCATAAAAGTAGAAATAATCCTGTCCCCCAAAACAAAAAAAATAGACAAATTCCCAATAAAAATACCCTGGTAGCTGACATTTCAGATTGCTTATTTGAGTTCCCAGGGATAATGGTTGACTCTCAGACTGGAGAAACAATTTCTCACAACCTGTTAGTTCCTTAGAGGAAGTATTGATGCTTCATTTATTCTGTCTCCTTTTTCTCATTCCACAGTTTTTCTGTGGATTGGGATGTAGGGCTGGGACACCCTATAGTTCTTAGAAGATTCTTTATCAGTTTTGTATTCATGTGAGCTTGCAACTGCAATGACTTGTATTCATTGTCTTTGCTGAACAAAATTAGCATTGACTATGGCTGCTGAAAGAGTACAGAGAGAGGCAGCTGTCTGCCCTGTCTCCAGCATCCGCCTGTCCACTTGATAAAAGCAGGCCTCCTCCTCTGCTCCCTGTCTTGCCCAGTGGCATTGTGCTCACATGAGAAACCTGGGGTCCTCCTTGACTTTGCCCTCACCTCCTTTACTTGGTCAGTCACCCAAGTCAGACTTTTTTGACTCTGACTCATAGTTACAAATGCATGTTGCTTTAGGACCCAGAATGCACACATGTATCTGAAACCAAAGTTTTCTAAAATTTGTCCTTACAACATCAGATAATCTCTGATATTTTCTATTCCATTTGAATTCTTTTAAATAGAAATTCAAGATGTCACTCACTAAATTGATTTCATGGGTTACAACCAACAATGCCTGGAGACTGGTCTTTAGCCTTCTTTATTCCACTGGTCTTCTCAATACAAATCGGATCAGGGCACACATGCAGGCACACTTACATGCACATGTTCTTTTTTACTAAATAGTCTTCTTTATTCTCAGATTGAATACAAGTTTGGGAATGTGGCATTCATATCCCACCATATATGACCTATGCTGCCTTTACTAGTCTCATCTGTTGCCATGCTAGGCACCGTTACCGCCACTATTTCCTCCTCTGCAAGAAAAAGCTAAACTGTGTGGTAGAAGTATTGCCTTCTATACAAATTTTTTTTTCTGCCTGGAAGGCGGCCTTTCCCCTTCCTCTTTACTGACAAGCTCCTATTTTTCTTTCAATATCCAATTCATATATTGTTTCTTCTTTGAACCCTTCCCTTCCCTCTGAGGGCAGAATTAGTTCCTCTTCTGAAACTAAGATTAAAATTAAGTGTTCCCTTAATTTTTTTTTTTTTTTTTTGAGACAGTGTCTCAATCCGTCATCTAGTAGAGTGTCGTGGTGTCATAGCTCATAGTGACCTCAAACTCTTGTGCTTGAGCAATCCTCTTGTCTCTGCCTTTCCAGTAGGTGGGACTACAGGTGTGTGCCACCACGCCCAGCTAGTTTTTCTATTTTTAGTATAGAAGGGGTCTTGCTCTTGCTCCGGCCGGTCTGGAACTCCAAGCAATCCACCTGCCTTGGCTTCCCAGAGTGCTAGAATTTACAGGCTTGAGCTACTGTGCTTGCCCAAGACTCCCCTTATAAAATTGTCATGGAGCAGTAGTACCTTCTTGTTGTAGAAATCAATTTTTGTTGTTGTTGTTGAGACAGAGTCTCATTATGTTGCCCTTGGTAGAGTGTCATAGCATCACAGCTCACAGCAACCTCAAACTCTTGGGCTTAAGAAATTCTCTTGCCTCAGCCTCCCAAGTAGCTGGGACTACAGGCACCCGCCACAAGGCCCGGTTATTCTTTCTTTTTGCAGTTTTTGGCCGGGGCTGGGTTTGAACCCGCCACCTCTGGCATATGGGGCCAGTGCCCTACTCCTTTGAGCCACAGGTGCAACCACAATCACCTAAGCTGGCAGGTTCAAATCCAGCCTGGCCCGCCAAACAGCAATGATGATTGCAACAAAAAATAGCTGGGCATTGTGGCGGGAGCCTGTAGTCCCAGCTACTTGGGATGTGGAGGCAGAAGCATCATTTGAGCCCAGGAGTTGGAGTTGGCTGTGAGCTGTGATGCTACGGCACTCAACCCAGGGCTACAGCTTGAGGCTCTGTCTCAGAAAAAAAAAAAAAAAGATAAGGTGATCACTAGAGGGAGAAATAAATAGGATGGAGGGGAAGCATTTTTGTTGTTTTTTATTTTAAGAGAGGGAAACACTGGAATGTTTTTATAAGCTGAGGGGAAGAAGTTTTGGGAGAGAAGAGAAGGAAATAAAGTGTGGGGGTTGGAAAGCAGACTGATGCCAGTCTCAGTCCAGCAGAGAACTGCCCTGGCAGACACTGGTAGCCTATGCAATAGGTTCTCTTTTCAACTACCACAGCAGTTTTGATGTAGCTGTGGGGCATTCGGGCTCCTGCTGGATCCGAGCAGCTCCAGACCTGCTATATATGGTGAACCCTGGCCGTGTGCACTTCCTCTTTCTCCCTCCCCCAGCCAGAGCTACAGTGTTCAAACACCCACAATATTTAGCTTTATTGCCCAAACCAAAGGCCTATGCAGCAGCATTTTACCAACATTGCATAACCTAAGTGCCCTGGTACCTGCTACCCAGGGACTTGTTCTTTATAGTGGATTTGACAGGCAAGCTACAGGCCAGGTACAGCTCTTGGAGGCTCATTGTCAGGTGAGATGGCTTCAGGAAGGCCTCACCCTACTTGTCTGTTTGCCCACAGACTGTTTTGTGACCCTCATTCTGCCCTAAGGATTAGGTTTCATTGGGGAGGGAATTTGGGAAACCAGGTGGAGCTAGCCATGTACACAGCCTTGGGAAAGGGTCAGCGTGCCAGTTCTCAGATCAATAAACTCATTCATTAGCACACTGCTGGGGCTTGACTGTGGCCATCTAGGTCGTGCTTTCTTGGCTTCAGCTGGTGATAGAGTAAGGGAAACAACCTGCGGGAGAGTCCCCTGTGGGGATTCCTTTATTGCAGCCACAGTGACAGACCTGCCCCAGTGCCCACTGGTCTTCACTAAATTCAAAATCAGGTCCACTTAAAGCAGCTTATAAACTACCGTGGGGGAGAAATAAAGCCAAAACACAACTGGCATTGTCAGAAGGCCCAAATGGAGTGAGCAAGACAGGATGCACAGAGCTGCCAGTACATGGCAGGTGGTCAGCACCAAGACGAACAGGAATTCTCCCCTCCCAGATTTGGAAACTCTCCTGTTATTAACTCTCCAGACAGTGTTGTTATCTTCCTACTCTTCTCATTTAGCAGGAAGGGGTTCTGGGTGCTGTGCTGTCACAGAATGGGGGGAATAGTGTGGGAGAGAACCTGTAGCTTGGTGAGGGGGTAGAGGGGAGCTCAGGCTTCATTCCAGCTGCTCTCCTGTCCACTGGGCAACTGTAAGTTACTTAACCTCCTCAGAACATCTATTTTCTTTTTTTTTTTTTTTGTAGAGACAGAGTCTCACTTTATGGCCCTCGGTAGAGTGCCGTGGCCTCACACAGCTCACAGCAACCTCCAACTCCTGGGCTCAAGCGATTCTCTTGCCTCAGCCTCCCGAGTAGCTGGGACTACAGGCGCCCGCCACAACGCCTGGCTATTTTTTGGTTGCAGTTTGGCCGGGGCCGGGCTTGAACCCGCGACCCTCGGTATATGGGGCCGGCGCCCTACTGACTGAGCCACAGGCGCCGCCCAGAACATCTATTTTCTTTTCTGTGAAATTGGCCCATGTAAACCAGTGGTTCTCAACCTTCCTAATGCTGCGGCCCTTTAATACATTTCGCGACCCAGAGGTTGAGAACCGCTGATGTAGATCGAGAGAGGGAGAGAGAGAGAGAGAGAAAGAGAGAGAGAGAGAGAGAATAAATACAAATGCATCTTATAGTGACAAGTCTTACATTAGAAGACTTAATAAATGGTAGTAATTGTTGTTATTATTTGCCACGGGGGAGAATTGATACCATCGTTATTTGAGATTATTTTTATTCCTTTTATTATTTGAGATTCCTGGTCAGTGAGTTTTTCTTTCCTTGTCCCCATCTTTATGCTTGCCTTTTAGAGGTATTAGGGAGCCGCCCAACTAAGGCTTGACACTCCTTTTTTTCTTTACTTTGCTAGCTGGGTTATTTGCTTTCCTTATATGTAAAAGAGATCAGTGTTATTTATGAGCCACTGGAATCACTGAGAGACAAGGATAGTACTGTTGAGGCTTAATACCTCAATAATAAATTGTGGGTTTAAGAACATCAACAAACTTGGGAGGAGCAACTTGAGTTGTTCCTGAACAGAGAGTGGTAGTTTACACACAGATTAAGTCTATATTCAGACTAGATTCTTAGTAGATACTTGTTAAATGAATGATTGGATTATTTTGCATAAGAAGTTTTTATTACTAGATTGTTTCTTTTTGAAGTTTATTTTGCTGCACTTTCATCCAGGTTCTTACCCAAAAAAAGTTTATTTTGTATTCTTTTTTAAAAATTTTTAATGTTTTGCATTCTTAAGGATGATATCTATCTATCTATTTATTTTTAAGACAGAGTCTCACTTTGTCACCTTTGGTAGAGTGCTATGGCGTCAAAACTCACAGCAACCTCCAACTCTTGGGATCAAGCCATCCTCTTGCCTCAGTTTTTCATTTTTAGTAGAGATGAAATGGGCTGGTCTCAAACTCCTGAGCTCAAGTGATCCACCCACCTTGGCCTCCCAGCGTGCTAGGATTACAGGCGTGAGCCACTGCGCCTGGCCTAAGGATAATTTTTGTTATGTTTTGTCATGTAAGTTTGTCTTCCTTTCCACTCCCTCCGAACCCCAACAGAGCTCTGAAATTATGATTTTGAATCAGTAGCAAAATATAATTTGACCCCTTATAAGGAATGTGAATTAAAGCAAGCTATTTTGTGGAATTGCTTACTTAATGATGCAAACATTATTTTTGTATGGTTAGAGTCTGTGACCATACAAAAAGTGTTGGCTTTGTTTTGCAGTGGGTACCAGGATCTTAAGTCTTTGTTTTTGTTAACCGTTTAGAATTTGTTTGATTCATTTTTCGTTCTTTTGCCTTTTAACCTACTTGTTACCTTTTTGAATGATTTGGAATGTCTTGACAACTCTTAACTGTGTTTTGCCAGACTATCATCTTTGAGTTGTAATAGGTGGGCTTACTTATCCTGTTGAACTTCAATTGCTGTGCTGTTTTTAGTGTTTGTACTTTTTTTTTTTTTTTTTAGGGCAGAGTCTTGCTCTGTGGCCCCTCATAGAGTGCAGTGGCATCATCACAGCTCACTGCAACCTCAGAACTCCTGGGCTCAAGTGATCCTCCTGCTTCAGCTTACTGAGTAGCTAGGACTATAGGCACATGCCACAGCACCTGGCTAAATTTTTGTTTTTAGTAGTAGAAATGGGGTCTTGCTCTTCCTCTGGCTAGTCTTGAACTCCTAAGCTCAAGCTATCCTCCCTCCTCAATCTTCAGATCTTCAGAATGCTTGGATTACAGGTGTGAGCCCCCCGGCCTGGCCTGTTTTAAATCTTTTAGTTTTTTCCTTTACTGTTAGACTGCCAGCAATTACTGTACTTATTGTTTTCATAGGTATGCTTGCCTCCAGTTAGCTGGTCTTTCCCTTCTGATATGTTATTTCTAATGTGATAATAGTTTTTAAATTTAAATTACTGTTCCTGTGAAGATTGAATGAAGATGGAGTAAATGGAATCTGGAGGGTTTGTTCTAGTCATTAAAGAAGGCAAAAAAACAAAAACCATGTACAACTCTCGGGTCAGACTTTCTAGCTTTAGGTCTCAGCTTTTTTTTTTTTTTTTTTTTGTAGAGACAGAGTCTTACTTTATGGCCCTCGGTAGAGTGCCGTGGCATCACACAGCTCACAGCAACCTCCAACTCCTGGGCTTAAGCGATTCTCTTGCCTCAGCCTCCCGAGTAGCTGGGACTACAGGCGCCCGCCACAATGTCCAGCTATTTTTTGGTTGCAGTTTGGCCGAGGCTGGGTTTGAACCCGCCACCCTCGGTATATGGGGCCGGCGCCTTACCGACTGAGCCACAGGCACCGCCCTCAGCCTTTTTTTTTTTTTTTTGAGACAGACTTTCACTATGTTGCCTTCGGTAGAGTGCCATGGAGTCACAGTTCACAGCAACCTCAAACTCTTGGGTTTAAGTGATTCTCATGCTCCAGCCTCCCAAGTAGCTGGGACTACAGGTGCCCGCCACAACACCCAGCTATTTTTTGGTTGTTGTTATTGTTTGGCAGACCCAGGCTGGATTCAAACCTGCCAGCTCCAGGGTATGTGGCTGGCGCCCTAGCTCCTGAGGTACAGGTGCCGAGCCTAGGTCTCAGCTTTATTACTTACAAGTTTGTAACTTTGGGCAGACAGGCTACTTCTCTAAGATTCAGTTTTCTCAACTGTGAAATGAGGGCAGTAAGAATATACAAACAGCCTCATAGAATTGTTGTAAAGATTAAATGAAATAATGCATCTAGATCACTTAACCTAGCGGCTGGCACATACTTGTATTAGCTGTTAATTATAGCACTTGTTTAAGGAGGCTGGATTGCCTGAGCTCAGGAATTCAAAAGCAGCCTGAGCAAGAGCGAGACCCCTGTCTTTAAAAATAGCAAGGTGATACAGGAGGTGGTGGGTTCAAACCCAGCCCCAGCCAAAAAAAAATAAAAATAGCAAGGTGTTGTGGCGGGCACCTGTAGTCCCAGCTACTCAGGAGGTTGAGGCAAGAGAATCGCTTAAGCCCAAGAGTTTGAGGTTGCTGTGAGCTATGACACCATGGCACTCTACTGAGGACAATAAAATGAGACTCCGTCTCAAAAAAAAAAAATCACTTGTTCATTTTTGCTATTTAAGGTTTTGTTTTTGGCTTTTCTTCCTTTCAGTCATAGTTAGAATAGGAAAAACTGACTGGGCATGGGGGCAGGTTCTTGTAGTTCTAGCTACTTGGGAGGCTGAGTGCTCAAGCCCAAGAGTTTGAGGTTGCTGTGAGGTATGATGCCATGCCACTCCAGCCTGGGCCACAGAATGAGACTGTCTCAAAAGAAACAAAGAAGGCTCGTTGCCCATGTTCCATGGTTAGGGCACCAGCCACATGCACTGGGACTGGCAGGTTCGAACCCAGTCCAGGCCTGCTAAATAACAATGACAACACAACAACAAACAGCTGGGCATTGTGGCGGGCGCCTGTAGTCCCAGCTACTTGGGAGGCTGAGGCAAGAGGATTGCTTAAGTCCAAGAATTTAAGGTTGCTGTGAGCTGTGACGCCATGGTACTCTACCGAGGGTGACATAGTGAGACTCTGTCTCAAAAAAAAAAAAATAATAAAGTAGAAAAGGAAAAATTATCAGATAAGTTGAATTCAGCCTAGATCAGATGTTACCTAACAATGGTCAAATAAATTAATGGGAATCTATTATCTCTTGTGTCTAAAAAAGATTTCACTGGGATAACTGTGGTATCTGTATACGAAATAGAGTTGAGTTGAGATTTCTTTGCTTTCATCCTTTTCATAGCAGAGAAAGTATTTTCTTAATGTAAGAATAGGGTGTGAAGAATGTAAAAAAAGGGAAAGAAAAGCTACCATTTATGTAAAAAGAATTAACTTGTATGTATGTAGATTATGTCTAAAAGGATTCTTAGGACACTAGTAACTGTGGTCTCCTGTAGGGGGAGAAGCTGGTTGGCTGAGGAATGAAGGTAGGAATGAGACTTAGTTTTGATAACTGTGTGTCTGTATTACTATTAAAAACAATTATTTTTATTTCTTTATTTTTATTATTATTTTTTAGAAACAGAGTCTCACTTTGTCGCCCTCAGTAGAGTGCTGTGGCGTCACAGCTCATAGTAACCTCCAGCTCTTGGGCCTAGGTGATTCTCCTGCCTCAGCCTCCCAAGTAGCTGGGACTACAGGTGCCTGCCATAACACCCAGCTATTTTTTTGCTGCAGTTTGGCCGGGGCTGGGTTTGAACCTGCCACCCTCAGTATTTGGGTTCTGCGCCCTACTCACTGAGCCACAGGTGCTGCCCTATTTATTTATTTTTTTGAGACAGAGCCTCAAGCTATCACCCTGGGTAGAGTGTTGTGGCATCACAGCTCACAGCAACCTCTGACTCCTAGGCTTAAGCGATTCTCTTGCTTTAGCCTCCCAAGTATCTGGGACTACAGGCACCCACCACAATGCCTGGCTATTTTTTGGTTGTAGTTGTCATTGTCATTTGGCAGGCCCAGGGTAGATTTGAACCTGCCAGCTCTGGTGTATGTGGCTGGCGCCTTAGCCACTTGAGCTACAGGCACCGAGCCTCAAAACAATTATTAAACAAAGAAAGGAGTAGACTGAATATGATAGACTTCAAGGTCAGGTGGTCTAAAAATTGGCATTCAGCTGCTTATCTGGACATTCTAGGGAGCTGGCTGTCTTAGATGTGGGTAGCCTTCAGCTGTGCTTTTCCCTTAAAGAGGATAAGCACAAAAGTTCTATACAACAGGAATACTTTTCTGTCCTTACCTACCTTGACAATATGATTCACAAGTTCAAGGCAAAAAGTAGTTGAGCCTTTACTTCACCAAATGTTGAGCCTTTACTTCACAGGCCTATGGATCCGAATCTTATTTACCTAGTAGAACTCATAGGACTCTTCAGTATACTTCTTCTTGATAGGAATACTATTCTTTGGTTTGGTTTTATAACCTTCATTACGTGTGATGACATTTGCTGTTGAGCTTTATGCAGTAGGTCTTTGAATAATGTTGTTTCATTATAATGTTGATGAGAAAAATAATTGATTCCCATCTGGGACCACTGTCTGGGTGGAGTTTGCATATTCTCCCCGTCTGTGGGTTTTTTCTGGATCCTCCGGTTTCCTCTCACATCCCAAAGGTGTGCATGTTAGGTGAATTGGTCTGGCTAAATTGTTCTAGTTGGAATGAGTGTGGGTATATGTGTGAGTCCCATCCAGCACTAGTCCCTGCCTTGTGGCCTGAGCTGCTGGGGTAGGCTCCAGACACCTGCAACCCTGAACTGGAATAAGTGGGTAAATAATTATCTCACTTGTTTTTATTAATCTTTCTTAAAGGTGTGTATAGCTCACATTTATTTCAGTATTTAATATTAGAAGTGTTTTGGGTCTTTATTCAGAAGTTTGGTGATGATTTGTGGCCAGAAATATGCCATAGGAATGTAACTCATTTAATATGTCAGTTAGCCTAGGGTAAAATTGGTTTCGTTGTACATTAAGTAGGTTATAACTAACTTTACTGGTTGCATGTCTCTCAAAAGACAGGTGCAACCTTTAGTGTATATTTCTGGATCAGATTATTCTGAGTACTATAGTTCTACTAATGTACATCTAGTCATTTGCTGCTTAATGATGGAATACATTTCTTTCTTTCTTTCTTTTTTTTTCTTTTCTGAGTCAGAATCTCACTCTGTTACTCTGGTTAGAGTGTCAGGGCATTATAGCTCACAGCAACCTCAAACTCTTGGGTTCAAGTGATCTTCTGGCCTCAGCCTCCTGAGTAGCTGAGATTACAGGCACCAGCCACAATGCCCAGCTAGTTTTTCTATTTTAGTGGAGACAGGATCTTGCTCTTGCTCAGGTTGATCTTAGCTCCTGAGTTCAAGCAATCTAGCTGCCTCACCCTCCCAGAGTGCTAAGATTATAGGCATGAGCCATTGTGCCCAGCACAGGATGGGTTCTGAGAAAAAGCAGTGTTAGGCAATTCTAATTGCACAAACATTGTAGAGTGTACTACAGCCTACTACATACCTAGAATATTCCTAGGTTATAAATCTGTACAGCATGTTATTGTACTGAATACCATGGGCAGTTGTAACACAATGTAAGTATTTGTATATCGAAAAATAGAAAAGATACAGTAAAAATATGGCATAAAAGATAGAAAAACGGTATACCAATATAGGGCACTTACCTGAATGGAGTTTGCAGGACTGGAAGTTGTCCTGGGTGAGTCAGTGTGTGGTGGATGAGTATGAAGGCCTAGGAAATCACTATACACTACAGTAAATGTATAAATGTTTTTCTTTCTTTTATATTAAATTAGTGCTAGGTTACTAACTTTTTTACTTTATAAATGTTACAATTTTTCAAAACTTTTTGGCCTTTTGTGATAACACTTAGTGTAAAATATTATACAGCTATACAAAAATATTTTCTTTAATCCTTATTCTGTAAACTTTTTTCTAGTTTTAAATTATTTTTTTTTACTTTTTAAACTTTTTTGTTAAAAACTAAGACACAGGGTGGCACCTGTGGCTCAGGGAGTAGGGCGCCGGCCCCATATGCTGAGGGTGGCAGGTTCAAGCCCCAGCCCCAGCCAAACTATAACAACAACAAATAATAATAATAATATAATAAAAAAAAAACTAAGACACAAATATCCACATTAACCTAGGCCTGCCCAGGGTCAGGATCATCAAGATGTCACTAAGTGGGGCCGGGCACTGTGGCTCATGCCTGTAACCCTAGCACTTTGGGAGGCTGAGATGGACAGATTGCTTGAGCTCAGGAGTTTGAGACCAGCCTGAGCAAGAGTAAGACCCCATTTTTAAAAATTGCCAGGCGTTGTGGCAGAGGCCTGTAGTCCCAGCTACTTGGGAGGCTGAGACCAGAGACTTGCTTGAGCCCAGGAGTTTGAGGTTGCTGTGAGCTATGAAGCCACAGCATTCTTCCAAGGACAGCATAGTGAGACTCTGTCTTAAAAAAAAAAAAATTCTCTAAGCAATAGGAATTTTTCAGCTCCGTTATAATTTTATAGGACTACTGAGTAAAGTCCAGACTTTTTCTTAGCATATCATTTCATGATATGCTTTCATGATTTTTCTGGCTTCATTTTTCTACTTCCTAAACTCTGCCCACCCCAAAATTTGGGTGTTTGTTGTTACCTTAACATGCCAAAATCTTCCATGGTCCTGTCTTTGCTATAATGTTCCATATGCTAGAAATTCCCTTTGTCTTTTGCCTCTGCTTGTCCAATTTCAAGCTCATCTTTGCAAGCCCCATATATAATGTTTTGTTTTCCATGAAGCTTCTCTATTCTACTCAGCCAAAAGTAATCTTCTCAAACTCCATCATACTTTTTTCTCTTGGGAGACCGTTTGTATGTGACGTATTTTATCTCCCCTAGAGTCTTAACTGGTCCTTGAAAGCTAGGTTCTAGTTTTAGCCATCACTCTAATCTTCCTAGCATCCCACCATAAGGAGCTTAGTTTATGTTCATTGAGTGAATTGTTAGTCACCATCTTGAAAATGTCTTCATTTTGCTTTATTTTTTCGGTTAGATAACCATTTGAACTGACTGTCATCTGTAAGGTTTATAGAATAAGCTGTGCTATAGAACAAAAAACACCTCACCCCATGTTGATAGAAAGTTTATGGTCTGAGAAAATCTGTACCTTTTAAACCTTAGAGGGCAGGTGTATTAACAAACTACAGAATTTTCAAATAAATGAAGAATTCCATTACCTCATTATTGCTGGTGATGAATTAGCCTCTGACGACACTTAAGCATCAAAACACACAGCTTCTCTTAGGTGAGACGGCTGACATGAGTGATTTGATTGACTTTTAGAAAAGTCTTATGAAAAAGGACTGTTGAAACTTTCCCAGTTCGTTTCTGCCTTGGAATATACCCTATATCACATAAAGTAGCCAAATCTTTTTCTCTGAGCCATTTCATTGTTTTCATAAAGTGTTATTTCTTAGGCACTAATGGAGTTCAGAGGTTACAGATTTAGAATCGCAACATCATCTGATCTCACTAGAGATCTCATTGCTGTCAGCTGAGTTCCCACCAAGCATTTATTCACCTCTCAGACACAGGCAAATTCTCTGCTTTTTGAGGTCATTTATTCCATCATTCAAATCTTTAGGCGCTCCCCTGTTAGACAGTTGTTGCTTTTGTTGTTCAATTTGAGTAAACCTTTTCCCCTTGTGGTCTGCCCATTGGTTCTAACTCTTGAATAAACCGTCTAATCATTTTTCTATAGTATTTAAGGCAATTCTGTTTCTCTCCAGGTTAAATATTTTCTGGTCTTTCGTCTCTTCTTCTTGCCTCTTAAAATATAATATTCACAACTATGAACAGTATTCCAAGTAGATTCTGATCTGTGTTTAGTAGAAGAAAAGTCTCACTTTATACATTGAAGATAGCTTTTTGTTACTATATTTAAAATCACATTAATTTGGGAGGCATCATTATTATCCTTTTGACTCTGATTCAGCATATGCTGTCAGCTTAAACCTGTAAGACTTTTCTACACATAGGTAGGCATGACTCATCTCATCTACCTTGTACCTGTACAGTTCTTCTTTTAGACCCAAGTGCAGGACCTTAAGTTTAATTCTGTTCAGATTCATCTTGTTAGAATCAACCTATTGAAAAAGCTTTTTGAAGTGTTTTTGGTTTATGGATGGGTCATCCAGAATATTTGTTCTCCTGCTCAGCTTCTTATCATCTGCAAATTTGGTAAGTTTTGTTTTCTTTTCTCCATCTTAGTCATTAACAGAGATGTTAAGGCAGGCCAGGCTGTAGTCATTTTGCTGTACCATGCTATTGCTGGTAGATTTTAACGGGCAGGATATGTATGGAGATAGAATTGCCAGTTTAGGTCTAATATTCTGTAATACACCACCAATTGTCTTTTAGGTGAGTAGTCCTATTGTAGTAGTTTAATAACTATTTAATTAAAGTGAGATAATAGGAATAAGTGTGGTTACAAGAATGAGAGTAGGAACTAATGAGATTAGTTTAAAAATTGGTGACCTTGCCCCTATTCTTATATATAATTTAATATATTTATTAATTCATAAAATATAATTTTTATAGTCTTTATTCTATTTATTAGTATTTTTTTTAGAGATGGGGGTCTAACCACGTTGCCAAGGTTGGATTTGAACTCCTACGCTCAAGTGATCCTCCTGCATCTCTCTTCTGAGTAGCTAGGACTATAGGTGGGTGCCACTGCACCTGGCTTTATTCTTACATGAGATCTTGAGTGGAGAGCCCTCTGGACTGAATAGAGTAATGTGTATAGGGGAAAGGGCCCTAAACTTGGCCCTGGGACATTTATTTATTTATTTGGCAGATATATATTGAGTGCCTACCAATTAACCCTTGGGAATAAAATTTTGACAAAACCCAGGCTTAATGTTTGCCTTCTCTGATACTTACATTTTCTAGTAGGGGAAATAATGATAATTACACAAATGTAATTGTACTACGTTTTTGTGATCTGTGTTCTGGACAAGTATTGTCCAACAGATACATCATGCAAGTCATATATGTAATTTAAAATATTCTAGCATCTGTATTTTTCAAGTAAAATGAACAAAAGAAAAAAAAAATTTTTTTTTTTTTTTTTTTTTGAGACAGTCTCACTACGTCACCTTGGGTAGAGTGCTGTGGCATCACAGCTCACACCAACCTCAAACTCTTGTGCTTAAGCGATTCTCTTGCCTCAGCCTCCCAAGTAGCTGGGACTACAGGCGCCTGCCACAATGCCCAGCTGTTTTTCTGTTGCAGTTGTCATTGTTGCTTAGCTGGCCCAGGCTGGATTAGAACCCACCAGCCTCGGTGTAGGTGGCTGGCACCATAACCACTGTGCTGTGGGTGCTGAGCCAAGTGAAATGAATCTTAATAATACATTTTATTTAATCCAATATATCTGAAATATTATTTCAATATCAAAGCATTGTAAAAAATTAGCCAGGTGTAATGTAATGCCTATAATGTTAGCATGCTGGGAGACCCAGGACAGTGGATTGCTTGAGTTTAGGAATTCGAGACCAGCCTGAGCAAGAGTGAGATTCTGTCTCTACTAGAAAAAAAAAAAAAAGAAAGAAAGAAAAATAGAAAAACTAGCCAGCTGTCTTGGCACACATTTGTAGTCCCAGCTACTTGGGAGGCTGAGGCAAGAGGATTGCTTGAGCCCAAGAGACTAAGGTTACTGTGAATTATGATGATGCCACAGCACTCTACTGAGGGTGACAAAGTGAAACTGTCTCAAAAAAAAAAATTGATATTTTATATCCTTTTTCTTCTTGAACTAAATCTTTTTTTTTTTTTGTAGAGACAGAGTCTCACTTTATGGCCCTCGGTAGAGTGCCGTGGCCTCACACAGCTCACAGCAACCTCCAACTCCTGGGCTTAAGCGATTCTCTTGCCTCAGCCTCCCGAGTAGCTGGGACCACAGGCGCCCGCCACAACGCCCGGCTATTTTTTGGTTGCAGTTTGGCCGGGGCTGGGTTTGAACCCGCCACCCTCGGTATATGGGGCCGGCGCCCTACCGACTGAGCCACAGGTGCCGCCCCTGAACTAAATCTTTGTAATCATCTCAATTTGGACTAGACATATTTAAAGTGCTCAATAGCCCACGGTTAGCTAATGGCTACTGTACTGGACACCAAAGTTCTATACCTAGTTTTATAGACTACTTTGTGGTGTAGCAAATTACTTTCCTTCTTTCTGACTTCTATTTTCATCAGTAAATTGAAAGATTTGGACTTGCTTATGTTCTTTTTTTTTTTTTTTTTTGAGACATAGTCTCACTATGTTGCCTTCGGTAGGGTGCCGTAGCATCACAGCTCACAGCAACCTCAAACTCTTGGGCTTAAGCAATTCTCTTGCGTCAGCCTCCTGAGTAGTTGGGACTACAGGTGCCCACCACACCTGGCTATTTTTTTGTTGCAGTTGTCATTGTTGCTTAGCTGGCCCAGGCTGGATTCGAACCTGCCAGCCTTGGTGTATGGGGCCAGTGCCCTACCCACTGAGCCACAGGTGCCATCCATGGACTTGCTTATCTTCTTTTTTTTTGAGACAGAGCCTTAAGCTGTCACCCTGAGTAGAGTGCCTTGGCATCACAGCTCACAGCAACCTCCAACTCCTGGGCTCAAGCGATTCTCCTGCCTCCACCTCCCAAGTAGCTGGGACTACAGGCACCCACCACAACGCCTGGCTATATTTTGGTTGCAGCCATCATTGTTGTTTGGCGGGCCTGGGCTGGATTCGAACCCGCCAGCTCAGGTGTGTGTGGCTGGCACCCTAGCTGCTTGAGCCACAGGTGCCGAGCCAGACTTGCTTATCTTCTAACAATTAAATGTGGTTCCTCCTATGTATGAGGGAGACTTCTGAGGTATTTTTTTGTTTTTTTTTGAGACACAGTCTTCTTCTTTTGCCCACAGGCTGGAGTGCAGTGGCATCAAAACTTATTTAAGCTTACTGCAGCCTCAAACTCTTGGGCTCAAGTAATCCTCTTGCCTCAGCCTTCTGAGTAACCAGGACTACAGGGATGTAGCACTATGCCCTGCTCTTTTATGAATTTTTACTACAGACGGGATCTTGCTCTTGCTTAGGCTCATCTCAAGCACAAGCTATTCTCCCACCTCCGCCTCCAGAGTGCTATTATAAGTAATGTATATCTTGATCTGGGTGGTACTTATATGGGCGTGTATATAAAATGTAAAAATTTATTAAGCCATACACTTAAGACTTTTATGCTTTGTAATATCTATATCATGCCTTGAAAAGTTTTAGTTTTTACAAAATAAAGTCAGTTCCAGTTTTTCAATTTGGTTGGTGCCATTTGCTAAAATCACTTTTAGATGAGCAGGCCTTCAGATAGACATGTGTGATGTGAAAAATGCACACAGCCAGTGACTCTGTGTTTCTTCTTCCCACCCAGGATGTGTCTAGTCCGAATGAAGCAGGAAGGCCGGAGTGGGAAATACATGTGTCGTATCATAGTTCATTTTATGTGGGAGGACGTTGAGCAGCGTGGCAGAGTCATGGGGGTAAGTGAGTGCTATCAGATTCTCATCCTGGACAACTCCAGTGAGGGATTGCCTCATATGAGTTTGAGGTTTTATCTGTTCTAGAATGCTCTTTTAGATTTTTGTAAAATGTCGCCTAATGTCAAGTGACAGTGGTGTTAGAGTCATCTTTTCTACCTCTATGGAGCCGATATGCCATAAATACTTACTGTTTTTGTACACATTAAGTGTACATATTGTGATTTATTTGTTAGTGGTGAGGACATTTTGTATGTGGAGATGGGAATATAAAGCCCAAATCTTGGTGATAGGAGGGATGGATTTGGAGAATGAGAGAATCAAAAATTCAGTTTAGGGATACTATGCCTTTGACACCAATTGAACTAGTCCTTCTATGGATTAGTCCTGATGGAAGGACCTGGCATGGGCCTGCACTGGGCAGGTTTCAAACTCCTGGCCTCAAGCAATCCTCCCAAGTTGGCCTCCTAAAGTGCTAGGCTTACAAGCATGAGCCATGGTGCTGGCCCCTTCTAGTTGTTTTTAATATCAGTACAAATGTATAAATATTTATTATTTTAACATAATATAGTTAAACAAATGGGGTTATACTATACACACTATTCAGCATGTTGACTTTTTCCCCTAAAATATATTGGATGGTGGTGCCTGTAGCTCAAGCAGCTAAGGCGCCAGCCACATACACCAGAGCTGGTGGGTTTGAATCCAGCGCGGGCCTGCCAAACAATGACAACTACGACCAAAAAATAGCCAGGCATTGTGGTGGGTGCCTGTAGTCCCAGCTACTTGGGAGGCTGAGGCAAGAGAATCACTTAAGCCCAGGCGTTTGAAGTTGCTGTGAGCTGTGAGGCCATGCCACTCTACTCAGAGTGACAACTTGAGGTTCTGTCTCAAAAAAATAAAAATAAAACATATATATATATTGGCTATGTTTTTCTTTTACATATCTATACATTTAAAAAATTCAAAATGTTGTAATTGAGTGTGAAATTCCTTTAATCATCATTCTCAATCCTGGCTATTTATCAAGAAGTAACCACTGTTTCCAGTTTGGCATGTATATCTTTTAAGTCTTTTTCCTCTGTTATCTGTATGAAATATGTAATATTAGGTTTGTGTGTTATTATGTATGATGTCATTCTTTTTCTTTTTCTTTTTTTTTTTGGAGATAGAGTCCCACTATGTTGCCCTCTAGAGTACTGTGGCGTCACAGCTCACAGCAACCTCCAACTCTTGGGCTTAAGTGATTCTCTTGCCTCAGCCTCACAAGTAGCTGGGACTATAGGTGCCCGCTATAATGCCCGACTATTTTTTGGCTATAGTTGTCATTGTTGTTTGGCAGGCAAGGCTGGATTCGAGTCCACCAGCTTCCATGTATGTGGCTGGCACCCTAGCTGCTGAGCTGCAGGTACCGAGCCTCGTGTCATTCTTTATGTTTTTATGCACAACTTTGTTTTTCACTCAACAATATGTTTTGGAGATCTTTCCATGCAATGTGGGAGTTAAATGGGAAATCTTCAACTGTGTTCTACTTTTATTTATCTTTATAAATAAAAGATAGATATTTATCTTTAAATAGATAAATAAAAGATAGATATTTATCTTTATAAATAAAAGAAAGATATTTATCTTTACAAATAAAGATAAATAATTTGTAATTATTTTCAAACACTCTGATGCTGTCTGTTGTTATCATGTGCTTACTCTATGTGTAAAATTATAGTCTTTGAGACTATATCATGGAGATTATGGTTGCCTACTGGGAATCTGGGTTGAAGATTTTTCAAATTCTCATGTGTTTGAAGGAACTGCTTGTATAAGGAAGCACGGTGAACATGAGTTTGCCTTTAGGTGTCTTCATTGATATTTACATGCCTTCCCCCAGGACAGTAGACCATTGGTATTTCTGTTCATTCTAAGATGACTGCATATATCCAAGTTTTAGCTGCTGTCATCATCATCTTCTCTTTTGGATTCAGTATTCAGCTCTCTTTGTTAATTGTCTTCTTTACTTACATTTTCAATTTTTTGGTTGTCATTCTTTCCTGCTATGTTAGCTGCTATGTAATACAGGGTGAAGGGGGGAAGGTGGTTTTTGTATTTTCTCATTCAATGACAACATAGAATATTTCTATGACCAGATATATGGGGTTTTGTACTCAGACACCAAGCAAGCAATGAATTCTGCAGTGGACACCCACTGGGTGTCCTTCATATCAGTTCAATTCTATCACTGTCTACCTGGAAATAGTGTCAGATTTCACAAGTTCAGGGCTCCATCTGCAGGAATATTCCCCATTTCTGGTTCTCATCACAAGCTCTAAGTTATTTCACCTCTGCTTCTGACCAACTGACTATAAATTGGGGTTCCCACAACTTCCTCCTTGGGTTCAATTAATTTTGCTAGTGCAGCTCACAGAATTCAGGGAAACACTGAAGTTTATTAATTTATTATAAAGGATAATATAAAGGATACAGACAGAGAGATGCATAGGGGAAGGCATTTGGGAAAAGGTTCAGAGCACCATCCTTGGAACTTCCACTTGTTCAGCTATCTGGAAGCTCTCTGGACCCACTCCTTTTTGTTTTTTATGGATGCTTTGTTATAGAGCAGCAGTTCTCAACCTGTGGGTCCCGACCCATTTTTAACAATGAAAATACATTATGGCGGGCGGCGCCTGTGGCTCAGTGAGTAGGGCGCCGGCCCCATATGCCGAGGGTGGCGGGTTCAAACCCAGCCCCGGCCAAACTGCAACAAAAAAATAGCCGGGCGTTGTGGCGGGCGCCTGTAGTCCCAGCTGCTCGGGAGGCTGAGGCAAGAGAATCGCCTAAGCCCAGGAGTTGGAGGTTGCTGTGAGCCGTGTGACGCCACGGCACTCTACCCAAGGGCGGTACAGTGAGACTCTGTCTCTACAAAAAAAAAAAATAATAATACATTACGGCATTAGGAAGGTTGAAAACCACTGTAATAGAGACATGATTGATTAAATTTTTGGCCATTGGCAATTGACTTAACCTTTAGCTCCTTTCCCCTTCTTGGACATTAGTGGTTGGAGCTGGAAGTTTCAACCCTCTCAACCTGCCTTGAACTTCTGGGGACCAGTCTCTGTCCTGAACCTACTACAGTCAGTCAACTTATTAGCATACAAAAAACATCACTTTGGAGATTCTAAGGATTTTCAGAGTCATACTCCAGGAAACAGGTGGAAGACTAAATATATATTTCACAATACCACAGCTGCCCAGCATGAGATCAGCAGCCTTTAAGCTTTTTATCCAGCTGAATGTCCCCACTTGCCCATGAGTACTTATTACACAGCTTTGTGGCAGCACATGGTAGACATAAGCTGATACTGGCAGTCTCAAATCATCCCTTTTAATGACGACCAGTGATATCCCCTGGTCTGTGAAAGATTGTCTGATTGCCAGGCAGTTATGCAGCAGCTCTTCTATTAGTGAACCTGTTTTACTTATCACTGTTGACGAAACTCTGATGGAAGTTGGGCCACTAGAACAGTTGTGGGCCACAACTGTTCCCATTCTGAATAGCCTAATGAGCCATAGGTTGCTGACTCCTGGACCACAGAACATTTTAGTTGTTCACCTCCCCCAGTGAATTTCCTTCTGGGCCCTGCATATCTCTTTACAATACTCAACACTTTGAGCCTTCTCCTATGTTACTTGGTATGCAATAGCCCTTCTATGTAATTAAGTTTTATAAGAGCAGGAAACTGTCTTTTTTAGATCTTTGTTTATACAGTGAACATTGAATGAATAAATATCACATGAATGACTAAATTGAACTTCAGCTACTAGAATTTTGTTTTAAAGCTAACTTATCAAATAAATCATACTAATTTATTATTCTGTGGTCCAGGTATACATCAGTGCATTCTCATAGGAATTAGTTTTTTCCTTTCCTCATTTTTATTTTTTATTTATTTTAATTTTTTTATTTTTTGGAGACAGAGTCTCACTCTGTCATCCAGGCTAAAGTATAGTGGCCTCATCCTACCTCACTGCAACCTCAAAACTCCTGGGTTCAAATGATCCTGCCTTAGCCTCCCAAGTAGCTGGGATTATAGGTATGTGCCACACATACAGTTAATTTTTCTATTTTTTACAGAAATGAGATCTTGCTCTTGCTGAGGCTAGTCTTGGTCTCCTGGCCTCAAGCAATCCTCCTGCCTCAGCCTCCCAAAGTGCTAGGATTACAGGCATGAACTATCACACCTGGCCTCCTCTCTCATTTTATCCAGCTATTTTTTTCATATCTTGATTGCTGTAAATGGGGTGCTATCTATAAGGAAGTGTTTTGTTTTGTTTGGGGTGGTATCATTCTGTTGCCCAGGCTGGAGTGCAGTGGCACAATCATGGCTCACTGCAGCCTCAAACCCCTGGCTTCAAGTGATTCTCCTGCCTCAGCCTCCCAAGTTGCTAGGATTACAGGTGTGGCACTGTTCCTGGCTCAGGAAGTATTTTATTTAGATCAGTGCTTCTGAAACTTTAATGTGCCTATAGTTTACCTGAAGATTTTGTTACAGATTCTAATTCAGTTGCTTTCAGGGGTGAGGCCGTAGAATCTACATTTCTAAAAAGTTTCCAGGTAATGCCAGTGCTTTCAACGGTACAAGGTGGGATGCGGGGCAACCATGCTTTGCATAGCAATATTTAAAGTGATCCCCTAGTACAAGCTCTTTTTTTAAAAACTTACGTTCAAAAATGGGAAAACACCCCAGTCACAAGGTTCTTAAATTGTCTTCATGAAGAGAAATGCCCAAGTTTTGCTTTAGTTACAAAGTCTACAAATGAAAGATGGCAATTTAAAAATAATAGATTTGGAAGAGTTAGAGAATTACTATTATTGCTTTTCTATTGATCTATTGATCTTCCCTTTCTAACCTCATGGTATAAACAGACACCTTTATTTAGGCAAGAAAATTGCACAGTCACTAAGCTGTGAGTATGTGCATGGAAATGTGTATGTATAGAGGGGATATCAGTCTTCTGTGAGTGTACAATCTAAGGAAAAGGGGCGTGTGGCTGGAGAAAATTAGTAGGCAGTATGGAGCCAGTCTCGCCTGGTTCTCTCCCTGGTAGGCAATTTTTTTCTCTTCTGTTCAGTTTCTTCATAAAAAATGGGCTTGAGTGTGGCGCCTGTGGCTCAAAGGAGGAGGGTGCTGGCCCCATATGCCGGAGGTGGCGGGTTCGAACCCAGCCCCGGCCAAAAACTGCAAAAAAAAAAAAAAAGGGCTTTCCCGAGCTGTATCATCTCTACAATAAAGTGCCCTTGATCCTTCAAAAAAAAAAAAAAAAAGGGCTTGAGGGGGGAACTGCGGGATCTCCAAGTTTCTTTTCAGCTTTGAAAACCCATGATTTGAAGGTGGTAATTTGCAAATCTATCACTGTGTTATTTGGCATCCCAGGTGTACCTCTGTAAGAAAACTCATATAAAAAGTTAAATTTATAAAACCAATCAATGTGGTAGCAATTCTTCTCATGCCAGAGACTTAGAGGCCATTACTTTGAGTGGATTGGTGTGTGGAAGATCCAGAACTGAGAGAGCCACTTTCGAGTTAATGATGAATGAGAAATTTGCGCTAAGAACTTCTTTGAAATTAGAATTCCAGTCTCCTTTGGTGGGAAAATTTTCATTTTACAAAAATTTGCTTTTTACCAGCTTTTTTGAGCCCAACTATTATGAAAAATGGGGCAGACTCACATGTCACTGTTGAAGCTGGTACAAAAAGCAAGTGTTAAATTTGAGGTTACAAAAATCACATCAATAATTTAGAGTATTCTGACTAAAAAAAACATTATTTGGGATTTAAACATATAAATTAGCTGTGGAAATAAAGTTCATTATATCACCTCATCTGGTCTTGTTTTATTTCATTAACTGCTTCTTAAAAACCTTTGTGAGCTAAGTTGCAGCTGAAAAGAGGTTGGAGACCATTTTTCCTTGGGCTCTTGCCGCACTCCTGAGTGTTGGTAAGAGTAAAGAACTAAGACTCGACACAGCTGTAAAAACAGACAGCGCCTTTGGCCTCAGCACTTTCTTCTGGTGCAGGCAGATTTCAGATGTAAATTTCACTCTCCGCCTCTCCTATTAATGAAGTAAGTTTCTTTTGCTGGGTTTGCAGCCAGGTGTGTCCAGTCTTGTGGCTAACCCAGAGCTTTACTTAATTTTTCCATTTGTGACATTTCAACCAAACTTAAAAAACAAACATAAAAATTAGCTCAAGGCAGTGGCTCAAAGTGTTAATGGTAACCTTAGGCTAGCTAAACGACTTCCTCTCAGCTCTGCCCTGCCAGACATCTCCACCTTGTGGCTCACAGTGAGCAGGTTTAAGCTTTCCAAGCCATGGAGACAGCATTGGGAAGGGGTGGGGGTGGGCCATAGTCGAGAAATTATGATCCTTATCAGTGGTCCCTGGCATACTGGTTGCCCTTGCAAGACTTTCAGAATCAAAAGGCATCTCCTGTAGGGCAGCGCCTGTGGCTCAAGGAGTAGGGCGCCTGTCCCATATGCCGGAGGTGGTGGGTTCAAACCCAGCCCCGGCCAAAAAAAAGAAAAAGGCATCTCCTGTCGCTGGTCCCCTGCTCTCTGTGTAGTAGAGCTGCTTGATGGGGTGGTGCAGAGGACCTGGGAAGAGGTGGAGGAGCTGTGGGCTCAGCTGGGCTCCTTTGTGCAATTCTGCTTTGCTTTCAGACCAGCGTTTTGCTTTGTAAGGTCCTCTGTGATCACACTCCAGACTACCTGTCCAAACTCATTTCCTCTGGTTCTTCTTACACCTTAAATATGTGAAACCTGCTAGTCCATGTACTTGGCACTTAGTAAGCACTCAGTGAACATCACATTCCATCCTTGCTTCACATAGCCTTCCCTCCAGCCAGGCTGAATGCCTTGCTGTTCTTTTCTTGTGTCTTTCCTCATTCTTTGCTTACACCTTACATAGATTGCCCCTAACACCTCATCCTCAGTTCCTTCAAATCCTTCCACACCAAACTGGAAGCCAATACCAGTTTCTCATAGTTGGAACTTCCTTAATAATTAGTATCTACCCTTCTTTGGGCTTTTGCTGTTTCCATTTTGTATCATAGTCATTCATCATGTATGTTGACTGTATTCCAGGTGAATTCCTGGAAGTTTTCAAAAACTTCACATGCATCCCCCCCTTTTTTTTGAGACAGAGTCTCAAAGCCTCAGTAGAGTGCTATGGCGTCACAGCTCACAGCAACCTCAAACTCTTGGGCTTAAGCGATTCTCTTGCCTCAGCCTCCCAAGTACCTGGAACTATAGGCACCCGCCACAACACCTGGCTGTTTTTTTTGTTGTTGTTGTTATTGTTGTTTAGCAGGCCCGGGCCAGGTTCCAACCCACCTGCCTAGGTGTATGTGGCTGACGCCCTAACCACTGATCATGGGTGCTGAGCCGCATCCCTCTTTGTATTCTCCAAAGTGCCTATCATTGCTTGCTGGCTGAATAAGTGCCCAGTAAATATATAAAGAATGAAAAAAAGATAATCCTGGAGGCCCAGAATAAGTCTTACAAAAAGTGGGGCAGGGAGATAACTTTTTTTATTCTGAGAATATTTATTTGCTGTGTTGTTCTTAAATATTGGAAGAAAAAGAAATGGGAAATTGTTTCCTGTGCTGTCAGTGTTTCTGTTTTTTTCTCACTTATTTTGATGGAATTATTTAATTTTTCAAAAACTTGTAGGCCAGGTGCGGTAGTTCATGCCTATAATCCTAGCACTCTGGGAGGCCTAGATAGGTGGATTGCTTGAGTTCAGGAGCTTGAGACTAGCCTGAGCAAAAGTGAGATCTGTCTCTACCAAATACAGAAAAAATAGCAGGGCTTGGTGGCTAGTGCCTGTAAGTCGCAGCTACTCAGGAGGCTGAGGCAAAAGGATCACTTGAGCCCAGGAGTTTGACGTTGCTGTGAGCTATGACGCCACAGCACTCTACCCAAGGTAACAAAACAAAACACAAAAGGCATTTTATGTTTCTCAACTAACAAATGCTTTACATTTTTATGGAGGCTGTAGTTTTTCTGAAAATTTCCTTTCAGATTTCTGTAATCCCTTCCCATTTCCCCCTTCTATTCCTACAAAAATCTTCAAACTCTTTTGTTTTACTATGAGGGAAAATTTTTGCTGTGTTTTACATCTCTGGGTCTGAATTAAAATTCAGTGCCAAAGCTATTGTTTTTAAAGACAAAGAAGTATGCTAAAAGGAACAGTTTTTGTGGCCATGGCTATGAATGGCCTGAGTGTAAATAAAGAACAATCCCTTGAGTTTGAGGCCATGAAAATAAGAATATGTCGGCGGCACCTGTGGCTCGGTGAGTGGGGCGCCGGCCCCATATGCCGAGGGTGGCGGGTTCAAACCCAGCCCCGGCCAAATTGCAACAAAAAAATAGCCGGGCGTTGTGGTGGGCGCCTGTAGTCCCAGCTGCTCGGGAGGCTGAGGCAAGAGAATCGCGTAAGCCCAAGAGTTAGAGGTTGCTGTGAGCCGTGTGATGCCACGGCACTCTACCTGAGGGTGGTATGTGAGACTCTGTCTCTACAAAAAAAAAAAAAAAAAAAAAGAAAATAAGAATATGTGCTCGTTCTCAGGTATTGATCATTCTTTTGAAAGTTTTAGAAAATATACTGAACTGTCGGAATGGATACTCAGTTATTAGGGGAGAGAGCTAAATTCTCAAAAGGCCGAGTAATTCCATTCTGAGTTTGGCCCATGAATTTAAGCAGAGTCCAGCTGAAGATGTACCTGTGGTAGATGCCTTCCTTTTTCTACACAGTTTTCCTACCCTCACACCTTCAGAGGTACCAGGAGTTCAAGGAGTAGGGGCTTTAGGTAGTTTCCCAACAGATCAGGTGATACGGGCATGTGCAACCAGAATGCCAGTCTGATGACTCCAGTCACCTGTCCTGAATGGCACAGTGGACTGGAGAAGTTATAAGTCTTTCTGTATTTGAAATTAAGTGAAGCATGAAATGAAACTCCTAACAATATACTTTTTTGTTTTGTTTTGATGACTTATCCCTGTGGCCATTTTTACCTTCGGTTATAGATTGTGAATTTGCTGAGGGCTAATTTGTCTTTGTTTTGCCACTGTACATGAGGGGCACTCATTCAGTAAAAGTTTCTTGAGTGAATGAATGAGTGGATTAGATCCCTTTTGTTATCTTCAGTTTACCTCCTAGAATTTGTATAAGAAAGGGATAGTGACCTAATTGCATTTTTTAAAGCCCTGACTGCAGGGGCAGGGGACTCACACCCTTCCTTAAGTATTCATGCTGCTACTCTCAATTCAGCTGTCATTCAGAACAGTATACCCCTCCAACTTATATCATGTTTCTTTTGCTTCCAGTCTTTGGTTGTCCTATTCCTTTTGATAATTTCCCCCCCATAATTATAACACAACTTAGAGCTGTTTTACATTGAGCACAGCCTAAGCCATTTTCTAAACCTCCCATTCAGGGGTCACTAATACTTCTGCATATGTACATTTCACTCCAGAGATGGATAAGTAGCTCCCTAAACCTGTTTCCTGTCTCACTTCTGATGTTAACACAATCAGTCAAGTCCCCCAAATTAGCTTATTCTTCCTTAACTTCTACCTCATGTTCAGCTTTTGCTTCATCCTCTGCATCCAGTTGGCCTGTAAAGGTCTCTGCTCAAAACCTGTCCAGATTTTATCCTGTCTCCAGAGATGGATAAGTAGCTCCCTAAACCTGTTTCCTGTCTCACTTCTGATGTTAACACAATCAGTCAAGTCCCCCAAATTAGCTTATTCTTCCTTAACTTCTACCTCATGTTCAGCTTTTGCTTCATCCTCTGCATCCAGTTGGCCTGTAAAGGTCTCTGCTCAAAACCTGTCCAGATTTTATCCTGTCTTTTGTTCCATTGCTTCATAACACTGATCATCTCTCCTTTATTGCAAATAGCTTCTGAACTAATTCCTGGATATTGCCCACTCTAAGGAACCCTCCTCCCATACACTGCCAAACATTTTCTTTCTAAACCCACTTCAGTGTTGGGCGTGCTGGCTCATGCCTATAATCGTAGCACTCTGGGAGGTCAAGGCAAGTGGATTGAGTGAGCTCACAGGTTCGAAACCAGCCTAAGCAAGAGTGAGGCCCCATCTCTAAAAGTAGCCGGCATATTGGCAGGCGACTGTAGTCCCAGCTACTTGGGAGGCTGAGGCAAGAGAATTGCTTGATCCCAAAAGTTTGAGGTTGCTGTGAGCTGTGAAGACACAGCACTCTACCAAAGGCAACAAAGTGAGACTGTCTCAAAAAAAAAAAAAAAAAAAATCCCACTTGTGATCATGGCTCCCTTTTGTTAGAAATCTCTGAAGGCTCTCATCACATACAGGACAAAATCCCAACTTCTTAGCAATGCTTATAGAATCCTTTATAGTTATATAGGAGAATGTGCTTATTCTTAGAAGATACATGCTGAAGTATTTAGGGTAAAATCTTTTGATATCTGCAACTTACCTTCAAAGGGTTTAGCAAAAGAAAAAAAGGGAGTATATGGATATACAGATAGAGGTAAAGCAAATGTTACATGTTAATTGTTGATTGAAAGATCATATAGATTTTTACTGCATTACTCTCAACATTTTTAAAAATTTCAAATTGTTCAAAGTGAGAAATTCACATTCTGGCTCTAGCCTACTTCCGTAGTCTAATCTTCAACAAACCATTCCTCTCTTTCTCCCTGAAGAAGTTCATGTACATACACAGACATGGTCCCCTTGTGCCAGACTTTCACTGGTACCATAGGTGCCATGTCTTTTTTGCCTCTAGGCTTCTGTTCATGCTGTTTCCTCTGATGTGATCTTATTTTCTGTCTATGCTGCTTATGGCACTGTAAGGCACAGCTGGGTAGTACTTCCTTGAAGAAACTTTCCCCAGCACTTGTCAATAATGTTAGCACATCTGGCTGCTCCCTCCTCTGTATCACTATAGCACATTGCACAAATTTGGGAGATAGAACTTACCATGGTTTATATAGGTTGACTGCTGTTAGGTGGGATGAGGATCCTGGAATTTCTGGTTTCCTCACAGTGTTTTAACAGTCACCACTCAAATACTTGTTGAATGAACTGGGTACTTGCTTCTATTGTTAGCATCTGGCTAGCACTGACTAGCCAAATACTGACTTAATGAATGAACTTTGATCACCCTCCCCCTTCAAGAAAAAGGGTTCATTTTTCTCCCCGTGTGCTGCCTCATGAGTCCCCTGGCTTCCTCATCAATTATACTTTTATTCTGTTTTATAAGATACGTGAATCTTAGACTGTTAGACCGAGTGTCTCACAGATGCTTTAATTCAGTGGTTCTCAATCTGTGAAGAGGCTCAGGTGTGTGCATTTTGAAAAATCTCTCAAATCACAAAGATATTTGCACCAGAATGTTTATTGCAGCCCAATTCATAATTGCTAAGTCATGGAAGAAGCCCAAGTGCCCATCAATCCATAAATGGATTAATAAATTGTGATATATGTACGCCATGGAATATTAATGCAGCCTTAAAAAAGATGGAGACTTTACTCTTTCATGTTTACATGGATGGAGCTGGAACATATTCTTCTTAGGAAAGTATCTCAAGAATGGAAGAAAGTATCCAATGTACTCAGCCCTACTATGAAGCCAATTTATAGGCACCCACACCTACATATGAAAGCTATAACCCAACTACAGCGCAAGATGTAGGGGAAAGAGGAGGGGGAGGGAGGGTAATTGTTGGGACCACACCTATGGTGCATTTTACAAGGGTTCATGTTAAATCTACTAAGTGTAGAATATAAAAGTCTTAACACAATAAGAAAATGCGGTGAAGGCTATGTTAACCAGTTTGATGAAAGTATTTCAAATTGTATATAAAACCAGCACATTGTACCCCATAATTGCATCAATGTCCACAGCTATGATTTAATTAAAAAAAAAAAAAAGAAAAGAAAAATCTCTCCCAGAAGATTTCTGATGCAGATCTCATAGATCCTGTCCCACCCTCTCATTCCTGTTGTGAGGAAATGGGGGTCTACAGAAATTGTTTTGCCCCAAGGTCATACAGCTAGAAAATAGAAGGAGGACCAAATAGAGTCTGCTGATTCCCTTTACTATACCATGATACTTTCAAAAAACCAAAAACACAAAACATCTCTTCTGTTTTTACCAGGGACTTCCAAGACCAAGAGGACAGCTTTTCTTGAATCTAGAAGCATTCCATTTCTTTGCACTCTCAACCCTTTTATTCAGAATTTCTAATCCAGTACAGCAAAGGCTTCCTATTCAACAGGACTAGTAGAGATTAAGGGGGAAAAGACTAATGAAAATGTTAACAATGTTCTGAATTTGTTTCTTTTTTCCAGCATGTAGAGTCTGAATATCTCCACGTCATCTGAATTTGCCTTAGTTGATTTTACAATTATTTTTCAGAGATTTCTTGGTTGTGTTTTTTTAAGAGTAGAGGAACACGGAGACTGAACCCTGTGTTTGGAGGGCTGGGCAAGGAGACAAAGACGGTATTATACTGTGCACAGCAAAGCCAGCAAATGAATTCAGGAGACACCTAGATGTGTTTCTAGAGGAGGGCGTGAGGGGGAAGGGTCTGGTGAAAGGCAGAAAGGTGGGATTAAGATAAATTAAAATGGGGCCAGCATGTTGGAAGGGGACAGCTTCTTCCTGTTCCCACCATTGCTTCGCATTTCTCATTCTGCTTAGTTCAACTAGTCTTCCTCATGTACCTCATAGTCACCCTCTCATCTCCTACTCTTACTTAGGAAAAACCTTAGTTTTAAGATTATTTCAGCAGGGTACAGTAGTGTTTATTACTTGAGTGCTACATCTCTTGGATGTTCCTGGGGAATCTTAGACATTAAAACTGGAAAGTAACATTGAAATAATTTAGTCTAGGAATTCTCAATGAGTGGTCCCCAGATCCACAGCCTCAACATGACCTGGAAACTTTTTAAGAATGCACGGTCTAGGGTCACATCCTAAATCTTCTGAATCAGAAGCTCTTGGCTCTGGAAGAGATGAATATAAATTAGGAACTGAAGAGTAGATCTTATGGCTGTCTTTGCTGAGTGGAGTAGGGTCTGGGCATGAGTTAATGACATGTGAAAGTGGAGGATTTCGACTTAATACAAAAACTGGAGTTCCTCAATAGTAGTAGATAACATTTATTGAGCACTTTCTTGTTGTTAGGCACTTTGCAAGCACCATATGAATCTTTTTTTTTTTTAATTTTGAGACAGAGTCTCATTATATTGCCCTTGATAGAGTACTGTGGCGTCATAGCTCACAACAACCTCCAGCTCCTGGGCTCAAATGATCCTCTTGTCTCAGCCTCCCAAGTAGCTGGAATTACAGGTGCCTGTCACATGCCTGGCTAGTTTTTATTTTATTTTATTTAAAAAAATTTTTTTTTGAGACAGAGTCTCACTTTGTCTACCTCATCATAGCTCACAGCACCTCAAACTCTTGGCCTCAAGTGTTTCCTTGCCTAAGCCTCCCAAATAGCTGTGACTACAGATGCCTGCCACTACACCTGGCTATTTTTAGAGATGGGGGGGGGTCTCACTCTGGCTCAGGCTGGTCTTGAACCCATGAGCTCAGGCAATCCTCCCGCCTCAGCCTCTCTGAGTGCTAGGATTACAAGCATGAGCTACTGCACCTGGCTATCTTGTAACATCGTAACAACAATCTTACAGATGAGATAGGTAGTATTTCTGTCTTCATTTTACAGATGAGGAAACTAAGGCTCAGAGAGTAGTGTGTTGGTTTTCCAAAGTAGTTGTAACAGATTAACACAAATTTAATAGTTTAAAACAACAGAAATTTTATTCTTACTTTAGGCTGGTAATTAGTTTCACTGGGCTAAAATAAAGTGCTGGTAGGGCTGCAGTCCTTCTGGAGGCTCTAAGGAGAATCTTACCCCTTGGAGTGTGGCTGTGTCACTCTAATCCCTCTATGTGTGGTCCGTTTGCCTTCTCTGCTGTCTGGGTCTAATCTGCCTCTGCTGCTCTCAAAGGATGCGTGTGAATTGTATTTAGGGCCCACCGGGGTAATCCAGGCTGTTCGCCTCAAGAGTCTTAAACACAGCTGCAAAGTCCTTTCTTTCCATATAAGGTGACATTCACAGGTTCTAGGCATTAGGACATGACTCTCTTCTGGGAGACTATCATTCTGCCTACCACAGTCAGGCAATTTACCCAGGCTTTCACAGTGGATATGGGAGCCTGGATTGGAACCCAAACCTGCCAGACTCTGGAGCCTGTGCTCATAATCACTACTCTGTACAACCTGAATAGGTCCTTACCAAAAACTGTGACTCTGGCAATAGCATTAAGATTTTTAACCAAAGCGTTGTTTCCGTCCTCCTTTAACTTGCATGATATTCACCTGTCATGTAGCACTGAACCAATTAGTCCTTAAATCCTACATTGTTCAGCTCTTTCCACAGTCACTGTCATCCTTCCCTTTACTGGAAGGCAAAGCTGGGGCATCTCATTATGTTGGTCCTAGTGCCTCCAGTTAGATTCTTTGCTCCTAGAAAGCAGAGATTCTATTTTTCCATTTTCAAAAATGGAGATATAGTTCATAGACCATAAAATTCACCGCCTTAAATGTGCTTTTTAGTAATTTCACAATGTTATGGACCCGTTACCACTTTCTAATTCCAGAACATTTTCATCACATTGGAAAGAAATCCCATGCCTATTCCTCTTTTCCCTCAGTCCCTGAAAACCACTACTTTACATTCTGTCTCTATAGATTTACCTATTTTGGGCATCTCATATAAATGGAATCCTATAATATACAGCCTTTTTTGTTTGACATTTTTTCACTTAGCAAAGTGTTCTCCAGGTTCATCTATGTTGTAGCATGTTTCATTCCTTCTTTTTGTGGATAATCTATTGTATGGATATACCACATTTCATCATCACTTTATCCGTTAATGGACATCTGAGTTACTTCCACTTTTTGGCTTTTGTGAATAAATGCTGTGAACATTTATATACAAGTTTTTGTCTGAACATATGTTTTTAGTTCTCTTTGGGGTATACCTAGGAGTGGAATTGCTGGGTCATATAATAACTCTATGTTAAACTTTTTGAGAAACTCAGAAATTGTATCTTTTGTCAAGTTATTTGAATTCCTAGTGATATTCATTGTTCTTTGTTTATAATGAATTAACTTTATCAAAATATGTAGCCTTAATTGCCACATATTTTACTCATATTTTTAGACAGTAATAGCAAGGGACAGTGTGGTATAATGGAAGTTCCAGCCAGGCCAGCCACTCTCTGGGTAAGCGTAAGTCAAATCACCTCACCTCTCTGGGGAGGAGAGTTAGATGATTTCTACTTTCTCTTCCAGACTTAACATTCTGCAACTCTGTGAAAGTCTGAAAAGCTAGCCTTGTGTTAAATTCCCAAGCTTGTGTTCTGTTTTTTTAGCAGTTCATCATTCTCTGTCTGATTTCTGTTCCCAGACACAAACAAGGTTTTACCCATCTATCCATCCATTTTATTGTGGCCTGCTGGCTTCCAGGTACTATGCTAAGCACTGGAGATGCAAAGATGGCTTAGACATTGTCCATGACTCTAGTCTAGTAGGGCAAGACAAATATATACACAGATAATTAAAATATTAAGAAATTATAGTGTTTTAAAATTGCTGAGAATGTCCAGAGGAGAAAAGCTTGGGGTGAATGGCATTTGAGTTAAATCTTTTCAGAAAAGTAGGTGTTTGCTAGACAAGAAAAGAATTCCAGGGAGAGGGACAATGTGGATGTGAGAGGGCAGAAATGTTGGCATCATTTGTTTTTTTTTCCCCTTTTTTTCCTACAGTGGTAAATTGAGATTCTCTCCACACTAGCTCCATTTGGAGATCTTTCTGTCTATCTTATATTTACAAAGTCATTGACTCAAGTGTCCACAAAGTAACATATTTTGTTGTCTTGTCATAAGTACTGGCCACCAGTAGATCTTCCTTATTTTTTAAGGTCACTTCAGAGTCAATTTCTGAGTAAGAGGATTCAGTGGTTATAGCATGGTTGAGGAGTCTTGGTCAAGATTTGGGTTTTCTCCATAGCACCAGCTCAGTTGGGCTCTTGCAAACACCCCCTTCCCCTCTTAGGGGTTTTGGTTACTTAAAAGTATCAGGAATGTAAAATTTTACAATGTGATCCTCATAACACAAACTAAATTTTTAACCTTTGACTAGAAACATACATGGAAGTCTTTGTGTTTTAAACTGCCCCCTTCCCAGCCTCCCAGCCACACGAGAGGTCATTATACAGCTCTTTCCATGGTCACTGTTCTCTTCCCTTTTACTGGAGGGCAAAACTAGGGCAGAGAAATAATTTTTATTCACTTCTGAAAGGTTACAGTAATAAAGAAACTCTTGTTAACATCAGAGAACATTGCAGCCAAGAGTTTTCACAGTCTGGCATTGTTTATTTTACATGTAATTTGGAACCTTCTGCACTCTTAAAATATTGGCACAAAAATGTTTTAACTCTTGAAGTACTTCACTGTACACAGAAGTAGTGTGGTGTTAGAGGGGCAGCAGGACTCCGGAGAACTGTTTGCCCTGTTCCTGTAGGAGAAAAAAATGGTATAAGCATGTGTACATGTGTATGTGCAAGAAACACACTCACTCAGGTGTCCTCTCTGCATTGAGAATTAAGAACTTTCTCTGTTGTGATGAACTTGTTTTTTTTCTTTGTTAAACAAGAGTGTGGTATAAAATCCTGCTTTCCTTTTGCCATGATTGGCAGAAAATACAGAGCTTCCCTTATTTAGATATTTGACATAATTTTTCATTATCCTCTTTCTCACTCCACCCCCTGCCAACTTTATTACTTAACTGTTGGACTTTTGTTTTGGTTGATATGCATACTCATGGGCCAAACTCTGTACCAAGCATTTTGCAGACATCATCTTAATTCACTCTTGTGATAGAATTGAGAATATTATAACTGAGGAGAAATAAGGGACAAAAAAGTTAAAGGACTTGGCTCTGGCTCCTATATTAAGTCACAGGCCCAGATCTGATTTATTTTAAAATTTTTGCTTTAATTAAAAAAAAAAAAAAAGCTTTGCTCTTTGGGCCATAACACAGACCTTTTGTTGTAAGCCAATTTGAACCATTTTGGAAGTAAGTAGTGTATAAGTAATAACGAATGAGGACATTAACGAACTAACCTAATCATTGATAGAAGTACAAAATAATTGATACACAGAAGTACCTGGTTCCAGCAAAGTGTTTTTATTGTTGTTATTGTTACATTAGGTTGAATTAAGATTTGAAAAACAATCATAGAAGGATGCCATAGTTAAAATGGAAGAATGCTAGGCTGGGGATAAGGCTTCCTTAGTTCTAGGTTCAACTTTGCTCTCCTAAGTTTGGAAGACCTGCTCCCTCTTCTGCCTGTTTCACATCTCATGGGCTTAAAATAGAGCTATTCATTCCCCAGGACTGACCACATTCTCTGTAACCTGTCTGGTGTGGGGACTGTGGCCTACTGCCCCATAAACTCGCCCTTCTTCAAATCTGACACTTTCTTCCTTGGCCTCCAAAGTAGAGCTTTGGCAAAAGAGGCAGAGCTTGCCACTACCAGGTGAGCTCTGTAGAGCTGTCACTAAGCCATACCCTTCTCCAGTAGAGGGCTCCTTCCCCTGCGAGAGTTCCAGTTGGGCTCTGAGGAAAGGATGCTGTGCTACATGTTTACCACAGTCTCCAGGCCTTTTCTGCAGGCTGTTGACCTACAGTTACAGCTATACAGGGGATCCTGTCGTCACTTACCCTGATCTATCTTCATTGCCCTACAAAGGAACAAGAAGGGCTCAGGACCTTTCAGCTTGTCTTTGCCAGAGAGAGCTCTATTTTCTTTTGGAAGACACACCTACCTTTAGCTTCTTAACCTGCAGGAGCTGTCCCTATGATGGAGAATACAGAAAGGTATATATACAGGGTGGCCATAAAGTTCATGTACAGTTTAAAATTGCACACTATTTTAAATTGCACACGAACTTTATGGCCATCCTGTATAGCCAAGTCTGGGTCAAGGAAACAGGACATTCCTTTAAAATCTAATGAGGGCCCTGTATGTTTTGCTGTCTACCTCTAAGGTATAGGGTTTTGGTGCTAAAGAATTTCTCATCACATGGGCTTTGGAGCCAGACAGACATGGGTTCTAATCCTCCTCTGCCACAATGTTGCCTCAAGACCTTGGGCAAGTCTTCTTACCTCTCATTGTCTCTGTTCCATCCTCAGCGGTTCTCAACCTGTGAGTCGCGACCAATAAAAATAGATCCTGCATATCAGATATTTACATTAAGATTCATAACAGTAGCAAAATTACAGTTATGAAGTAGCAACGAAAATAATTTTATGGTCAGGGGGTCACCCAACCTGAGGAACTGTATTAAAGGGTCACAGCATTAGGAAGGTTGAGAAACACTGCTCTGTAACATAAGCCACACATAGTTGTGGGACTTAAACAATATGATTTAGCACAGTGCTTGGCACACATTGGGCATTTGATAAATGGGAGGTATTAGGGTACCATATTTGGATTTTTTCAGTAGCACCTAGCATAAGCTGCCTTATTTTGGAAGGATTTATGGATGCGTCTGTATTTGGCTTTCTGGAGGACAGAGATCAAATTTTTCATCTTTCTATCTTCTGTACTGCCTGGGGTCAGGTGCATAGCAGACACTCGGTGTTGGCTGACTCAGGATGACTTGGACAGGGCTGGGGGGTGGGCATGAATGCTTTAGTTTCTCTATCTGTACTTAGGGAAATAGTAACCCCTTATTTTGGAGTCTTTGAGGACAATTTAAAATGATATGTGTGAAGTGTTTGGAGCCCTTTGAAAGGAGGGTACTGGAGAAATTAATGGTGTTTTTGCTGTTCTTGGGAAAGCCCTTTGTGGTTCCCAGTGAATAAATTACTTGGAGTGAGTTTTCTAACACCTCCTACTCTGCTCTTTTCACTGCGGCTTTTTTTTTTTTTTTAATTTTAATAACTGTCTGCTGTAATACTTCTTAGCCCGTGACTTATTAAGATATATATTTTTGGTGTTGGATTTTTGACCCCTTTCTGCTCCCAGGAGAGACATTTCTATCAGAATAATAAAAGGTGTAAACTGTGCGCGTTGCTCCCTTTCTAGGCCTTGGGCAGTTTAGCTGCTAGGATTAAGAATCAGCAGGCTTGTGGTATGTGTATGGTCATGGATACGAAACGATTCCCAGTTAGCATCTCCCACTCTGCTTCTTTTCATCCCTGTCCCATGCCCTTTTGCTAAGATTCTTTGGATTTCAAATGAACCTTGTTGTCTTTGGCATTTTGAGTACAGATATTTATGACCGCACTATACTTTCTTTCAAACAAGGTGTTTATTGTCTGCTGTGTTTTAGGTCCCAAGGTGAGTGGACTGCCAAGGAAGAGCCTCCTTCTAATGGAAGGGAAGTATGGGAGAGGTGAAAAACCACTCACTAGTCTTACAGCCAGAAGAGTATGAAATTAGACTTGGTTCTTCAGTTAACCAGCAGATTCAGATAAAGAGTCTGGATCAGGTTATTTCTAAGGGCCCTTTGGTTTGGAAAAAATCTATGAGATAAAAGTTTTCCAACCTGGGTTAGCATTTACTAGAGTGAACATCAGTTTGTAAGACCTTCTACTGGTTCTCCAAGTGTCTCTTGACCTGTAGCCCTGGAATATCCTTAGCTCAGGGGACCCAGAAAAGACTAGAATGGTGTAGGGAGGGTTCCTTAGTATAAATGTGGGGTCCCGAATATACTGGGATTGTCTGGTCTGAAGCAGTGGCTGGATATGGAACAATCCCACTTGGTGACAATCCTCAGGGACTTTGTAAACGAGGTCCATATTGTCCTGGCTGATGGCAGGAAACACCGCCAGAGCTAGCCATAGCTGGTCAGAATTGCAAGGCAGTCAGTGTTTGTATTTTATGCCATCTCTCTGCTAATCACTTCAGTGCCCTGCTACCTCCTAAAGCTTGGCAGCCGCAAAGATAATCCTAATTCAGCCCATTCCAAGTGAGGGCACTTAGTCCTGTCAAGGCAAATGGCTTGCATGGTGTCACGCAGTAGTAGTAGCAAAGCAAAGGCTGAAACTCCCTTCTCTTGATTTATTCGGTTGCTGTCTTCCTTACGTGACACTGCCATCTTTGCTGTTCTCTAGAGCTATTATATACACCCTCTATTCTGTCTTACTGGGAAAAGCAGACCTCTTGTGATCCTTTTAAGGTCAGCATCCCTGTGTTTAGCACAGCACTAACAGTCCTTCACCACATGCTGAGTGGTAGATAAGTGAGTGACCTCAGTCTATTCCTAACCCTTTTCTTAGAATCAGTTTTCTACTGCTACCTTGCCTGATAAACTAATTCATGCTAAATATTAATAGATGCTAATAGGGTGATGTTTTAATGATCTCAGATAATGTTTGCATTCTAACAGGAGCTTTCTGTAATTAGTGTCTTTAGAAAAAGAAGTGGTTGCAGTAGTAAGACATACAGGCACTGTGAGGAGCTCTTGGGGTGAGGCAAGTGTGATGGTGCCCTTCACACCATCTCCTACAAAGTGGGCAGCTGTCTGCTTTTTTCTCCTGTGGGTTAAACCCAGGGGTAGTGCCTCTGCCAACATCTGAGTGGCTATGTGAATAAGTTAGGGAGGTTAAGAAGGCAGATCCAGGATAAAGTAGAGTGAGATGTTTATTGCAGCTGCCCTGGATGTGCCATTGGTGAGGCAGCGGTAGCACCCCTTTCTCTTCTTATTTCCATTGGGTGAATGACCTGTGGGGCTGGACAGAGCTGAAGGTGCTCAGCTGGAATGGGGAGACTTCTTTTTCCATGTCAATTGCTGTCTGTTTCATCTTTCTGAGTGCCAGTGATACTTGCCATAAAAATGACATGCCTGGTTCTCAAAGGAGAAGTGGTCTTTCATTAGAAAAGAAATGACAGGGCTTCGGCTGTCCTGCTGGTACTCAGAACCAGTACTCATCTGTCAGCTGGGTTCGCTCAGTATCTGTCAGCTGCTTCACTGGTCCTCTTGCCTCTCATCTCTCTTCATTTCAGATTTATTCTGCAAATTGTAAAACAGCCTGGCTAATCTTCCTAAACATTATTTATTATGGGCAGAAACCCACAACGCCTGCCAGATGTGCACCATATCCTTTAGTCTGTCTTCAAGGTACAATTCACTATCATTTTATTATCTCTTCTTCCAATAGAACTTTTCTTCTAGCTCTCTACCTGTCCATATTCTGCTGGCTCCCTCCAGAAACCTTCCCTAATTTACATTTGTGTTTCATTCTACAAATAGATTGTAAATTTCTTTTCTTTTCTCTTTTTTTAGAGGCAGGATCCCACTCTATTGCCCAGGCTGGAGTGCTGTGGGATGATCATAGCTAACTATAACTGTGAACTCCTTGGCTCAAACGATCCTCCTGCCCCGTCTTTTAGAGTAGCTGGTACTACAGGCATGTGTGAACACACTCGGCTAATTTTTATTTTTTGTAGAGACAGCATCTCAATATGTTGCCCGTACTGGTCTCAACCTCATGGCCTCAAACAATCCTCCCTCCTTGGCCTCCCAAAGTATACTGGATTATAGTCATGAGCCTCTGAACCCAGCTCTGAGTGTAAACTTCCTAGGTACAGGGATCATGTGAGTCATTCTTGAGTAACCTCATAGCTCAGCACAAAGCAGAGCACACTGTAAGATGTTGAGATATCCAAGCCAGGTATATGGTTAAAGCACATTCTGCATAATATTTTCTTTCTCTTTACCTTTTTTTTAGACAGGATCTTATTCTGTCACTCAGGCTAAAGTGCAGTGGCATCATCATAGCTCGCTGTAACTTCAAACTCCTGGGCTCAAGCAATCCTTTTGCCTCAGCCTCCCAACTAGTTGGGGCTCTACCATGCCTGGCTAAGATATTCTCTTGATTAATTTTCTTCAGCTATCTCTTTGACCCTTTCTCATCCAGTATGGTGGCGCAGAGCAGAACTACACATATGGAGGGGTGGGGCTTCCTTTCCTTACAGTCCCCAGATGCTCTGTACCATCATGAAGAGTTCATTCAGTATGTGCCACGCTTTGACCTGGGGATACAGATGGGACTAAAATGTGGCTTTGGTACTCTAGGACTTATAGTGAGGCTTTCGGCAAACAGCCCTGGTTCTGTCCCTGAGTGATTTCTACTACTTCCACATTGGCACTCACCGGCAGTAGCAGGCTCCCAACCTGTCCCCCATTTATACACCATATACTCGAATGACAGAATTCGAGTGTGATAATACTAAATTCCCACCTGACCATCTTTATTTATTTTGATTATCGTACCCCCCTCTCTCCTTTCTAGAATGTAAGCTCTAGGAGTTCAGAAATTGTCTCTTGTTTACCCCTGTAGCCTCTACTCCTAGAATAGTAGGATGTGTGGTTAGCACTGAATATACATGTGAGGAAGACATTATTGAATTTATTTCCTCTAGGTCCAGTAGCATTATTAATTTGTGTGGTTCTAGTAAGGATTGTCTCATTCATTTATTTATTCAAGGAACATTTTTGTGTCTTGCCACGTGCTTTCTCTAAATGCTGTTGGTGGAGACTATACCAGAAAGGAGTGATCTTACAGGGCTCACAATCTAGTTTATGCCAAGAAGAGAAACAAAGTTGAATCTTTCCTACATTCAATTCCCAGCAAGATAGACAAACAAGTACAATATGGGTTCACCTGCTGTTTTGTTTTGTTTTTGCTTCAGGCTTCCTGAAAAAGCTGTCTCACAACAGGACTGAGTATGGTGGGAGGACGGGGCAAGAGAACAGGCAAGGCCCCAAATGCTGAGGGGAAAGTCAGAGACTTCTAGACCCTCACCTCCAAGTTGGGGATGGACCTCCTTTCTAAGGCTGTAACTCAGAGGAGGTGAGAGTGTTTGGCCACTGAAGTCAGACAATTTGGGCTCAGATCCCACCCCAGCTTTGTGACCTTGGGCAAGGTCTCTGTGTCTCAGTTTCCTCTCTGCAAAATAGGGGTAACTGTGATACCTACCTCACATCGTATAGCATTGTGAGTGTTAAATATCACATGGGAAGCTCTTTGAACATTGCTTGAGAGTGAAATAGATGCTTACTGCTATTGATTTTATTACTTATTGTTCAGCATTTCAACTTTTTTTTTTTTCCCATTGAGACGGAGTCTCAAGCTGTCACCCTAGGTGGAGTGCTATGGCATATAGCTCACAGCAACCTCCAACTCTTGGACTCAAGAGATCTTCTTGCTTCAGTTTCTCTATATGAGTAGAAACAGGGTCTCACTTTGCTCAGGCCGGTCTTGATCTCATGAGCTCCAACAGTCCACCTGCCTTGGCCTCCCCAGAGTGCTAGGATTACAGACGTGAGCCAGCGCACCTGGCATTGTTCAGCATTTTAATCTCGTGTTAATATAGAAAGAAAAAGGAAAGATAATATTGCATAGTTTTGATGGAAAAACTTAGACTCAGTGATTTGTCTTCCAGAGTCCTCTAGGGAAATGGAGCTGTTGGAGCCCAAAATTTACTTAGATTTTAGTACATTTCCTAGGCTCAAGTTGGGACTTCAATACAGATCACTAAAAAGAGATCTCTTTAATGGGTACAGCATTCTGAGTTTTTCTTTCTCCTTTGGCTAAAATATCTTTTTAAGAACATTTTACTGTAAAAAGGAAGACCAAAAAAGAGAGAACTTAAATCACCCTGTAGAGATAAAACCACTCTCAGTGCTCACAGGGCCAAATGTCAGTTCTATTTTAGGGGATATCTGAATCTCACTCCTTGCCTCACCTTTGACCTCCTCACCACTAGTGTGGAAATGATCTTGTCAATTCTACTTGGGATCCAGGCTCAGCCATTCCCAGGATACTTCTACAAGATTCTACAAGCTATCAGCTGAATGGCAATTCTGTTTGAGCTTTAAAAGAATGTTGGGGCTGGGCACAGCAGCTCATGCCTGTAATCCTCGCCCTTTGGAAGGCTGGGGCAGGAGGATCACTTGAGGTCAGAAGTTTTGGCCTAGCCTGGGCAACAAAGTGAGACCACATCTCTATAAAACATAAGAAAAATAAACAAAGCCAGGCCAGACACTGTGGCTCACACTTGTAATCTCAGCACCTTGGGAGGCAAAGGTGGGAGGTTTGCTTGAGGCCAGGAGTTCGAGGTCAGCCAGGGCAATAAAGCAGGACCCTATAATCTAAAAAGAATTATCTCAGCACAGTGACACACACCTGTAGTCCCAGCTACTCAGGAGGCTGAGGCAAGAGGATCACTTCAGCCCAGGAGTTTAAGGCTGCAGTGAACTATGATCAAGCTACTGCTCTCCAGCCTGGGTGACAGAGTGAGACCCTGTTGCTTAAAAATAAATAAATAAATAAATAAATAAATAAATAATAATGTTGGACTAGGAGTCAGAAGACCTTGTTTCTGTGAACACCTTGACCATTTATTAGTCGAGTGATAATTGGGTGAGTCACTTGAACTTTGCTTCCATATCTGTACAGCAGGAAACAGCCTCTTTCTCATAATACCATTGGGTCAATATTTTTGAAAAATGTACAGTTCTGAACAGTAAGCAGTAAAAACACAGTAATGAAAGACAAACATTGTGTAAAATGAAAACAAGGAAAATATCTGTTTTATTTTTTGATCCTATAGTTTTGTCTAGCTTGCTGTGCCCTGGTGGAAACAGCAGTTAACTGGTGCAATTCGATTCAGTAGGGCAGCCCTGCCTCTTTCCCTCTCTGCCACTGTGGAGGAGAAGGCAGGGCCGCTGGATGGAAGGGCTACCTCGAGATTGGTAAGGGACTACATTTTATGTTCTCTGAGAAAATGTTGCCTTCTAAGCAGCGTGATATTTCTTTTCGGGTCACTGAGTGGGAAGGACTCTGAAGTCAGTGACTCAGTGTTGCCTTTAGGTCTCCTCTAGGTTGGTGAGGTCCTAAGCGTGCATGCCAAGTGGCAGAGCTTTAGAAAAAGAACTCAGTACTTATTAATTATCTATATTCACCTGTTAGGCTTGTATGTCTGTGCATTCGAGATGGTTGGTAGTGTTGGGAAACAAGCACTGTAGCTTTCCACTGTACCCAGTTTGCCTAAATTTAATAGAAAATCATTAAAAAGCAAAGTTGTGCCTGCAGGTTTTCTGTGCTCATAAATGTAGTCGTGAGGCTCAGGGTGCAATTAGGAGCCCACAGAGTGTCACTGGAAACTGAGTATGTCAGCATCGTCTTGCTGACAGCAGGCAGAACTCTTAGCTGCAGATAGAATGCAGAAGACCCAGAGGAAGGATATCTTCTGACCTGTAGTGAACAAATTACTGGCAAGGGGGCTCAGGCTCCTACGCCCTGGTGTGTTATACCCCTGCTCCACTGGACACGCCTGCCGGGCTCCAACTAAATACACATCTTGCTCATATTACATCTTATCTGAGTAAGATTTTCCATTACCACAACATAGGAGACATTAAGGGCACAGTGATTGCTAAAATCATACAAGACTGGTTGTTTGCTCTTGGTGCTGCCAGGGTCAGAAAGTCACCTGTGTGTGATGGCATGTTGTAACTGTTGCGTTCTTGTCTTCTTTCTTCTCTCTTCACTTTCTTCAGTGAGGTTTGATTATGTGCACATCATGGCCTCACCTTTTCTGCTCCATATCCGCTTGATAAGCAAATCCTGTGGAGCCTGCTATGGGCCTCTCTTGAAAGTATTCCTTCCTCTTTACTGCCACTTTCACGGATTCAGTCCCTTATGGACTCTCACCAGCCTCCTCTGGTACTCCTGCCTCTGGTGCTTTCCCAACTTTATGGTCCTTACTTCTAAGGTTACTGTGTGAAAATAAATCTGTCTGTGTAATTTCCCTGTGCTTAGAACCCTTCCTTGTCTTTCCTTCATGTGGCTTTCAGGACCATTTACAATCTGAAACACACTGCTTTTCCACCTCTACCTTCTGCTTCTTCCCATCCTGAACTTTTTGTTACAAATTTCGTCTGAAAATGCTGTGCTTGTTTACGTCTCTGTGGCCTTGTATATACCATACTTCCTGTCCTAACATACCTGTTCACTTTTTAAGACCTAGTGTAACAAATGTTACTTCTTCTCTGAAGCTGTTTAGCCCCCACACCATTACCTTCTTTTTTTTTTTTTCCCCAGTTTTTGGCCAGGGCTGGGTTTGAACCCGCCCCGGGGCCGGTGCCCTACTCCTTTGAGCCACAGGCGCCGCCCTACCATTTTTTATATACAGTGTACAAAGTATATCTTTCACATGAGGTTATGAGCATTGTGAGGATGAGTACTGAGTTTTATTCATCTAATTTTTACTCCCAGCACATACCACAGTGCCTAGAATACAGTAGGCATTCAATAAATGTGTATCTAACATGTACAAGACAATGTAGAATTCTGTACTAATACTACAGTGTCTAACAAGGAACATAAATGTCTTTAAAATAAAATGAATAACATAAGAGAGGCTTTAATATACACATGGTTAAGTCATATTGGCAATACCTATTCGAGAAAAATCATTTGTAATTAGAATTTTCTTTTATTGTTGTAAAATATACACAAGAAAGTATTTACCGGGCTGTGCCTGTGGCTCAAGGAGTAGGACGCCGGCCCTATATACCAGAGGTGGTGGGTTCAAACCTGGCCCTGGCCAAAAAGAAAGAAAATATTTACCATCTTAACCATGTACAAGTGTACAGTTTAGTGCCATTAAGTACATTCAGTGTTACGTAACCATCATTATCTATGCCTAAAATATTTTCATCATCCCTAACAAAAATTATGTGCTCATAAATAATAACTCCTCTACTCCTCCTCCTCTCAGCCTAAATTCAGCCTCTGTCTCTGAATTTGCCTAAATATCTCATATAAGTGGAATCAGACAATATTTGTCTTTTTGTGTCCAACTTATTTCACTATGTAAAATGTTTTCAAGATCTATCCATGTTGGCTTGGCACCCATAGCTCAGTGAGTAGGGCACTGGCCACATACACCGAGGCTAGTGGGTTCAAGCCCGGCCCAGGCCTAGGCCTGCTAAACAACGACAACAGCAACCAAAAAATAGCCGAGTGTTGTGGTGGGCACCTGTAGTCCCAGCTACTCAAGAGGCTGAGGAGGGAGGATTGCTTGAGCCCAAGAGTTTGAGGCTGCAGTGAGCTATAATCCTGTCACTACACTCAGCCTAGGTAACAGAGCAAGACCCTATTTCTTAAAAAAAAAAAAACAAACCCTCAGGCTCGGCACCTGGGGCTCAAGTGGCTAAGGTGCCAGCCACGTACACCCGAGTTGGCTGGTTCAAATACAGCCCAGGCCCACCAAACAACAATGAAGGCTGCAACCAAAAAATAGCCGGGCGTTGTGGCAGGCGCCTATAGTCCCAGTTGGGAGGCGGAGGCAGGAGAATCACTTACATCCAGGAGCTGGAGGTTGCTGTGAGCTGTGATGCCATGGCACTCTACCCCGGGGGACAGTCTGAGGCTCTGTCTCAAAATAAAAACAAAAAAACCTCAAAGACTTCTATATAAGTGTTTGGATTCTAAATCCTGAACTCTAACAAATGGGGATACTTAAATGTTGCTTAACCCTGGGGATATATTCTGAGAAATGTGTGAGTCGGTGATTTTGTCATTGTGGTAACATCATGGAGTGTACTTGAATGTAGTAGTATAGCCTACTGCACACCTAGGCTTTATGGGCTACAAACCTGGAAAGCACGTTACGATACCAAATGCTGTAGGCAAGTGTAACACAAGAGTAAGTATTTGTGTATTGAAACATATCTAAACATAAAGTGTAGTAAAAATGCAGTATGATATTCTTATAGGACCACTTGTTTATGAGGTCAGTCATCGACTGAAAGATCATTATGTGGCACATGACCGTAATGAAACTAGAGATGGTCTGGAAACTTACTTCAGTACAAGAGATTGATTTGATAGGGGTGTGGGGTTTCAGAGGCCGTGTCAGGGCAAACTAAAAAGACAGGAGCTGGAGCTCCTCAGGCTAGAGCAGTGTTGAGTTTGAAAACTGAAAATAGCAGCAGTGTGTACATAGACTTGCTAAGCCCCTCCCCAAATCCTTGTACTTGTGGAACTTCCTTGAAATTTGTAAAGTACATGGACACCAGTACTACAAAAGGTAAGTATGACTGACAGTGTCATTTTGATTCATTCTACTGATGTGTGCCATGCACTGTGCCATCTTTGCCCTCAAGAAGCTCACAGTCAGGCGGTGCCTGTGGCTCAGTGAGTAGGGCATTGGTCCCATATGCCAGGGGTGGCGGGTTCGAACTCAGCCCCAGCCAAACTACAACAAAAAAATAGCCGGGCGTTCTGGTGGGCACCTGTAGCCCCAGCTACTCGGGAGGCTGAGGCAAGAGAATCGCTTAAGCCCAGGAGTTGGAGGTTGCTGTGAGCTGTGATGCTACAGTGCTCTACTGAAGGCAATAAAAAAAATGAGACTCTGTCTCAAAAAAAAAAAAAGAAGCTCACAGTCTAATGCTGCATGTCTCTGTCTGCGCATGGGGGTGGGGTCAGCCTATAAACAGATCTTTAAAATAGTACAGTAAGTGTGCCTGGTGAAAATATTAATAATCCACATGAAAAAACAACAAGCTTTGGGAAGACTTGAAAGCCTTCACAGAAAAACGAAATGATGCCTTTTCTATAAAATGAGGATAATAATACTCCCTTTTAAGGATTATTGCAAAGATTAATGAGATAACACATAAAAAGTTTTTAATACAGTTTCTGGCACATTGTAAGTATTCAACAAATGTTAGCTGATATTGTTAGTTTTCAGTGAATGGGTAAATTCCATTGATTGTGAGCAACAGTGACTACTTTGGTTCATTTAAGCAAAAGATTTATTGGAAAGTAACTAAGACTCACAGAAGGAAGAGTTTAACACAGGCCTCAGGAAGAAAAGATACAGGACAGCTAAGAGGTCTTAGTATTAGTAACAGGATCTTATGTGTAGTCTCTTTGGGTGATCTAAATTTAGCTTCGTTTATTTAGCTTTGGTTGTTTCTACCCTCAGAAACAAGAGCCTGATTGGCTTAGCATGGGCTGTGTACCTATCTCTGTGGTGAGGGGACAGTGTTCCAAGATCAATAGCCTACTAACCCATGCGGAATGGGGAGGAGTAGGTCCCAGGTCTAAGGAGGTGGTACAGAGAGAGAGTTATAATCATCTCAGAGTATGTCAGAGTACTTCTAAGATGTAATCTATTGAGGCTAATGATGAAAGCAATATGACCAATTCATGGAACAGCCTCTGGATGTTTCTGTTGGCCATGAAATGTTTATTGCTCTAGCCTGTGACCAGTGCCAACCCACTGTGACCACATCTATCTGACATTCTCCATTGAAATTTCTTTGGTTCTCTGTTTTCACTCTTAAGTATGGTAGCTAAAACAGAGACTTTTGACTATGCCTATGATCCTAGCACTCGGGAGGCTGAGGCAGGTGTATTGCTTGAGCTCATGAGTTTGAGAACAGTCTGAGCAAGAGCAAGACCCTTTCTCTACTAAAAGTAGAAAAACTGAGGCAAGAGCATAGCTTGAACCCAAGAGTTGTAGGTTGCTATGAGCTATGATGATACTGTGGCACTCTACCTAGGGTGACAGCTTGAGACCCTGTCTCAAAAAAAAAGTAAGAAAAAGACTTTCAACTATTATAATAAAAGAAGAAGACATTGTGGCTTTTGTGTATGGCTTTTCTTTTCAATTATGATTACCTTTTCACATTTCTGGTTTATTAATTTGCAAGAGAGATATATATAATAGAGATTTATTCTATTGCATCTACCTGGTCATACCCATCCTCTGTCCATTTGTTTGTTTATGTATTTATTTATTTATTTTAGAGTAGACATAATACTGTGCATTTGTCCTTGCTGATCTCTTCTTCTTAAGATAATTTTTCCAACAATTTAGAACCCATTTTGCCCTTGTTTTCCAAAGTACAGAAATGAGCAGTTTTAGCTTCGTGCTTGTGTGATTCTCCCATTTCTGATATGACTCATTAGAAGCAGAAAGGTGTGATAGCTTAGGAAAAAACCCTAGATTTAGGTACAGGTCATCTGGGTTAAAGTCCCTAGCATTGCCCATTACAAGCAGGATGTGATTTGGATACAAGTCACTTAACCTACTTGAGCTTGGGTTTCCTTGCTTACAGAACAATGTTACAGACAGTAGCAGCATTTAGGCTGTGAGCTTCTTGAAGGCACTGAGATCATAAAATGAAAATATTATCAAATGAAATGTATAAGGATTGTTACCACCACCATTGTCGTAATTATTATCAGTGCAGATTTTAAGCAGCCCTCAGAGTTGTTTGCTTTATGACTGTGTACCACCAGTGCTGTTGTTAAAACAGTTGTTCTTTTAAACTAGGTGTTTACCCCCGATTGGAGTGTCCATGAGACTTGTTACATGGGGGACCATAAAAAGCTTCTAGAAATCACCGTAGATTGTAGCTGTTATATTTTCTTTATTTCCTGACATAGAAGAAAATTAAATTGGTGTGATAGTTTAATCTTCCTAGGACCCTAACATACCTTATCAGCTGCTTTTCAAGGTGATTATGGACTTACTGATGTGTTTAAATGCTTTGTCAACTAAATAGATGATTGGATTTTCTGAGGACAGCCATCTTTTCTCTCTTGGCTATTTTCCAAGCCTGAGGAAGGGATTCCTATAGTTGTGACCATTCCGAAATTGAAAGCTACTAGTTCTGCAATCTTGCCTGCCAACCATGTACCTACCTTGTTTTTCAAGATGATATCAGGCTATGCAGGTTTTGAATGTACGATCCCAAGCAGCAAAACTGGAATTTTCAAAATAAGTAAGAAAGGGATTTTTTTAAAGGGCATTTCATTATACAGCAAACCTCCTTTATGCATTAAAGATTTGCAGTGATTTTTTAAAATGGATTTTTAGGCTTGGCGCCTGTGGCTCAAGCGGCTAAGGCACCAGCAACATACACCTGAGCTGGTGGGTTCGAATTCAGCCTGGGCCCACCCAACAATGACGGCCAGAACCAAAAAATAGCAGGGTGTTGTGGCAGGTGCCTGTAGTCCTAGCTACTTGGGAGGCAGAGGCAGGAGAATCGCTTGAGCCCAGGAGTTGGAGGTTGCTGTGAGCTGTGATGCCAGAGCACTCTACCCAGGGTGACAGCTTGAGGCTCTGTCTCAAAACAAGTAAAAAATAAATAAAAAATAAAATGAATTTGTAAAAGGATCACCTTGTGCCTTGTTGAGGAAGCTTTTCAAATGTCCATATCATTTTCTAAAAAGAGAAGAAGAAATCAAAATTTCTTTCATGTTTTATTAATTTTCCTATTCTTGGTATTAACAGTTTTCTCTAGAACTACCTAACGTGCACATATACACAGAGTTTTGTTTATATTTTGTGATCATTGCTAAAAGACCTTCATTGATCTTTTAATACAAATAAGTAAAGTAAGTAATATGTATGTAAATATATATATATTTAATTATTATTATTATTATTTGTAGAGACAGAGTCTCACTTTATCACCCTCAATGGAGTGGTGTGGTGTCACACAGCTCACAGCAACCTCCAGCTCCTGGGCTTAGGCGATTCTCTTGCCTCAGCCTCCCAAGTAGCTGGGACTATAGGCGCCCGCCACAATGCCTGGCTATTTTTTTGTTGCAGTTTGGCTGGAGCCGGGTTTGAACTCACCACCCTTAGTATATGGGGCCGGTGCCCTACCCACTGAGCCACAGGCACCGCCCATAATATGTATATTTTTATATTTGGTCTCTCTGTGTTCCCCTTCTCTCCTTTACTCTTACCCTGTTTCTGTGTATCTCACATAATATTCCACAGTGGGCTAATTTCTCACTTTAGATTTAAATAGGGAAGCTGAAGTTCAGTGTGCATTAACCTGTTGCCACATGGTGACTGCAGCACATGGTGTGGGTACAGCAGAGTTGTCTGCTGTAAAGACAACTAAAACATGACCTATAATCTCTTACATTGCATCATTGTCCTATGATGAATTCAATATATTCCTTACACTTCTGTCACAACCCTAGCCACTCTTAATTCATACATTTCAACAAATTGTTATCAGTCTGCTGTATTAGCAGCTTTGCCTCTGATCAGTAACCTTAAAGCTTATTCTTAACTTCATCCTCATCAGTTCTTTCTTGTGTTTTCCATGCCATCTCTTCCATTTTCCCCACCTCCTACCAGGAGTGGAGCTTGGCTACTCTAGAGTTGCCTGGCATATGAGTAACTGGCCACTAAAGACTAGTGGCCTGGCTCTGACTACGACTGGAATTAGGAATCTCTGAGTTATCCTTACCCAAGATCACATTAGCACTTCTTAGCTTTGCCTCTACAGATAACCTAAGGTATGGGGCACATCAAGGGACACCCATACTCTTTCAGGGTTTGTTCCAACATAGATAGGAATTGGATTGCTCTGTGTTCTAATCATGGGCCCACTATTTCCTAGCTCTGCAGTTTTAACTTGCTCAAACATCAGCTTTCTCAAAAGGGGGTAGTAACAGTACCTGTCTCAGAGTCAGTGGGAAGAATGAAGTGAACAAGTGTGTATAAAGCTCTTAGCGTGATTCTTGGCACTTGGTAAACGATGAATTATGGGACCTATTTTTAGACTTGAGTCACTTTTGGATACCTATAAACTGGGAAGGGAGGAGGCTTTGTAAAGAAAGAATTCACGAGCTAAGTTTAAAGGATAAGGAGTTAGCATCCCCCTATCAATGGACAAAGTGGAGAGGATTCCCAGCAGCAGTGTGACTAAGAGATAGAAGAAAGGATGACATGTTTGTGGAAATTGTACATAGTTTATCCTGACTGAGGGTGAAATAAAAGTGGGGAGATGAGAGGAGATGAGGCAGGAAAGATGACCGAGAACAGATCACGAAGAGCCTTGTTGAGCTCACGAAGGAGTTAGAATTTGATCTCCCATGGGTCTTTACGTCCACATAGTCTAATTCCTCTGTTAAGCAGTCACATAAATGTCTTTAAGAGCAACAACAGTGAAAGGGGAGGAGAGAAAGTAGTGAATTGGCCTGGAATGAACTGACATCTCTTAAAAGCTAATATTCCTCCTTGAGAACGCTACATTAATTAAACATGTGCCTTGCAAGATTCATTATTGCTTTAGTCCTGTTCCCTGTTGGTTGTCTCATTCATTAATCTGCTGATTAGTAATCTTGAACTCTTGTGTCCCCCCCTCCCTTTTTTTGCATTCCCTTTTTAATATGCTATGCTGTTCCCCCTGGGACATAAACTCCAGGACCCGTCCCTGGCCTGCTCATGTTTGTTTTCTTTGCCCCTTGTGCCTGCCTCTGCTATAACATTTGTAGTATGTGTTAAGTAATCCTTAAGGTAACATTTTTATTATGTCATAAAAAGTGCATGGCAAATATATTATAACTCATGGACTTTGTTTAAAAATGAACGGATAATTTATTGAGTGTGTTACATGAGCCTTGCTCCCCTCCCCATTTCAGCTGAGACCTGCTGCTCATTTAGCCTAGCCTCCTATTGAGTGCTCCCACCCTGTGACATGCTGGGAAGGCAGACCCATGGTTGGCTAGAAATGACATCATAGTTTATGTACTCAATAAAAATTTAATTAAGTCATTACAGGAATTGCAGTCATCATTTAACCCTCTGATTTCTTCTGTTTAGTTTATTATTAAACATTCAGTAATACCAGTCACTGAATCCTGATGGCTTATAAAATATCTGCATGAATTTTAATAGCTTAAATAAATGGGAAAATATGAGTAACTGATATAAAAGGAAACTTTTCCTTATGTTGGAGCTGTATGTATGGGTTTTATAAAAAAAAAAAGCATTATGGAAAGAATAAGAGCTTAATAAGAGAATAGCCCAATACTATCTGGGAGGAATTTCTCTTCTGCTGGGTGCCTCTGGGTATGCATGGGCAGAGTGCTCCATATAGAAGGATCTGGCAGTGGAGAGATGGGAAAACAAAAGCTTAAATGAGGGAATAAAATCCAACAAGGGTTCACCAGAGGGAATATCTGGCTCCCTTTGGCTGTGGGGCTGGCTAGAATGGCCTGGCAGAGTCCAGTAGTTGAAGCTGCTGTCCCTTACCCTCACCTGTTGCCTGCAGATCATGTGTCTGCACTGATTGAGCTTCCTCCCTCTTCCAAGAAGGGCCCTTTATGATCTAATACAGCCTTGATGATGATATCTGAAAACCATCCCTAGCAACGTACCATCTCTCAGCTTGGGGTGATGGAAGAGGCAGCTTTTTAGGTCATTGGAGTTAGAGATGGGACCAGGAGGTTGAGGAATCTTGCTTACAAGGAACTCAACTCCTGTGCTTCTTTCTTCCTTGGCAGCACCAGCCAGAATGCAGGTGCATCCCAAAAGGAGAAAATGTGTCATTTGTACACAGCTTTGCTGGAAAGCAAAAAGTGAGGTTTGCAAATTTATATGTTGGTGATCTCTGGGAATGCCCTGTAGATGGGGCATTTCTGTGCCCAGAAATCCTGGCTCTGACACTAACTTGATCTGTGACCTTGGATAAGTCCTTTTGGGTCTCAGTTCACCATCTCAGTTCTTGTCCTTTTGGGTCTCAGTTCACCATTTCTTCGAGGGTATTGAGCTAGGTGATCTACTAGAACCTTTCCCTCTCCAAAGGTTGATGGTGTGATGCAACACGTAAACTAGCTCTGCTGGGCAGTTGGGGTGACTGTTCTCTTCATGCACAGCCAGAAGAACAGTTTGTATGGGAGTAGGAAGAGCCCTAAATGGGTGTCTAGAAGTCTGGGTTGTAGTCTCATCCTCGTATGACAGAAGGAAGGAACTCTAGCTCTGACTTGTTTCTTGACTCTTCCTTTCTCCCCAGCCCCATTCTGGAAGATGGGGCAGTAGAAATTTTGCGTATGTGTTTATGAAATCAGAAACATGGGAAGTATTTAGTAGCAGAAAAAGAAGAAACCCCAAACCACTGGAGTCATTAGGTAGCACACATTATGTGTGGTACTCAGGCTCTTGTGAGGATTCAGTCCTCACCATGCCCTGTGTTAGGCCCTCCTCTGGGCAGGGTGCTGGACCTATGACTCTTACATAGTTCCCAGATTTAAGACAGAGACAGGTACATAAGCACCTCTAAACTGTGTTGGGTACACAGGGGAGAAGTTTGCACTGGGAGCAGCGAGAACACAAGGGATGGATGGCTAATGTGGCCTGGGTTGAAGATGAGTGGGAAAGGTCATGGTTTGCACTCCCGGCTACATGCAATCTCAAATTTTCCAGCCTTGAGCTTCACAATTCTCCATTTTTGAAAATTATCCATGACTATAAAGTATTGGAACTGCTTTTAGTTTTATATAAACAAACCAGAAGTTATTACTCATAATTCCTTGCATTTGCAGAGCACTCTGCAGTCTACCAAGGCTTTTAGCATACATTGTTAAATTAATGAATGAATACATGCTCACTCATGTGCGTTTCAAAACAGCCCTGTGTGAGGGCATTTAAAAGATACAGCAATGAACTGAGAGAAGTCATTTGACTTGCTCCAGATCACAGCTAGGGTAAATAACAAAACTGTGTACATCCAGGTTTTCTGACTCTAAATCCAGACCCTTTTACCCTTCTGCCTTTTTTCAGAGACTAGTTACAAACCACAGGATAAAATCACTTAGTCTTTGATTTGCGATCCCAAGTAAAAAGTTCCTTCTGATGGCAGGCACCCAGTAAGGAGCATGGACTTTGGATTCAGATTCAGAATAACCTGGATGCCTAGTCTCAGCCTTATCATTAATTTGCTGTGAAACCTAAGGCAAGTCACTTCATCTGTCTGAGTCTCTCAGACAGTCACCTATGGTCTATGAGTTACTGCTACGCATCTGTCTCCCTCTCTGAGTTCTGATGGCAATCAGAGGAGATGCTATCTGTAAAGCATGTAGTCCAGGTCAGGTGCTCAATAAATAGAGGAGATGACAGCAGGCATAGTGGTGGTCAAGGTTATTAAATACAAATCCTATTTTCTATATAAAGTTCCAAATGACTTTTGACTTTTAATAAAACTTGTCACTTTTATTTTTTATTTTTTTTAAGAGACAGAGTCTCACTTTATCACCCTCAGTACAGTGCCGTGGCATCACCGCTCACAGCAACCTCCAACTCCTGGGCTCAGGCGATTCTCCTGCCCCAGCCTCCTGAGCAGCTGGGACCACAGGCGCCCTCCACAACGCCCGGCCATTTTTTTGTTGCAGTTTGGCTGGGGCTGGGCTTGAACCCGTCAGCCTTGGTATATGGGGCTGGTACCCTACTCATTGAGCCACAGGCGCCACCTAAAACTTGTCAGTTTAAATAGGCAGTGAGTCCTTATTCCATGTTACACATTATACTGTTTTTTTTTCTTTTCTTTTCTTTCTTTTTTTTTTTTTTAAACAGTCTCAAGCTGTTGCCCTGGGTAGAGTGCTATGGCGTCATAGCTCACAGCAACCTCCAACTAAGGCTCAAGTGATCCTCTTGCCTCAGTTTTTCTATATATATATATTTTTTAAGTAGAGATAGGGCCTCGCTTTTGCTCAGGCTGGTCTCGAGCTTGTGAGCTCAAGCAGTCCACCCAACGTGGCCTCCCAGAGTGCTAGGAATACAGGCGTGAGCCACTGCACCCAGCCTACATTATACTGGTTTTCCTCTGAGATCCCAGAGAAGAATAAAACCTGGACCCTACATATTATTTTCTGGAGGTGAAAGTTTTACCCTCTTGAAGATAGTCTGTGGACTATACTCTAGGCTCTGAAGGCCCTCCTGGCCATTCCCTAAAAGGAGTTCTACCAGAGTTTCTGTGGTCTCACTGGAATTGCATTGCCAAAGCAATCTCTTGGCTGGGTGTGGTGGCTTATGCCTGTAATCCTACCCCTCTGGGAGGCCAAAGTGGGAGGATTGTTTGAGCTCAGGAGTTCAAGACCAGTCTTGCTCTTTGAGCAACATCAAGACCCCATCTCGACCAAAAATAGAAAAATTAGCCAGGCATGATGATGTATACCTGTAGTCTCAGCTACTCCAGTAGCTGAGTCCAGAAGTTTGAGGTTGCAGTGAGCTGTGATGACACCATTGTACTCTATCCCAGGCAACAGAGCGAGGCCTTGTCTCAAAAAAACCAAATAAACAAAAACACCAGTCTCTCAACATTAACAATCTTACTACTTCAGAGTTTCTCATCTTCTTCCTCCTCTCCATATCCTCAGAGACCCTCTTTTCTTCCAGTATCTCACTCACAGTCCCACTTCTTCCCCTCCTCTTCCTACCTCTGACAACTTCCTTCCTTTTGTTCTTTTACCACATCAAGCTCTTTTGATTGGCCATTAAGACATTTTCTAACTGGGTCCCAACATACATGTCCACTGTTCCTGCCCATTCACCCTCCCTGACACTCCCCAAACATTTTCCTTCCAGCCCCTGCACCTTGCACACTTTGTGCCCTCTGACCAGAATGCTGTCTGCGCCTCCTTACGCTCTTCTGTCAAACTCCCTCTCCTCCAAGTTCTTCTTGAATGTATTACCTTCTAGCAAACTCTTCCCCAGCTCCCCCAAGCAGAGGGTATTTGCCTTGAAATTCGTTTTATCTCCCAGCATGTTTGGAATAGGATTTAAGGCAACACATTGCAGTGTAACTGTTTTTTACATACCTATTTTCCCTATTAGACCATGTGTTCCTTCCATCAAGAAACTGTTCCTTAGCCAGGCGTTGTGGTGGGTGCCTATAGTCCCCACTACTTGGGAGGCCGAGGCAAGAGAATCACTGAAGCCCAAGAGTTGGACGTTGCTCTGAGCTGTGATGCCACAGCGCTTTACAGAGGGTGACATAGTGAGACTCTGTCTCAAAAAAATAAATAAATAAAAGAAAGAAACTGTTCATTATACTTTGTGTTCATACGATCTAGCACAAATCCAACATGTAATTGAGACTCAGTTCATTGAACTGACTGTTTTATGTGATTGGGGATAAAAATCCTTAAACATGTTAGCAAATTGGATAAAATCCTGATAGATCAAAGTTGACAGATCAGACTGAAAGTTTGACTTGTTAGGGGCCCTCTTATTTTACTAAAAGTCTGTAACAGCTAAGAGTCAATGATTATACTTTTTGGCTTTTTCTTTTCTTTCACATTTTTGTTTTTGTCATTTGTTTCTGTAGATTAATTCCTATATCCTGAAGAAGAACATGATCCTCATGACAAATAATTTCTATGCAGCTATTTTGGGATATGATGAGGTAAGATCATTTACCAAGCCTTGGCAGAACATTGGCCTCCTCCAACAAAGCTTCAGAGACCATCATCACTGCCTGCCATTGTCGATTAGTATTTATTTCTTCATCTTCACTGACTGGGCATTTAGAATGAATGTGCCCAGCGATTAGCCTCATGTTCGGGAAAGAGAGCACTATCTAATATGGTCAAATCAATCAACTAGTAGGCATTTACTGTGTGTCTGCTGGGTGTTAGAGGGAAGACAAAAGTAAATCAGACACTGTCTTAGCTCCTCGCAGAGAGAGGAAGACATTCCTATAAACAGGCCAGTCTGCTAGAAAATTATACACTTTTTTGTTTTAATTATAAACTGGGCCGGTGGCTTATGCTTGTAGTCCCAGCTACTTGGGGAAGCTGAGGTGAGAGGATCGCTTGGACCCTAGGAGTTCAGGCCAGCCTGGGCAACACAGTGAGACACCACGCCCCATTGGAAAAAAAAAAAGGTAAAACTGTCCATAGTGGAAGTGATTGCTGTAGAAAATAGAAGGCCCATTTTCTTTCCTGCCCAGTTCTCTAGAGGAAACTCCATCAGTAATGTGTAAGGCGTCCCACCTGGTCCGGTGTGCACAGACAAGGTCTGTATGTGCTCCTTCTTTATGCCTCTGCACCTGGCACTGTTCTGCAGCTTCGTTGAACAATATATGTCGGGCAGTCTTCCACATCAGAACTTTTAAATCTATCTCATCTTTTTTTTTTAATTGTAAAATATGCATAACATTTACCATTTTAACCATTTTTAAGTCTGCACTTTGCTAGCATTAAGTGTGTCTCCATTGTTGTGCAGCCCTCACCACTATCCATCTCCAGAACATTTGCATCCTCCCAAACTGAAACTCTGTACTCAGGAAACAATAACTTACTTCCTTCTTCTCCCCAGCCCCTGGCAATCCACCATTCAACTTTGTGTCTAGCTAAGTGGCGATAGCAATATTTGCCCTTTTGGCTTATTTCCTTTGTGTAATATCTTCAGGGTTATCCATGCTATAGAACCTATCTTATCTTTTTTCACCAAACTTTTATTATGGAAATTTCAAGTACTGTATTTTGCTATGTATAATCTGCTTCCATGTATAATGCACACCCACATTTTGGGCCCAAACTTTCAGAAAAATGCCGCTTGAGAAAGTGACTGGCTTTTGGCCAAAGGAGAAATATCCAGAGAGGGCAAACTCTCCCCTGGTAAACGTTCTAGATTGTACCTCCCTCCCACAGCTGCCTGCTCTGTGAAGGCTGCCTCCTCCCTCTTTCCCAGGATTCCACCTCTCCCCACCATGTCGGAGATTGCTGCTGAGGTAGTCACACATGTGGCTGGCAGGGTGGGAGTTTCTGAGACTGCTCGTCCCATGCATAGCCAGGCAAGTCCTGAGGCCTGCACAGGGTTCCTGGTCCCCTCCACATGACTGGGACTCAGCCCTTGCCCCACACAACCACGACTCTGCCTCACCAGCCTTGCCACTGCCCTTCCCCTGATTGCAACAGTTGGCGGAGGCCACTCTGGCCCTCTCCCAGTGGATTCTGAATCCTCCCGGACTGGAATCCTGTGTGCCTGGCAGGCCCAGGCGGGAGGGTATGGTGGCCCCGGAAGGCCCACTGGATTCCCCTGCTCCTGAGCCATACTACCCATGTATAATGTGCATTTTTATTTTTCCCTCAAAAATTTGGGTAAAAAGTATGCATTATACATGACTAGCATGGCCTAAATACAGGGTATATAGAAAAGTTAAAAGAATGGCATAATGAACACCTGTGTTCATGCCACCAGGATTCATCATACCTCATATTTTGAATGAACCCTGTACTTTTATACTAATTTTGTGGTTACCACCAAATTTAAGCATCACCCCTCCTAGAAAGCCAGCCCTGAACTTGCTCAGGCTTAGGTCATCCTGCCCTCCCTGGACTCTCACAGGGGTCACTACATTAGCATTAATTGTCCCTCTGGCTGGGTAGAGATTTTCCTGGACAATAGCAATGTATGTTGTATTTCTTTTGCCTAGCATAGTGCTTGGCACTTGGTAGGCAAAAAGTGAGGAAGACAGTAAATGCATAAAGGGATGAAATTAAGAAACTAGAGGTAAGACTGGAGGAAATGTTATCAGCAATTAAAGCCAGCAGATAAGCTTACCAAAAAAATTAAGTTAAATGACTTGGGTTAGTGTCATGGGACCAGTTAAAATGGAGTCTTCTGATTCCCAATCTACTAGAGATATCCTTAATTATAAGACAGCAATTTAGGCTGGGTGCGGTGGGTCACACCTGTAATCCCAGCACTTTGGGAGGCCAAGCTGGGTGGATGGCCTGAGCTCACGAGTTTGAGACCAGCCAGAGCTACAGTGAGACCCCGTCTCTAATAATAGCTAGACATTGTAGCAGACATCTGTAGTCCCAGCTACTTGGGAGGCTGAGACAAGAGAGTCACTTGAGCCCAAGAGTCTAAGGTTGCTGTGAGCTATGACACTGAGGCACTTACCAAGGGTGACAAAGTGAGACTCTGACTCAAAAAAAAAAAAGCAATTTAACTGTATACCATACACATGATTAATTTAATATGAGCTTCTTGAGAATGGGTCAAGCATTGAGAAATAACTGCTTAAATGTACCTATCAGTTGTTAAATTGGATAGTTTCTGATTTCAGAAACCTTATAATATAAAAAAGAATGATTGAAGAAATGTAACTATATTAACTTGCTTTATGGCAAGTGGCTCTGTTGTCTCAGTTGATCCTTTCATCAGGATTCATATAAATATACTGAATTGTATCTGTTCTTTGTCCCCACGTAGTCTATTCTGGCAGAGACATTTTATCCAAACGTAGGTCCTGATCACAAGAGTCTCCTAGGGTGCTTTTTTTTTTTTTGGAGACAGTCTCACTATGTCGCCCTGGGTAGAGTGCTGTGGCGTCACAGCTCACACCAACCTCCAACTCTTGGGCTTAAGTGATTCTCTTGCCTCAGCCTCTCAAGTAGCTGGGACTACAGGCGCCTGCCACGATGCCTGGCTATTTTTTTTGTTGTTGTTGCAGTTGTCATTGTTGTTCTAGCTGGCCTGGGCCGTGTTCGAATCTGCCAGCCTCGGTGTATGTGGCTGGTACCCTACCCACTGAGCTATGGGCGCTGCCCTCCTAGGGTGCTTTTTAACTCTAATTCTTGAGCACCCCTCTGAAGATTCCAATTCAATAGGTAAGCTGTTTGGTAGCTCAGCAAGCACCCTTGGCAACTCATAAGTGTAGGAAAGTTTGAGAAATATACTGACTATATGGGACCCTTTTAGAAATACCAATGCCTGGACTTGGTCCCCCAAAAGTTGGAGGTGGGCAACAAATTGGTGGAGGTGAGCAACTTTGTTTAAAAAAGTTCTCTAGGTGGCTTAGTGCCAGTAGCACAGTGGTTACTGCGCCAGCCACACACACCAAAGTTGTCAGGTTCAAACCCAGCCCAGGCCAGCTAAAACAACGACAACTGCAACAAAAATTAGCCAGGTGTTGTGGCAGGCGCCTGTAGTCCCAGGTACTTGGGAGTCTCAGGCAAGAGAATCGCTTAAGCCCAAGAGTTTGAGGTTGCTGTGAGCTGTGATGCCACGGCATTCTTCCGAGGGCAACATAGTGAGACTCTGTTTCAAAAAAAAAAAAAAGAAAAAATTCTCTAGGTGATTTTTTTTTTTTTTTTTTGAGAGAGAGACAGAGTCTTGCTCTGTTACCTGGGCTCTAGCCCTCACGTGGCCCATAGGCCTCCAGGGGTCCTCAAACTGCAGCCTGTGGGCCACATAAGGCAGTGTGATTGTATTTGTTTCTGTTTTATTTTTTTACTTCAAAATAAGATACGTGCAGTGTGCATAGGAATTTGTTCATAGTTGTTTTTTTTAAACTATAGTCCGGCCCTCCAACAGTCTGAGGGACAGTGAACTGGCCCCCTGTTTAAAAAGTTTGAGTACCCTAGCTAGCAACTTGAAACCCCTAGGGTCAAGCAATCCTCCTACCTCACCTTCCTGAGTACCTGGGACTACAGGTATGCACTATCATGTCCAGCTAATTTTTCTATTTTTTAGTAGAGATGGGGGTCTCACTTTGCTCAAGGTGGTCTTGAAGCCCTGACGTCAAGTGATCCTCCCACCTCAGCCTTCCAGAGTGTTACCGTTACGAGTGTGAGTCACCTTGCCCAGCCCCTCTCCAGATGATTTTAATGTACAATTCTAGGATAGTTTTTCTTAAATTTTAATGTGCATGTAAATGACCCAGAAACCTAGTTAAAATTCAGATTCTGACTCAGAAAGTCTGAGTGGGGCCTGAGAGTCTGCATTGCTAACAGCTGCAGGTGATGTGGGTACAGCAATTTTGAAGACCACACTTAAAATCACAAGGTTCTAGAGCTGTCAAGTCCTAGCTACATGTGACTATTTTCATTTAAATTAATTACATAAAATTTAAAACTCAGTTTCTTAATCACTATAGCCATAGTTCAGGTATTCAGTACAGCTGTGTGTGGCTGGTCCCTAGGGTGTTGGACAATGCAGATGCAGAACATTTCTATCATCGCAGAGAGATGACAGTGCTAATCTCTAGCAGCCTTTTCCTAGAATCTTACTTGGATTGTACCACCTCCCTGGACACTTTTGGAACCTTTCTGTTTTTTACTACATGACATCCAAATTGCTCCATGAACTTGTAGGCCTTATATGAACTGTTCACATTGTTGCACTCACTATACTCCTTCATTTCCCATTGCCCTGTCTTTGAGTTATTTGCCTCATTACCCTACAAACATGCTGTGCCTGGTAGTTCAGAATCTGAATTTTAAACTGAAACTACTGGATAGAGGGATGTTGAGGGCAATAGTTGAGTCTTAGTCAGCTTTTTACCATAAAGCTTGGCGCCTTTAAGGCACTCCTCTCCAAATGTTTAGTGAATGAATATTTTCTCTATTTAGAACATCCTATAGCTCCATAATTCCTTCCCACTCTTTTTTTTTTTTTTTTTTTTTTTGTAGAGACAGAGTCTCACTTTATGGCCCTCAGTAGAGTGTCATGGCCTCACACAGCTCACAGCAACCTCCAACTCTGGGCTTAAGTGATTCTCTTGCCTCAGCCTCCCGAGTACCTGGGACTACAGGCGGCCGCCACAACGCCTGGCTATTTTTTGGTTGCAGTTTGGCCGGGGCCGGGTTTGAACCCGCCACCCTCGGTATATGGGGCCGGCGCTTTACGGACTGAGCCACAGGCGCCGCCCATAATCCCTTCCCACTCTTAAGGGCACACTTTACAAAGTTTTCCCTGACCTCTTTAGATCTCGTGTTCTTATTCTGATTTTCATCACCTATCCTTCCATTCATCTGTCTGTAATAATAGGTAATTGCTATTCTTTGATAGGTATGATGCATTGTAAGTATATTGGTGAAGAAAATAAATGTGGTCTGGCTCTTTCCCACTGTGCTTACGTTCTTTTCTTTGTGTGTGTGTGAAACAGAATCTCACTGTGTCGCCCTGGGTAGAGTGCTGTGGCATCACAGCTCACAGCAACCTCAAACTCTTGGGCTTAAGCAATTCTCTTGCCTCAGCCTCCCAAGTATGTGGGACTACAGGCACCTACCGTAACACCCAGCTATTTTTTGTTGTAGTTGTCATTGTTGTTTAGCAGGCCCGGGCCAGGTTCCAACCCACCAACCCCGGTGTATGTGGCTGGCACCCTAACCACCGAGCCTGTGCTTAAATTCTTATTGAGAGCCAGTCAACAAGTAACAAGTAAACAAGGAAATAAATACCTAATAACAAATAGAGTGCATTGTTAGAGAATGACTGGGAAGAATGACTTTGTGTGGAGTCATAGACTGAGATGGCAGCCACTCATGGAGAGTGCCTTGGCATATCACTGTGCAGGTGGGTATTCATTCATTCCCCAGTATTTTATTCTGTGCTGTTGTTAGATATGCACTGGCTTTGTCTCTTCAATAGCTCAGACCATATTGCTGTGATCCTGTGTTCTTAGCATCATGCTAAGCACATAGTGGTGTCAAGTCAGTCTTCAGTGAGTGAAATTCTGCCCCTCTAAACCCTTAACCGAGTTCTCTATAGTCGGAACAGCCCCTTTGGCTTCTTCTCAATCTACCAAGGGTTTCCATCCTGGCCATGGGCCAACATGTGGATTATGTGAGGACTTTTTTGCTTATGTGTGGTAGCAGGTATCACAAAAATTGTACATAGACCCTTTCATTGCTCATCGGCTTTTGTGGTCCAAGACAACTCTCCTTCTTCCACTGTATGGCAGAGAAGAAAAGAAGTTGACATCGCTGCTAACCCTAAATGTCTTAATTTCTGAAGGATGCTCCTCCTTTATATTATGAGGGAAAAGATGTTGGTACCCAGTTAGATTGTGGGGAAAATGTCACGCACCATAAGGTTTGGCTCCCAGAGACTTTTTTTTTTTTTTTTTTTTTGACACAGAGTCTCACTTTGTCGCCCTTGGTTGAGTGCTATGGTGTCACAGCTTACAGCAACTTCAGACTCTTGGGCTCAAGTGATTCTCTTGCCTCAGTGGCAAGACTATAGGTGCTGGGACTATAGATGCTCATCACAACACCTTGCTATTTTTTGGAGGCGGGGGTCTCACTCTGGCTCAGGCTGGTCTTGAACCTGTGAGCTCAGGCAATTCATCTCCTTGGCCTCCCAGAGTACTGGGATTATAGGCATGACTGGGCCCGGCCCCAGAGACTTTTTTTCCCTTTCTGCTTCCTTAATTCAAAATTTGAAGTCTCAGAGTACTCTCCCATTTGTTTTCACTGACTTCCTAGCAGTGTAGAGGAAAGAAGGCTGAAGTCGAGGGGTTTTATTGCACTTCACTCTGTGCCAGATAGTGCTCTGACTAGAGCTAGTCATTCACCATCTCCCAACCTCATCCGTGCATGGCGGTATTAGTTCTGTCACAAGTTAGCTAGATAACCTTTAAACCTCAGTTTACATATCCCTCAAATGGGAATAATATCTGTTCTATGTGGCATGCATTGTCACTAGGAGCAGGTGAGTGATAACAACCTAGCTCAGTCAGGTTAGTATCACCAGGAGTTTTGAGTCACCCTTTTCCTTCTGATTGCTCAGGAATTCCTGATTATGGATTTGTCCCCTCCCAGCCATCTCACGAACCACTGAGGCTGCCTGTTTTTAGCAGGCCGTGGCTCACAGACTTTCCCTGTCCCGGGCTCTGCTCATTCTCCAAGTCCCCGTAACACCCGCTCCACTCTGCTTCCTTCCCCTTGCAGCACATGTGAGTTGCTGCCAGCTGTACTCCAGCATGTGCCCTGGGCACTGCAGACACAAGCAGGCTGTTGTGTTAACAAATAGCTTGGAGAATGGTGATGTGCCTGAGCTTGTCCTTGGCTTCTGTCCCATTTGCCAAAAGAAGCTGGTTTCCCTGACTCCGTCATTGTGCCAGGGCAGTCTTAAGTTGTGGAATTGTAGGAGTGTTTATCAAAGGGCATTTGGAACAGGTGGAATGTTTTTCTACCAAACTGTCAACGCTGCTTACTGGACATGGCCCTTCCTGGCAGCAGGCCTGAAGCCAGACCTCATATTCCTCGGTGCCCAAGAGGCCAGACCACAGTATAATGTCAAATAAATGATCCCAGGGCTTTGTGTAATGTTTACCACTCCAGATCCTTTCATGGCCAGTATCTCTGGTTCTCTCTATGACTCTGTAGGAATAGGTATTATTATGCTTGTTTAACTCATGAAAAACTAAAGCTCCGGAAGGGGTAATGGTTTTTCAAAGGCCACACAGCCATTGGGGACAGATCTGACCTTTGAACTCAGGAGCTGTGGATCTCAGCTGTTCCACTGTTGTTTTAACTGTATCCATAGCTGCCTGCCAAGCATTCTCCTAATCTCTACACCTAATATATTATACTTGACAAAACACCTTCACACCAGCCTGAGCAAGTGCGAGACCCATCTCTACTAAAAATAGAAAAAATTAGCGGGGGTGTTATGGTGGGCACCTATAGTCCCAGTTACTCAAGAGGCTGAGGTAGGAGGATCGCTTGAGCCCAGGAATTTGAGGTTGCTATGAGCTGTGATGTTGCACTTTAACCCAAGTGACAGTGAGACCTTGTCTCAAAAAAACCAAGAACAACAAAAACAAACTCTTCATAATGTGAATTATGTGAGGACTCATGCACAGTGGCTCATGTCTATAATCCCAGCATTATCTTAGTCTTATAATTCGAGGATACTGTAAGTAGAGCAAATACTTTCATCTCTTTAATAGGTGAAAAGATTGAGACTCGAGTTTAGTGAATTGTCACCTTTGCCTGGCAGAAGCAAAACTAGCACTTGATTTGCCTTCTAACTCCATGTCAACACTTTGGTCCACCCACTATCTTGGCACCTAGACAGAGCAACTTTTCAGGGCTTTTCCCCTCAGTCAGTTTTACCCCAGGAAGCAAGACCCTCATCCCTTCCTCCTGTAGAGAGCCATGCCAAAAATGGCCTTGGCCAATGGCCGGGGTTCTAGTTAGCCTCTGTGATCTTTGAACTTCACAGCAGAGGTCTCTGTGCCAGAAGAGTCAACACTGGGTATACAAACATGCAGGTTCTGAGCATTGCCCTCTGTGGCTCCTGGCACTCCTGCTGAACAGCCTGTTCCTCTACTTAGGGAGAGGCTGGGCCAGCCAGCACCAGCCCAGAGTTGGGTGACAGTGAAGACAAGTACCTGGCTTCCTTCCCCAAAGAGCCTTGCACCAAGGGAGAAGGCGCAGTCCATACCCAGGAAAAATGTACACTCTCAGTACTCCCACCCCTTACCCTGTGGACAGCAGTGGAAGACAGCTACTGTTTCTCTTCTTAGCCTCTCAGTTTTTGCCAGGGCCAGGCACAGTGCAGTCGAATAAAGGAGCCATGTCTGGGATGGGTATCACCTTGACCAATGACTTGGCCTCTCTGGTCCATGTTCTTACTCTATATACAATGAAGGAGTTGGACCAGATGCTCTTGTAAAACCCCTTCCAGCTCTACCGTGTAACTGCCCCATTTCTCTCATAGCATTTGTAGGGTCCTTCTCAGACAATTCTAGCATGTTCACAACATCTCCCAACTTTTGTGTCATGGCTCTGTGGCATGCCTCAGGAGAGTGGTTATACTCTGTTCCAGGGGATCCTTTCAGATGATCATGGGCTGGCTGCTGCCCTCTGGAGAACCTTCTTCAATCAGAAATGTGAAGACCCTCGGCAGCTTGAATTGCTGGTGGAGTATGTGAGGAAACAGGTGAGCAGCCCCGCCCCTCTCCTCCAGAGTTTCATGGACAGTGGGTCCTCCCTGAGGTCTGCAGATGTTGGGCTTTCAGAGCATCATGGGAAGTTGAGTTACCAGGGTCCAGTCTGACGCAGCAGGGGACACTGTGTTTCCAACCATGAACTAGTCCAGGGGACTATGGGGATAGAGAGGAAGAGACAGGTAGTCTTCTGCCTTCAGAACCATTTTAGTCACCCATTCACTGCACATTCCGTGGCCTGCTGTGTGCCAGATGCTGTGCTAGGTACTGGGCCCCAGAGTCCTGGAAGATATGAGTGTTGGGTGTAGGCAGTCACCCACTGTAGCCCCTTTCTCTGCCTACTTGGAGTCCTGGAATTTGTTTCCTGCTCTTGACTATTAGAAAGACTGGGCACCAAGCATTCCAGTCACCTCCCATCCTCTTCCCACTTGGTGCTCTCCATGGTCAAGCAGGGTCCCCTTGCTTCAGTCTCTCACCTCTCTGGGTCTCTAGGGATTCCTGCCACCAAAGCTTCTAGGAGAAGCCTCTTCAGGGAGGAGGGCTTCTGACTCCATAGCTCTTCTCAAGACCCTCAAGAATTAACTCGTTGATCTCCCTGCCCCCAGATCCTATATTTTGATGGGGAACTCACACTTCATAGGTGAGCTGAATGCCAGGGTAGGGAACATAGAAGGTGTCCCAGGGAGTCAAGCTGGACAGCTGGCCTAGGACCCCAGGCTGGGTGATTCATGTAGCCACTAGAGGCCTCAGCTGCTCCAGACAGCTCATCCGCTCAGGCTGTCCCATGAGTCACACCTTTGCCTCGTGGGACTGGGCCCTGGAGCTCAAGGGGCCTCATCTTACAGTTATTCTCTTGTTCACCTGTGTCCAGGGCCTGGAAAGGGATGGCTAGACCCCAGCTATTGAAGGACAGCACCAATAGAACTAGCTTGTTTAATTGCTGGAAAAACCAACTACTGGGGCTTTTCAGACCCACAGGATAGAGAATCCCAGAAGCCAGGACTTCTGTTTGACCGCTCTTCAAATCTGCCAAAGCCAGGGGGAAGGCACCATGGCCAGAGAGCCCCACCCACAGAGAATTCTGAGACTTACACTGTTGACTGGACTCGCCCTCAGACAGGAGTAGCAATTGGCAAAGCAAATGCTATGTTTTCTGAGAGACCGACTCAATTTTTCCATCTGCCATGGTGGGCTTGTGCCAGAAGCCACTCAGCAAGGCAGAACTGGCACCTCAAGGAAGGGGCTGCCATAACCAATGTCCTTATAAGAAGTCACCTATGCCCCCAGTGAGAGCCAAGCATTGGGAAAACAGTGATGGGGCTCTTAGAAAAGCAGGGAGCTTTGATGGGGACCCAGTTCTGTCAGCAAACCTTTGAGCACCTGCCGTGCCAGGCACTCTGTTGGGAAAGCAGAAATTAATGACACCCTGTCCTACCCTTGAGAAGTTAGCTGGTGGTTTGGCGAGGATGCCTGTCAGGCACCTGGCTAACCCTGGGTTAAGTGAGCATGCGGGGTGGTACAGGGCAAAGTGCTGTGCAAGGCCAGGTGGATCAGACCAAGTGGATCTGAAAAGGCCAGGAAGCTGGGCCTTGAGCTAGAGTCCTTCACCCTTGTATGGTGCAGCTAATGGCCCAAGATCCAATCAGAGGTTATGTTGAAGGTTTTCCATCCGGGAGACTGGCCAAGAGGTAGCATTTGGGACAGAAATGGAGTCATTATAAAAAGGCGTAAGCTTTAGGGAAGACAGCAATTCAGTTGAGCTTCTTACCCTGCAGAAGATGGTAGAGCATGTGCAAATCTAGACCTGGGGTGTATGAGAGGTTGGATTTGGGTTCAAGGGTCAGCACCCTGAGAATGAGTCACAGAGTAGATTCTTGGAAGAGGGGAATGATCCAAAGCCTAACATGCAGCCTCCTGACCCTGGCCTCCCTCTCCCCTCTACTGCCAAATGGACCCTCATCGTTCAAAATCCATTGTTGACTCCTGCTCTGATCCATTTCTCACCTAGATTTTGCCTGTCCATTTGCAAGTATTGCTCATTCTGCTGCCCTCTTGACTACCAGGCAATCTGGGCAGTCCTCCCAGAGTCTGCCTTTGTCTCCTGAGACTCAGGCACACATTAGATCACCCACCTCTGCAGTACTACCTGATCACACTTCCGTGCAGCTGTTCCTGTTCTCCATTCAGGTGTCCCCTCTCCAGAGGGAGGATCCTTCCTCTAAGATTCCTTGGGCAGGCCTGGGACCATCTCCATCTGTATACCAAACAAGCTGGAGGCTCAAATGGGAGGAAGCCCAGAGGGGACACTCTCTGTCAGAGCAGCCGTCTTTTGGGGGAGCAGGAGGAAACAATACTTGGTCTCTCCAGTTCCAGAGGGAACTGGCCATTGGTGAGAGTCATAGGGGACAGCCGTACATTGCAAGACAATGGAGGCATACGTATTTTTTAAAGTTTGCGTGACTAGCACTGTACATATGCTATATCATTTAATCTCTTTATGTGTCTGTGAGGTATAATACGTGTTTCTATCCCCTCTCTCAGATGAGGGAACTTAAACAGTATGGGATGGGGTGGACAGGATGACTTTTGTAAGTCACTAGCCCTGACTTCCTGGCCCACAAGAGCTTTCTAAGGAGATTATATCAGCAGGAGCAGTGTCCTCGGGGCAGGGGGGTGGAGGGTGTCTGCGTGTGTCCATCCATCTGTCCATTCAGAAGTATGATGGGAAATTCCTTAAAACTTTCCCCCATGACTTATTTCTCTGAACCACATTTATGAAATAATCAGAACTGGGATGGTCAGAACCCCTCCCCCTTCTCCACTGGGAGGCTGGTTCCTGTGCTACCTCACATCTGTCCTGCCCTTGTCCCTTTCCTCTGTTCCTGGCTCTCCCTCTTGCAGATGCAGTACCTGGACTCCATGAACGGCGAGGATTTGCTTCTGACAGGGGAGGTGAGCTGGCGCCCTCTCGTGGAGAAGAATCCTCAGAGCGTCCTGAAGCCCCATTCCCCCACTTATAATGATGAAGGTCTCTGATGAGCTGGCCCTCCAAACTGCTGGCCAGCTGGCTTGGAGGAACTGCCAGGAGAGAAGTGCCTCTTTGGCCCAGGACCCTGCAAAAAGTGGCCTGAACTGACCTTTGAACAGTATCTGTCAAATACCTGGCCCATTTGTGTTGAGTTTCCTCTTAGTGTACCCAGGAGTCAGATCTAGTAGGGTACGGTGCCGGGAGAACCCCTAGCTCTTGTGCTATGTCCTCTCCCTCAGGAGAGGCCCCAAGAAAGAGCCACCCAGCACATGCTCCCCAAGTCCCTCCAGCAACCACATATGATTGACAGCTTTTCCAAAGGCCAAGGAAGGGATGGGGTAGATTAGAAAGGGGACGTCCCACCATGGGCCGTGGTGTGGCCCAGGAACAGTTGGTGATGCTGCTGAGTCAAGATGGGTAACTGCACTCTGCCTTTTGGCTTTGAGCTATGGGGTTGAGTTGGCCATTAAAAAAAAAAGTCAGAGACTTATCTCTGCCATGGCTCTTGTTTATTCCAGAAACAAGAATAGAAACTTATCTGAGACGGTAGAGGCATAAGCTGAGGAGCACTGCCCAGTTCAGTTAAAGACAGGGAGGGGAGAGCTCAGGAGGGTCTCTGCTGCTGTTCTTGTCTCCAGTTCATGGAGATATGTCACTATTTTGGCCAGGGTACAGCCTGCCAGGCCCATGCTCTGGGACCCAAGAGGCCTCTAATGACCAAGGGGCTTGTCGCATCCTAAGTCACTTGGAAGAAGGCCTCAAGAACAAAGGTCCCTTTGTTACCCCCAGAGAACTGAGTGAGAAACATGCTGTGTTTCTCTCTTGGCCTCCCGTTACATGAGATATTGGGGAGAAGAGAATGTTCTTCCTGGCTTACGGGGACCATCCCAGGTCCCGGCTCACACCCAGCTTTCTACTCCCTTCCCAACTTCCAGAGCATGTGCTGCAGAGCCACCTTGGTCTGAGCACATGAGGACCAGTCCCCTCCTCCCTCTGAGTGTGCACAGGTCATCTCTTGGGGAATTTTCTTAAGTGAAAAAAAGGGGGAGGGGAACCATATTGCCCCTCCCTCCCCCATCAAGCTTCCTTCATTTAACTTGCTATAAAATGAGTCATATAAAGAAACTCTATATGGGTGAGGTATATCCCACTTCTGTGAAAACATTACAAATCAAACCGCCTTCTCTCAGTTTATTTAAGATGCTTTTGTTGCGAGTGGAGCTCTAGAGTGAAGCCTCCTGTGTATGTGTGAGATAATAACACCTTGTAACTCATTACAGCTGGGCACTATTTACATAAACCAGAGCTGAGCCAGGCAGGAATTTGCTGATTAATTTATTTTTAATGGAGTGAAGTATACCATGCACCAAAATAAACTTTACTGTGTGTACCTAACTGCTCCTGGAATGGATGGAAAAATTAATGGAACAGATTTTGGCTCCCAGCTCTACACATTAATTCATATATAAAAGTTATTTGAGCATTAACCCATTTGCTGCCCAGGGCAGCTCCCCAGCCACAGATTCCGGCCCATAGTACCAATTCAGCTACTGGGCTTGCTTTAGAATCCTGGAACCTCAGACTTGGAAGGAACTTTAAAGGTCCTTTACTCCTTTAAACTGATGTCCTTTTTAACATCCCAGTTGTCCTGTGTTCGTGCATACCCTAGATGAACCCCTCCAGCAGCTGATGGTCCCTGCCTGTATAGCTGAGTCCTGTCTCCACAGGACTTGGAAATTATCAAACACAGCAACTCATGATATGAAGCTGCATTTGAAAGGGTCACATCAGATCATGTCTCCTATGTCCCCAAACCCTCACTTCAGCCATCAGCATTTTTCACTGATTCTGCTAGTCTCCCTCTACTTCAAGATCAGTTCCAGGGTCCTTGGAGGCTACAGGTTCTTCTTAATTTGACCAAGGCTTCCACTCCACCCTTTTTTTTTTTTTTCTTTTTTGAGATAGTCTTGCTCTATTGTCCAAGCTGGAGTGCAGTGGCATCATCATAGCTCACTGCAGCCACAAACTCCTGGGCTCGAACACTCTTCTTGCCTCAGCCTCCCAAATAACTGGGACTACAGGTGCCAGCTACCACGCCTGGCTAATTTTTTTTATTTTTGTAGTGACAGGGTCTTGCTATGTTGCTCAGGCTGGTCTCAAGTAATCGTCCTGCGTCGGCCTCCCAAAGTGCTAGGATTATAGGTGTGAGCTACTGTACCTGGCCCCATCCAGTGTTGTGAGTTTCAACACTGTTTTTCAACCTTTTTTTTAAATCTCATGGCACACTTAAACCTATAGTTAAACTTTCATGGCACACTTAAATTATGTTGATTTAAAAAAAGAATATGCTTACTGTGCTTTGAACTTTTTTTGAAAATAATTTAATTAATGAACTTTAAAAATGTTCGCGGCACACTGGTTGAAATCACTGCTCTAACCCATTTCTCCTCTGAACAACTTGGGCTTACCTAAAGAAACCAGGTGTTTCCTGTACCTGGAACTCTCATCCCTCCCTCTTCTGACTAAAGAAATCCCAGGCCTCCTCTATTCTCACCTCCTGTCCACCCCAGGCATAGGCATGCCCTCCCTAGTGCTCCTCCGCTCTGTGAGCCTCTTCCATGCAGAGCATGCCCTGTGCTTAGGTTGGTCACCCGTTTCCCAGTGCTCAGCAGTGACAGGCACAGACTTTGCTAAATGAGAGAATGAAGGAGTGACTAAATCATGATCAGTGCAAGCCCAACCTGAAAGCCTCTTTCCGGACCATTCTTTCAGCGTGACCTACAAAACCAAAAGTTCATTTCCATTACTAAATGTTTTTCCAGTATAAATTGTTACTATACCAAACAAGTGAAGGAAGGACATGATTTCTTGCTCTCAGAGATTGCTCTTTAGGATAATTTTGTCATTTATTTGTACTCTATATACTTCCAGAAAGGACTGAAGAAAATTAGCAGACCCTGTTACAATAAAACTGTAAAACTGGGCGGCGCCTGTGGCTCAGTTGGGAAGGCACCGGCCCCATATGCCGAGGGTGACGGGTTCAAACCCGGCCCCGGCCAAACTGCAACCAAAAAATAGCCGGGCGTTGTGGCGGGCGCCTGTAGTCCCAGCTACTCGGGAGGCTGAGGCAAGAGAATCGCTTAAGCCCAGGAGTTGGAGGTTGCTGTGAGCTGTGTGAGGCCACAGCACTCTACTGAGGGCCATAAAGTGAGACTCTGTCTCTACAAAAAAAAAAAAAAACAACTGTAAAACCATTGAAACAAAGTTTGAAAGATAAAAATGCAGGTATTAGGAGGAAAGAGAGATAAAGAAAGGTTAGGCTGGGTGGTGCCTGTGGCTCAGTAGGTAGGGTGCTAGCCCCATATACCGAGGGTGGTGGGTTTGAACCCAGCCCCGGCCAAACTGCAACAAAAAATAGCCGGGCATTGTGGCGGGCGCCTGTAGTCCCAGCTACTCGGGAGGCTGAGGCAAGAGAATCGCCTAAGCCCAGGAGTTGGAGATTGCTGTGAGCTGTGTGACACCATGGCACTCTATTGAGGGCGATAAAGACTCTGTCTCTACAAAAAAAAAAATAAAGAAAGAATAATAATAATAAATAAAAAAGAAAAGTTAGGCTATTGATAAGCTACTTTCAGTAAACTTTTTGGGAATTTATAAAATATTTTAAATGCATCATCTCACAACAGTCCTGTCAAATGGGTATTGTCCTTATCATATTATCCCTTTTGCACAAATGTAAGGTCTAGAGAGAGTTATCCAGGGTAAGAAGTGGCCAAGAATGCCCCTGCCTATGCCTGACCTCTAGTTCCCTGTTCTGTCCTCATATCAAACTGCCTCATGTCAAACTGTGGTCATCAGGGAGATCCACAACTGAGTTTAAAGCCTTGCTCTGAGCTTCCTGGCCAAAGGTAGAAAAGGGAAAGCCTTAAGGTTATGGAGTGCCTATTGTCACATAAAAGGAAGTATCCTTACTTATCAGAAGAAACAAATGTCTTCCTTACTCTTCAGAAAAGAAAATATTATAAAGGCTTTCAAATGAGAAACACAACAATGTAGTGAACAATACCCCTAAGATTCTGGTTTGACCTACAAGTTTAAAAATAATAAATTATTGGATCTGTTATCTTTAATTTTTTTTTTTTTTTGAGACAGTATCTCTGTGTCACCCTCAGTACAGTGCTATGGCATCACAGCTCACAGCAACCTCAAACTCTTGGGTTTAAGTGACTCTCTTGCCTCAGCTTCCCAAGTAGCTGGCACCACAGGTGCCCACCACAACACCCAGCTATTTTTTTCTTGCAGTTGTCACTGTTGTTTAGCCGGCCCAGGCCAGGTTTAAACCCTCCAGCCTGGGTGTATGTGGCCAGTGCCCTACCCACTGAGCTACAGGCACTGACCCTTTTCTTTAATCTTAAACTGAGATTAAAGCCCAGTCTACATTCCAGCCAATCTTTTTTGTGTTTCCCTCGCTGACAGACATGCTTGGGGTTTTTTGTTTGTTTGTCTTTTGTTTTGAGACCAAGTCTCACTCTGTTGCCTTGAGTAGAATGCCATGGCATCATAGCTCATGGCAACCTCAAACTCTTGGCTCAAGCAATCCTCTTGCCTCAGCCTCCCCAGTAGTTAGGACTACAGGCACCCACCACAACACCTGGCTAGTTTTTCTATTTTTAGTATAGATGGAGTCTCTTGCTCAGGCTGCTCTTCAACTCCTGAGCTCAAGGGATCCTCCCGCCTTGGCCTCCTAGAGTGCTAGGGTTACAGGTATGAGCCACTGCACCCAGCTCTGTGCTTGGCCCTATGCTTGTTATTTCATCCAGTGATCATCTTTTAAGATAAGTATCCTCAAGCTCTTGTTACAGCTGCAAGAAATGCCCAGATTTATCCAGCATGCACACACAAGGTGGCTTTGACTACTAGTCTGCTGCTTCTGGTTCTATAAAGGGAGTACAAAAAGAAAACCACTTGTGCTATGGTTAAGAAGCAGAAAAACCTAAAGCAATAGTCCAGCCCCCTCAGCTTGCGCATGCACATACACATATGCACATTAACTGGAAAAAATCACTACAAGGGGGTTAGAAATCCGAAAAGCCTTGAAGGCAGGTGGGACATAAAGAACAGGTGGGGTTTAGGTAGGTGACAGGAAGTGAGGAGCTGCCTGGGCGAAGGCACAGAACAGGCAGCCCTTCAGACTCCAGTGGGCCGGTTGAGTCACTTGCTAAGGGAAGAAAAGGTTGCAAAGATCAGGTGGGGCCATGAACCAGGGTAGCTTGGATAACGCATCACCTGACAGGGAGCCACTGTGCACTCTTTGGTAAGGATTGCAGTGTGATGGCAGCAGTGATACGTACCATGTGCAGGATGGATTGGCTCAGTCAGGAACGGCGTTTAGCCATGTAGGCTTGAGGTCCAGAGGAATGATAGTGTGAATTCAGAGGGAGGCACAACCCCCAGAGACATTTCAGAGAGAAACCATACCAGGACTTGAAGCCTAACTGTGTGTGGAGCCTGAAGAAAAGGAGCTGTCACGGGCGGCGCCTGTGGCTCAGGAGTAGGGCGCCGGCCCCATATACTGAGGGTGATGGGTTCAAACACTGCCCTGGCCAAACTGCAGCAAAAAATAGCCAAGTGTTGTGGCCGGTCCCAGCTACTCCGGAGGCTGAGGCAAGAGAATCGCCTAAGCCCAAGAGCTGGAGGTTGCTGTGAGCTGTGACACCACAGCGTTCTACCAAGGGCAACAAAGTGAGATTCTGTCTCTTAAAAAAAAAAAAAAAATGGAAAGAAAAGGAGCAGTCCCTGAGTTCTCTTGGGGCCAGGGCATGGTGATGTCTGGCAGTAGGTGGGAACAGAAGAGAATAATCCTCTTTATATTATGGGTTTGTTTTCTTTTTTTATTTTTTTTTGCCCAGGCTACGATGCCGTGGCATCAGCCTAGCTCACAGTAACCTCAAACTCCAGGGCTTAAGCGATCCTCCTGCCTCATTCTCCTAAGTACCTGGGGCTAACAGGTGCCTGCCACAATACCTGGCTAGTTTTTCTATTTTTAGTGGAGTTGGAGTCTTGCTCTTGCTTGGCCTGGTCTCGAACTCCTGAGCTCAAGCAATCCACCTGTCTAGGCCTCCCAGAGTGCTAGGATTACATGTGTGAGCCACCAAGCCCAGCCTGTGTCAGGGGTTTTTCGAAATGATGCGTAGTAATTGCAGTACCCATCATGCAGTTGGGAAATAGGGAACCAGGTGGGTTCCACCCACTTACCACTTTCTCCCCAAGGTGTCCCCATAGCAAAGCTGAATAGTCCCATGCCTTCTGAGCTTGCCTTTATTGCTTTTGGTTTCATCTGTGGGGAGCCAATCTGGTAGAAGGTGGACTCTAGCAACAGAGATGCCCCAGGGAGGGCAAGGGTGTGTAGTAGGACTGGACCTCAGAGGATGGTGGGGACTGAGGGGGTAAGCATATTGGCCTTGTCTTGAGTATAGAAATCATGAAACTGGATGAGCTCCCGGAAGTGAGGTGGCCCAGGGGTGGGGGTGGAGGCTGCATTCACAGGAGGTGGTAGGAAGAGCAGGAGCCAGGGGAGAGGAGAGCTTCCAGCAGGAGGGGACGCAGTGTAACATGATGGGAAGAAATGGAGGAAAAGCGAACTGGAGACAGGAGAGCAGGTGGAAACCAGGCAGTGTGCAGGTCCGTGCTAAAGATACACGAAGAGGTAGGGAAGAGTCTGGCTAAATGCAGTGCACTTAGTGAAAGGGAAACCTTCTATGATTGTTAGGTATTCTTGTCATAGATGCTTCTGGAAATAGAAGCCCTGGTCTTGAGAAAAAGGGCCTGGCTTTGGAGGGGCATAGGGAACCCTTTTCTGACATCAGAGATTAGGGGGACAAATGGGAGTAACAAGGAATTTCTGAGGTGAGGGTTGATTGGGGAGGGAGAGCTCCGCCAGCTGGTCTCACCCCCAAGGAATCTAGAGTCTACAGCCACAGGGCGAAGTGGAGCTGGCAGGTTTGTGTGTAGAGAACCAGGCAGTCTTGGAGTATCCAAATTCTTTCTTCCCTTGGGAGCGGCCCTCCTGGTTCCACCCACTTCCCGCCTTCTCCCCAAGGTGTCCACCAGGGCTTGCCCGCTCCATTCAGTGGGTTTAGCCTTGGGATAGGCCAGACCTGGGACCCCTGGCCCTGACTATCCCCACTCACCCCTGTCCGTGTGCTGATCACCCATCAAAGTTTTCTATGACTTCCAGGGAACTTCCCTTGAGACTTATTGAACCTGGGACCCCAATCCTGACCAGGCTGTGGGCTCCCCTCTCTGTCAAGGGAAGAAGAAGAAGAAATTCTGGAGTATCTCCAGGAAGGGAGCCTCCAAGCACAACCTATGATATGAACAAGTGATAGACTACAGTGTTAGTGTTAGAAGGCCCTTAGAGATGTCCAGCCCAGCCATCTCATTTGACAGGTGGGAGGCTAAGGCCCTAGGAGGCCTCACTCCAGTTTCACAGCTGGGAACCAGAACCCATAGGCCTGTGCTGGCCTGCTCTTCCTCTTTTCCTCTCTCCCTATGGCCAGAAAGATACCTTTTCCATCCCAGGTCACTGTGAGAGCCTGCCACAGGGTGTACCCTAGTTGAGGGGGTTGGAGGTGGGAACATGGTTCCTCTGAGGTTCCAGAGTGGGTCATGAGATCTAAACTCCAAGCACCTAGTTTATACCTTGGCTTGTAATTATGAGTCTGCCTTACCTACTAAACTGTGAATGCCTGCAGGCCAAAGACAAAATTTACTCACCTTTGGGACCCTAGTGCTGACCTAACGTAGGCATTAAATCCATGGTGGGTGGATTGAGTGGGCAGAGGGAAGGGGTGGGATGGGTTCGGGGAGTGGCTGGATCAATAGCAGAGGCTTAAGAGGTCAGTAGATAATACTTCTCCCAAGTTCAGAATGAATTGACAAATAAGACATAAGAGACAGACAGATGGGCATCAAAATGTTATCCATATGGAGTTGCTAATGTCTCCCCCCACCCCGAAAAGGCAGACCTCTCCCTTGCAGGGGCACGACCTGCTTTGTAAGTTCAGTGTTGGTAGATGGAGGATGTGCTACCTTTGCCTATGGCAGTTCCAAAAAAAAAGAAAAGAAAGCGCAGAAAGTCCTGAGCCCAGCTGGTTCCCTAAGTCACCAGTCAGGAGTGAGTGAGGAAAGTGTCCTCTTACACCTTCCTTCCCCTTATGGAATCTTAAGGAGTGGGACATGCCTTCTGTTGGGATGGGATGAGATGAATGGCCATCTGGAGGGGTGAGGGGAGGATGTAGGGAAGGGTGAGACTCCTTCATCTAGACCCAGACCCAGTCCCAGTGCCTTTCCCAAATAGAATGCCGAAATTCTCTTTCCCTATGGCCCAGTGGGCTGTTGAGTGCTGGTTGTATGTGCAGAGTGGAGAAGGGACCATGCTTCCGGTGAGCAAGGGGTGGCACTAGAGGCCAGAACTCAGAGGCAGCAGTGGGAGTGAGCAGCTATCTTCCACTGCTGTGGCCCAGGGCCACGTTGGCCTCAAGTCTAGACTTTGGTCTAGAACAGGCATCCTCAAACTTTTTAAACAGGGGGCCAATTCACTGTCCCTCAGACCGTTGGAGGGCCGGACTATAGTTTAAAAAAAAAACAACTATGAACAAATTCCTATGCACACTGCACATATCTTATTTTGAAGTAAAAAAACAAAACAGGAACAAATACAATCACACCGCCTCATGTGGCCTGCAGGCCACAGTTTGAGGACCCCTGGTCTAGAAAGAGCCAGAGACTGACCAGGAGGAGCTGCTCTGGTTTCTGCTTCCCTGGTTTTCAGGCCTTCACTGAGCCCCTGCTTTTCACAACCAGAAAAGCTTCAGCGTGTACCACGTATTGAGCTCCAACTACCCTCATTCAGGCTCTTGACACAAGTTAGCACATTTAGTCCTTACAGCAACTCAGTAAAGAAGGCAGCATTGATTCTGTTTTACAGATTAAACCACTGTGACTCAGAGAAGTTGTGATTGTTCAGCTCACCTATTAAGTGGCAGAGCCACTGTTCCAACCAGGAGGTCTGACTCAGTCCAGTGGCACAACTACAGCCCCCGGGTAGACCCAGCCTTGTGTCCCCAGGCCTGGGGTATCAGGAGGAGATAAGAACTCAGAACAGTGACCTCCTGAAGACCTACGCGGAACTCAGTGAACGGTGAACTACACTCATTTGGGTTGTTTCTGGAAGGCGGGTGTCTTGGGCCACTCTCCTCATGGAGGCTGTTTCCTAAGTTATCCAAAAATACCACTCTGGATACTTCTCACCCTCTGTGCCATCATCTCTGTGGTAAAAGCCATCTCCCTCAGCAAGGCCCCAGATGGCCTTCCTGTCAGCGTCTTTCCCTGTAACGCAGCCACCACCTACCTTCCTTGGACTTGTCCTTGTCCTGTTCTCCAGCCGGGAACACCCTGCTTGCCACTGCGCTGAAACCTTCCTCATCCTTTACCACTCGCCCCTTGTATCTCTGCCTCTTAGGTACGGAGTGACCCAAGAAGGCCGGGCACAGTGGCTCACGCCTGTAATCCTAGCACTCTGGGAGGCCGAGGTGGGTAGATTGCCTGAGAGCTCAGGTTCAAGACCAGCCTGAGCCAAAAACAGACCTAGTCTCTAAAAATAGCCAGGTGTTTTGGGCGCCTGTAGTCCTAGCTACTTGGGAGGCAGAGGCATGAGAATCGCTTGACCCCAAGAGTTTGAGATTTCTGTGAGCCGTGACGCCATGGCACTCTACCAAGGGCGACAAACTAAGACTGTCTCCAAAAAAAGAGTGGCCCAAGACACCAGTCTCTTAGGATATTTTGCCTTGATTAAAGGGACTTGGGCACCCTTGGGCTCCCCTACCAGCCCTGGCTGCTCCTCTGCTGGAATCCTGTGTCCCCTGACCCAGAGGGGCCAGAGTGAAGGTCTGTGGCAGGGTTGGCATCAGAGCAGCCTGCAGCAGTAGGACTGCAGCCCAGCCTCTGCTGCCACCTCCCCCACCACAAGACAGTCACCTGGCCAGGCGCCACTCAGCTTGTGAAAGACAACAGACAAGACTAAATGCCCCCCAGGATGGCTGAGTGATGCCAGGCAGACGTCTGACACACCTCCTGGACAGGAAAATGGTTTCCTTCCTCTTAATAATAGTCATTAAGGGGCCTGCACCCGACACGCCGCAGCCAGGGACTGGGTTTGGGTCTGTCTGGAGGGTTCCCATCACCCTGGGCCACCACCCCCTAGCCCAGCCCCAAGGCCACTCTGTCCACAGAGAGGGCTGCATGGGGAGGGGCAGCTGCCCTGCAGCCTTAGGGAGTTTGATTTGTTTTGCACACTGTCATTATCATGTTGTTGGGATCTGCGGGAACCCTCTCCCTTCAATTCAGTCTTCCCACCCTTCCCCTCTAAACTGTGGCCCCTAGACACACACCCAGTACCACAGTCCAGAGTTAGAGTCCAGGACTGCCCCACTCCCCAGACACTCAGGCACGCACAGGTTCATATACACATAGGCTGACATGCAGCCAAAGACACCAAGCAGGCACACACAATTGGTACAGTTACGCGTATGTATTTGTATATATGTTTAGTTGGGCCATATAAAATTGCCAATCTTCAGCTCGGTGCCCGTAGCTCAGTGGTTAGAGCACTGGCCACGTACACCAAGGCAGGTAGGTTTGAATCTGGCCCAGGCCCTGCTAAACAACAATAACAACTGCAACAAAAAATAGCCAGGCATTGTGGTGAGCACCTGTAGTCCCAGCTACTTGGGAGGGTGAGGCAAGAGAATCTCTTAAGCCCAAGAGTTGGAGGTTGCTGTGAGCTATGAAGCCACTGCACTCTACCGAGGGTGACATAGTGAGACTCTGTCTCAAAAAAAAAAAAAAAATTGCCGGCTCGGCGCCTGTGGCTCAAGCGGCTAAGACGCCAGCCATACATGTGAGCTGGCAGGTTCAAATCCAGCCTGGGCCTGCCAAACAATGATGGCTGCAACCAAAAAATAGCCGTGAGTTGTGGTGGGTGCCTATGGTCCCAGCTACTTGGGAGGCAGAGGCAAGAGAATCGCTTGAGCCCAGGAGCTGGAGGTTGCCGTGAGCTGTGATGTGACAGCACTCTACCCAGGGCTACAGCTTGAAGCTCCATCTCACAAAAAAAAAAAATTGCCAATCTTCAGTGGGTTTTATTTTTATTTACAAAAATGGAATCTATAATAACGTGGGCATTCGAGGGAAGTATATAAAAATACAGAGCCAGCTGGGTGCGGTGGCTCACACCTGTAATCCTAGCATTTTGGGAGGCTGAAGCCAGTAGATTGCTTGAGCTCAGGAGTTCGTGACCAGCCTGAGCAAGAGCAAGACCTCGTCTCTACTGAAAACAGAAAAACTAGCCAGGTGTTGTGATGGATGCCTGTAGTCCCAGAAAATGGAGAGGCTGAGGCAAGTGGATCTCTTAAACTTAAGAGACTGAGGTTGCTGTGAGCTATGATGATTCCACGGCACTCTACCCAGGATGACAGTGAGACTGTGTCTCAAAAAAAAAAAAAAAATACGGAGCCAGATTTGTACACACATGTTCAAGTAGCATCATTCCACAAAAAGTCAAAAGGTGGAAATGACCCAAGTGTCCATCCATGGATGATGGATAAGCAAAATGTTGTATATACATACAATGGGATAATAGTGTATAAAGGAGGGAAATTCTGACATGCTACAACATGCCTGAATCTGCTAAGTGAAATGAGCCAGTCACAAAAAGACAAAGCTATACAATTCCACTTAAATGAGGTGTCAAGAGTAGTCAAATTTATAGCAACAGAAAGTAGCATTGAGGTTGCCAGGGGTTGCAGGAGGGAGAAATGGAAACTTAGTGTTTGGTGGGTATAGAGTTTTAGCTTTGCAAGATGAAAAAGTTCAGGGGATGGATGGTGGTGGAGGTTGCATAGTAGTGTGAACGTACTTGGACACCTAAGAATGGTTAAAATGGCAAATTTTTTGTGTATTTTACCAAATTAAAGGATACAGAGAGCTGGGCGCAGTAGCTCACGCCTGTAATCCTAGCACTCTGGGAGGCTGAGGCGGAGGGATTGCTTGAGCTCAGGAGTTGGAGACCAGCCTGAGCAAGAGTGAGACCCCGGCTCTAAAAAATAGCTGGGCATTGTGGTGGGCGCCTGTAATCCCAGCTACTTGGGAGACTGAGGCAAGAGGATCACTTGAGCCTAGGGGTTGGAGGTTGCTGTGAGCTCTCACGCCACCACACTCTACCCAGAGTGACAGAGTGAGACTGTCTCAAAAATAAATAAAAAAATAAAATAAAATATAAAATAAAAAAGATAAAATATACATAGAGACAAAAATACAGACCACGAAGTAGATGTGTACATGGCTGAGGGACAAAAACGCTTAACTCAGCAACACACAAACATGCCTGCCTCCCACCCCTTCCCATCCCGATAAGACTCTGCTTCTTCAAACAAATCTGGAGATAAGGCCCTAATGAAAGCTCTACCACCTCACTGCCCCCAAGCTCATTATCCTCCCACGGCTTTGTACCTCCTGCCCCTCATGCAGCCTCCCCTCCCCCAGGAAAGGGCCTCCTTGGGGTGCCTGGTGCTCCCATTTCTGTCCTGGCACCCAGGAGAGGGTGGGATGGCTCAGCATTTCAGCTCCTGGCCTGCGGCTCACCCATGTCCTCCCTGGGTCCCTCACTTTTAGGCTCCTCAAGGATACAGCCCCAGTTCAACTCAGGGAACTGCTAAATCCCCCCAGCCCCCACTGTATATGCAAAGTTCTGTGGACACAGAAGAACCTGTGTCCTGGACGTGATCACAGACCAGATAAAACAAATGCATTGAGTGCTAAACAGGGCCGTGAGTACAGGCTTTAGGTTCCTGTACTCCCTGCTGTCCTCATTGGCTCTCGTCCCTCCGTGGAAAGGTGATGTCCCACTTCTACCTGGCCTGCCCCCCAACTGCGGCTGCCATCTGCTGACCCTCTTCTCCAGGGCAAAGCTTCATCCTTCCAAGGATAGACAGTACATACTCTGGGACCTTGTCCCTTGTTGGGGCAGAGGTCAGAAATCTGCCAGCTCCGTCTGCCTCTTGACCTTGCAATGTGTCCACTCATCCTCTGAAATAACCTTTCAACCATTTAAGGCTCAACCCTGGAAGAGGAGAGGAGGAGAGGGGTCTGGACCCCCACCAAGCCAAGAGCATCCCTGAAGTTGAGGGTGTAGCATCTGGAATGGGGCATGTCTCAGGGTGGACCTTAGCCCACTGCCCCAGCTGCACCAGGCACTTGCTAAAAAGGCAAGCTCTAAATGCCTACTCAGACCTTCTGGATCAGAGTCTCAGCATGGGGTGGAGCCCAGGAGACTGCATTTTAAAACTTTCCAGCCATTCTTGGAGTCTAGAGTGATAGCCACTGTTCCAGATCCTTGAAAGATGGGCTCCAAGCCTGGAGGGGGTAGGGTAGGGCAGAGCGCTCTAAGTGTCAAAATTATGAGCATGGAGAGTGGCAGGGTGATTGTGGGCACAGAGGTCTGGATGAGGACAGACAGGTAGTGATGTCCTTAGTGGTTCTGTGTGACACTTGTTCAGCTCTAATTTAGGGCCCAGGGTCCTTGGTGGTATGTGGAGTAGGGCTTGTGGTCAGTCTCTAAATTAGTGTTTAGGCCAAGTTATATGAGTGCGCTTGGTCAAAATGTACAATCTGCCTGCACTGGCCAGTCATCCGCGTTTTCAGTTGTCAATACATCAGCAAATCTGCCTGTATGTTCATGTCTTTTCTTGGGTGTCTTGAGTCATTTATCCACTCTGGAGTGTGTGCATGTGTGTGCATGTGCGTGTGTGTGTGTCCTTAAGTAGACACAGTCCCCTCTGGACTGTAATCCAACCACCACTGGTCCCTGGAAGGTCAGGGTTTGGAGACTTGCCAGGAGCGTGGTGGGCCTGCAGCAGGGCTGCAGGGGTGGGGCAGGGAGGGGAGGCAGGTAGCAGTGTGCACTAAGGGCCTGGCACTGCCACTTCCCTGGCAGGCGAGTCCCGACACAGGCAGACAGGTGGGGCTGACCTGACAGGTTTCAGAGGCCAGGGGCAATGGGGCGGAGCATGCCTCTGACTTAGGGTGGCAACAGTTTGGGGGCCCCACCACACACAGAGCGGTCAGGCAGGAGGAGGAACTGCTGGTATCTTCTTCCTGCTGCTCCAGCCCAGCGTGCGGGCCATGGAACCTGTGGGTGGGTGAGGCAGCCAGTGGGGCAGGTATGTTTGGAGGCCGAGGACCTGGGGGCCTAGGAGTCCAGGGCATGGCGGGACCCCTGCGAGGCCGTGTGGAGGAGCTGAAGCAGCCGTGGTGGCGGGAGAGCACGCCACTGGTGCTGAGGCACAGCGAGGCAGCCCGGCTGGCAGCTGATGCCCTCCTGGAGCGAGGTGAGGCTGCCTACCTGCGGGTCATCTCTGAGGAGCGGGAGCTGCCCTTCCTGAGCACCCTGGACATGGACTACATGACCAGCCATGTGCATGGGGGCCCAGAGCTTAGCGAGGCCCAGGGGCCTGAGGCCTCGGGGCCTGACCGCCTCAGCCTGCTCTCCGAAGTCACCTCAGGCACTTACTTCCCCATGGCCTCTGACATAGACCCCCCAGACCTGGACCTGGGTTGGCCGGAGGTTCCGCAGGCCACAGGCTTCAGCCCCACCCAGGCCGTGGTGCACTTCCAGAGGGACAAGGCCAAGAACATCAAGGACCTGCTGCGTTTTCTCTTCAGCCAGGCTCACACGGTAAGGGCCTCGTCTGTCTGTTCATTTCACAGATGTAGAAACTGAGGCCTGAGGAGGGAAAAAGGACTAGCCCAAGGCCACACAGCAACTTTAGGGCAGAATTGGAACTTGAACTTCTGACACTATTAGATCACAAGTTCCTAAAGGCTGGGCAAGTGTCTTATTTACCTTGGCAACCCCGTGGTACTCAAGAATGAGGCAGATGAGCACAGAACAGGGCATGGGCCTCGGATATTCCACAAACCCCTGAAAATGCACATGAAGTTTTGCCTGTTGGAGGAAGAGGTCCTCACTGCATCTTTTGTGTGAGATGGTTCATGGCCTTCATCAGATTCTCAAAGTTTTATGATCCCCAAACTGAGAACTTTAACCATGGAAGACATCTAAGCCACCCCCTTCACTTGTAGAGGAAGAAACTGAGGCCAGAGAGCACCTGGGATTTACCTAGGGAGGTCCAGTCAGCTGGTAAAACAGAGCTCAGGGCTCCAGGAGAGAAGGGGTCTCCGACTCAGGCCCTGGGCTGCAGTCAGGGCCCTGCTTGCTGGCCTGTGTCCCCAGTGGCTCCTTGCCCTCCTGCACTGCCTCTGCAGCTGCGCCCGAGGCAGGGAGGGCGCACTGGTGCAGGCCTCCTCAGCATGGTCTTGGAGCTGGGCTCTTAGCTCTGAGCTGAGGAGGAAAGGGCAGTGGAGGCTGCTGGACTCAGCCCTGGGGAGGGGGGCGCAGGAGAAAGAATCAGGATGGCAGGCGGGGGAGGGCACACAAATAACAGCTTCACTACTAGAGCCTGGCTTCTGACTCAGGAGACAGGGGAATGGACAAGATGACCCTTGGCAGGATTTGAGGTAGAGTTAAGCTCCTGCAGCAGAGATGAAGAGCCCAGGATGCTGGGATCCTATCAGTACCTCCAGAGCCTTCCTGGCAAGCCTGCCTGTGCCCCGGGCAGGGGAGGGCCAGGCCTGATTGGCATCGGGAATGCGGTTATTAGTGAGGCTCTTGCTGTTGTCGTCATCACCCCTGCCTCTTTGATCTTTCCTGCCTGTCCTTGTTACCCCCACCCCTGGCCAGCCTGTGCAGTGAACTAGGACACCCTGCCTTCTCACCCCTCACTTATACCCCTGCATTCCAGGCTAGGAGCCAGGCTCCCACTCTGGGCTGTCACTGACTGAGCAACCTGAGAAATGGTCCCTTTCCCTGCAGCTTGACACCCTCAGTTTAAAAAAGACAGCAGGAAAGACCATCAAGAATGGATCACATACCAATGTTGTGTATTGAGCATTTTCATATTGAATTCTCCATAACTCAGAGATATAGCTATCATCTCCATTTAACAGATGAGGAGGCTGAGGCTTCTAGAGGTTAAGTGACTCTCCCAAGGCCACATCCCTAGGAAGCAGCAGCACCCAGGTTTGCACGCAGTTCTCTCTGCCCCAGAGCCACATGTCAGACCTCACAGGTGATGGAAAGAATGTCAACTGGGGGCTTGAAGGTGCAGCGGGGCTTTCATTGGCCTCTCTGAGGCAGCCCTTTATATGGGATGGGGACAAAAGCCCCAGCCCAGCCCTCAACTGAGCAAAAAACTTGGTTCCACTTGTCATGCATGTAGGTAAGGAAGTCTGTGGTTGTCAGGTTTCATACCAGACCTCCACAGCTTCACAGGGAAACAGGCAGGGCTGGGAAAGGGCACTGAAGACCCAGAAATTTGGATGCAGCTCTGACCGCTAGGAAAGGAGCCTCAGACAGTCCCTGGGTCAGAGTTAGAGCCAGTGTTAGTGGGGAGAGTACAGGGACTTGCCAGTGTCTTGGGCTCTGGGTTTTGCTTCTGATTCCTGTTCCCCACCCCAATGTAGAGTGGGGCTTTGGACTAGCACAACTGATCCACAGATATCTTTGAGGATCTGATGACAGAGAAACACCCATACCACAGAAAAATGCACATAAATACTTTTATTTTTATTTTTTGGATATAGTCTCACTCTGTCACTGTGGATAGAGTACTGTTTAAAGCTCTCAGCACCCTAAAACTCTTGGGCTCAAGTGATCCACTTGCCTCAATCTCCCAAGTAGCTAGTACTACAGGCACCTGCCATAGCACCCAGGTAGTTTTCCTCTTTCTTAGTAGAGATGGGGTCTCACTTTTGCTCAGGATGATCATGAACACCAGAGCTCAAGCAATCCACCCGCCTCAGCCTCCCAAAGTGCTAGGATTACAGATGTGAGCCACTGTGCCTGGCTTCACACAAAAACTTAGGAGTTCAAGATAGTCAAATCTCCCTGTGCTCAAGTTAAGAGCCCCCGGGCTAGGTTATTGCTAAAAGCACTTCCATTTCAGTTGTTCTCGAAGGCTCTGGCCTCCAGAGTTTCAGTCCAGTGTTCTTTTGCTCTTTTTCTGGGACCTGGGAAAGGCTGGTCTGGTTGTGGGCAGAGCCCTGGGCAGGGCTGAGTTTTCACACCCCTCTCCCAGGTGGTGGCTGTAGTGATGGATGTATTCACCGATATGGAGCTTCTGTGTGATCTGATAGAGGCCTCAAGCCGGCGTGGTGTCCCTGTCTACCTGCTCCTGGCCCAGGAGCACCTAAAGCATTTCCTGGAGATGTGCTACAAGATGGACCTCAATGGAGGGCACCTGCCGGTCAGTGGGGGACCTATGGCAGTAACCAGGGGTGCGAGTTGGGAGTCAGGGTGGGCAGAGGAGCCAGTTGGATGGTCAGTGAACCTTGGGGGTGAATGGGAGTGGGAAACTGGGCTCCCTTAGCTGTTAGGGGTCAGGGACCCCATGGGACATAGAATGGCTTGAGTCCCACTCTCTCAAGGTCACCCCAACCTACCCCTACCCTTGGCCCAGAACATGCGTGTGCGGAGCACATCTGGGGACACGTACTGCAGCAAGGCAGGCCGCCGCTTCACTGGGCAGGCCCTGGAGAAGTTCATCCTCATCGACTGTGAGCAGGTGGTGGCAGGCAGCTATAGGTGAGCAGCAGCAGGAGGGCAGAGGGGTCTGGGCTGTGCACTGGCTGGCAAGAGCAACTGGGGTTCAGCAACTTTGAACTTCCCTCCATTCATCCCTCTCTCAGACTCAGATGGAAGCACCTGCCATGTGCCAGGCCTTGTCCCGGTCTGGGACAGGGTGGGGGGCAAGTCAACCCTGGAGGAGCTCACTCTAGTGGAAGGATCACTTTAATGCCCTTGGCATAGAAAATACCTATTGGTGTTGGAAATGGAGGGATGGTCCATTTTACAGATGGAGAAGTTGGGGGCCAAATCCATCAAACAGGGTTGGGACGAGCATAGACTCAAGTTAGAGCTCTGTCCTGTCACTGAGAGCCCTCCTGGTGGCAGAATTTGGGTCAGGTTCTGGATATGCTTCCCTGGCTGTGACCCCTCAGGGGTGTGCCTCAGGGTCCTACACCTAGCCTCCTGACCCCAGCCTCTGCCCCCAGCTTCACCTGGCTTTGTAGCCAGGCCCACACTAGTATGGTGCTGCAGCTGAGGGGCCGCATTGTGGAAGACTTTGACCGGGAGTTCCGCTGTTTGTATGCTGAGTCACAGCCTGTGGAGGGCTTCTGCGGTGGTGAGGATGCACTGACTCCCCGGGTACCACCTCCTCCCACAGACGCCCTGGTCTTCAGGCCTGACATCCCAAACTCTACATCTTCCTCACCCTCCAGTACCAGCCTCAGCAGCATCAAGCGCTCACCTCTCATGGGCCACTCCTCCTACCTCGCTCTACCAGGAGGTGGTGGCTGCAGTGATATGGGTATGGGGTCCTCATCCCCAAGCCCTGCCCACCATGAGGCCAGTGGCCAGCCCTCCCTGCATAGCCAGCTGTCTGACCCTAACCGTGGCTCCCCTCCAGGGTTCTACAGGGCCAACCTGGGCAAACTGGGGGCACACCCATGGTCCCAGTCCTCCCCTGCCCTTAATCACAATGGCACCAGCTCCTTGACCCTGGCAGTGGGGTCACCTCTGCTTCACCGCTCCCGGCCCCTCTTCTACTTCCCCCGGGGTGTTCCAGTTCTGTCCCAGCTCCCGGAGAATGGGCTCCCAGGAAGCCAGGAGCCTAGCCCCCAACGAGATCGCCAGGTACCTAGCAAAGCTCCGGAAACAGTGGAGAAGAAGCCATCTCTGAGTCAGAGCCATGGCCAGCTGGATCTCCTTGTCCCCTTCCCTAGAACCCGAGAACCAGTAGACCCTAACCCTAGGGTTTCCCCTAACTCTGGCTCCCTTCGGCCTGGTGAGCAGGCCCCAGAAGACAGAAGGTTGTTCCCAGGCCAGAGTGACAGCCAGCTGGATCTCCTGCCCCGGGCTCAGAGTGCAGGGGTTGCCCCTGAGTCAGGTTCCTTTAGACCTGGTGATCAGTCCCCAGAGGACAGGAGGCTGTCTCTAAACCATAGCCATGGTCAACTGGACCTCCTGGTGCAGTACCCCAAGGTCCAGGGCTTCAGAGTAACTCCTATAGCCAACTCCTCATCCAGGCATCCAGCCAAGCAGCATCCAGATGAGCGACGACAGACCCTGGGCCACAGCCAGCTTGATCTCATCACAAAGTTCGGCCCGTTCCGGGCAGAGGGGCCTGGGCCAGGTGGTCTCCCGGGACCAAGCCCTGCTCGCATGGCTGCAGTGGGCTCTGGGGAGAAGCGACTGACTCTGGGCCACAGCAAGCTGGATCTCATCACCAAGTATCATCAGTTACAGGGTGCCAGGCAGGGACCTGAGCCGGGCCTCCTTGGGGGTCCCACAGGTGGCCATCGCAATGGTAGTAGCAATGACCTGTTTAGGGATGAGAAACGGCTGACCTTGGGCCACAGCAAACTGGACCTCATAACTAAATACAACAAGTCCAAGTTCAAGCTGCTCCGAAGTCGCTTTGAGTCCTAGCCCTGCTTCTGGCAAGGACAGGTCCCTCCTCCATCCGCTAAGACTCTGGACTTGCTCAGGTCCCAAACTCTGGGTAAAGTTGGTGTCTAAAAGCCCAGGTCAGGCACACTTTCTGGGCTTAGGTTTTTTTTTTTTTCTTGAGACATGGCCTTGCTCTTTCACCTGGGCTAGAGTGCCATGACCTCAGCCTACCTCACAGCAACCTCAAATTCCTGGCTCAAGCGATCCTCCTGCCTCAGCCTCCCACGTAGCTGGGACTACAGGCACCCACCACCACACCTGACTAATTTTTCTATATTTAGTAGAGATGGGGTCTTGATCTTACTCAGTGTGGTCTTGAACCCCTGAGCTCAAGGGATGCTCCCACCTCAGCCTCACAAAGTGCTAGGATTACAGATGTGAGCTACCACGCCTGGCCTGGGCTCAAGATTCTTGCTTATACAAGCACGAGCACACACAAACACACACACACAGGGAAATGAAACCCACAGTTATTGGGTGCCAATTGCATGCCATGATGCTGGGCACTTCACACCAGGTAGTATCTCCTTCTTTATCCTCAAAACAGCCTACACAACGGACCACTTGTAGGTGCGTAACTATAGGATAATAGATGTTATCCTGCCTTAGAAGCTGAGGCTTAGAGAGTTTAAATGACTTACCTGGAGTCAAGTCCAAGCTGAGTAGGGACCTAGACCTGTGTCTAAAGATTGTCTTTTTTGCACACAAGATACAATATCCACAATTCACACATCCCCTTACATACAAAATACGCACATTACAGAAATGCCTCAAAGTCCATTAATATACACAGCACGTTGACAGGGCACATATACACAAACTGCACAACCACAGCCACATACAGTCAGTACACAGAGGTCCATGCGAGAAGCCAGAATACTCAGAATTTTAGTTGCAGGTTCTCAATAAATGTCATTTGGCTAAATGAATGGCTACACAGGGCGGTGCCTGTGGCTCAAGGAGTAGGGCGCCGGTCCCATATGCCGGAGGTGGCGGGTTCAAACCCAGCCCCGGCCAAAAACCACAAAAAAAAAAAAAAAAAAAAAAAAAGAATGGCTACACAAAACACCTGCATTCAGTGTACACTGTGGACAGCCTCAGGATCTACAACCTATAAATTTGCCCATAATCTGCCCCACCCCACACATACACCCAACCGGTATCTTCTTGAACCTAAGCTGTGTCCAGCCCTGCTCAGGACATACCACAGGGCTGACAAGTAAATCAGACAGAGACCCTAAGGACAAGGATAAAATGCATAAGCCGTTTGGAGAACAAGTCAGAGCTGCATGAAGTTAAAGGCTAACCAGTGACAGTCTGAAGATGGTGCAGGAAAGTTTCTTAGAGGAGGCAGCCTTTGATTCAGGCCTTGACGCATGAGGAGGTTTTGGACAGAGAGGTGATAGAGGAATTTTTGGTATAGGGAACTAGGTGAAGAGATGACCAAAAGAGGACTGAGGCAAACTGGGGAGGACAAGTGGAGCATGTGGATAATCACATACAAACGCACACACACTCTCATCCTCATCTGCATCTTGCTGTCTCTTGAAGTATGGACTGTAACAGTGAGCCCACTTCCTGAGCTCACTGCCTGCCTGGAACAGTACTCATGATACAAATCAATAAAGCAGATATGACTATGACCCAGCAGCCTGGTGTATCCTGAGCTATGCGGAGTTATGAAATGGGCACATTCAAGGTAGAGGAAGAGCACCATTCAGGCCAATTTTGGAGGGCTGCATGGAGGAGAGTGAATGGTCAAAGGAGGGCTGGGGGTTGGGGGAACTAGGGACTCTAAGCTGTGACACTCTGGGAAACGCTGGGGCTTTTGTAGATCTACAAAATGTGGACCAAGTTCATCCTGCCCAAGAGAGGCAGGCCTTTGGCTGTCACCCTTATCCTGGGGACAGAGGTGGCTACTGAGTGAGTGGTAGAAGCTGTGTAAGAGACATTGTGAAAACCAGTCAGCACTCTCATCCTTGCCCACCCTGAACCCCTTTCTCTCCTACCTCTCCTTAAGACCCTGCTTCATCCATTCTCCCCTCTCTCCAATACCTTCTTCAGTCTGGTTTCAACTACTTCTCTGGCTGTGCCTCCTTGTCCAGCCTCTTTGTCCTGGTTTCACTTCTCCCTCCTGGACACTCTCCCTGGGTGACCTCGTCCATCCCAGGCTTCAGCCCCTCATCTCCTCACTCCTTCCAGAGTGAGATTGGGTTCCAGATCTGGACTTTTGTACCCCATGGCCCGGCTGGACTCATCACTTCCCCAAACGGGCTCTTCCTTCTCTGGCTAAATACCTCTGGTAAATTCTCAATCATCAACCCATCTTCTGGGAGACACCCCTGGCTCCGCCTGTCCTTCATGCCTCACATGCACCAGCCGCAAATCTAAAAAACTCCCGAATGAAAAGTGAATAATGCTCGCATGTAAGCTGGGGGCGGGGCCCGGCGGGGCCGCGTCGGGACCCTTGTAACCATAGAGTCCTCCCGGAGGCTGCAGGTAGAAGGGCCGCATGCGTGGCTGGGTGCTCAGGCCCTCCCGGAAGTCTGGGCGGAGGCGGAAATGGGAACATTTTAAGGGAGGCGGTGGGGCTGTTGTGTCGTGTGGAGCTTGCGGTTACTCAGTGAGCTGGTGTGAGGGGGATCGGAAGGGTCAGGTCCGGGTCTCGGGTCGGGAGGAGTAGGGGCTGGAGAATTCAGGGCCTGAGAGCCCGGAGGAGCCCAGTGGGCGGGACCTAAGGTCTGCGAGAGGCCAAGAAGGGCGCGGTCGCGGCGGGGCCGAAGGGGCAGAGGTCGCGTTGCCTGGGGGGGATCCACCGACCCTGAACTCTCATTCCCGGCCCACGGCTCTTAGTCTCATGGCGGTCCGAGCGTCGTTCGAGAACAACTGTGAGATTGGCTGCTTTGCCAAACTCACCAACGCCTACTGCCTGGTGGCCATCGGAGGATCAGAGAACTTCTATAGGTGCGTCAGGAGCCGCCGGGCTTGCGGTGGCGGGGCGGGATGCCGGGAGTCGAGAGTTTAGGCAGAGCGAGGGTACCGGCCCCTCAGCCTCATGACCACCGAGTCCTTATCTCTACAGTGTGTTCGAGGGCGAGCTCACCGATACCATCCCCGTGGTCCACGCGTCCATCGCCGGCTGCCGCATCATCGGGCGCATGTGTGTGGGTAAGGCCGGTGGAGGGCGCCGAGGGAGGAAGAAGTGGAGCCTTAGAGGGGACCCGGAGTGACTTAAGAATTTCCAGGCTTTCATCCATTACCTCTGGGGACTATGGAATCTTTCAGTGTTAGGTAAGACTCAGTATAAGTGTCAGCAGATCAGGGGCCACCTCTGGCAAAAGCTCTGAGTAATAATAGTAAGATCAATCGCTTTCACTCTTGTTCTCATTCCTTCTTCACAAAGACACTGGGACGTCGGGATTATCGGCCTAATTTGACTGATGAGGAAGCTGAGACTTAGCCTAGATGACTCACCCAGTTCCACACCTAGTTTAGAGGAGGATTTGTATTTCATCTCCTCACCCTGCCACTGACGCGAGCAAGTTGCCGCCTGCTTCTGACCATCCATTTCTGCCTCTTTAAAAGGATTAGCTAAGATTCCAGGTTATCCTGCTCAGTTACATTTGAATCTTAAAGTCCCTTTACCACTTCCCTATCCTACCTCCCTGGCTTTCAGCACTTTTGACTCTAGCCATCGGTCCTTTCTTTAAGCTGGACCTCACTCTTTGTTTGATCTGCCCCTCTTTGATTCATAGTTCTGTTCATTATTATCATATAGAATTCTGATTATTTCTTACTTTACTTTTTTTTTTTAATATTATGCCTGGTGACCTATAAGTTTGTCATATCAGATTAAAACATTATGCCCTTAGGACTTGAAGCAAGCTCTGACAGAACAAGGGAGAATTTAGCCTGGTTTTGAGTTACTATAGCAATTCACTTTAATTGTATAACACTTGGGAGTGGAATGGCAAAGCCACAGGTTATATAACTATACAATGTAGTAGATGGTGCCAGTTACATCAGAGTGTACAAGAATGTACAAGAATTTCATTTGCCCCGTATATTTTACCAACACTTGACATTGATGGTCTTTTAAGAATTTTAGCTAGTTTTGTAGATGTGTGTTGTTAGCTCAATTTTTAGTTGCAAAATATACAACTAATGCTGGTCAGCTTCCTGTTCTGCTTCCCCCAGTTGATGATGGTAAAGTAGCAAGTTTTGTGGGAACAAACTCCTGAGCCATCTCTGGCCTTCCTGTGTGACCCCTAATCCCCCTGGATGTTGAATGGATCATTGGGTTGGAGCCTGGGATCTGAGCCTAAAGTTTTCCTGGAAAAGCAGATTGGGCTGGGCAGGGTTGTATCCTCAGCCCTTAGGGCTCAGCGGGCATCTTGTATATTCATGGTTCATCTTTGCCCCATCTTCCAATTTGGGTCTCTTCAGGAAACAGGCACGGTCTCCTGGTGCCCAACAACACCACCGATCAGGAGCTGCAACATATTCGCAACTGCCTCCCAGACTCAGTGCAGATCCGACGGGTGGAGGAGCGGCTCTCAGCCCTGGGCAATGTCACCACCTGTAATGACTACGTGGCCTTGATCCACCCAGACCTAGACAGGGTGAGACAGCCTAACTTTACCCAAGAGTCATAGGACCAAGGTGCTAACCTTCTTTCCTAACAGGCAAGAATTGGGAGTATCTCTTACGGTTTCTTTTTATATATGGCCTTTGGAATTTCAGGCAATCATTGAAATAGTGATAATAGAGGCCTTCCATGGTGTAGTCAGTGTCAGAAAGAAACTGAGGGGAGGGTATTAGTCCTCACGATTTGGGGTGTCCTGAAGCCTGGGCCAGGATAAGTGATTCACAGTTGAACTTTTGACTGTAGGTTACAGAGAAAAGGGTGACATGAGGACCAGCTGTACAGAGCATGCATGGATTTTAGGCACTCTGGAGCTGGCCTAAACTCTGCTCTAAGCTGTATTCCCTCTTTTCTCTGATTGAGGCTTTCATATGAGCTATAAAGCAGAGAAATGAGAGGCTCAGCAAGCCAAGCCTGTGTGATACTGGGCATGGAGAGCCCTGGCTCTTTGGCTGTAAATTCTGGGCCCTGAACACAGAACCTTTGGCTGACAGGAGACAGAAGAAATCCTGGCTGATGTGCTCAAGGTAGAAGTCTTCAGACAGACAGTGGCTGACCAGGTACTAGTAGGAAGCTACTGTGTCTTTAGCAATCAAGGAGGGCTGGTGCATCCCAAGACTTCAATTGAAGACCAGGATGAGCTTTCTTCTCTTCTTCAGGTTCCCCTTGTGGTAAGCATTGCTGTCCTCTGATCCCTGTCACCTGCTAGGCAGATCCCTTTGCCCAGTGTTTGGGAATCTGAGTCATTACCTGCCACCGTTTGGGATTGGGGATACAGGTTAGGGAGCAGAGTTTGAGGAGAATCCTCATCAGGGAGGGGAGAGACTTTGGTGCCATGACACACAGTGAGCCCATCTCTTGGCAGGCAGGCACTGTGAACCGAGGCAGTGAGGTGATTGCTGCTGGAATGGTGGTGAATGACTGGTGTGCCTTCTGTGGCCTGGACACAACCAGCACAGAACTGTCGGTGGTGGAGAGTGTCTTCAAGTTGAATGAAGCCCAGCCTAGCACCATAGCCACCAGCATGCGGGATTCCCTTATTGACAGGTATTGGGGATGGGGGTGAGGGTCTTCTCTTTTTTGCCCGGGGCAATGGACTCACTTGCCTTTTAAGGGTAGGGGGAAAAGATGCCATCTAGAATGGGAGCCATATTGCATTATACTGACAGCTTCTCCTTGTATGATAATGGATCTCCATGCTATTGAGCAGTTACAGGATATAGCCAGCAGATATTTTATGAGCATCTGCTAATCCTCATCTTTGAAGACTCGCCTCATTGTCCCCTATCTAGGCAAACTTTCCCTATGGTCTTTCTTATTGGATCACTGATCATGTTATTTTGCAGTTTTTATTTGTCTATATGTCAGTATCCCCAGCCAGCAGCTGAGGGCCTGAGATAGAAAAGAGCTGTTTGCTGAGGTGGGAAGGGTACTCTTAAACACTGAAGAGACCCTAGATTCTTACAAAAGCTCTTGGATTGGTTAGGGGATGGATATTGCATCAGTATCACAACATGGGCTTTTGTGGGTTAAAAAAAACAAAACAACCGGGGAACAGTGGCTCATGCATGTAATCCCAGCATTTCTAGAGCCCAAGGTGGGTGGATCATATGAGGACGGCCTGGGCAACGTGGTGAGACTGTCTCTACAAAAAAATTAAAAATTAACCATCTGAGGTGTGGTGTTTCTGTAGTCCTAGCCACTCAGAAAGGTGAAGAGGGAGGATCACTTGAATTCAGGAATTCAAGGTTACAGTGAGCTGTGATGGTGCCACTGCAGTCCAGCCTGGGTGACAGAGTGAGACTCTCTAAAAAAATAGAAATAATATGTACTTCCATTTTATTTTTTTTTTTCCTGTACTTTAGTTTTATAATCATGCACATGATTATTGCTTCCAGGAAGAATGTTTTTACTTAACTTTTACTGGGGAGATCTCTTTCTACATGGTATTCATGGCCTTTCATGTTTAGTTAGCCCTAATAGGGAGAGTTCTGGAAAAGGAGGCCAAAGTTTTGGCCCCCTGGGGGTACTTGTGATCTGCATGTCTCTTCCCCTTGCTGCACCCCCTTATTCCCCATTCTGATGTTCAGTGAATTTGCCCTCTGAAGTTCTGGTGTATAAGCAATAATGATTTGAATACATTGGCTCAGCGCTTGTAGCTAGCTCAGTGGCTAGGGCGCCAGCCACATACACCAGAGCTGGTGGGTTTAAATCCAGCCTGGGCCTGCCAAACAACAATGACAACTATAACCAAAAAATAGCTGGGCATTGTGGCAGGTGCCTATAGTCCTAACTACATAGAAGGCTGAGGCAAGAGAATGGCTTAAGCCCAAAAGTTTGAGGTTGCTGTGAGCACTGGGGCAACAGCTGGAGACTATCTCAATAATAATAATAATAATAATAATTTGAATAAATCATTAAGCAGGTTAATCCAAGGAATTACTTTTATTCTTTAGGCATTCAGAGTTCTAGACTGGATGCAGTTAAACGTGGAACCAGGATGGGGCTGGGTGGGACCCTGAGTGTAACTCTTAGGGGCTGAGCTAGAACAAAGGCCCAGGCGTTAGGGTGGAGGAAAGCACCTTGGGGATGGAAGGTGTTGTGTGCTGTGAAACAGCTACTGACATTGCTCTTTTCTCTCTCTTCAGCCTCACCTGAGTCACCTTCCATGATGTTTTGTGGGCTTCTGGCTTTGGACTTTGGCTCCTTCACCATGCCCCACCTAGTCTGTACCGGATGCTGGCAGGGAGGTGGCAGAGGGCTCAGTGGAACTGAGTGGCTACTTATCCAGCTCCTTTTCATCTGTGCCAATATCCGGAATCTATTGTTGCTCCAAAAACATGTTGTTTTGGTTGTCAGACCTTGTGGCTCCTGGCTGAGGGTTCTGCTGTCCTGTGCCGCCCTATTAAAGTACAGCTGCCTCTAACCGTTCTGATTGTGATGATGTTTGAGGGCCTTAGCCTGTGTGCAAATTGTCCCATTTTCCAGGGTCCTAGGAATATTGGATGGGATGGATACACACACTCCGTTCCCCATCTCTACACACACATTCCCCTCTCGATCATCATCTGGCACAAGCGAAAACACTATCCACTGTAGTTACATTTTTCACTCAACTTCTGTCCCGGTCTTATGTGGCCTTCAAAGGATGATGATCTGTTCCAATTTTCCCCTGGGCTGGTGTGCCTTAAGCCTTGTCTCCCTGAGTCCACACAACAGTCTTTCTTTTCTGTGAGAGCTCAGGGGCACCAGATTTCAGGACAGTGGTAGTTGGATGTTGGCTGCTGGTCCCTTTGGTGGGTGGGTCAGGCAAGAAACAGGGGGTCAGCTTTTCAGGACCGGAAGCATTGGGCAGAGCGTTGGGTGTTGTGGCGGCGCCGTCAGTGCCGGGCTACGCGCGGGGCGGGGCCTCCGTGCGTGGCGCGGGATTGGCTGGCCAGGTTACAAGTGCGGAATTTACGCTGCGGCGGGTGCGGGGTGGGTGCGGGGTGAGTGGCGGCGCCGGCTCCTCCCGCTGGGCGAGGCAGGCTCCGTGGGACCCACGGGTGCAGCTGCGCAAGGTGAGGACGGGCGGAATGGGGGGCCGGCTGGGGGTTGCCTTGGGCCAGGCCTGAAGGCACCTTGGGGTGCTTTCTCGTCCCCGCAGACCATGGGGGCTCAGGTGAGCGGCGGCCAGGGTGACCCGGAGCCGGCGCAGCCCCAGCCCGCTGCACCAGAAGGCCCAGAGCGACCCCAACCACAACCTCAGCCCGAGCCCAGCCCGTGGGGACCGCTGGACGACGTGCGCTTCCTCATCGCCTGCACCTCCTGGTACTGACTTGGCGTTCTCCGGAGGATGCCTCCCGCCTGCCGCCCCCTGTCCTCTTTGCCGGCCTCGGCCAGCGTTCCTGTGTCTGTCTTATGCCTTTCTCCCATCCTCTGCGCTCTGGGGACCACAGAATTCAAAGGGGCTGCCAAGGATTAGAAGTCCCGCCGGCAAGGCCGTCTCCTCAGCCTCGCAGCCAGCAAGCTTCTCAGCCTGCCCCCAAAGCTAGCTCAGATCGTCATGCTTACCCTCTTCCTCTTCTCCAGTTGTCTGGGTCCTGGGGCATCCCACCCTGGCCCTGGTCCAGTACCAGGCTAGGGCTTGTGGGAAGATCCTAATGCTGCAGACCTCCTGACCTCGTCTTCCCCTTATCGCTGAGAACCAAGCTCTTAATCTGTGCCCCAGGTCGTGAGGTATCATGGGCCTTGACTTCAGAGTTGCCCTTGCTACAGTGATCCTCCCCTACTCCTCCTGAGGGTGGCTGTCCCCTATCCTGGGATCGAAGTGAAGCAGCATCGGGCTGTATTTCTGGGGCCCCAGTAACTGGACTGCCAGGGTTAGCCTTTTGGAGAGGAGGGACATCCGACTGCTGATTTGGCAGATGAGATTCGTGGGGCAGCTACCAGACACCTCAAAGTACCCTGTTCTCCCCAAATCATCTTAAGTTCGTTCTTAGAACCTGATCTTTGTTCCCACATCCCAGGAAAATGACATACTCTGTATTTCTGTTTTATTTAGAAATGATTTAAAAAACATTATACAAAGGCTGATCAGTTTAAAATGTGACTGACACTGAAATGCTGTGATATCCCCCAGGCTGAGGGGTAGCTGGGCTCTGGGTCTCCCAGTGCTTTGCCCCTCTGTCTATCTGCCCTGTCCTGGGGTGATGGACAAACAGATGACCACAGGCAGGAGAATCTGAGATTGGAAGCCTCTAGGCTGAGGCATCTCTAGGACTGGCTCCACATCCCTCACATCTGCAGCCTGGTCTGCCTGCCCCCATCTCCTGCTCTTTCTTGGCTGGCCTAGGTAGTACCAGGAGTTAGTAGGGAGCCTGGCGGGAAGCAGGGGGTGCCTAGAGCTTTCAAGAAGTGAGAGCACCAACCTGAGGAATGGAGAGGGACCAGGAAGAGATGGACAAAGGAGACACTTCTGATCTCATCTCAGACCCTAGAGGAGTCCACAGATGGGGACACAAGACCCAGCCAGCCCACTGGATGGCTTGGGCAAGTAAAAGGATCTCTCTGTGCTTCATCTGAGGGTATGATGAGAGTTACCCTCGGCCTCCCAGGGCCTACACAAGTTTCATGTGAGTGGACAGGTGTGAGCTAATAAAGTGCTTTGCAAAGTATAAAACACTGTACAAACCTATGAATCACTAATATCTCCGCAGTTGTTCCCTGCCTGCCCCAGGGAGCCTGCCCTTGGCCAAAATGAACAAACAAGGATGATGACAGGGGACACAGTGGACCCACACAGGCGCCTCTGGGATGAGAGATTTTCCTTGAGACAGCTCCCAGGGCAGCAGGAGTATTTGTCTGTGCTACAGGATAAGCTGACCCCAAACCCAGAGGCCACAGGGTAAGGGCAAGACCCATGTGGGCTTAGCAGGGGTGGCATCTTGGACTCTGCCAGCACCCTGAGGACTGCCTGACACTTCTTTTTAGCTTTGGCAGAGAGCCAGTGGGTATTGCTGACCCCAATGGTCTTGCCTAGGGCCTCTCAGTGACAAGCAGAGCTCCCTCTGCTGGACCAGGGCTAAGCACCCTGCCAGAGACAGTGAGGGGTGGGCCAGAGAAGGTCTGAAAGGGAGGCCCCTAGGCTTGGGGCTGCTACCAGTTGGGGGTGCCCTTTAACTGAGAGCAATGCAGGAGCTGGGTCAGGTAGGGCCCTGGGAGTGAACTCTGCTTCTGGGCTGAGAGACTGAGTCAGCCTCAGGGCGATCTCGAGAGTGTTCCAGAAGGCTGCCCTGGGTTCTTACTCCTGTACCCTGCCCATATTGGCCTTGCAGCCATCTGCTTCAACTAGTCAGGCTGAGCCCCAGACCACAAGTGCCAGGCTGGGGCAGGGCTGGGGAGGGGAAGTGGGGAAAGAGACAAGGATAATGGGAGGGAGTGGAGGATGGTCATAAACTTGGATCAACCTCCAGAAATGGGGTTAGCTTCTGCCCCAGCTCTGTAGCCTCATGAGCAGGGACCAGCTCTTGGGGTGTCTGGGCGCTAGAGTGGCCTTAGCAGCACCTTGGTCCTAATCACCTGGGGGAGGGCCGCCACACTGGCCTCATCACCAAGACAGTCACCTCTGGTTCACCTAACGCCTCAAGCAGCCTTTGCAAAATGGGACTTTGAACAGTAGTGACAGGACGTTTAAATATTCACGATGTGACAGCTGGGTCCTTGTCAGACCCAGGTGGGCCACAGCTTTGCCTGCAGCATGTGACCCTAAGTCCTGGGTCTCAGAGGAGACCCTGACAGGTGGAACAGGTTTCCTGAGGGATCTGTCATGTGCCAGCAGGGGAAACCCAGGCTTGTTGCCCACTGTGTCAGCAGCAGGGGTCCTGTAGCCTTGGAGGACAGTGGGGTGGGGGTAGGGGGACATCTGACCAGCAGGTGTTGGCAAAAGGGGTCTGGGACTTGTGGCATCTCCCATCTGGAGGATGAGAGCTAGTGCTGGCTTCCCACAGGGGTGCCGAGTCCCAGCCAGGAAGACACTGCAGGATGCAGTGACCATAGGGGCTCTCCTGGCACAGTCCCTGCTTCCTGGTGGGGTCTGGCCTACTCCTTTGAGTAGAGAGTAGTTCACCCAGGACAGAAGGCTGGCAGCTGGGTGCCAGACACCCACCCTGGGGCACAGCTCCCATTGCTCCCTGCCCCACGCTCAGCCTAGGCCAGTGCACCCACTACTTCAGCTATATAACCCTGGCTTAGGGCCCTGCTGGCCCCACTGGGCAGTGGCCAGAGCTGCCTCTCAGACCCTGGTAAGGGCCTGGCTGGCCAGACCGAGTGGACAGAGAGGGCTCTGGGCTACTCACACCCACTCCTGGACTGGCCGCTTATAGTAAGTGACAGGCTGAGGGCCTGCCTTGTTCTTGAACTGGAAGATGGTGTAGACCAGCACCAGGATGCAGAGGGAGAGGATGCAGGGGATGACCACAGCCACAGCGTTCACAGAGCCTGGCACGTCGTTGATGGTCACCATGATGTCCACGTCGTCCTGGGGCAGCCGCCGCTCCTTGCGCCGCTCCACCTCCTTCTGGTTGCAGCCCATCCAGTCCCGCAGGATGTTTCGTGGGTAGCCGGGCTCCACGCTCAGTTTCTGGTTGTCAAACTTCCAGTAGTCCCGACCCTTGTAGAAGTAGGTATAATCTGCAGAAATATAGGCCAGTGTCACCACTCCCAGACACTTCCAAGCGTTCACAGTTTGAGAGAGGGCACGCGGTGCTGGAGTGGTAAGGGGAGGGCCCTGCTTGCCGGAATCAGGCGAGTAAGCGATACAGCCGCAGGGAAGGACACCCCTGTTGTCTCAAAGGTACTGGGAAAGGACTGAGGGGCTTTAGGTAGAATTGAGACGTGTTTCTGTTTGTGCTAGGGTCACAGCTCTGTTATACTGTGCCCAGAGGCCCCTTACGTGTGTCTCATCAAGTCCCCAACTTAAGGCTTGGACAGTATTGTCTCCATAGGCAGGGGTCCTCAAACTTCTTAAACAGGGGGCCCGTTCACTGTCTCTCAGACCACTGGAGGGCCGGACTATAGTTTTAAAAAAAAACCTATGAACAAATTCCTATGCACACTGCACATATCTTATTTTGAAGTAAAAAAACAAAACAGGAACAAATCACACTGCCTCATGTGGCCCGCGGGCCATAGTTTGAGGACCCCTGCAAGGCCTCAGTCTGGCTCATGCCTGAGCCACAGGAGGCAGGGAACAAGATTTCTCCTTTTGCTGACAGCACTACCTTTCTGTAATGAATTTTTTAGGCTTAACATCACTTCACAACACAGATCCAGAGTCCTTGGGACTGTTCTCAGGGAGAGACTGGGCAGCCCTGCCAATCATCCCTGAGCAGCCACCCCACTGGCTCCAGCAACAGCCATCCACAGAGGACAAAGCAGCTCATTCAGACTCTCCTCATTGGCTGGCTCCCCACCCTGGCTGGGACTTTCATTGGTCAGGGTCCTTGATGTCACTTGTCTCTGAGGCTCCAACCAAAAGCATCAGATACACAGGAGAGCCAACAAATAGCAGCTCTGCCTCTGTAGCCACAGGCTTTCCTGCCAGTGACACCTCCTGGGAGTGCCCCTCCCCAGCTGTCTCTAACATGGTTCTCTCTGGCTAGTTGATCTGTCCTAGCATTTATTTCCCTTATACTATCTGTTGCCACCTTATTTGTTTTCTGCCATTAGACTGGGAGCTATGCAAGTCTTGTTCACTGCTATATCCCTAGCTCCCACCACAGATGCTGGCTCTCAGTAATTACTGAGTGAATGAATGAATCCCGTCCTTCCACAAAAACTGAAATGCACCAACAAGATGATGATGGTAGTGATGATGGCGGCCAAAACGTATATAGCATGGACTGTGTGCTAGGCATTATTCTAAGTGCCTTGTTTAATTCATCTTATTTAATCTTCACAAAGCCATTATGTAAAGGTGGGGGCCATTGTTATCCCCATTTTATAGATGAACAAACTGAGAAAACATATTAGTGACTTGCCCAAACTTGTAGTAGTGGTGAGGCAGTATGAGGGCCCAGCCAACCTGGCTCAGGACATCCTGGTTGAGAAACGAGCTAGTGGCAGACACCTGCTTCATGTCTCACTATGTCCACACAGTAGATCAAGATCGATAACAAACAGGATCAGAATCTGCTCCCCCCACCCTGCCGGCCCGGCCTTTACGTACAGCCTTCCTTGCTGATGAAGGCCCCTTGGGGGGCCTGTGGGATGCCCTTCCACACAGTGATGGGCTTGGGGTAGCCGGGGTCCGTGGCTCGCCGCTCCTCGCTGTAGCGCCAGTACCGCTCGCCTTTGAAAAAGTAAGTCTTGCCCACAGGCTCCCAGCGCAAAGCCGTGTCGATGCCTTCCCGGGGTAGACAGCTGCCCAGCTCGCCCAGGCTGTGAGGGTACCCAGGCTCCACCGTCACCTCCTTAAACACCCAGTACTTGTCACCTGTGGTCAAGAGGAGCCCACGTCAACCTTTCACCATCATCCAGGGCCAGAAGTGTGGCTAGTGCCACTTCCCCGGCATCTGAGTGTGGGGGGAAAGAGAGCCTGAGGCCTGCTTCATGCCCTTGGCCCTTAGCCTGGTAGAGTTTGGAGAGCAGGAAGCCAGAAGCCATCATGGACTATGAACACCTCATCTCAGGCTGCCCAGGCTCCGTGTCCCACCCTCTTTCCACATGCGTGCCGTGTGCGTCTTTCCTCTCTGGGGACCTTGGCCACTCCCATGACTTCCCACACACTCCTATCCCCCTGCCCCACTGCCACCAGTGACACCAGCTCCTGTCCCAGATACCTTGACCACCTGTGGACCCCCGGAGCTCCTCATCTGCACCACAGCAGGCTCCCTCCTCATTGCCTTCTCCCTTCCAGGTCCCCAGTAGAGACCCTCATCTTTTCTTCTCTCAAGATTCTGCCACTTCTGAGGACTCCTTGCAGCCTGCCTGGCCCTCTAGCGTGGATGGTGCTCTCCTCATCTTTAGAAATGGTTGCCCTGCCTCTGCCCTGTTGTGTCTCTGCCAGCCGTCATGGATCTGGACCACATCCTGGCCTGGCAACCATGTCTCTTCAGAGTGCACCCCAACCTCCCTCTCCAGGCCGCTTCTCAGAGCTCTCTGCGGGGGCCTCGGTGACCAGCAGGTGTGTCTGCTAACCCTCTGGGTGAGCATGCATGCCCCGCCCACCGCTCCTTCACTCCGCCCTCTGTTCCTCTGCAATGCTCTCCTTGTTTCTTACATCTGCATCTCACCCATCTTGGGCCTGGCCCAAGTCAGGATAATTGTCACGAAACAACCCAGCACAGTGCCAGGCACAGGAGGGGCACCTTATCTCCCTCTCCCCTCCCTTCCCTCACCCCTGCAGCCTGTATGGCCTCCCCTCTCTGGGCTCTTACAGAAGTGACAGGAGGGCCTTCCATGGAGCACTGTGCTGCCCATTCAACCCTCTGCTTCATGTGGCTGAAGCTTGTCACCCCACCAACCTTGGCATATACCACTCCTCAGTAATCACTTTCTGACTTGATTTCTGCAGACTGTGCATCACCTGCCTGCTGGGGCCTGTCTTCATAGAGGTTGGTGTCTCCTAGGGCTAGCAGGGCCCTTGGAGAACATCTGCCTCCCGCCCTGCCTCTTCCAGTTTAGATGGGAAAACAGCCAACCCAAGAAGGGCGGGGAACTGTTTCAGATGCCACAGCACAGGCTGCATTACCTTTGAAGAAGACAAATCTTCCATCAGCCCTTTCATAGGCTGCGTCTATGCGGGCAGGCAAACCCTTCCAGAACTGCTCAATCTGCATGGGGTAGCCCTCCTGTACCCGGTTATTGCGCAGGCGCCAGAACCAGCGATCCTGGGAGGAAAGTGGGGAGAAGGAGGCATGTCAGGCCCCGCCTCTGCACCCAGTGATCTCAGCCTTGGGGCTTAGGCCCCAACAACCCAACACCTTCCCTGGGCCCCTCCTTGCAACCTTCCATGGATCTTTCCCTCTGCTGCTTCCTGTGAGGAAGACAGGCTGCTCCTGTAACTCTTCATTTAAGCCTCCTGATGCCTCTTGCAGTCATGAGACAGTCCTCATGAGAGTAGACAGGCGTGGGGCAGGAGAGGAGGTCCGAGGACCTGGAAAGGGTGCCACCTGGGCCTGGAGTGACCACGTGAGGGCAGCCAAGAGTCACAGAGGTCAGTGGGGCCAGTGCTCAGCAGGGTGGGAAGCGCAAGGTGGTCACTGAGACAGGGCAGAGCACCCTTCACGGGGCTGGCTCTAGCCAGCGGGGCAAAGATCCTGGGAAGCATGCTGTGGGGATTCCCTTAAGACCTGGGTGTGATTCAGGTTCTTCTGCTGACAGCTGCATGACCCAGGTTCTTACCTGCAAGTGCAGGCAATAATGGGACTCAAATGAGAGATTCTGGACAAAGTGCCCAGAACAGCATGGGGCACATAGTCTGTGCCGGATAAACAGCAGCTAAATGGACCAAGGCTCCAATAAAATCCCCTCCTTTCTAAATGGTGCCCTGTTCCAGCCACAGTCTTTGGCTGGGAGGTAATCTAGGCAAGACCTGTGCCCTCCCAGTACCTCAGTTTTCTTATGTGTAAATGGGGATAATAAAACCCAGATGTGCCTGTGAACGGTTCATTTGGGAGGATCAAAGAAAAATGACTGCAGAAGGAATGTGATTCATACAGGATGATACAAAAGCTAGTGTTTTTCAAATGGTGTTTTACAAAGTACTATTGCATCCAGTTTGTTTGTTTGTTTTGAGACACAGTCTCACTTTGTCACCCTTGGTAGAGAGACATGGCATCACAGCAACCTCAACTCTTGGGCTCAAGCGATTCTCTTGCTTCAGCCTCCCGAGTAGCTGAGAGGTACAGGTGCCCACTACAACATCCAGCTATTTTTAGAGACAGGGTCTCTCTCTAGGTCAGGCTGGTCTTGAACTCATGAGCTTAGGCAATCCACCTGCCTTGGCCTCCCTGTGTGCTGGGATTACAGGCATGAGCCACTGTGCCCCGCCTGCTTTTTTTTGGGACAGAGTCTCACTTAGTCACCCTGGCTAGAGTGCAATGGCATGTCATAGCTCACAGCAACCTCAAACTCCTGGGCTCAAAGCGATCCTCTTGCTTGAGCCTCCTAGAGTGGTAGGACTGCAGGCATGAGCTACCACACCTGGCTGCATCCAGTTTTTTAACCTTACATTGCTCTTTATGACTCTGTTAAGTCGATCTGAGATATATGGAGTCTTGAAAAAGGCCAAGTGACTGACTGACAGCCAGTAAGGGGCTGGACTGGAGCTCACCCACATCTGCTTCCTGCTCAGAGCCTAAAGCTTGCTGGGAGGACTCCATGAGGGGCATGAGGCAGCCCTCCTCACCAAGAATGAGGGACTCACAGTGCCCAGATCCCTCCCTTTCAGTGAAGGGCTTAGTGCTCCCAAGGCAGGAGGTATAGCCGATAAGGAGTTTCCAACTATCAGTCCCTCTGGGGATGTCTCAGCTTTAGGGGGCCTCCCTCAAGGTCATGCCCTACCTCTTCCAATGACTAAGTGAGGCAGGGGTTATAAAGTTTCAGCCATCTGGGGCTCCAAGGGGCCATTATAGCTGCAGAGCTCCCTCGGGGGGGGATCGTCACTTAATATTTCCCTCTGCCGAGTCCTGCTTCCTTCTCCTCCCCACAGACGTTGATCCTAAAGGTACTCCCCAGTCAAACCCTGTGTTCCAAGCACCCACTCAGGGTTTGCTCCCTGGGAACCCAACCTGCAAGGCACCAGACAGGGTGCTACCCAGTTAGCACACAACTAAAGTGACAGGCACAGGACAGAGATGAGAGGCAGCCTGGCCAGCAGCAGCCTTTCAGGCCTTGGTGGGATCTGGAGCTGGAGTCAGACTCAGCCACCATGGACCCAGCCCCTCCTCCAGACCTGCCCTCTTCACAGCCAGGCATTCATTTGGCCTTCACATGCCTTTGTTAGAGGAATGACTCCCCCTTACTCAGATGGGGAAACTGAGGTCCAGAGAAGGGAGGTGACTTGCTCAAGGTCATAATTCAGAAGCCAGTCTCTAGCATTTCCCCCATATTAACCCTGGGAAGGTGTGGGATCAACAGTCTTTCCCCCTCCCTCTTGGAAACAAGTTGATTCACATGTGGCAGCCCTGGCAAGAGACCCATGCAGGCCCCGTGGCAGCCTAATCCTAGGGCAGGAGCCTCCCCATCTCCATGGGGGGTGCAGGGCAGAGGAGAGTCAACTGGCCCTACCTTAAACACAAACATCTCTCCACGAAAGAGGGCCACTGTGTTGAAGTTGCCATCACAAATGTTGGGTTTGGTGCCTGGTGTGGATGGCCGATCCCCAAGCGGTGGCCGAGGGGGCCTGGGGTGGCGCTCATGCTTCCTTTCTGACGGTGAGTGGATCCTGCGGACGGGGAGTGTGGGAAGTGGCCTTGTGGGCTCCAGAGGCTCTGCTGGGGGTCCTGGAGAGAGGGGCTCCATCTTAGAAGGGGCCAAGCAGTTCCCTGCCTCCCACTGCTATGGCCTCATCATCCCCCAGGCAACTCTGAGGCAGATCTGCCCCATGCCACTCCTCTTCCCTCTCCCCAGTCTTTGAGAAAATAGATGAAAATAATCACTGGAAGGGAGCTCATGTTTCCACCCCAAACCTCCTCTTTTTTCTCTCCTGTAACAGAGCAGCCATGCCCATCCTTAGGGTCAGCATCCATGCCCTCTTTTCCTGCCCCTCTTCATAGATGCTGACCCCACTGTCTTGCCCCTCTTCATTCTTTGTCCTGCTCCAATGCAGTCTCTACCCCATCACCCACTCCAACTGCTCCATGAAGATCACCAGTGACTGCTATGTTGCCAATCCAATGGGTACTTGACTCCAACTTTGATGAGCATATAAATCATGTAGGGATCTTGTACAGTGCAGGTTAAGATTTAGAGGGCCTGGGATTCTGCATTTCTTCAAGCTCTAGAGCAGTGGTTCTACCCTTCCTAATGCCACGGCCCTTTAATACAGTTCCTGTGGGTCGTGACCCACAGGTTGAGAACCGCTGCTCTAGAGGATGCTGATGTTGCTGGTCTGAGGCCCACACTTTGGGTAGCAAGATCAGAGAAACATTTTCCTCGAAGTGCTCTCTTCTCTTCTGGTGCCCTGGACGCTCTTGCTTTCCCTCCTTCCTCATGGGCTGTTCTTTTCAGCCTCTGCTGGCCTCCTTTCCTCATCCGCCTACACTAAAGGTGGGAGTGCCTCTAGGTACCCTTCTCTCTTTACATTTTTGTCCCTAGAAGTCAGTGCTTTTGACTTGGACTGGATATTAGGGTCACCCAGGGAGCTTTTAAACTGTATGCTTGCTTGGTTTTTTAAACTAAAACCAAATGTCTGGGGGTGGAATCACAAGGTGGTTCCAAAGGGCTAAGAGTCAATACTCCAGGTGGTGACATCCAGCCTCATGGCTCTAAAGGCCTTGTGTAGCAGAGCTGTCCAATAGGACATTCTGTGGTAACAGAAATATTCCTTATTTTCACTGCCCAATACAGTAGCTTCTAGCCACAGGTGCTAAGCACTTGAAATGAATGACTAGTTCTTGGTGAGACTGAGGAACTGGAATTTTGATTGTATTTAATTTTAATTAATATAAACTTAAATTTCAATAGCCATATGTGGCTAGTGGTTACTGTATTAGACACCAAAGATCCCAAATCAATATCCCAGCCCAGATTTTTGAGCTGTAGATTGGTACATACTATTGCCTCACAATTACAAAAGCCAGACCTTGGAATCATTCTCAACTCTCCTTCCTTCCCCTCATCCCTATATCTGACCTGTCAGCAGATCCTGTCCCTTCTATCTGGGAAAAACCTCCGGCAGTCACTGCCCCCACCCAGTGGGGACATCTCCTCCACAGGGTGGCCTTCTCCTGTGCCACAGCCTGGGGCAGCAGGGGCCTGTGCTGTGTTGACAAGCACTTCACATACTTCTCCCTGAACTGAACTGGGAGAGAGGCAGGGTAGGAAGCCTTTCATGCCTTATATGATAGCACTAGCTTCTCTCTCTCTTTTTTCTTTTTTAAGATCAAAGTTCTGATTATAATACCCGAGTCATTACGAAAGTTTTGAGATACCCCAAAAATCAACAACTGTAAAATCCAGATAGAAACAAATGAAGCCCTCCCAGCAACACCACCAAGCTGAGCACACTGAAACTTGCATGGGTGAATGAGAAAGGATGCTGTTGACCGTGTTTCTTGGAAGTGAAATAACAGACCACGACACAGTCTGTCTCAAAACTTTTGTAGTCACCCACGTACTCGCCACATTCTGAACCTCCCTGGCTAGAGGTGGGATGCGTGAGGGTGCTCTGCCACCATCTGGTGAAGGAAGGAGGGCAGGAAGTGCAGGAGGTGAGAAAGAGGGGTGTTGAAGGGAAAGAGCAGAGAAGAGGGCGTGGGGGGCCCTGTCCTCACTTCTGTCCTTTCCCCCCCGAGTGCCAGGGAAAGCCTCGCCCCTTCTGACGAAGCCTATAAAGGTGGGCGCATGGTCAGAGATGCATCAGCAATGCCAAGGATGGTGACGCTCCCTGCCCACCCTGCGCCCTCCTTGCCACACACCATAGATCTTCTGGATGCCCTGGAGATCATCCTGAGGCAGCTTGAAGTTGTGCGTCTCCATGTACTGGTAGAAGGGCGCCATGATGGCACTGGGGTCGTTGGAGTGCTCCAGTCCCAGGGCGTGGCCCAGCTCGTGCACAGCCACCAAGAAGAGGTCGTTCCCTGCAGAGAGGGGGATGGGGAGGTGCCCAGGGCACCCACTGAGAGGTCAGTTAGTCAGCAAACACTGAGCACGTGCCTTGTGCCAGGCCTTGTGCTGGACACGAAGGCCACACAAAGAGATCAGACTCTGCCTTGCTTTCCAGACTTCTCCATAGAGTGTGGGATAAGGAGAAGAAAAGTGTTCTGGGTGCTTCAGAGATGTTGGTAAGGGTTGAGTGGGGATTCTGGGGGCTGGGGAGTTGTTTAAATTTGGAGGAAGCTGCTTAGGGAAAGCGTCATAAAGGTGAGTCTTGAAAGGTAAGAAGTTGGGAGAATGGATGAGGGATGGGGGAGGAAGGGTGAGGGCAGCATTCCTGGCAGAGGGACTGCTATAAACACACTCCAGGGACACACAGTTTCATTCCACTTGGCTCTGGAACAAAACAGGAGGAGAGGGCCAGAGAGAGATGAGGTCAGCCAGGCTGGCAAGCAGGGGCTATGATGCCATGCAGAGGAATTTGGATCACTCCTCGGCCGGTGGGGGTTTAGCAGGGGTGGGGTGGTGATAGGATGAAATCACTCTGGCTGTGCTGGAGGGAGGGATAGAGGGAACAGGGCAGGGTCAGTCTAGAGGCCCATCCTGGTCCTGGCACCCAGCAGGGAGATGAAAAGGACAGGGGCTCAGGTGGAGGTAGTGGGAAGAGAGGCCTGGGAGCCACAGAGGCAGGCAGGGCTTGGGCGTGGGGCAGCTCTCAGGAAGTGAGACTGCAGCTCCGAAGAACTGAGCTATTGGCCAAGATGGAGACAGGGGTTTAAGGGCAGGTGAAAAGACAATCCACATAAAACTGAGGCTGCCACATGGCTGGTAGTTACGAGCCTGGGCCCTGAGTGGGGTGTGGTGCCAGCACTGCCAGCTCTCCCCCTGCAGCTTGGTGAATCTGGCCGGTGGGTCTACTGGGGACTTGGTGTCCTCACTTATAAAATGGGGGAATCATACCTACCGGACTGGGTTGTGTGAATTCTGCCTAAGACAGAGTTCTGCCTGGGACACACACTGAATGGTAACTGCTTGTCACCTTTTGTAAGAAGCCTGGTTACTACAAGAAGCCCAGTGACCAGAAAGGAAGTACAAGGCCCGTGGGGGTCAGCAACCAGGACCTTTTCAAACCAACTCCTGAGAGCCTTTATATTAGACCTGTGACAGGGCAAGCCCTGACTTTGGAGGGACTCAGCAACTCCAGCTTTGGCAGAAAAGCAAGGGGCAGGGGATTGGGCTGACTGTTGTACTGAGGGTCCTGGCTCCTGTCTGCCCAGTTACAGACCTCTGCTTGCCTTGACATCTGGCATTTGTAGCCCCTTGAGCCCTGCCTCTTATCTTCCAGCCCTAAGATGTAGCTCAGCCCTTTCCTGCCACCTCGGGGTTCAGGGAAGGTGCCAGGAGCCTAGCAGGTGGTCGGGAGTCCTCTTGCCCACTCTGGCCCCCAAAGTACCCCTATCCCAGCCCAGCCGAGGGCTCCATGAGGGTCAGATGGGGGTTGGCACTGTTTGGCCTTCTGGCTACAGTCTTGGGAAAGTAGAAGTACCCTGTGGAGCAGACCCAGGCTGAAGGAAGCACGTGTCTGCTGCTCTGCTGACTCCACCAGTGTTTGTGGTGAAGCCTCCTTTGAGCAACAGAAAGGAAGGGGGGATGGGCAAGATCAGCACAAGGTTGGCCAAAAGCCTGGGGCTGGCCTTCTGCTGGGGAAGGGCAAGCTGGCATGAGAAGGCCAGGCCGCCCCCAGCTCCTTCCTCAGGTCCTGGTCCTCTGGCAGCAGGGAAGGGTGAGCTCATCTCTGACTTCCATCCCAAAGAAAGGCGGCTGCTAGCACAAGCGGAAGACAGCTCTGCTTCCTGGGGTCCAGTCCTGGCTCTGCTCCTGGCCTGTCCCATGAGCCAGGACAAGCTGTTCAGGGCCTCTATCTCCTGACCAGGCTCTTCTTCAGGGGCCATCTATAGGGATCTCAGCTGGGGACAGGGGAGCAGGGCTCTGAGCTCCTGGGGGAGGCGCTAAACCTTTGTTGGTAGTGGCTTCTGTCTAAAACTCTCCTGCCTCTGTGCCAGGGTATGCAGAGAACAACCCCTTAAACTAGGGAAAAGCCCATGGGTTGGGTCCAGGGACCCAGCATTCTACTGCACGGCTCTGAGGGGAGCTGGAAGGAGAGGGGCAGGGGCCTCCCTGCAAAGGGAGAGGCCTGCTATGGAGAAGACCCCAGTGCCCTACGGGCAGGATGCTGTTAGGGGCTTCACTCCCCAAGGACATGAGAGGCAGGGAAGCAGAGTGGTCAGGAGTGCAGTCTCTGGGAGCCACAGTGCCTGGTCTTGAATCCCAGCTCTTCCATATCCTAGAAGGGTGACCTTTAAAAATTCTCTCTGTGAGAGGAAGGGAACAATGGCACCTTCGTCATAAGAACAGGGGTAAAGATTAATGAGGCAAGGCATATAATGCACTCATCTGCCTCCCAGCACGGAGTGATTATCTCTATTAGCAGAGTCATGTTGAGCTCTGCATGAGGACCGGCAACCCTGATAGGGAGTGTTCCTGTCAGTCCCTGGGCCTCTGAGCAAATCCCCAGCAATCTCTGCTCCTCCAGTGGACCTTGTCTCTGCTTCATTCTCTTCTCTTAGAACCTCCATGTAAGATGATTCCCAACTCAGCATTTCCTTTGGCCTCTGTTCTGTGAGGGCTGTCCGCCATACCTGGAATCATCTTATTCCTTCCAAGTCCAGCTGAGTGCCTCTCTTCCAGGAAAGCTTCCTTGATTTCCCAGACAGCAGGGCATGCTCCCTCCTCTGCACTCTCCAGCGGTTTCTCTGAACCATATCCCTGGCAATGATCACATTCTTATCTGCCCTAGGACTGTGAGCTCCTTGAGGGAGAAGTGACAGTACCCAGCAGGGAATAGTGCCAAGAGCTCAGTATTTTTCCAAGGGTGGTCCTTGGAACACCTGCAGCAGAACTTGCAGGGTCTGGCCAGGCATGGTGACTCACATCTGTAATCCCAGCACTCTGGGAGGAGGAGGTGGGAGGATTGCTTGAGCTCAGGAGTTCAAGATCAGCCTGAGCAAGAGTGAGACCCTGTCTCTACTAGAAATAAGAAAAAAATAGCTGAGCGTGGTGGGGAGCACCTGTAGTCTCAACTACTCAGGGTAGCTAAGGCAAAAAGATTGCTTGAACCCAGGAGTTTGAGGTTGCTGTGAGCTAGGCTGATGCCCTGGCATTGTAGCCTGTACAACAGAGTCTGAAAAACAGGCAGACTCCTGGGTCAAACCTGGCTCTGCCGCTTACTTTTTTTTTTTTTAGAGACAGAGTCTCACTTTATCGCCCTCAGTAGAGTGCCATGGCATCACACAGCTCACAGCAACCTCCAACTCCTGGGCTAAAGCGATTCTCTTGCCTCAGCCTCCCGAGTAGCTGGGACTACAGGCGCCCGCCATAACGCCCAGCTATTTTTTGGTTTGCAGTTCAGCAGGGGCCGGGTATGAACCCGCCACCCTCGGTATATGGGGCCGGCGCCTTACCGACTGAGTCACAGGTGCCGCCCGGCTCTGCCATTTTCAAACTGAATTTCTTTTTATTTTTTACTCATTTTAATTTCTTTTTTGAGAAAAAAATACCCGTGTTGCCCAGGCTGATCTTGAACTCCTGTCCTCAAGCAATCCTCCTACCTTGGCCTCCTGCGTAGCCAGGATTACAAGTGTGAGCCACCACACCAGCTCAAGAAATTCACTTTCTTCCTCTGTAAAATGGAAATGATAGCATCTGCCGGGGTGGGGGGCTAGTGAGGTAGGTGTGGAAGGACGGTGCTCTGTGAAGCAGGGGACTGCATGGCGACTTTTCCTGTCTTGTCACCTGCCCTATGTAGGAGCAGCGCAGGGTTGTGCTCCCTCCCAGCAGAGCATAGTGACTCTCTGCTGACTTCACTTCCTGACTCAGAACAGAATGTGTGTGTGAAAGGAGCCCCAGAAACAGGTCTGAAGGGAAGGTGGGCTACCTTGCCTCTTCACAGAGTCGGGGGTGTGGGGCAGGGAAGCAGAGGTTCTCCAGGGGAGGAGATTCTGATTCAGGAGGTTGAGGTTTGTACGTGGATAATTTTTTATTTAAGTCCCCAGGTGAATTGTGTAATGGTTGGGTCAGGCTGACACAACCAGAACCAAATGCTCAACCTTAACACCGCTAAAAGTGGGGCGACCTGCATCACACGTGCTCCCCAGTGACCTGACTGGGAAGTACCAGCACCACCTAGGAAGTACTCTTGCCAAGAAAGTGAACTTGAATTTAGTCAGGCCTCCTGCAGATCTAATTAATAATATTCAGGAATTAGGGGGAAGAGAGATGGGTTAAAACTGAACTTGAATTTAGTTTAGCCTCCTGCAGATCTAATTAATAATATTCAGGAATTAGGGGGAAGAGAGATGGGTTAAAACTGAACCTGAATCGCCAGGCCAAACGGTTGCACCCAGGACAGGTGACCCAGTTTATTCAACAACTGTATGGAGGGAAACACATGGTGTGGGGGGATTGTTTTAAATGAAAATCACTGTAAGAGCCCCATCAGCCATGTGTGTGTTGTGTGGATCTTGATTCAAGCAAACAACTGTGAGAGACATTTTTTTGAGGTGATTTGGGAAAGTGAACACAAGCTGGATTTTAGATTTTAGGAAATTATAGTTAATTTTCTTGGGTTTGATAGTGATTTTGTGATTATACTTCTGTTGACAGTGTCTACCAAAGCATTTATAGGTGAAATGATATTGCGTCTAGAATTTTCTTTGAAAGACAACAGCCAAAAAATAAAAGTGGGGGATGGGTAGATGACATGGGATGGCACAATGTTGATAATTGCTAAAGCAGTGGGGGAATTTGAGGGAATAATATAAGTAGCCATTCTCCCTACTCTTTGTGAGTTTAAAGTTTTTCATAATGAAACATTTAGGTTTAGCTGATAAAAAAAAAAAAAAAGAAAGAAAGAAACATTTAGGTAAAGGAAGAAAGCAAATCATCAAAAAGTTCCCAGGAAACTCTACTCTCTCCCTTGCTGAGTCTACGTGGAAATTAGACAAGATTAATATATAGGTGCTCATCAAATCTTGATTCCTTTCCTCTTACTCCAAAACCTATCTTTGGGCAACTGCTGCATTCCAGTTCACCTGCCAGGGTCTATTGCTGCAGTTAGGAGCTGCATCTGGACAGATCATGCTTGGTTTTTATCAAAGAGCAAAGTCCTAACTCTTCTCCAAAGAAGGCATTAGCCATCTAGGGATTTCTATCAGAATTGGCAGTCATTCACCAAAGATGAGGTGGGACAGAGGGAAAGGGTGCTGGGATGATGCCCGTTCACAGGTCCCAGGTCCTTCCCCCACACACTGCCAATTCTTGGGATTTGGGGGCTGGGCCCAATAAGTTCTCCGACAGCACGGAGTGGGTGTGTGAAGTGCACACCGCAGTGCTGGGCAGAAAGGGAGAGGAAAAGGGTGGAATGTTTTCCCAGCGCCTCTTTTGGCCAACAGCCCTTTGAAAATTCATTTCTCTCTCTCAGGGATCTAACTAAAACCTTATCAGTTAACAGTGCCTGGCACAAAACAGAACCGCAAATATGTTAGTTCTCCTTTCCTCACACCTTATCAGTTACCACATACAGCCATTCATTGACACCAATCCAAAACTAAGAATGAGATAAATAACAGGTCCTCTGAAAGCCAGGAAACACATCCAGGATGTAGGGGAGAGATACCAGGGGAGGAAATGGAGCCTGATAAGAAGGGCGACAAAGAGAAATTCAACAGGTTGATAATTTTGCCTCGGCTAGGTCTTGGTGAAACCATTTCCTGAGCCAACCTTTGGGATAACCCACGAGTTGCCAATCCCTGATCCAGACAGTGATACAAAGTGCTCTGGAGAAGGCCACCTCCATCTACAGACGCCAGGCATGGCCTCTGAGGATATGGGCCTTGGAGAGTCTGCTGTCGGCCTGAAACATCACTCGGGATAGGGGAGAAGAAGGCCCAGTGCTTCCCAAATTTGCTCCATCTCCAAGGCAAGGTCCTAGGAACCCACATTCATAACAAGAACTCCAGCTGGTTCCTATGATCAGGCAAGTTAGGGAAACTGGGAGTTAAGACAGTGTTCCTCAGGGATGCAAGGCTGGTTTAACATACGCAAGTCCATAAACATCATCCACCATATTAACAGAGGCAAAAATAAAGATCACATGATCCTCTCAATAGATGCAGAAAAAGCATTTGATAAAATCCAGCATCCTTTTCTAATTAGAACACTGAAGAGTATAGGCATAGGTGGCACATTTCTAAAACTGATTGAAGCTATCTATGACAAACCCACAGCCAATATTTTACTGAATGGAGTAAAACTGAAAGCTTTTCTTCTTAGAACTGGAACCAGACAAGGTTGTCCTCTGTCACCTTTACTATTCAACGTAGTGCTGGAAGTTCTAGCCGATACAATTAGGCAAGACAAGGAAATAAAGGGAATCCAAATGGGAGCAGAGGAGGTCAAACTCTCCCTCTTTGCTGATGACATGATCTTATACTTAGAGAACCCCAAAGACTCAACCACAAGACTCCTAGAAGTCATCAAAAAATACAGTAATGTTTCAGGATATAAAATCAATGTCCACAAGTCAGTAGCCTTTGTATACACCAATAACAGTCAAGATGAGAAGCTAATTAAGGACACAACTCCCTTCACCATAGTTACAAAGAAAATGAAATACCTAGGAATATACCTAACGAAGGAGGTGAAGGACCTCTATAAAGAAAACTATGAAATCCTCAGAAAGGAAATAGCAGAGGATATTAACAAATAGAGGAACATACCATGCTCATGGATGGGAAGAATCAACATTGTTAAAATGTCTATACTTCCCAAAGCAATCTACCTATTCAATGCCATTCCTATCAAAGTACCTACATCGTACTTTCAAGATTTGGAAAAAATGATTCTGCGTTTTGTATGGAACCGGAAAAAACCCTGTATAGCTAAGGCAGTTCTTAGTAACAAAAATAAAGCTGGGGGCATCAGCATACCAGATTTTAGTCTGTACTACAAAGCCATAGTGGTCAAGACAGCATGGTACTGGCACAAAAACAGAGACATAGACACTTGGAATCGAATTGAACACCAAGAAATGAAACTAACATCTTACAACCACCTAATCCTCGATAAACCAAACAAGAACTTACCTTGGGGGAAAGACTCCCTATTCAATAAATGGTGTTGGGAGAACTGGATGTCTACATGTAAAAGACTGAAACTGGACCCACACCTTTCCCCACTCACAAAAATTGATTCAAGATGGATAAAGGACTTAAATTTAAGGCATGAAACAATAAAAATCCTCAAAGAAAGCATAGGCAAAACACTGGAAGATATTGGCCTGGGGGAAGACTTCATGAAGAAGACTGCCATGGCAATTGCAACAACAACAAAAATAAACAAATGGGACTTCATTAAACTGAAAAGTTTCTGTACAGCTAAGGAGACAATAACCAAAGCAAAGAGACAACCTACACAATGGGAAAGGATATTTGCATATTTTCAATCAGACAAAAGCTTGACAACTAGGATCTATAGAGAACTCAAATTAATCCACATGAAAAAAGCCAAGAATCCCATATATCAATGGGAAAGAGACATGAATAGAACTTTCTCTAAAGATGACAGACGAATGGCTAACAAACACATGAAAAAATGTTCATCATCTCTATATATTAGAGATATGCAAATCAAAACAACCCTGAGATATCATCTAACCCCAGTGAAAATGGCCCACATCACAAAATCTCAAAACTGCAGATGCTGGCGTGGATGTGGAAAGAAGGGAACACTTTTACACTGCTGGTGGGACTGCAAACTAGTACAACCTTTCTGGAAGGAAGTATGGAGAAACCTCAAAGCACTCAAGCTAGACCTCCCATTTGATCCTGCAATCCCATTACTGGGCATCTACCCAGAAGGAAAGAAATCCTTTTATCATAAGGACACTTGTACTAGACTATTTATTGCAGCTCAATTTACAATCGCCAAAATGTGGAAACAGCCTAAATGCCCACCAACCCAGGAATGGATTAACAAGCTGTGGTATATGTATACCATGGAATACTATTCAGCCATTAAAAAAATGGAGACTTTACATCCTTTGTATTAACCTGGATGGAAGTGGAAGGCATTATTCTTAGTAAAGCATCACAAGAATGGATAAGCATGAATCCTATGTACTCAATCTTGATATGAGGACAATTAATGACAATTAAGATTAGGGTGGGGGGAGCAGAAAGAGGGATGGAGGGAGGGGGGTGGGGCCTTAGTGTGTGTCACACTTTATGGGGGCAAGACATGATTGCAAGAGGGACTTTACCTAACAATTGCAATCAGTGTAATTGGCTTATTGTACCCTCAATGAATCCCCAACAATAAAAAAAAAAAAAATAGTATTTCTCATGCTAAAGGCTGAGCGCTCAGATGGACTTGTGAGAGAGTCCCAAAGGGTTCTCATGTCTGATGCTGCTGTCCAAGGATCTAGCCTGTAAAGCCAGCAATGAATAATAAAATGATATGTTTTAAAAAGAAAAAAAAAAAAAGACAGTGTTCCTCAAGGTGATGGATCACCTGCCATCAGAAGCCCTTGAGGAATTTATTAGGCCAATTGCAGATTCCCAGGCCCTTCTCCAGACATAAAGAATCAGAATAGCAAGAGGTTAGGCACCTGAAGCCTGGAATCTGCATTCTTAAAAATTGTTTCTAGGTGATTCTCATGTGCCCAGCACTTTGAGAGCCATGGTGGCCATAAGTATGGGCTCCAGGATCATAATGCCCAGGTTCAAAGCCTTATTTCACCATTCACCAACTATGGAACCTTAGGAAGGTTATTTAATGTTTCTCTATACCTCAGTTTACCTAGCTATAAAATGAGAATAATAATATCTACCTATAATAATCTTATCATTATTCTATGTTTATTATATAATTTAATTATATGTGACTTAATATAATTCAGTTGTATTATTTAATTGTATTATTATACATTGATATAATAACTCATGGAAAACACTTGGCATGGGCCTTAGAACACTAGCATACTCATTAACTGTCATTTATTATAACCTAAAAGCCAGATCCTCTGTCCCTTTTTCCTCCAGACCTCTGCTGCATTTTCTTGGTACCTCTGCTCCAGCTGGCAGCAGCATCAGCCTATGACAAGGTGACTTAAATGCATGCACCTGTCTCTCCTACTTGACACTGGACTCCAAGAGGGCAGAGGCTATGTCTTTTTTTTTTTTTTTTTAATAAATGTTTGGCTCCCCTGGTCTTTGTGTGACTCTGCATCATTTTACATTAGAAGTTGGAAGGGACCTTAGCAAGCAGCGAATCTAGCTCCTGACTCTATAGATGTGGAGACCAAGGGTGAATTATTTGCTCCTGTCACATAGCCAGGTAGTTGAACTGAGATCTCAGCACCAGGGCTGCCACCTTCCAGGTCTGCCATTTGAGCCCTGAACTCACTTTAAAAATGGACATAAGAGGCTTGGCGCCCGTAGCACAGTGGTTATGGTGTCAGCCACATGCACAGAGGCTGGTGGGTTCGAGCCCAGCCCTGGCCAGCTAAACAATAACAATTGCCACAAAAAAAATAGCCAGGTGTTGTGGTAGGCACCTGTAGTCCCAGCTACTTGGGAGGCTTAAGCCCAAGAGTTTGAGGTTGCTGTGAGCTGTGACGCCACTGCACTCTACAGAGGGCAGCATAGTAAGAATATGTCTCAAAAAAAAGAAAAAGGGCATAAGAACGTACACTTCAAGGCTAATGTGGAACTCTTTGGCAGCCTAGACAAAATGGTTACTGTTGTTGTGCAGAACGGACTCTGGCTTCATAAATATTCATTGAATCATGGTGGTGCAGGGCAAATGAGCCAAGGAGGCTGGAGTAATTATGGGGCCTGTTACTCACCTGTGAGGCTGACATAAAGGAGAGTGTCATGTTACTTATAAGAAGGCCTTTGATGCCCTCATTGCTCAGGACAAAGCCTATCACTTTCAGACCTCACATTCACCTTTAATGCCTTTTTATTTTTTATTTTATGTATTTATTTATTTTTGAGACAGCATCTCACTTTGTTGCCCTCTGTAGAGTGCTGTAGAGTTGTAGCTCACAGCAACCTCAAACTCTTGGGCTCACGTGATTCTCTTGCCTCAGCCCCCTGAGTAGCTGAGACTACAGGTGCCCGCCACAATGCCCAGCTATTTTTAGAGATAGGGTCTCTCTCTAGCTCTAGGCTGGTCTCGAACCTGTGATCTCAGACAATCCACCCACCTTGGCTTCCAGCCTCCTTGGCTCATTTGCCCTGCACAACCATGATTCAATGAATATTTATGAAGCCAGAGTCAGTTCTGCACAACAACAGTAATCTTTTTGTCTAGGCTTCCACATTACCCAGAGTGCTAGGATTATAGGTGTGAGACACTGTGCGCGACCGCTTTAATGCCTTTTTATTTACTTATTTTTAATATTTCTCTTTTTTTTTTTTTGCAGTTTTTGGCCAGGGCTGGGTTTGAACCTGTTACCTCTGGCATATGGGGCTGGTGCCCATTAATGCCTTTTTAAAAGGCATTTTTGCTTCAGCCTCTGATCCCTTACTGTCTCTTCTTATTCATGGCCTAACGCTTCCTTCTTTTTTTTTTTTTTTTCTGAGACAGAGCCTCAAGCTGTCTACCTGGGTAGAGTGCTGTAGCATCACTGCTCACAGCAACCTCCAACTCCCGGGCTCAAGCAATTTTTCTGCCTCAGCCTCCCGAGTAGGTGGGAATACAGGCGCCCGCCACAATGCCCAGCTATTTTTTGGTGGTAGCCACCACTGTTGTTTGGTGGGCTCAGGCTGGATTCAAACCCGCCAACTCTGGTGTATGTGGCTGGCACCTTAGCTGCTTGAGCCACAGGTGCCAAGCCTAGCCCTCCCTTCCGTCTCAGCCCAATTAGACCATGGCCCTGGCCCTGCTGGATCAAGTGTTAAATATTATCAGAGACCACAGTTCCCACACTTTTACGTTCTTCGTTCTTGGTCAAGAAGCTCTAGAAAGTAGGATACTCATCTATGGTATCCTCTAGCCATTTCCTCTGGGCTTCTTCCCATCAACTGAACAACAAGGACTACCCCTGCCCCCTGTGGCCTTACCATCGTGGTTGGCATTTCCTAGCGTCCATGGTTCGTCTGAGTCAAAATGAGTGTCTCCTCCAATCCCTGGGCCAGGGAAGTAGGCATGGGCCAGGAATCCCCCTTCCCCATCAAATGGGGAGCTGTCTCCATGGAAGCCAGAAGCAAAGAAGATCATGATGTCTGCCTCCTTCCGGTCGCTTTTGATCTCATGGTATGGCACCTCTTCAAAGGTCAGCGGGGTGACCTTCTGCCACACATCAAAAGCCTGGCGAATAGCTTTCCGTGTGTCCAGCTCGCCCACCTTTGGGGTGTAGTTGTGAATGCTGGAGAGAGAAGGGAGGCTCATTAGGGCAAGCGGAGCATCATAGACAATAGGGCCCAGAGATCTTCCTATTTTGAATCCTAGAATCCTGCTGAGCTGCCCCAGGGGTTGAAGAATAGGCAGCATGGGCAGAGCTCTGGATCCCCACCCCTGCCTCAATCAGAATAGTCTTGCTATAATTAGTGTTTTATGTTTGATCACCAACAATGTTCATGATGAATAAAAGATTCCACTCCAAGTTAACAGAAAAATAAGTTGGTGGATAGCATTTTCTAAAAAGTTATTAAAAATATTCAAACAGGGCGGCGCCTGTGGCTCAGTCCATAGGGCGCCGGCCCCATATGCCGAGGGTGGTGGGTTCAAACCCAGCCCCGGCCAAACTGCAACCAAAAAAAAAAAAAATAGCTGGGCGCTGTGGCGGGTGCCTGTAGTCCCAGCTACTCGGGAGGCTGAGGCAAGAGAATCGCTTAAGCCCAGGAGTTGGAGGTTGCTGTGAGCTGTGTGAGGCCACGGCACTCTACCGAGGCCATAAAGTGAGACTCTGTCTCTACAAAAAAAAAAAAAAAAATTCAAACAGCATAGAGGCATTTAGTGGAAAGTCCCTTAGAAAAATCTTTGGCACTAACTACTGCCTGTCTACCTGGAAGCTGGGAAAGGGCAGGATCTGATCGAATCTGTTATAGATTTAGCGATTTAAGGTCACTGTGTCCATACTGCGTGATTCTCCACAGAGGAGCACCACTACTTGTGGGTGCTCTACCCCACGAGCCTCTGGGGCAGGGTCTATTCCACCCATTCCACAAATGAGGAAACTAAAGCCCAGATAGATTGAGTGACAGAAGCTAAGGTGAGAGTTGAGTTAGAACCCAGTTTTTTTTTGAGACAGTCTCACTGTGTCACCCTTGGTAGAGTGCCGTGGCGTCACAGCTCACAGCAACCTCCAACTCTTGGGCTTAAGTGATTCTCTTGCCTCAGCCTCCCGAGTAGCTGGGACTACAGGCGCCTATCACAACGCCTGGCTATTTTTGGGTTGTAGTTGTCATTGTTGTTTTGGTGGCCCAGGCTGGATTCGAACCTGCCAGCTCCGATGTATGTGGCTGGCACCCTAGCTGCTTAAGCTACAAGCGCCAAGCCATGAACCCGAGCCATGGTTCATTCTCCCTATTCAGGAGACTGGAGTCTATCGACTTTCTAACCTAGATTCTTCTTTTTTCTTTTTCTTCCTTCCTTTTTTTTTTTTTTTTTTATGAGACAGAGTCTTGCTCTGTGGCCCTGGGTAGTATACTGAGGCATCACAGCTCACAGCAACCTCAAACTCTTGGGCTTGAACCATCTCTTGCCTCAACTGCCTGAGTAGCTGGGACTACAAGTACCTGCCACCACACCCTGCTAGTGTTTTGTTTTGTTTTGTTTTTCTATTTTTAGTAGAGACAGGGTCTCACTGTTGTTCAGGCTAGTCTCAAACTCCTAGCTGAAGCAACCCACCCTCTTCAGCCTCCTAGAGGGCAATGCCACCAGTGCACCAGGCTCTAACACACATTAGTCTCATTTTCCCTCTCTTGTCTTATTTCTGAAAAAAATCCTGTTTCTGTCAGCTTGTCAGCAGGAGAGCCCTTAGTTTAACTTTAAGTAGGGCGGCGCCTGTGGCTCAGTGAGCAGGGCGCTGGCCCCATATACCGAGGGTGGAGGGTTCAAACCCGGCCCCGGCCAAACTGCAACAAAAAAATAGCTGGGCGTTGTGGTGGGCGCCTGTAGTCCCAGCTACTCGGGAGGCTGAGGCAGGAGAATCGCCTAGGCCCAGGAGTTGGAGGTTGCTGTGAGCTGTGTGACGCCACAGCACTCTACCGAGGGCGATAAAGTGAAACTCTGTCTCTACAAAAAAAAAAAAAAGAACCTCTGATTTAGAATTTGCCCCTGCACCCAGGGTATCTACCCAAGATGACAGCAAGGACTTGAAAGGTGCCAACCAGCACCCAGCGGAGCCTACCCTGTGCCTGGCCCTTGCCCCAGCCCCACCCTGAATTCTGGCGTCTGAGTCTGCTTTGATGGGCTCCATCGTCTCTGCTCTTGGTCCACTAGTCTGACTGGGAGACCAATCCTGCTCTGCCTCTGGTTTCCCCAGACAGTCAGGGAATGACGCTATTGTGATTCAGGTCCTTTATATTCCTTGAGAAACTCTGCACTGGGAACCTCAGGTGAAATCCACTAGGCTGAATCTTGGGTGGGGAGAGGATCTAGATCAGAGGAAGTGGGGTTTGGCAAGCTGTGATAGGGAGAATGAATTAATGTGGTTCTTTATCACAGCTCAAAGTTACTGGACAAACCATACTCCACTTTCTGTAACCTAAAAACTATTGGCATCTGAACAGATCACAACTAGTGAGCCCCCAAAGGACCAAATAAACCTGAAGTAGGAGTCAGAGCATCTTGTGAAAGTCATACAGAGGACCAAGTCACAGGCTCTCAGTGCTGGTCCTGATCACTCACCTACAATGTGAGGCTCTGAGATTCAGGTCAAGAAAACAGAGTGAGGGGGAGTCCCATGCCATGGAGAAAGAGGGGGAGTCAAAGCACCTGTAGGTGATGTGTTTTTGCCTCCACTTCTGTCCAGTCAGGGCATAGCGCTTGTTTCTCCGCCTACGGCTCAAGTGGGGGTGATCAGGGACTCCACATCGGGGTTTCTTCATCCACCTGGGCAGGAGGACACACACACATATGTATATAGGTACACACACATACGTATATAGGTACACACACATATGTATTTATACACACATGTGCAGTGGTCGCTGAAAACTTTAGGAAGGCATTAAAAAATCCCTAGTCCCAGTCTGAAAGGCACCACGCAGCCTCAACTTACCCTCTGGGACCCTGGTTCTGATGGCACCCAGCAGGAACACGACTGGCTGACTGATTCATTCATTCATGCACTTACAATCAAAAACAGAGAAACACCGCTGTGTACACCAATAAGGACTGGGTATCAGAGGACAAGTTCCAGCTCCATCCACCACTAATCACAAGGCCCTAGGCAAGTGCGGCGAACCTCAGTGTCCTCATCCACAACATGACAGTTGTAATTCTTGCTGTTCTTAGGGAGCAGTGAGTCTCAAAGGAGGAAATATGTGTGCAATTAGAGCACATCGCTCCCTGATTAAGAGCCACCAATGCCTTCCCCAAACAGCATAAAATCCAAACCCTTCATTCTGGCCCATAAAGTCCCGTGTGATCTAGTTCCTGCCTACCTGTCCAATAATGTCACCCTTCTCCCCTCACACCCTATGTTCAGCCACAGTGACCTTGCTGCTCCTTGAACAGCTAAGCGTAGTCCCACTCCAGGCTCTATGCATTTGCTGTCCCCTCTACCTGCGATGCTCTTCCTCTTCAGGTGGTTTGTTCCTGTACTTCATTAAGGTCTCTGCTCAAATGTCACCCCTTCGGAGAGGACTTTTCTATCCACCTTATATAAGAGTCCCTCCTCCTCCCCATCCCATCACTATCTGCTTATCCTGCTTGAGTTTTCTCCACAGCATTCATCACCCCCTGCAATTGTATTATGTATTTGCTTCTCATTTTTTCTTTGTCTCTCTCTCTCCAGGTTCTATGCTCCATAAGGATGGGAACCTTGCCTGTATCCCCAGGGCTGGCACAGTGCCTGACACAGAGGGCTTCAATCATGATTAGTTGACTGACTGAATGAATCAGAGCTAGCCAACAGTAGAATGGAAAGTGTGGAAGGCAGCTGACTCTTTTTACTCTCGGTGTTCAGAAGTGGCTGAACAGCTATAGGACATGGAACGCAGTTCTCCACAGCATTGTGATTTAAATCTCTCTCTCTCTTTTTCTTTCTTTTTTTTTTTTTTTGAGAGAGAATCTCACTCAGTCTCCCAGGCTAGAGTGCTGCAGTGTAATAGCTCACAGCAAACTCAAACCCTTGGGCTCAAACGATCCTCTTTCCTCAGCCTCCTGAGTACCTGGGACTACAGACACCCACCACAACACCCCCTTAGTTTTTCTACTTTTAGTAGAGGTGGGGTCTCACTCTTGCTCAGGCTGGTCTTGAACTCCTGAACTCCAGCAATCCACCCACTTTGGAGTCCCAGAGTGCTTGGATTACAGGATTACAGGATTAAATCTCTTAGTCCACTGTCTCTAATAAACGGTAAATTCTTGGAGGACAAGAACTATGTCATATTTGCCATTGTGCCTAGAAATAAGTAAATCAGGTAAAGTTAATTAGGGTGCAGTAAGCCTGGGACACCCCTGGGGACTTTTGAAACAGGTGCCAGGGTAGGAGACTTTGAAGATCATGGTTGATTGGGGTCCTGCCTTGTATTTCCATCCCTCTGCTGGTCTGATGACCCACTCACTACATGAGAGCATGGGATTGCTGGCAAAGAAAACACTCTGACCTCATTGGAAGACAAAAGCAGTTGCCACTGGCAATGTAGAGAAAAGAAGACAGAGACTATTTTAACCAAATATTGAAAGCCCCTTAGGGAATTAACCAGGTCTTACTCATGTTCATATGCTCCACACTGCTCAGAGAGCATCCGTACTCAGAAATCAATAATAAAAGATATAGCAATAACAATACCATGCATTGGTATAAACATTTATAATTTTCACAAGGTTTATAGTCATTTAAAATTTTTGATTCTCAAAATAATCTGTGAGATAATCAGAAATTATTATTCCCATTTTACGGATAAGAGAAAAGACAGAAGATAAACCAAGTAATTGTAAAACAGAAAACAGCAGGCAGGGCTGGAGCTTAGTTGGATGAATAAATGTACTGTTAATGAGTGCAATTTAACAAACAAGCCCGGAGCTTGTATTTTTCTGTCAGTGCTTAGCACAAGGCTGAGCTAGAGGTTCTATGCTGTTGACTGACTGTGAATGAATGTGTGTTATTTCCCAAGGTAGACACTGACAAATAGTACTTGAAATCGCTTATCTAGCTTCCTTTTACTAAATCCCTGGGAAGAGAACAAAAAAAAACACCCAGAAGGGCCCCTCAGGGAGGAAACAGGCCCAGAGAGAGGCAGCCGTTGCCCAAGGTCACAGAGCTGGAGCTGAAACTCACGTCTCTAAATTCCACCCCAATCTCCCCCGCTACTCAGGGGGTTAAGTGTGATCGGCTTCCTCCTTCTCACGCTTTCAGAACACCACTCCCACCTTCCTGCAAAGAGGTGCAGCAGAACTGAAGTGGGAGATGCCATCCTTTCCCTCAGTCATTCCCTCTGCCACCTCCTTTCACCGCGCACCTGCCACTTTCTAAACCTTGTCCAGCAGGCCTGGGGCTTTCTGGAATGCAGTAAAACCCAGGGCCAGGTGGTGCCCCCCACGGAGACACCAGCGCTCCTGCCCCCATGCACGACCACAAGGCCTGTGCACAGCCCTGAAAATAACCTCCGCTTTGAAAGGCGGTCGGGTTCTCGTTAACCAGCTCACGAGAGAGGCCATAGCGCCAAGGAATCCGCTATACCCGACATCACAGGAGCAGTCAAACATATTACTTCAGAATTTCACAGTCTTATAATCAGCAGAGCCTAGGGATGGGAAATGTTTGCACAGAATTTTAGGGTCTTAAAAGCCCAGACTCAGCAAGTTCTAAAAGCTTGGATGCCTAGAGTAATGGCATCTAGAATTTGAGAGCTGTAACCTAACAGTCCACTTTGCAAATGCACATGCTGAGACCCAGAGAGATGATTCTGTCAAGGGATGAACTGATCCACAACTGGGTGCGTTTTCTGTTCCTCTCCCAGCTCCCCTGTGTCCTCACCCAGCCCTGCTCTCTCCTGTCCTTACCGCTTTCTCCAGCACTGTCCAAGTCTTCATGGCAAAAATGGCTTTTCTTAAATAGCTTCCATAGCTATTTCTTGAACAAATTTAAGCTAGTTTAACTCTCTTCCATCTTAAAAAAATAAACCTTCATCTTCTTTTTTTTTTTTTTTTTTTGAGACACAGTCTCACTCTCTCCCTGTGTAGAGTGCTGTGGTGTCGTCACAGCTCACAGCAACCTCAAACTCCTAGGCTCCAGTGATCCTCCTGTCTCAGCCTCCTAAGTAACTGGGACTAGAGGCACCTGCCGCCAAGCTCAGCTAATTTTGCTATTTTTGGTAGAGACGGGGTCTCGCTCTTGCTCAAGTTGATCTCCTGAGCAGGAGCAATCCACTTGCCTCCAGGCTCCTGGAATGCTAGGCTTACAGGCGTGAGCCACCATGCCCGGCCGGACCTTCATCCTCTTGATCCATTGCTCTTCCCCTTCGAGGTCACTTGCTAGCTCATCTCCCTCCTGGAATGACTTGTCTCTGCTATTCTGCTAAGGCTAACGGCAATCACCCATTCATTACTAAAGTCAGCAGACACTTTCAGTGCTGCTCCTGCTGGGCCCCTCTGCACAGCTGGCCCTGTGGACCCCTGCCCCTCACTGCTAGGACATCCCATCACCGACATCCTGCTGCTCCTCAGATGGTTTTGTGGGCTTCCAGCCCAGCACCGATCTCTTTCTCCTCTTTCTACTCTCCCTAGAGCAGTGGTTCTCAACCTTTCTAATGCCGCGGCCCTTTAATACAGTTCCTGTGGGTCGCGACCCCCAGGTTGAGAACCGCTGCCCTAGAGTGATTGCAATTACCTACTGTGGTTTGATTTACTTCTTATCACCTCTGAAATGTCTCCTTGAATCTCAGTGCTTCCTTCTGAGCTCTAGACTGGTGTTTCTGGATGGTGTTTCTGGATGACCGTGTTTGTCACTATACGGTGAGCCTCTGGAGGGCAGGACGACAGGACTAAGCACAGTGCCTGGCACATGCAGGTAGATGGAAAAGATGGGACTAGAGTTGCCATCCCATTATCATTCAAGAGTTCTCTGTATGAGACATGTACATCTCAGGGAACGGTAGCAGGCGACTCACAGACCCCTAAGTTGTTAGAGCCAAGGAGATTCAGGAGACCATCTATAACCCAGCCCCTCATTGTACTGATGATGACACTGAGGCCCAGAAGGGATAAGCCACTTGTCTCCAACAGCACACGGCAAGTTCATCCCAGCACCTCCCAGCTCGCGTAGGAAAGGGCACTTGGTGGTATTCCCTCCCAGGATGGAGCTGCAGGAGGAGAAGTTAGGAAGGTAGGGTGCTCCTGGTGTGTACACAGGCCATGACAAATGGGAACCCAGATGGGAGTCCAGAAAGTTTAAAGGCACAATGTCCTATGCAAATCTTACTCGATTGTTGTCTGATCCAACACACCGGTGACTGGGATCCCGTAAAACTGCTGCATAGTGGAGACTGCTGACTGCAAGGCCTTCCCTGAGTGCGAGGCAGATGCCCGGGAGTCGTAGGGAAGCAGGTAGCCGTAGGACTTCAACCAGTTCTGAAAGACACATGGGAGAAGGTGACGTGTGCCTGCTGGAGAAGGCTCTCTTTACCTGAGAGCTCCCCTCAAACAGAGGGATCTTTCTACCCCAATGACTTGTGACGCACACTCTGATTTCTTCCTTCATGCCATCTGCAGACACAGGCAAATTAATCTCCAGAAAACACAGCTCTTATTGTCTTGTTCCCTTGCTATAAACCTTTCACGGTGTCTCTAATGGCAACAGAATAAAGACAGGATTCGAATGCAGAGCTTTCCACTGCCCTGCCTATTTTCTTTGCTCAGTGCTTTCCGCGGATGTCAGACCAGACAGGCAAGAGCACAGAGCAGTTACTTCTCTGAAGTAGAATGGTCTCCTGAAAATGTCGTGCCCCCCAGAAAACCCCTGGGTCTGTGGGAAATTATATGCTGATCCCCCGAGAAAGCAGACCATTACAGATATAAATGAATAAAACAATGTATTATTTTATTTAAATATAAATAAATAATATATGCTTAGAATAAATCTAGATGGGCACGTATAAAAATTAATATTTATATAGAAATACACACTGAAGCATTTAGGCTTATGTAAGAATGCGTGATGCCTGCAACTTGTTTTTAGGTAGAGTCTCACTCTGTTGCCCTGGGCTAGAGAATGCCGCAGCCTCAGCCTAGCTCTCAGCAGCCCCAAACTCCTGGGTTCAAGCGATACTCCTGCCTCAGCCTCCTGAGTAGCTGGGACGCCAGGTGCCCACCATAATGCCTGGCTGAATTTTCTATTTCTAATAGAGATGGAGGTCTCATTCCTGCTCAGGTTGGTCTCAAACCCTTGTACTCAAGAGATCTTCCTGCCTCAGCTTCCCAGAGTGCTAGGATTATAGTGTGAGTCATCGCTCCTGGTCTTTGCAATTGATTCTTAAATAAGACGGGCAGTGCCTATGGCTCAGTGGGTAGAGCGCTGGCCCCATATACCGAGGGTGGTGGGTTTGAACCCAGCCCTGGCCGAACTGCAACAAAAAATAGCTGGGTGTTGTGGTAGTAGTCCCAGCTACTCGGGAGGCTGAGGCAAGAGAATCGCCTAAAGTCTAGGAGTTGGAGGTTGCTGTGAGCTGTGATGCCACAGCACTCTACCCAGGGTGAGACTCCATCTCTAAAATAAATAAATAAATAAACAAAAAAAAATGAGTTCAGACACACACACACAGAGACAGAAAAGAGACAAAGTAAATGTAGTAAAATGTTGACAGGGAATTCAGGTGAAAGATATTCAGGAATTCTTTGTTCCTATTTTTGAAAATTTTTCTGAAAGTCTAAAGTGATGCAAACTTTTTTTTTTAATTAAAAAGAATGAACTGCCATAGTATCCTTTGGTTATAGCATCATGGGGTACTTTTTTGGTGCTTTTCTGTTTTCTGAGTTTTATGTATGGAATTATTTTTCTTAAAAGGAGAAAGACTTGAAAGGGTCAAAAGACTCTGCGGGAACTTGGGTGAAGTAGTTGAAACAAGCAATCGATGAATCTGAAGGATAGTAGAGATGATTATTCCCACCAAAAAGCATGAGGGGATGAGACCCTGAAGAAAGGAGAGCATCAGGAAATACCTGTGGGATCAATTGGAAAATGAGGAAAACATCCTTGTATTTACTGAAGCCGCAGGCATTTCCAGGAGCACGCCCACATTCCCTGCTCAAAGCTAGATAACCCCTGTCTCCCATCCCCAGAGGATCATTCTGAGCTAATGAAGGACAAAGAGCCTTGGGAAATGCTGTGCTTCCCTTCCTGTTTATTTTTTTATTTCCTGTTTCTATATGAACGACTTAATTGTAGCTGTATCTTTTGTTACACGTCAAGTTAAGCCATTTGGAAGGAGGCAGATGAGAAACTATAAATGAGTTATTATTTATTTCACCAGAGTTGATTCCAACATCTCTACTGTCTTGTGATAAAATCCATTTCATGATTAAAAACAAAATTGTCAAACTAATAAAGCCTTAAAACATCCACAACAGAGTAACAACCTTACCTCTCTCACATTTGGTATCTAAAACGTGTTTTTCGTTCTGAATGATGGCGCAGAATATCAATACTTCCTGCAGCTCTCCAAACATTGATTCTCTTTCATGCCTTTGTACATGTTTTCCCCTCTGCCTAGTATACTTCTTAGATTGCAAAACAAATTTCAGATTTTAAAGTTTGGCTCATAAATTACCACCTTCGGAAGACTTCCCTGACTTGCCAGGCTAAGTTTTTTTCCTCTCTCTACTGTGCTCCCCAGATCCCCTACTATAAGTATCACAGGTCTTATAATACTGAGCTCCAATCATTACTTATCTGTCTCCTCCAGGCTCTAAGTTCCTCAAGGGAAGGGTCCATATCTTACTCATCTCTATATATCCAGTGCCCAGGACAGCACTAAGCGTACAGTAGCTGAGTGTTTTGTCCAGTCAACAAACACTATTGAGCGCTTACTGCATGGCTTGGTACTGCGCAAGGCTCTGGGGGGATAGAAAGATAAATAGGAACTGACATATTGACAAGTAAACCCCAAATGAAAATATGGTGCTGGGCGGCGCCTGTGGCTCAAGGAGTAGGGCGCCGGTCCCACATGCCAGAGGTGGCAGGTTCAAACCCAGCCCCGGCCAAAAAAAAAAAAAAAAAAGAAAGAAAATATGGTGCTAAAAAGCAAGAATGTACAGAGTTCTAAGGGAGAACAAAAGAAGGGTTTTGTCCACAGTGCGGGTGGGGCCAGCCCATAGGGAGAAGAATTCAGGGAAGGCTCCCTGGTAGAGGTGGCAATTGAGCTCTTACCTGATACAGCAGGTGCAATTGCCTGGAAGTCTGGCAGAGTGTGGCACACTCTGAACAGTATTGAAAATGGCTTGAAGTTTAGGGGCTGTTGGCCGTGAGTGGAGAAGGTGGAAAGGTAGGAAGTGGATAGAGATGATATATAATTATCTGTTCACAGAGTGGAAAAATTACAGAGTCCCTTGTGATTTGACAGTGACAGAGGGTCAGCTTGAGCCAAAACACTGAAGACACCTGCAAAGGGAAATGACAGGGAAACTGACAAGTCACCTATCTGTTAATCTAGGTGCTCCCCACTTCTATTCCTAGGTTAGGGCACGTCATCAAAGCATATGGGCCCTGTGCCATATTTTCTCAGCCTCTCACAGCCAGAATGACACTTTATGTTCTCTTTATGGAAACTTTAATTAAAAATTTTTGGATTTAATAAACTGGGTGGTACAGCGGCAAAGAGACACACAGTCCTGAGATCAAATTTTGACTTCATTTACTGGCTATGTGGCCCTGGGCAAACTGAGCTTCAGTTTCCTGATTTGTAAAATCTAAATACTCGTTCCTCCTCCACAGGGTTATTGTGAAGATGAAATGAATGAATACACCTGATGTGTAGTAATCACTCAAAAAGTGTCAGCTGTTCTTTCGGATGGTGTTTCTGTTACTTTTGTGAAATCGAGGTGGAAAACAGGGTTTGGCTCCTCTGCCCTTTGAAATTTAGCTATACTGGCCTCCCACATGCTCCCTGGACCAAGAGCCATTCCTCGTGAGTGCTATGGAGGCTGGTCCATCCTTCACAGTCAAGTCTATGGACGTCACCATCCCTCCCAGGGGACTGGGAGCACTGCCCAGTATCTGGTGCTGCGTGGATGTGGAGAAACCATGGCCAGTTGAACTGCATGCTCTCCACCCTCTCACTCACCTTTCTTAGGACCAAACATAATCACTTTCTACAACACCTGGGAGCCCAATGCTTTTTTTTTTTTCCCCCTCGTGTCCTTTTTAAGAAACTTTCAGCCAAATGCATAGCTTAAGTGTTGAGCACAGTGATGCTGGCAAGTAACTATTAATTTTTTCATTCTTCGAACCACCAAGTTCTGTTTCATTCTTAAAAGACTGACTTAAAAACATGTTTTAATCTGCAAGTTGGCTCAGGCCATTCAAAAAAAAGGTGTAGTACAAATCTAAAACATATCTAATTCCTCCCTATCTGTTAATGGACTCTATTGGTTCTGTAGGAAATCTAAGATGAATTCCAGCATCGGGCAGTGGCTGGGTCAGGATCTTCGGCTAGATACTGCTGACAAAACAGTCAGCCAGTGGAGTGTTTTGAGCGCCTACATCTAAGCTGGCGAGGGGTTGAAGACTCCTCTCCCTTCTTGCCTCCATTCCTGCTTATGAGAGGAAATAGGGGACAGGGAACCTTCCCCATAAACCCACTTCAGCCTTCTAAGGCTTTGATTAATTAAAAGTAACTCCTCCTCGGTAAAGGGCTGCCAACCTGGTTTAACCTGGCTCCTCTTCTGGGATACTAAAGCAAGGAGCATCTCAGAGGCAATCAGGAGCCACCAGGAAGGTTGCAGAGTCTATCTCAGCAACACCAAGAGTTAGGTTCTAAGAACTCAGGTCATAAGCAAATGTCTGGGTCAGTGCTGAGCATTAGAATGGAGCAGACACATGGTGGAGGTGGGGGGAGTATCTGTGCCTTCTCTGGGCTCTGCTTTCCTCCATCGTTCACTGGGGACAAGCCTCAGGGCTCAGGGGCAGACACCTAAGAGAGGAAACGAGAGGGGGAGGGGCTGGTCAAATGACAGCATCTAAGCCAGGGAACGGGCATTGAGATTGGACCTGGCTGAGTGTGTGTGTGTGTGTGTGTGTGTGTGTGTGTGTGTGTGTGTTAGAGGGTGGGAGGGTAAGTGAGATCCATTAGGGGTATGACCACTCCAGTTTGCACTACATGCCAGTCACACCCTGCCCTTTCAACTTGCAGCCTATTTCTACTGCCTCCAAAGCCCCTTCTCTTTATGTACGTTAGCAAACTCCTACTCATCCTTCAAAGTCTAGTTCAGTTGTCACCTCCTTTGTTACATCTTCCCTAGTTCTCCCTGGCAGAGCTAGTGGGTGCCCTCGTTTCGTGCATGCTATTCTGAACACAGCTACCACAGTGTATCATACCCGTTGGTTAATATGACTGTTTACCCCTCTAGATTGAGCTCCTGGGGACCGAGGACAGTGCCATGGTTCTTTGTATCTGTTACAGTACTTAGCACAGTGCGTGGCACAATAAATAATCGCTGAGTTCACGAATGAATGAAAGAACAGTTGGTCTAGGAGGCACTGCCTGGGTACCAAGGAAGGGATTTCATCTTGGGAAGGTTTAATGAGCACTACACACCATTAAAGCATGGAGCACAATTCCCAGTGTCCATTAGAGGTTTCAGAAAAACATTTGCTGAAATTCAATCTATTGTGGTTTGACTTCCTTGTTTGATGAAGCAATAGATTCCATTGTACAATTTGAAAAAAAAAAAAAGATAAATTCCACTAGCAGGAAAAAGCCCCATTCAGTTTTAAACAGAATGACCTTGCTTTCATCTTTTTACACCTGGATCCTTTAATCAATCACCAGTCGTGTCAGATCTAACCTTTACAGCTCAGTTAACCAACTCTGAGATGTCTGTCACCCTTCAAGCGCTGGAAGAGGTGTAAACCCAAACCCAGAGGAAAGTGAGAAAACCCTCGGAGCGCAAACAGAGACCAAAATAGCTGGGCTGAACCCAAGATGCGGAGATCACAGACAAAATTGCTTGATTGGTCTGCTGGCCCGAAGGCGGGATTTTGGTTCCAGAGAAGCCGAGGCTGAGTTGTTCAGGAGAGGCAGATCACCAGCAGGGCTCTCAAAAAAGAGAGAGGACAGGGAGGGCAGGGAAAGGGAGGGGTAACAGTCAAAACAGCGCCTGGTCTCCAGGGGCCCTGGGGAGCCTCCACCAGACCGTGCAGGCCTGGAGAAGGATAGGAAAATGCTCAGGACCCGGTGTCTGATCAGACACGAAGGGGGAGTCTAGAAGGAGGAAGACTACAAAGGGAAGACCAGGTAGAAATGTGTTAAATAGGAAGCCTGGGCTAGAACAAGGAAGAAAGAATAAAAGACCCTGATCAAAGAGCTAGGGGGATTGTCAGAATCTCGGGTGACAATGTGAGCAACAGGAACAAAACTCTGGCCTCAACGTGCATGGGAGTCTCAAGTCCAGGTCTAGGAAGGACAAGAGCAAACTGGAACTTGACTATGGGAGTGTGGCCAGGACAGTGAGGTAACTGGGGACCATGTTCGGGGAGGACAGATAAAGGGTGAGAGGAGAGGGCTGTGTGACGGAGGAAAGGAATACGAAAGAGAACGTTCTGCTTGGTACCATAGGGTGAAACTAAGACCAGAATGAGAGACTGCAGGACACAGACCTTGAGTTATTATAAGAAACAACTTTTTTTTTTAAGAGTCAAGGTCTTGCTCCGTTGCCTAGTCTAGAGTGCAGTGGCATCATTGCAGGTCCCTGTAACTTCGAATTCTTGGGCTCAAGCGACCCTCCTGCTTCAGCCTCCCAAGTAGCCAAGACTACAGGGTGTATTACCATGCCTGGCTAATTTTAAAATTATCATTATTATTATTATTTGAGACAGAGTCTCATTTTGTCACCCTCGATAGAATGCTGAAGCATCATAGCTGACAGCAACCTCAAACTCTTGGACTCAAGCAATACTCTTGCCTCAGCCTCCCGAATAGCTGGGACTTCAGGCATCCACCATAATGCCCAGCTATTTTTCAGAGACAGGATCTCACTCTTGCTCAGGCTGGTCTTGAACTCATGAGCTCAAGCAATCTATCTGCCTTGACGCCGTGGAATGCTAGGATTACAGGCATGAGCCACTGTGCCTGGCAAATTTTTTTTTTTTTTTTTTTTTTTTTTAGAGACAGAGTCTCACTTTATGGCCCTTGGTAGAGTGCCGTGGCATCACACAGCTCACAGCAACCTCCAGCTCCTGGGCTTAAGCGATTCTCTTACCTCAGCCTCCCGAGTAGCTGGGACTACAGGTGCCCGCCATAGCACCCGGCTATTTTTTTTTGTTGCAGTTTGGCCGGGGCTGGGTTTGAACCCGCCACCCTCGGCATATGGGGCCGATGCCCTACTCACTGAGCCACAGGCGCCGCCCGTGCCTGGCAAATTTTTAAATTTTTTGTAGAGATGAGGTCTTGCTGTGTTGGTCAGGCTGGTCTCAAACTCCAGGTCTCAAGTGATCCTCCCACCTTGGCCTCTCAATGTGCTAGGATTACAGGTGTGAGCCACTGCACCTGACCCCAGAGATGTTCTAATTATAACAATGTTAACAGCTACCATTATTAGACACCTCCTGTGTCTCTGACATTGTGCTAGGCCTCTAGAATACAACCCCCCTCCAAGTGGACATTATGAGTCCCAATTTGCAGATGAGGAAAGTGAGTTTCAGAGAGGTTAAGTAATTACAGTTGGCCTCTGTATCTATGGAAATGGGATCTACAGATGCAGAACTCACAGACATGGCAGGTTCTAAGAGACTTGAGCATTATGAGGATTTCAGCATCCGCGGGGGCCCTAGAACCTATCCCCCAGGATAGGGATGACTGTGGGATGACTGTGCCCCAAAGCTGGAAAGTGGCAGGATCCAGACATTCCTGTGAGGCTGTAGGACAGGCAGCCCTTTCCCCTCCCAAGACTTCCTGTACCTCACTCCTCAAGTGCAATGTCTTACCTCGGATCACAGCTCAACACCCCATCACCTGCCCAGTTATCTACATGAGCACCCTCATTTGACCCTCCCTTCACCTCCCACATCTTTTACCACAGAACAATTGGTTCTACCTCCTAAACATCAAATGTTGGGTTCTGTCCATTCATTCATTCAATAAATATTTACTGAGGACCTGCTATGTGGCAGGCACTGCGTGTGAGGGTATAGCAGTGAACACAACATCCTTGTTCCTTCTAGCTACAGCTTAGCAGAAGAACCCTGTGGCAATAAGTGCTGTGGAGAACAAAGCAGGTTAAGGACATAGTGCTGGGTCAGCCATTTTTTAGAGGGGGTCAGGGAAGGTCTCTGAGGAGGTGACATTTGAGCAAGAGACCTGGAGGAGGGGAGGGAGTGGGTCATGTGGCTTCTCCTTCTCCCAGGAGGTCACCACAAGCCAATCACTTCTGAAAAAGTGCTCCTGGAAGAGGGAACAGGAAGTGTGAATACCCTGAGGTAGCCTCCAAGGCTTTCCATCTCTTTCATCCAGAGCCTTAGTGATTTGGCCCCTGACTCTTTGCAAACTCTCTGGCCATTCCTCATTTAATGTCCCACGTTCCAGCAAGTTCCATTTCTTCCAAACCCTGAAGTTTGGAAGAAATTTCTTTTTACTTCACCCCCTAAGTCTTCCTTGACCCCTTAAATCTATATCACAGCAAGCTCATACTCCCAGGCTCAAGCAATCCTCCTGCCTCAGCCTCTGGAGTAGCTGGAACTACAGGCATCTGCCACAATGCCTGACTAACTTCTATTTTTAGTAGGGACAGGGTGTCGCTCTTACAAAGGCTAGCCTACAGCTAAGCTCAAGCAATCCTCCTGCCTCAGCCATCCAGAGCTGTAAGATTACAGGCATGAGCCACCACACCTGGCCTAAAAATATTTTTTTAAAGAGATGGAGTCTTGTGGGCGGCTCCTGTGGCTCAGTGGGTAGGGTGCCAGCTCCATATACTGAGGGTGGCAGGTTTGAACCCAGCCCTGCCCAAACTGCAACAAAAAAATAGCCAGGCGCCTATAGTCCCAGCTACTTGGGAGGCTGAGGAAAGAGAATCACCTAAACCCAGGAGTTGGAGGTTGCTGTGAGCTGTGATGCCATGACACTCTACTAAGGGTGATAAAGTGAGACTTTGTCTCTAAGAAAAAAGAGAAAGAGAGAGAGATGGGGTCTTGCTGTATTGTCCAGGCTGGTCTCAAGCTCCTGGCTTCAAGTGATCCTCCCACCTCAGCTTCTCAAAGTACTGGGATTGTATGCATGAGCCACTATACCCAGTTAGCACCTTGATTTTAGTCTCGTAAGACCCATTCTGGACTTCTCATCTCCAGAAAAGTAAGACAATAACTTCATGTTGTTTTAAGACACAAATTATGGTTGTTATTTGTTAAAGCAGCAATAGGAAACTAATACCTGCACATAAAGCATTTAGCAGATTCTAGCACACAGTAAGGGTCCTCACAATGTTATTCTCTATACTCTTGTCCCCACAGAACTCAGCAATGGACTGACCACCACTTTTGGTCACTGAACCAGGCCAAATCATCAGGTCTCTCTGGTGACTCCTAGAGATCAGCTCTATCCCTATGTTAGTTTCTTCCAGTGCTTTCTTCAAAGCCCTGCTTCCTCCTCTAGTCCTACCCTGATCATCAGCCTTGCTGCTGAGCACAGCTGAGTTATGATTAACTTTTAAAATTTCATCCTGAAAGCGTAACCATTCAGGTATCTAGAACATGCACTCGTCAACAATACTTAGAGATCATCTGATTTAACACGCTTGTTTTGCAAAAGAGAAAAATATAACTCTGGGAAGGGAAATAACTTATTCAAAATCACAGAACAAGTTGGTGGGGGAGCCAGAAATGGAGCCAAGCATCCCTGCCTCCCAGTGGTGGCTCTGTCATGCGACACCTTCCACACTAGCTCTGGTTTGCCTCCAAATGCTGTTGCTTTTCTTTTTTTTCTTCACTTACAGCCAGTCTAAAAAGGGCTCTTAGGATCGCCCACAATGCCCAGCTTAGCTTCTTGACAAACACCTTAATGGCGCAGCATTGCCTGTTGGCTGCCATCGGCTCTTGAGTGGGTGGTAAGTGCACTAGCGGGAATTCCCTGGCGCTCTGCACCATGTCCTTGGCCCACTCCCAGGAGGCCACCACAAGCCAGTCACCATGCCCAGGGAGGTGGCACATTGGGGTTTTGGGTCAACAAGGGGATGTCCGAGTTTTCCGATTCTGGGAAGCCTTAGCCGAAGCCAGGATTATGGCCATGGTCTCATCCACTCTCTGAGAAGGGAGGAGCCTTAGTCTTTCTCACCCTTTCCAATACCCTCCTGCAAACCTTCCAGAGTTTTCTGTCCCTTGAGGCTTTCTGTCTTGAAGAGTTAAGAAAAGGGGGAAGGTAAGACAAAGACCAGTGGTCAGGCCTCAGTTTCTTTCTTTCTTTTTTTTGAGACAGAGCCTCAAGCTGTCGCCCTGGGTAGAGTGCTGTGGCATTATAGCTCACAGCAACCTCCAACTCCTGGGCTCAAGCGATTCTCCTGCCTCCGCCTCCCAAGTAGCTGGGACTACAGGTGCCTGCCACAACACCCGGCTATTTTTTGGTTGCAGCTGTCATTGTTGTTTGGCGGGACCTGGCTGGATTTGAACCCGCCATCTCAAGTGTACGTGGCTGGCGCCTTAGCTGCTTGAGCCACAGGCGCTGAGCCAAGGCCTCAGTTTCTTAACACTACCGGGGGTGGGGGTGGCCGAACTTTATAACTTCTAAGCAATTATACAAAGTTCCACTACTTGAGCTTAAGTAGACAGAGTATGAGGCTGGTCTTCTGGGTCCTCAATGCCAGTCTTTTTTTTTTTTTTTTTTTAGAGACAAAGTCTCACTTTATCACCCTTGTAGAGTGCTGTAGCATCACAGCTCACAGCAACTCCCAACTCCTGGGCTTAGGCGATTCTCTTGCCTCAGCCTCCCGAGTAGCTGATACTATAGGTGTCTGCCACAACGCCTGGCTATTTTCACTGCCAGTCTTAAAGTCCAAGTTCCTTAGGATGGCACTCAACAAGCCTCACTAATTGGATGCCACCCTGTCTTCTGTCCTGTACCTCTTACCCTTTACTGCCCACCCCAAGTCCCCCAACCTCCAGCCATACTGGCCCCCTGGTGCTGCCTGAACTCGTCTTGCAGACTCCCACCTCCGTCTTTATTTCGTTCCCTCTTCTGGGAGTGCCTTTCCCACATGTGTTCTGGCGTCTCCCTGATGAACTATTAGATAGCCTTCACAATATGACGGGAACACCACTTCACCAGGGAGGGCTGTCTACCCGGGGTTAAATGGGTTTCTGCATTCATAGAATATTTCGTATGATATTATAAACAATAGTTTACATACCTGCTTCCCCCCTCCCCCCAGCCCTTCCATGTAGATCTACAGCCGGACATGGAAATGCTAAACGCTTGGCTATAATTGTGATATGTGAAATGAAAGAAAAGGACAAGGTGCTATGGAATTGTATGACGGGATACAGGCTGTGATGTCAGAGATGGCCTCCCAGAGGACAAGACATGTTAACTGACACCCATGAATGAACAGAAGAGGCCAGGTGAAGGCTGAGAGTGAACATTCAGGACAAAGAATATCTTACTGAGGGGCGGCACCTGCGGCTCAGTGAGTAGGGCACCGGCTCCATATACCAAGGGTGGCAGGTTCGAACCCGGCCCCGGTCTAACTGCAACAAAAAAATAGCTGAGTGTTGTGGCGGGTGCCTGTAGTCCCAGTTACTTGGGAGGCTGAGGCAAGAGAATCGCCTAAGCCCAAGAGCTGGAGGTTGCAGTGAGCTGTGATGCCACAGCACTCTACTGAGGGCAACAAAGGGAGACTCTGTCTCTAAAAAAAAAAAAAAAAGAAGAATATCTTACTAAACTCCTGAATGGGAAGGAGCCTGCATATTAGAAAAAGAGAAGGGGCTTGACTCCCGTAGCACAGTGGTTACAGTGCCAGCCACACCATATACCAAGGGAGGAGCCGGGTTCGAACCCAGCCCAGGCCAGCTAAACAACAACTGCAACAACAAAAAAAATAGCTGGGCGTTGTGGCAGGCGCCTGTAGTCCCAGCTACCTGGGAGGCTGAGGCAAGAGAATCGCTTAAGCCCAAGAGTTTGAGGTTACTGTGACCTGTGACTCTGTCGCAAAAGAAAAAAAAAAAGAAAAGAAAAGAAAAAGAGAAGGAAGGCCAGGACAATTGGGGTCCAGTGACCAGTGGGGATGATATAAAAGGAAGCCAGAGCGGTAGGAAGGACTCAGTCATGCAGTGCACAGGGGCCACCCTGAGCATTGTGGTGGGTGCTGGGTACAAGGGGATTCGTATCACTGTTCTCTCTGCTTTCGTGTACATCTGAAATTGTTCCATAATAAAAATTAAAAGTAAGGAAGAAGTAATAGTAGTATAGTAATAATAGCTTAGTCCAGTGGTTCTCAACTTTCCTATCCCATGGTCCTTTAATACAGTTCCTGTGGGTCGCGACCCACAGATTGAGAACCGCTGGTTTAGCCTTTGTCCTAAAAGACACTGTGAGCAAGTTGAGGGTGGGAGTAACATGATCAGAGTTTTGGTTTGTTTTTAAATTTTTTTATTAATCAATATCTTGATCATTCAGAAAAGCATAAAAACAAAAGAAATACTAGATAATCACCAACCAGCTTTGTCAAATCTTAGTTTTAATTATATTGGCTTCAGATATAACTGACTGTCATGTAGGTTTATATTTATAAATAAAAGGTCACTCAGGCTGCTGCGTGCAGGGTTAGAGGTGGGTGGGAGAGGTGGGAAGTTTCTGAAGTCCAGATAAGAGATGATAGAAGTTTCGCCTAAGATGGAGGGGATGGAGTTGGAGAGAAATGGACACGTGAAGATGTCTCCAGGAGGTGGAATTATGGGACTTGGAGACTGATTCTGGGAGGCAGACGAGGAGAGAAGGAGGTAAAAGCCAACTCCTCACTCTCTGGCCTGGTGCCTTAGGGGCGTATAAGTGTTTGTGGAATAGAACTGAGTTTTAATAGAATTGCTAACACTTCTCTCTCACCTTCTCTCCTTCAGAGAGGGACTCAGTTCCAACTCTCTCTGAAAGTGCTCTAAACTTTCTCTTAAAAAAAATAAAAGGGCGGTGCCTGTGGCTCACTGGGTAGGGTGCCATCCCCATACACATAGGGTGGTGGGTTCGAACACGGATCCAGCCAAACTGCATCAAAAAAATAGCCGGGCGTTGTGGCAAGCCCCTGTAGTCCCAGCTACTCAGGAGGCTGAGGCAAGAGAATGGCCTAAGCCCAGGAGTTGGAGGCTGCTGTGAGCTGTGACGCCATGGCACTCTACCGAGGGTGATAAACTAAGACTCTGTCTCTCAAAAAAAAAGAAAAAGTAAAAAGAAACTTATTGCTAGCAAAAGTTGTTAATAATAATGCTTTTCTTTTCCTCTACTTACTTTATTATAACATGTATGATCTTTGGGAAAATGTTATCTTTTTCTTTATTTTTTTGAGACAGAGTCTCACTTTGTCTTTCTCTGTCAAGTGCCGTGAGGTTACAGCTCACAGCAACCTCAACCTTTTGGGTTCAAGTGATCCTCTTGTCTCAGCTTCCCCAATAGCTGGGACTACAGATGCCAACCACAACACCTGGCTATTTTTAGAGACAGGGTCTAGCTCTTGCTCAGACTGGTTTCGAACTCATGAGCTCAAGCAATCTACCCACTTCTGCCTTGGAGAGTGCTAGGATTACAGGCATGAACAATCACTCCTGGCCAAAAAAAAAGTTATCTTTATATATATGACTTGCTGTTATCTTACATGTCACTGAAGCCTAATTCAAAGTTGCCTTTAAAAGCAAATGCATGGGAGCTGGGCGCTGTGGCTCACGCCTGTAATCCCAGCACTGTGGGAGGCTGAGGAGGGAGGATTGCTTGAGCTCAGGAGTTTGAGGCTTGTCTGAGCGAGAGTGAGACCCTGACTCATGGAAAAAAATGGAAAAACCCAGCTGGGCACCGCAGCAAGCGCCTGTAATCCCAGCAGCTTTGGAGGCTGAGGCAGCAGGATGCCCACAGCCTGAGTCTGAGGTTGCAGTGAGCTACGATGCCATTGCCCTCTGCTCAGGGCATAGGGTAGAACTCTGTCTCGACAAAAAAAAAAAAAAAGCAAATGCATGGGGTGATGATGAAGAATACCTAGTAAAGAACTTGAATAGAATCAATCTTGCAGTCCAGAGAAACCAAATGATTGGTTCTAAACTCTCTCAGCAGGAAGGGCCAGAGCTGGAATTCACACATTTATCCACAGATTACCCACTAAAATGGGCCCTCAGCCCTACATTGTGCTAAGAAAGCTTAAAAGCACCTAGGGCAGGAGGCAGCAGTGCAGAAACAAGCCCCCGTCCCTTGGCCTCCTCAACATGCCTCTGAGCGGGTCTCTTCTCTGCTTAGAAACTTTTAATGACTCCCCCTAGTCCTTGGAAAATAGCCAACTTCATAATCCGCTCTCAGCCTCCCTTTCTAGCCTCTCCTTACACTCTTACTGGAAACAGCAAGTAACAGGATGCTCCAGGCACATCAACTTATACCATTTCCTAAACATGCCTTGCATTTTTGTGGAACCCCAGTTTGCATTTTTCCTTCTGTTTTCCACTCACCGTTCTCCATCCTTCTCCTCCCTTAGGGACATCTCAGATACTATCTTCTCCCTCAAGCATTCTCTGACTCCCTGAGTCTCAGTGGGGAACCTCCCATCCTCCTGCTTCAGTGCTCCCCCATACATTGTTTCTACCTCCAGCATGCCTTCATTTAATAAGAGGAAGGGGTGTTTTTAACACAGGCAGGAAGCCAATTAGAGAATCAGTGAGATCCCCTGATGTGCAAAATAAAAAAAAAAATTAATGAAAGCAAATGAGAAGACAGAGTCAATTTGGGAGGCTTGGTAATGAAAAATCAGAGATATGAAATAAAAAAAAACAATGAAAAATGCTTTCAGGTGGGTGCGGCAGCTCACACCTATAACCTAGCATTCTGGGAGGCCGAGGCCAGAGGATCAGGAGGATTGTTTAAGCTCAGGAGTGTGAGGTTGCTGTGCACTAGGCTGACGCCAAGGTACTCTAGCCAGGACAACAGAGTGAGACTATCTCAAATAAATAAAAAAAAAATTAAAAACATTGCTTTCAATTTGGAAGTTGGGAGAACTGGGAGAGTTCTGTAATTCTGAATCACCTACTATAGACTTTTGTGCCGTTGGGCAACTCACTTAAGGCAATTCAAGAAGTATCTAGTAAGTGCTAGTGTGAGCACTGGATATCTCTAAGGTCAAGGCTACTCCACATTCCTTTCTATTGGATGTTGCTACCATTAGATAACAACTTACCCAAAGAGTTTAAAAGAACTTGAGTGAAATTGTGGAATCACTGTCAAAAGGAAAGGCCTCTATTTCCATTGCAGGGAGAATAAGTGGGCAGGGAGTCCCATCCCTAAGGAGGGTTTTAGAAGAGAGCTCAAGACCCACAGGCCCATGAATGGCTATCTCAGATCCACGTGGCTTTTTGACTTAATCATTTAATACTCACCGAATACTTAATGGTGAGCATTGAAAGTCAGGGATTGTGTCAGATCTAAAAACAAAGCATTTTGGTTGGGGAAAGCCCTGCCTAAAAATCACAACTCCCCCGTCCCCCAATAATGCTTAAGTATTTAAGAAAAGTAAATGACAAACTGGCTGGGGCTGCCTTAAAGCGTCACCCCAGATGAGAGACATGAATGATGACTAGAAGAATCAGGGAAAATTTCATGGAGAAGCAGGGGTTGAGCTGCAACATTAAGGTAGGGTTTCAGAGGAAGGGATGAGCAGTAAACAACGTGTGACAATATCCAGAGGAACAGGGCTAGCTTATCTTAGGATAAAGGGAAGATGAGCTTGTCTGGAGTAAGGATGCATTATCCATAAGCACCGGGAAATTCAGGCACTAATGGGGAAACAGGGTGGAGTCAGACTCCAGAGGCTTTAAAAAACAGAGGAATAAGCAACATTGGTGGCTTGAAAGCAACAAATTTGTGTAAGGTTTCAATCATGTGATCCACTGGTGTTCAATGAAAGGATAACATGGCACGAATTGTTGAGAGAATGTAATTTTAGAAATAATTCATGTGTCTTTCAGAACATATGAGATATTTAAAATGGAGTCATTAAGTGTGGTTTATTTATTTATTTTTTTTGAGACAGAGTCTCACTATGTCGCCCTCAGTAGAGTGCCATGACATCACAACTCGCCGCAACCTTAAACTCTTGGGCTCAAGCGATTCTCTTGCCTTAGCCTCCCAAGTAGCTGGGACTACAGATGCCCGGCACAATGCCCAGCTATTTTGTTGTTGTAACTATCATTGTTGTTTGACAGGTCTGGGCCAGGTTCAAACCTGCCAGCCTCTGTGTATGTGGCCGGTGCAATCGGGTGTGGTGCTTTTTTATCAGGGCCTAGCAATTCAGAGGTGGAAAACAATAAATGGATATAAATGGTCACTTTTCCAACTGAAAGGGTATTAAGAGTATAGGGGCCCCAAGAGGCCATTGCTGGGACCTGTCTGGCTTGAATTTTTCATAAGTGATCCAGAAGATGTATAGTGAAAATTTCAGGACTCCAGCACAGATGAGGCCCTTTATGGAGAAACTCATAAACTCAAAGAGAGGGGAGGGAAAGGGAGATAAAGGGTAGGGAGCAAGGTGAGAGAGACAGAACAAGCACTTGCAGGAAGGAAGATACAAATACCATGCAAAATGGCAGATAGACCTCAATGTGGGGAAATATAAGGTAATACACTCCAATAAAAATAATCCACATGTAGGATGTTGTATCCCAGGCTATCAGGTTTGACCCAGGAAAGGGATCTGAGAGTTATTACAGATTGTTTCCCAAAGGCTGTGACTTAACATGTTGAAGTCAGGAAGGCTGACATAGAAATGGGAGAAGGACAGGACTGGAAACCAAAGAAGAAATCATCCTTCCTTTGTGCAAAACCATAGGGTTCCGCATCGGGGGACTAGTGGTCAAGTTTGCATCAATTGAAAATTAGGGCCCAAAAATATCCAGAAAAGGGCAAGTATTATAAAATGACCCAGTGAACAAATAAGGCTATTCTAGGAGTGGCCTGTCCTAAGGGGGAAAGTTAAGTTCTAAAAGACCAAGGCTATGAGAGGTGGAATAATCAAAGCCTATGAAACCAAAAATAATAAAGACTTGGTAAACATAACCTTCTCTCCAAATCCTGACATATTCAAGCAAATAACCTCCTCTTAATGCTTAAAATATCATAGGAAGTAAAAGTTGAGGTCATCTAGTCTTATCTCTTAATGTTAGAAACAGTGAAATTCAAGCCTAGAGAGGGCAAAGAAATGGCTCAAGGTCATAGAAACCACAGAGGGGAACAAGGTCAGATTTGAGCCCAGGCTTCCTAAATGCTAGGCCAGGGTCTTTGCTCCTTACCCTGTGCACTTGGGAAGTCTATAAGACACCTACTTTTTCCAGGGTATAAACTCATAAAATACATTACTTTCACAAGTAATAAAGCTGGAAACACAAACAGATTAGGGAAAGTTTTCACGAAAAGTCAACCTGAAATTATAAAATCTTTGGATGATAACTACCACGTGGGGCTAAAGCATCTTACACACCCTCACTTTTTCTGGAACATGTTTAAAGAGTGTTTTGAGAGTTTAAAGAAATACAAGTTTCCTCTCCTAAAAACACATTTGCACATACAGTTTTGCATAACATTTCAGAGAATTTATGACCCCCTGAGTCCCATGCCCAGTTAAAAATCTGTTCTGGCAGATTCTTCTGAAAAAACAAAACAAAACAAAACAGATTGCCTGCTCCAACAAACACACTGCATCTCTTAGGATGACTGAGACAACCACCCTAATTTTCCCCAGAAAAATACTAATGGCCCACCACCATTTATTAGAATTGCAATGCTAATAATAAATTTATTAGACCTCTGGGTTGCAATATCCAGAGATATTACAAACTCCCCCATCCCTCATGAGCTATAGAACAATGTTATGGGCAAATAGGTGGAGACTAGAGTCAGCTTGAATAGGTTTGAATCCCAACTCCATCACTCACTAGCTGTGCGACCTTGGACAAGTTAGTTAAGCTCTTTGAGTCTATGTCCCCTTCTGTAAAATGGGCATAATAACTGCAACTCTGTCAGAGTGGTTATGAAGATTAGATGAAATAATTCACATAAAACACAGCACCGGGCCTGGCACATAGTGAGCCTTCAGAAATGCTAGCTGGCATTTATTATTATTATTATCATTATTAATGTACCCATGCAAGTATCGTGCGTGCATCGTGTAATCCTCTCCTGGAGGTTTGGCTTGCACATGCCAGCGACGAGCAGCTCACCGCCTCCTGAGCTGGTTGAGCAGCTCCAATAGTTGCAAACTTAGTCCTATATTGCGCCGAAATTTGCCTTCTTGTAAGCCCCACCTCTAGTCCTGTTGGCCCTATTCTGCCCTGTGAGGCCACGCAGAACAAGGCTATCTGTCCTACCTCCACCTGACAGCCCCTCGGACGGTGATCGAGTCCGTCCTCCTCCCTCCCCTCCCCCTCCTCGAGCTTGAACATCCTGGGTTTCTTCTCCCAACCCACAACAGACTGGCTGCGCTTACTATTTACTCCGAGGCGTCGTACGGCTTCCCTCACACACAGTCAAGCAGGCCACACGCCCCACCGCCGCCACCACCGTCCCGACCCCCCAGCTCCGCCCCTGCCCGCCGCCCCTGTCCGCGGTGCTGAAGCCGCTCCCCGCCCCGGCGGCCCTCGACGCGGCCCTCCCAGCCCCCGGCCCCGGGCGGCCGCCCAGACCCCCGGCGGGGACCCGGGCGCGCCGCCCCCGCGCTCCCCGCGCCCCCCGCGGCAGGTGCGGCCCGGCCCGCGCCCGACCCGGTGCCGCCCCCCGCCCTGCCCCGGCCCGGCGCGCCCGCCCCACCTGCCCGGCGAAGGGCGCCTCCACCTCCGCCGCCCGCGCCGCCGCCCCCGCCGCCCGGTCCCCGGCCCGCGCCGCCGCCCCCGCCGCCCGCGCGGCGCCGGGCAGGCAGCAGAGCGCGGGCAGCAGCAGCAGCAGCCGCCCGGGGGCCCGCCAGCGGCTCCAGCGCGGCCCCGGCGCGGCGCGGCGGCCCCGGCTCCTCGGCATCCCGGCGGCGGGGCCCGGCCGCGCGGCTGCGATGGCGGCGGCGGCGGCGGCGGCTCCGGCCGGGTCCTCCCGCTGCAGCCGCTGCGGAGCCGCCGAGTCACCGCGCCGCGGACACGCGCCCGGCCCGCCTGCCTCCGCCGCCGCCGCCGCCTCGGCCGCCAGCGCGCCCCCGCCTCCGCGCGCCCCGCCCCGGTGGGGGGCGCCGGGGGCGCGGGGGCAGCGCCGGGCCGGACCCGCGCGGGCGGCGGCTCCGGGCAGCCCCGGGGCAGGGGCCGAGGAGTGGCGCTGGGGAGGGGCGCAGAGGCTGGAGAACCGCTCCCGAGGCAGGATCCAAGGGGGTAGTCTGGGGGAGGGGGCCGGGGGCAGCCCCGGGGGAGAGGGACCAGGCTACAGAAGTAATCCTGGAGACGAAACCACGTGATGGCTCCGGGGGAGGACACCCTGGAGAGCCCTGGGGCGAGGGTCTGAGGGGTGGCACTGGACGAGAGGGGGTCTGAGAGCCAGCCTGGGGGAGGGGATAGAGGAGCGGCCCCGGGGTAAAGGCGGAGTTGGTGCAGAAGGAGCTAAAGGAACACTCCCGAGTCTGTCCGGGAGGGTCAGGGGCGCTGCCCTGGGTCGGGGTGGTGGTGGTGGTGGTGGGGCGTTAGCAAAGCTAAAAGAATAGACCTGAGGAGTGTTTAAGAGGGGGCGACCCTGGGAGACAGAAGGTGAAGTTAAGGCGAAGCGCATTCCCTTATCCCCCAGAGGGAGAAAGCTCACCCAGCTGGGAACATCTCTCATCCCAAACAACCCATATTTATCAAGCACTTTCTATTTGTAAGGCTCTGGGCTACTTGGGATACTGAAAGAAAAACACACACAGGCACAAAAACAAAAAAGAGAAGGCCAGTTCCTTGAAGTGTGGAGGTTTATAGATTGGCGAGAAAACATAACTCCAAAGAAAAACAGGACAGCAAACACCACATGCCAAAAGGGATACAGGCTGGTGCTCCAGGGGCCAAGGGACAGCTGGGGAGGGACAGGGGAAGTCGGGAAAAGGTGTAATGGAGCAGGTGGGACTCTAGCCAGGCCCTGAAGAAAGGCTGGATTTAAAACAAGGGGAGTGGAGGGGGCACTTGGTAGGCAATGAAGGGTGCCCAGGATGTGGTTGGGGCTGTAGATGAGTCTCTCTGGAGCACAGGGTTCCTACAGGAGAGTGCTAGGAAGTAAGGGGAATGAGGGCGAGATGGCAGATGCTAGGATAATGAACTTGAGTTGTATCCTGAAGGTAAACGGGAGTGGGGGTGGGGGTGGAGGGCGCGAGAGCCATTGAAGGGTTTTTGAGTCGGATGATGTGTGGAAAATGGTATTTTATTATTACCTGGTAATTTGGAGGTGAGGAAAGGGCCACAGACATTAGAGTCAAACCTATGTTCAAATCTTGGCCTAGTTCCATCTTTATAAAATGATGCAAATATTACTGTATAGCTTGCTGTAAGGATAAAGTGCTCGGACTTGATAGATGTGCAACATTAGTTCTCCTCCCAGCGTAGAGAATAATGATCAGAGGAGATAGAGAGATTGGCTGGCAGACTACTGCAATAGTCTAGGCATAAGAGAATAATGATAACAATCACAATTAACATTTATTGAGTGCCTACTACATTTCAGGCACTGGGATAAGCACTCTACCGCATTATATCGCATTTACCCTCAATTTAGGATAAGGAAGTGGAGGTTCTGAATAAGTTTGCCAAGCTCACATGATACATAGCTGGTAGAGCTGGGGCAATCTGACCTCAGAACCCATTTTCCCCCCTATGATTCTGGGTGGAGGGTGGCTTGGAAGAAGGACAGATTTATTTTATTTTTTTTAATGATATTACTCTTTATTTTGAAGTTTCATATAATCATATATATGTATAAACATCAGCCTATCTCCTACTACAAAGTGCACCTAAGGGTGTAACTCTTACTCAGACAGATGAATTCAATTTCTTTAATTGTTAAAGGACTCTTCCCATCATTTGTCTTTTTTTTTTATTATTCTCATTTTTTAAAATTATTAAATCATAGCTGTGTACATTAATGCAATCATGGGGCACCATACACTGGTTTTATAGACTGGTTAACACTGGTTTTCATCATACTGGTTAACATAGCCTTCCTGGCATTTTCTTAGTTATTGTGTTAAGACATTTACATTCTACATTTACTAAGTTTCACATATACCCTTGTAAGAAGCACCGCAGGTGTAATCCCACCAATCATCCTCTCTCTGCCCACCTCCCTCCTCCCTCCCCTCCCTTTCCCCTTCCCCCTATTCTTAGGTTATAACTGGGTTATTAGTTATAAATAAATCAGTTTCAAAGTAGGGCTGAGTACATTGGATACTTCTTCTTCCATTCTTGAGATACTTTACTAAGAAGAACATGTTCCAGCTCCATCCATGTAAACATGAAAGAGGTAAAGTCTCCATCTTTCTTTAAGGCTGCGTAATATTCCATGGTGTACATATACCACAATTTATTAATCCATTCGTGGATGGATGGGCACTTGGGCTTTTCCATGGCTTGGCAATTATGAATTGGGCTGCAATAAACATTCTGGTACAAATATCTTTGTTATAATGTGATTTTTGGTCTTCTGGGTACATGGCTAGTAGAGGAATTATAGGATTGAATGGCAGATCTATTTTTAGATCTCTAAGTGTTCTCCAAACATCTTTCCAAAAGGAATGTATTAATTTGCATTCCCACCAGCAGTGTAGAAGTGTTCCCTTTTCTCCATATCCAGGCCAACATCTCTGGTCTTGGGATTTTGTGATATGGGCTAATCTTACTGGAGTTAGATGATATCTCAAAATAGTTTTGATTTGCATTTCTCTGATGATTAAAGATGATGAGCCTTTTTTCATATGACTGTAGGCCGTGCACCTGTCTTCTAGAGGGACAGATTTAAAAGACAATGGACATAAAAGAAGGGGGAAAAGAGGTTGGAGTAATGGCAAATTCAGAAAGATGGATAGCAGTGTCTTCACAGAGATGGAGGCATCAGGAAGAAGAGCTGGTTTGAGGAACGTGACAAGGAAGTTGGTTTTAGGTTTGCTGAGATTAGGGTGACCACAGAGAGGGATATGGGGATGAGTTCAGAAGAGGGTGGAGAATGGATATTTTGGACACATTCAGGTAGGTATAGTCATCAGAGCTAAAGAGGGGAATAAAAAAGCCAGGGCACCCGTGTTGGGCCGCACATATTCAGGGCCTGAAAGGAGTACAGCCAACAGCTGAGACTAGAGTGGTCAAAAAAATGGAAGAATGGACACAGCTGTAGTCCCAACTACTCAGGAGGCCGAGGCAAGAGGATTGTTCAAGCCAAGAGTTTAAGGTTGCTGTGAGCTGTGATATCACAGCACTCTACCTTGGGGTGATAGAGACTCTGTCTCAAAAAAAAAAAAAGATGGAAGAATTAGGATTGTGGAGTGGGAATTGAGAGGAGAGTTTCAAAGAGAGGGAGAGGAGTTGGCAGTCCCAGGAGATCAGAGACTGAAGACCGAGTACATACCATTGAAGTGCGGCTCTCAGGCCTTGTAAGGAGATGGAAACACATAATTGTTTTTATATGATGAGTTATGACAGGGATGGGAACAAAGTATTGTGGAAACATTGAGGAAAGCCAACAACTGCCCCAAGTTGGAAGGTTTGGGAGGAGGTATGTTTTGGAAGGAGGAAAAAGGATATTCAACTGAAAGGGAACAGACTGGACCAAGCTCCTTAAGGACAGGATCTGTCTTATTCGTGTCCTTTTCCGCTAGTGCCAAATGCTCACTGAACTGCTAATGATGCTGTAGAGCTAAAGTTGTCCACCCTGAGCTAGCTTCCAAGGATGGTGGTTGTGGACGGCAGTAGGTAATTAATAATAAGGAAAGAAGAGGCTGATAGGAGTCAATAGATGCCTATGAAAGACTATCCCCAAGATAGTCTTTAGTAAGAGGAAGGTCCAGAGACCACCGTGAAGTCAGTCCAAGAGGAGGTTTAGTAGGCTTCAGAGTAATACCCTAAGATGGAATCCCCACAGCTCTGATTTCTCAGCCTCCAGTCACTATGATGAGCATGAGATAAAATGGAAAAAGCATGTGGCTTGGAGCCGGATGCCTGGATATTCAGATGCTGTCTCTGTCACTCCAGTGTGTCTTTGGGCAAGTGATTTTATCTCTTTGGGCCTTGGTTTCCTCCTTATTTCTCAAATGAAACTAATGGCCTGTGCTTTCCCCACTTCACAAGACGTAACACATGAATGGTTGAGATTCACTTTGCAAAGTACATGGTAAACTGACCAGGGAAAACTTTGGTATTGATAATCTTACCAAGAAGTATTATATCAGTTCCAGAGCTCACTGCAGGGAAACTCAAGCCCCCTCTTCCCTTCATCTCCTCTCTGATTTCTTCATTTAACAAATATTTATTAATCCTTTGGGCGTTAGATTATATGGAGGAACTGGGTTCGAATCCAGAGCTGGCGGGTTTGAATCCAGCCCAGGCCTGCCAAACAATGACAATGACAACCAAAAAATAGCTGGGCATTGTGGCAAGCTCCTGTAGTCCCAGCTACTGGGGAGGCTGAAGCAAGAGGATTGCTTAAGCCCAGGAGTTGGAGGTTGCTGTGAGCTATGACGCTACAGCACTCTACCCAGAGCTTGAGGCTCTGTCTCAAACAAAAAAAAGAAAGAAGAAAAAACATAGAGTGTCCCAAAAGTCATCCATAAAGTCAGTCATACATAGGGAAAATGAGAAATGGTAATTACATGTACCTTTATTTATAAAATATTCATTACAAAATCTTACAAATCTACCTGCCTCGGCCTCCCCGGCATGTAGAGAATATTGTAAAATTTTGTAATGAATGTTTTGTAAATACAGGTAAATTTAGCTACAATTTCCCATTTTACCTATGTATGGTGACGAGTAACTTGGGACAACATGTAGATTATAGGAATAGAGAGGTGGAAACAACTAGAGTCTCGAGTGGGTAGGAGGTGAAGTAGACCTTGAATGACCAGCAGGTGTTTGCTGTAGAGTGGGAGGGAAGTAGCTGTATGTACAAAGGCACAGATATATATGCCTAGTAAATGCCAATAGTGTTTTCATTATACTACCAAGACATGATCTTAACTCTGATTCCCTCATGAGACTACCTTGTAGTTTGCAAGAAGCTTCATGACATCACAACAGATTGAACATAGAAGTAGATAGGAGAATACAACTATCTTCTATTAAGATAGACATTAAAGAGATTTTCAGAAATGTAAAAAACTCTACCATTCTCTCTAAATTTTTTGGTCTTGGAAAATGTAGTTTTTTTAAAGAAAACAAAAATGTTATTTATGTTAGGTAATTTTACTTTGCATGAATTGACATGTAAATATTTTGAAATTTCTCAGTTTTGATTTCTAGTATGATAATAATCAATAGATGTAGTCCATATAAACAAAAGCTTTTTGGAGTCCTCAATACCTTTTGTTGTTGTTATTGAGACAGAGTTGCCCCAGGCTAGAGTGCCATAGCATCAGCCTAGCTCACACCAACCTCAGACTCCTGGGTTCAAGGGATCTTCTTGTCTCGGCCTCCCAAGTAGCTGGGAGTACAGGGGCCCATGACAAGGCCCAGATACATCTTTTTTTTTTAGACAGAGTCTCACTTTGTCACCCTCTGTAGAGGTCTGTGATGTTATAGCTCACAGCAACCTCAAGCTCTTGAGCTCAAGCGATTCTCTTGCCTCAGCCTCCCAAGTAGTTGGGACTACAGGCGCCCACCACCATGCCTGACTACATAATAAGTTTTCTTATTTTAGTAGAGATGGGATCTCGCTGTCATTCAGGCTGGTCTTGAACCTGTGAGGTCAGGCAATCCGCCTGCCTCGGCCTCCCAGAAGCTAGGATTTCAGGCATGAGTCACTGTGCCTGGCCCCCCAGATATTTTTTTAATTTTTAGTAGAGACAGAATCTCACTCTTGCTCAGGCTGGTCTCCAACTCCTGAACTAAAAGGATTGCCCCATCTCAGCCTCCCAGAGTGCTATGACCACAGGCTTGAGCCACTGCGCCTGGCCTCAAAACTTTTTGAGAATGTAAAAAGGGGTTCTGAGACCAAATGGTTTGAGAACCCTGTTCTAGGCAGAATATCATCACTGGAGAAGCAGCATGGTAACATGTGACTTCACTTAACAAGCGAGTTCAACAAATACTTATTAAACAACCTACTTTCTGTTGGGATAGATCAGTAAACAAACGAAACTTCCTGCATTCACAGAACTTAAATTATACCAGGGGTAACAGACAACAAATAATTTAAAAATACATACGTATTTAAGTAGGAGTATCTATTGAGAAAAGCAGGGAAATAGGACATGAAATCTGAAAGGTGTGTGTGTGTGTGTGTGTGACATTTTGGATAGGGTGGTCAGGGAAGGCCTCACTAAGAAAGTGAGAAGATCTGAAGGAACAAGGGAGAGGCCCATGCAGTATCTGGGAGAAAAAAATACAGGCAGAGGGGACAGCAAGAACAAATAAGGCAAGGGCATGCCTGGCGTCTTTGAAGAACAGGGTGGAGACCAGTGTGCTTGGAGTGGAAGAAGAATTCAGAGTTTAGGCAATGAGAGTTACAGAGGGGAGGGTGCGCTACATAAAAATCCAGTGGAAGGTTCTGGCTTATTTTTTTATTTATTTATTTTTGAGACAGAGCCTCAAGCTGTCACCCTGGTAGAGTGTCGTGGCATCACAGCTCACAGCAACCTCAAACTCCTGGGCTCAGGCGATTCTCCTGTCTCTGACTCCCAAGTAGCTGGGACTACAGGCGCCCGCCACAATGCCCAGCTATTTTTTGGTTGCAGCCGTCATTGTTGTTTGGTGGGCCTGGGCTGGATTCGAACCTGCCAGCTCAGGTGTATATGGTCTTAGCCACTTGAGCCACAGGCGCCACCTTCTGGCTTATGTTTTAACAGAACCACTTTGGTTGACAGGCTGAGAACAAGTTGAAAGGCCAAAGCATGAAGGCCAAGCTAAAAGGCTACTGAATATTAGAATAATCCAAGTGCAAAATGATGGTGGCTTGGACCAGGGTCCAGATGGAAATAGTGAGATGTAGTTGGATTCCCATGGATTTTGAAAATATAACATAGGATTTGTCAATGGATTGGCTATGAAATATGAGAGAAAGAAGAGTCAAACTTTTTGACCTGAGCAAAAGAAAAATGGAGTTGCCATTATCTGACACAAAAAAGACTTCAGGAGGGACAGGGTTGTGCAGAAACATCAAGGGTTCAGTTTTGGACATTCTAAGTGGGAGGTGTCTGTTGACTACCCGTGGGGATGTGGCAAGTAGGCTGTTTGGTATATTGATCTGAGTCCAAGAAAGAGGTCGTGAGTAGAATATGAACTGGGAGGTTCTCAGAGTAAGGATGATATTTAAAAGTTAAGGAACTTGAAGAAATTGCTTAGGAAATGAGTTCAGATAGAAAAGAAAGGAGTTCAAATAACTAGATCCTGGGGCAACTAATATTTAGAGGTGGGAAAAATGAAGATAAATCAGCAAAAGACACTGAGAAGGAATAGCCAAAAAGAAGCAAACCAGGACAGTAAGAACTCCTTGAAGCCAAATGAAGACAGTGTTTTAAGGCAGAGAGAGTAAGCCACTGTGTCATACAGATCAAGTAACATACACATTAAGAAACGGTCATTGGTTCCTCTAGCTGTGAAAATCCTTTTAAAGAGGATAAGGAATTGGTCATTGGATTTACCAATGTAGAGGCTGTTGGGGACCTTGAGCCATTCTGGTGGAATGTAGGGGACGAAAGTCTGATTAGAGTGGGTTTCAGGGAAAATGAGAGGAATCAAAAATACGGTGGCTCACGCCTGTAATCCCAGCACTTGGGAGGCTGAGGTGGGTGGATCACCTGAGCTCACAGGTTTGAGACCAGCCTGAGCCAGAGCAAGACCTGTCTCTAAAAAATAGCCAGGTGTTGTGGCAGGCACCTGTAGTCCCAGCTACTTGGGGGGGCTGAGGCAGGAGAATCACTTGAGCCCAGGAGTTAGAGATTGCTGTGAGTTATGACGCCATAGCCTTCTACTGAGGGCGACAAAGTGAGACTGTCTCAAAAAAAAAAAAAAAAGTGGAGTATACAGGAGAAAAAAATGGCTGTTGTAGGTGGTAGTGGACTCAAAAGAGAGGTATGTTTTTATTCCTAACATGGAAGAAATAACACTTGCATACTGACCGAGACTGATCCAGTAGAGAGGGAGAACTTGATGATGCAGGAGGGAGGAGAGAATTGCTGAAGCCCCGTCCTTGAGAAAGCAAGTATTCAAGTGAGCATTTCTCATCCAGAGAAAGAGGAAAGAAGAGAACCTCTGGGAGCATGAATCTGGTATGGGTATGGAGAAGAGCTTGACTGGCATTGTGCTAGATGCTTTCCTTATAAAAGGAAAGAGGAAGGTGGGTTATGAAGCTGTTGGAATGAGGCAGAAACTCCTGAAGTCCCAAAATACTGTAAGATACTGTGCTAATCTTTATTCTCTGTTCCCTTCCTCCCTTCCTCCCTCCCTCCCTTTCTTCCTTCCCTTCCTCCCTCCTTCCTTCTCTCCATCTATCCCTCCCTCTCTCCCTCCTTCCTTCTTTCCTTTCTTCCTTCTTAGACAAAGTCTCACTCTGTCGCCCTGGGTAGAGTGCCCTGGCATCATCATAGCTGACAGCAACCTCAAACTCTTGGGCTCAAGTAATCCTCTTGCCTCAGCCTCTCCAGTAGTTGAGACTACAGGTGTGTGTGACCACACTCAGCTGCGTTTTCTATTTTTAGTAGAGATGGGCGTTTCAAGCTTAATCAGGCTGGTCTTGAACTCTCTGAGCTCAAGTGATTCACCTGCCTCTGCCTCCCAGAGTGCTAGGATTACCAGTGTGAGCCTCTGGGCCGGGCCATTTTTTTTTTCCTAAATCAGATTGGTTTCTTGTTGCCGACACTGGAATGCCATCCATTCAGCTACGAAGGAGAAACTGCCTTGTTGACTCAACCACAGGTAGAGTCGTTTGCTTCTTGAGTGGTAGCTGAGGATCTGCAGCATGGGGCAGCTCTTGGTGCTGTAGGGCCCTAGGCCTGAAGCCAGACAAATTTACCTAAAAGACAAGGATGGAAACAGAAAATATGAGAATAGAGAAGAGGGGAGGGTTTTGTTGTTTGTTTTTTGAGACCGAGTCTCACTATGTCACCCTTGGTAGAGTGCTATGGTGTCACAGCTTGCAGCAACCTCTAACTCTTGGGCTTAAAGCGATTCTCTTGCCTCAGCCTCCTAAGTAGCTGGGACTACAGGGACACAATGCCCGGCTGTTTTTATTGTTGTTTAGCAGGCTCAGGCTGGGTTCAAACCCACCTGCCTTGGTGTATATGGCTGGCACCCTAATCACTGAACTACGGGCGCCAAGCCGAGAGGGAAGTTCTTATTAGGGCTCCGGAGCATCCCTGGAGAGCACAGTCCAGCTCAGAAAGTCTCCTTGGCCCCGTCCTCCTTTCCATGAATTCCTGTTGCAGCAGCTAATAGGCAATGTGGGCCTACCACGTGTGAAGCAATTTACCTCTGTTGTATTGCTTCATTCTCACGACTCTCCTATGAAGTGGATTCTAAGGAAAGGGTAAGAGGAGACGTGAATTACCCAAGGACACACCTAGAAAACAGCAAAACCAGGAATAGAACCCAGTGTCTGATGCTAAAGCTCACGCTCCTTCCCCTGGTGCCTTTGTTCACTCATTCATTACCTCCAAAATTTTATAACTATTGAGAAGCAGCCACTCTGGAGGGTAAGACTAGTGAGATAGTCTTCAAGACATGACAAATAACCACAAAGCATCATGCCATCCTAGAGGACCTCAGAGGTGGGTGAGGTCAGCTGGGGAAATTGGGGAGATCAGCGAAGGCTTCTAAATGGAAGTAGCATTTGAGATGAGCCTACAGAAATTAGGTAATTTTTGTTTTGTTTTTTATAGAGAGACAGAGTCTCTCTTTGTTGCCCTCGGTAGAGGAGTGCTATAGCGTCACAGATCACAGCAACCTCCAGCTCTTAGGCTTAGGCAATTCTCTTGCCTCAGCCTCCCAAGTAGCTGGGACTACAGGTGCCCGCCACGACGCCCGGCTATCTTTCTGTTGCAGTTTGGCCGGGAATGGGTTCTAACCCACCACCCTCGGTATATGGGCCCTACTCCCTGAGCCACAGGCACCGCCCTAGGTAATATTTTTTAAACTATCTTATATACAACATTTGCTGAGTATTACCACACATTTGTTTAACAGCTGTAAGCAACAGAAGACAGTGTGAAGTTTTAATCGGCAGAAAATGGGGGCTAAAGGCCTGGAGGAAGGATCCTATTGGTCAGGATCTAGAGAAGCCCCCAGTTCAGTCCTCCGCCTCGGTCTGAATGTCCAGCCCCAAACGACTTGGGGATATTTCTGCCTTAGTTTTCCCAAAAAAACATAGTTAAAGCAATGTGCACACAATGGAACACAATGTAATTACTGAGAAATGAGAAAGTACTTTGTGAATTAATGGATAATTAGGGCATTATTTATGTATTAAGTTGAAAAAAAGGAAGATCCAGAATCCTGGGTAGAGTATGCAATTATGTGTTATAGTGGAAAAAAGAATACACGTGTGTGCACGTGTGTGTATATATGGACTTTCTACTTGGTTGTTTGCACCTAAAATATGGAAGGATACTGATAGCGTATGCTTGCTTTCTGCAGGAGAGCTATGTGTCTTGAGGACAGAGCAGGAGGGAGGTTTTTCACTGTGTGTCTTTTTTTTTTTTTTTTTTTTTGTAGAAACAGAGTCTCACTTTCTGGCCCTCAGTAGAGTGCCGTGGCCTCACACGGCTCACAGCAACCTCCAACTCCTGGGCTTAGACGATTCTCTTGCCTCAGCCTCCCGAGTAGCTGGGACTACAGGCGTCCGCCACAACACCCGGCTATTTTTCTTTCTTTTTTTATTTATTGTTGGGGATTCATTGAGGGTACAATAAGCCAGGTTACACTGATTGCAATTGTTAGGTAAAGTCCCTCTTGCAATCATGTCTTGCCCCCATAAAGTGTGACACACACCAAGGCCCCACCCCCTCCTTCCCTCTTTCTGTTCCCCCCATAACCATAATTGTCATTAATTGTCCTCATATCAAAATTGAGTACATAGGATTCATGCTTCTCCATTCTTGTGATGCTTTACTAAGAATAATGTCTTCCACGTCCATCCAGGTTAATATGAAGGATGTAAAGTCTCCATTTTTTTGATGGCTGAATAGTATTCCATGGTATACATATACCACAGCTTGTTAATCCATTCCTGGGTTAGTGGGCATTTAGGCTGTTAACACCCGGCTATTTTTTGTTGTTGCAGTTTGGCCGGGGCTGGGCTTGAACCCACCACCCTCGGTATATGGGGCCCCACCCACAGGTGCCGCCCTGTATGTCTTTTTTTGTGAATCACGTAGATATATCTTCAAAAAAGAAATACATACAAGTTGAGCTTTTTAAAAAAGGTACATTTAATAGCGTCTAAGGGACACTTCTTAAAAAGAAAGCTTATATTATAATACACGGTGGCCAGAAAATTTGTGTGCAATTTAAAATCGCACATGAATTTTATGGCCACTGTATTCAGTTCACTTAGGTAGGCAGTTTAAAAACTTCAGACTGGGCAGCACCTGTGACTCAGTGGGTAGGGCACCGGCCCCATACACCGAAGGTGGCAGGTTCGAACCCGGCCCCAGCCAAACTGCAACAAAAAATAGCCGGGCATTGTGGTGGGTGCCTGTAGTCCCAGCTACTCGGGAGGCTGAGGCAAGAGAATCACCTAAGCCCAGGAGTTGGAGGTTGCTGTGAGCTGTGATGATACAGTACTCTACCGTGGGTGATAAAGTGAGACTCTGTCTCTAAAAAAAAAAAATTCAGACTTTCATCTGCATGGCCAAAAAAAAAAGAAAAGCCAGAAATAAAGTAACAAACAAATAATAAACTAGGCAAAATATTTACTATAAACTTTCTTGATATAAAACAGCTCTATTAACCAAATAGAAAAGACCTATAACCCAATTCAGAAATGGCAAAGGAAAAGTGGGTTTCGTGTAAACAGAAATATAAATGGACTTTTATAATGCTTTCTTTTCTAAAATGGCCGACTTCGTTTGTGATTAAAGAAACAAATTAGAGGGTGGCGCCTGTGGCTCAGTGGGTAGGGCGCCGGCCCCATATACCGAGGGTGGCGGGTTCAAACCCAGCCCCCGCTGAACTGCAACCAAAAAATAGCCGGGCGTTGTGGTGGGCGCCTGTAGTCCCAGCTGCTCGGGAGGCTGAGGCAGGAGAATCACTTAAGCCCAAGAGCTAGAGGTTGCTGTGAGCTGTGACATCATGGCACTCTACTGAAGGCGGTAAAGTGAGACTCTGTTTCTACAAAAAAAAAGAAACAAATTAGAGCAATGAGCTGCTGCTTTCTCACCTATCAGACTGCAAATACCAACAAGTTGGATATTACACAGTGTTAAAGAGGGCGTGATAAAACAGACACTCCTCTGTTATTGGAAGACATATAAACTGGTATGTTCTCTTTGGGGCACATACTGGCAATGTTCCAACCTTGGAACACATCGATTCTAATCCTGAGAATTTATCCTAGATAGAAATCCTTGCCTTAGTGCAAAGACAAATGTACAAAATTATTCATTGTAGCATTCTTTGTATTGGTAATTGCCAAAGGTCAAAATCAAGCTAAATACTTCCCAGTGGGGGAAATTGCTATGTCTACATAGAGGAACACTAGGTCGGTATTGAAAAGAACTCCATGGTTCTGTATTACTGTTAAGACAAGATCTTGATTTAGCCTCTCATTATCTCTTACTTGGACCATAGCATAACTTCCCTGCTGGTCTCCCTGCCTGCATCCTGCCCTCTTGCAGGACCTGCTACATAATTTGTGAGGTCCAGTGCAAAATGAAACGGCAGGTCACCTTGTTAAAAAAATATTAAGCATCACAAGATGGTGACAGAGCATTAACATAAGTATAGGGGCCCTTTTATTTGTGGTTTTTTGGGGTTTTTTTTGTTTGTTTTTTTTTGTGCCAGGGCTGGGTTTGAACCCACCACCTCCGGCATATGGGACCGGTGCCCTACCTGCTGAGCCACAGGCACCGCCCCGAGGGGCCCTTTTAAGTGTGGGAGCCTGTCTGCCTGCAGAGGTCACAAGCCCATGAAACCAGCCCTGCCCCTTGAGTGCCACTTGGACACCGACTGCGTCCTCTGCCTGGAATATCCTCCCACCACCACCTCTTTTTCTATATGATGTATCAGATGGCTGTCAAGAAATAACTCTACTGTGACCTGCTTTGGGAAGTTTTCCTTGAACCTTCTCATCCAAGTCACTCTTTCTTCAGTACTCCCTCAACTTTTATACATAGTTTCTTTTGGCCAGGGCTGGGTTTGAACCCACAACCTCCGGCATATGGGGCTGGTGCCCTACCCTTTGAGCCACAGGCACCGCCCTTTACACATAGTTTTATTAACTCTTTGTCACAATTTATTATAATTATTTGTTTAAAAGTCTCTTTCTTAGAGCTTCTCCAGGGCTTGGCCTATGGCTTATGGGGTTTTTTGTTGGTTTGATTTTCATTTTTTAACCCTGGCACTTCGTACATTGCCTAGCGCACGCACGCTGAGAGAATGAATGAGTCGGGGTGGCTAAGTTTGGATGGAATGCTAACTAATCATCCATGTATTTCCTCACAGTCATGCCTCACTTTCATGTTGCTAAATCTGATTGGACTCTAATTGCATAGAGGTCAGCAGATTCTGGTGGGTGGCTGTTGATTCTCGGATCCACAGTACAGTTTCAGAGGTCCTTTGGAGGGTCCCCCAAGCCACCCACACCTCTCTCTCAATCTCCTTATACCTTTCAGGGCTTTAAAATGGGGATCTGATTTCACCAGGGACGTCTGGCCCCTGCAATAGTTTCAGGGTGCCCCCAATCCTTCACAACTCTCAAATGGGGGTGTGCAATACCCCATGGCATAAGAAGACTTTCTAAGGGGCATTCATGCACTGATGCCCTTTAGGGAATTAATTTCCAGATCATCAGCTTCCACTTGTAGCCTGCCTGAGAAAGTTCTCAGGGTTGAGACTCCAAGTTGGCTTTTTCTTCTTAATTGTAGTTTTGTTTGTCTTCACAAGAAAGCCATATCCCTGATTCAGGCCCACCCTGAATCTTACTATGGTATATTGCCTGTGCAAAAAAAAAAAAAAATCTTGAGCGGCCAAAGGGACAATTAAAAATATATCTTTTTTTTTTTTTTTTTTAACAGAGTCTCACTACGTCACTCTTGGTAGAGCGTCATGGTGTCACAGCTCACAGGAACCTCAAACTCTTGGGCTTAATCGATTCTCTTGCCTCAGCCTCCCAAGTAGCTGGAACTACAGGCACCTGCCACAATGCTCGGCTATTTTTTCTTTCTTTTTTGTGGTTGCAGTTGTCATTGTTGTTTAGCAGGTCCAGGCTAGGCTTGAACCTGCCAGCTTTGGTGTATGTGGCTGGCGCCCTACGCACTGAGCCATAGGCGCTGAGCCTAAAAATATATCAGATTCAAGGATCTGTCTTTGATTATGGGTGACATTGTTTATCAAAATTAAAAGTGGTATGTGAGAAAGAGAAAAGAGTACGAGGAACACTGGGGAGATTTTCTAGGAGGTACTGGCCTGGTCTTCTCTACCTCTAGCCCCCTGCAACTGAACCTCAATTTCACCGAGCTGGCCAAGAAAATGATTGTACTTTACTTCTTAGCAATTTTCATCATAATTGATCAGTCTCCTTTTTGAAAGACACTCTTCCCTTGGCTTTGGCATAATCAAACAATCCTGACTTTCCTTTCCCTGGGCCCTCACTCTAAGTTTCCTTGCTAGTTCCATCTCTTCCAACTGACCTTTTAATCTGGAGCTTCTCAGGCCAGTTGTAAGCCCCCTTCTATTTCTGCTGTTTTCTCATTAAGAGATTTCACCCTTTACCACAGTTTCAAATACAATCCTTATCTCAACAACTACCAAAATTCTATTTCTAGCTTATACCTTGCTCTCAAACTCTTAAATCCAATTGATGATTCCACTTCTATGCCTTAATGTCTCGCAAAATTCTCAAACTGCAAAAAGCCAAAGCCAAGGTCATGTTCTTCCCATTAAATATCTCCTTCTCCAGGCTTCTCCAACTTCATACTATATTTCATCTGCCCAGCTGTTCATGTCAGAGGCCTGGAGGCATGTTGATACCGCTTTAACCTCCCACATAGCCAATCAACAATTTTTTTTTTTTTTGTAGAGACAGAGTCTCACTTTATCGCCCTTGGTAGAGTGTGGTGGTATCACAGCTCACAGCAACCTCCAGCTCCTGGGCTTAGGCGATTCTCTTGCCTCGGCCTCCCCAGTAGCTGGGACTACAGGCACCCACCACAATCAACTATTTGTTTTTATGGATCCTGCCTCACGTAAGATTTCCCAGAGCCTCCAGGCTAGGCATATACCCGCGTAATTTAGCACCTTGCACTTTATAACACATGTACTGACCCAAATTCTAACTAAGTAATTATTTGTGTCATTCAGTAGTTCCCTCTGCATCAAAAGCTTCATGAGCTCAAGGACCATGCCTGCCATTTCTGGCACACAGTAGGCTTTTAAAGAATATTTGTTAAGGGTGGCGCCTGTGGCTCAGTGAGTAGGGCGCCGGCCCCATATACCGAGGGTGGCGGGTTCAAACCTGGCCCCAGCCAAACTGCAACAAAAAAATAGCCGGGCGTTGTGGCGGGCGCCTGTAGTCCCAGCTACTCGGGAGGCTGAGGCAAGAGAATCGCGTAAGCCCAAGAGTTAGAGGTTGCTGTGAGCCGTGTGACGCCACGGCACTCTACCGAGGGCGGTACAGTGAGACTCTGTCTCTACAAATAAATAAATAAATAAATAAATAAATAAGAATATTTGTTAAATGAACAGAGTAAGCACTCTGCAGGAATTGTGTGATCTTTGTAATTTAGCACCTATCACTCTTCCCACAGTAGGGGGCAGCAGAGTACAGATAATGGAAAGAGTCCTGGGCTCAGTATTAAAAGGGTGACTTTAGATAAATTTCTGAGACTGATTTCAGAAATTCCTGATTTCTCTGGAAATCAGGACTCATTCTCAGTCCCTTGCACCAAAAGAGATTGCGATGGAAAATGACTGCCTTACCCCCTGCCCTCCACCCTCCGGAACTGTAACGGCCCAGGACCATCCTAAAATTTAAGTTCCTGGATCCCGCCAACGCTACTAGCCGCCACTTCAGCTTCTGAAACTAAACCGGTTTAAACCGGCAACCTGCTTGCTCGCATGGGCTCCCCTATAAATACCTGGTGCGTTTTCGGGTGGGGGCTGCTCTGCACGGTGTCTCTCTGAGCTGAGCGGGCCCTTCCCTCGCGGGGTTGCCTGGGGGTCGTGCCCACGGGGACCCCCGGCCGCGGCGGGGCACGTGGGTCGGGCTCCGTGCACGGGAGGCCTCTAGAGACCGATCCCCGCCCCCGCCTCCACCGGCAATTCTTTGACCCATGTGGGGCATATCGCGGCGTCCTCAGGTCTGCATCCCCTTACCGGTAAGTCTGCCTGTCCTTGGGGAGCCGCAACTCGGGGCGACTTCGTGCCTAGACGTCGGGCAGGTCTCTGGTTTTGGTTTTAACTTGGCTAAATGACGACTGTCTTTTTCTGTAGATTCTGTATGAATGTGTGAATGATTGTGTTCCAATGTGATTCCAGGGCTCTGGGGCTACGGAATCCCACTGGGGCCTTCACCCGCAGTTCGTGACTATCATCAGGCTTAGTGGGGAGTCACCCTCCAGGGTCATCACGCTTAGTGGCGAGTCACTCTCGTGGCGACCTCCGGTTTATACATCTGGCCTATGCTAAGATAGTTTCCATCGGGGCTCCCCTCCCTTGGTCTGTTTCCCTGTCTGTCAGGTCTTGGGTTGGTACCCTTTTCACTGTGGTTTGATGATATTATTTCTGAAAGACATAAATCTGATTAGTCTATTAAAAGGCAAGGGTAGAACAGTCAGGGGAAGGAGTTACTTACAGTGCTATTGGTGTCAGGTTGGAAATAAAGTCAGTGATTTCAAGAGAAAATTACCCTAACACTTTTCCTTGTTGTTTTTTAAACAATAACTTTAAATTTTCTTTAGGCTCACAAGTGTAGGTGCATTGTGGTTGATTCTCTTCATGGTCTGCTTCTGTAGGAGGTGGTGGGTTCCAGGATTTTGCTTGTGAATGATGTATCCAGGAATCTATTCCTATAACTTTAGCAGCTGTAGAAGAAGATAAAATAACAGAAAAGGGGCCTTCCCAATTTGGGGTTAGGGAAGGTGAATTGGACGGAAGAGCTTTGATCATGACTAGATCTCCAGGTCAGGAAAGCTCTTTTAGTGTTGAGTGTGAAGATGTATTTGGGAGGTTTTTAAGGATTTATTGAAATTTAGCTGAAGAAGTAATATGTTTTACTAATTCTGTAGTTTCTTGATCCAGTAATAAATCGTTAAAAACGGTCTTCCATATACAAATGGGCTACAATCCAGTTTCTGAGGTAAATTTCTTATTCTAAGGAGAACAATGGAAAGTAATTTAGTCCCAGAGAGATTAGTCTCTTCAGTTAGCTTTTGTAACTGTCCTTTGATCTTATCATTCACTTTTTCTACCCTCCCAGAGAATTGGGGCCTTCAAGAACAATGTAGATGATATTTATGCCCAGGGTTTTAGATGCTCCTTGTGTAACAGCTGCTTTGAAGGTAGGCCCATTATCACTTTGCAAACTCCGAGGGAGTCCAAACCTGGGGATAATCTCATGTACTAAAGCCTTTACAACTTCCTGGGACTTTCCTGTCTTACAAGGGAATGCTTCAACCCAATTAGTAAAAGTATCCACAAATTCTAGTAAACATTGTATACCATGTACCTTAGGGAGGTGAGCGAAATCCATTTGCCAATCTTCACCTGGATATTTACCTTGTTTCTGTATACCTGGGGGAGCTAGATGGTGATTTTTTTTTTTTTTTTTTTTAATTTGGCCAGGGCTGGGTTTGAACCCGCCACCTCCGGCATGTGGGACCGGCGCCCTACCCGCTGAGCCACAGGCGCCGCCCCTAGATGGTGATTTGAAGGATTGTTTCTCTGACATACCTCACAAGTCCTTGTTATTTGTTTGATAGTTTTAAATAAGTTTTTTCCATTAAAGAGAGCTTTAGCCATTTGATAGGTACTTTCAGTGCCAAAATGAAAAGACTGATGCAAAGTTTTACATATTTTCCATTGGTTTGCAGCAGGTAATAGCAAAAGTCCACTTCTATTTTGTAGCCAGCCTGAAGGAAGTAGTGAATAGTCTTTGGATAAAGCCCATTCTTTTTCTTTTTGGGTATTTGGAGGTGTATGATTCTCAAGTGATCCCTCCCAAGTGAGCGGTGCTACAAGGGACTTATTCCTTTCTGTGCTGCTATTTTAGCCTCTTTATCAGCAAGTTGGTTACCTTCAGAAGTCTCATCTAAGGTCTTTTGGTGTCCCTTATAATGAATAACCACTACTTCTTGTGGGAGAGCCCTTGGAAGTTAGATATTGTCTTTCCCTTCTTTTTTTTTTTTTTTTTGTAGAGACAGAGTCTCACTTTACCGCCTTCAGTAGAGTGCCATGATGTCACAGGACTCACAGCAACCTCTAGCTCTTGGGCTTCAGCGATTCTCCTGCCTCAGCCTCCCGAGCAGCTGGGACTACAGGTGCCCGCCACAATGCCCGGCTATTTTTTGGTTGCAGTTCAGCCAGGGCTGGGCTTGAACCCGCCACCCTTGGTATATGGGCGCCCCACTCACTGAGCCACAGGCGCCACCCTGTCTTTCCCTTCTAAATAGCAGCATGGACATGTAAAATGAGGAAGGATTATTAAGGCTATTAGCTCAGCTAATTGCACACTGGTTCCTGAAGGGAGAAACCCACTCTAAATTACAGCATATTGAGTAACTATAGGATAGTCTGCTTTGCGAGTTCCTTGTTCTACGAAAGAACTTCCATCTGTATATAAAACCATGTCAGGATTAGGTAGGGGGGTTTCTGGTAAGTCCTCTCTAGCTGCATAGGTCTGTGCTATAATTTGTTGGCAATTATGCCCTATTTCCTCGTTGCATTCAGGGAGGAAAGTGGCAGGATTCAAAGTGGCACAGGTGTGTAACTGTAGCACTGGCCCTTCTAGTAATAAGGCTTGAGATTTAAGAAGGCAATTATTTAACAGCCAAAGATTACTTTTTGAATTTAAAAGTCCAGGAAGGTGATGAGAAGTATAAATGATTAGATCTCTTCCTAAAGTTAGCTTGATTGTTTCTGGGGTTAAGAGGACTACAGCTGCTACAACCCGTAGACAGTGTGGCCATTACTAAAATATGCTACAGGTTGCAAAACTGGACCCTGGTGTTGGATCAAAACTCCCAGGGCAATTCCAGTTTGTTCTGTAATATACAGATTAAAGTGTTGTCCAGTGGGAAGACTCAAAGCAGGGGCTTGCAAAAGAGCGGTTTTCAACTGTTGGAATGCCTTATTTGTTTCTGGTTCTCATTCTAAAGTGACCAGGCCCTCTTTTTGAGCATTTTTTTTTTTTTTTTTTTTTTACAGACAGAGTCTCACTTTGTCACCCTTGGTAGAGTGCTGTGGTGTCACAGCTCACAGCAAACTCCAGCTCTTAGGCTTAAGCAATTCTTTTGCCTCAGCCTCCTGAGTAGCTGGGACTACAGGCTCCCGCGCCCTACTCACTGAGCCACAGACGCAGGCCTTTTTTGAGCATTTTTAATTAAAGAGTAGAGGGGTCTAGCTATTCACTATATCCAGGAAACCAGAGTCTGCAAAAGCTTGTAATTCCTAAGTAGCCTCGAAGTTGTCTGAGAGTTCGAGGTTTAGGGTGAGCCAATTTTGATTCTATTCTCTCTTTGCTCAAGGCTCTCTTCCCCTGTGAAAGCTGGACACCCAAATAGTGAACTTCCGGCACACATAATCGGGCTTTAGCCTTGGAAATTTGTACCCACAATTAGCTAGAAAGTTTAATAGAGTTTGTGTAGCTTTGTGGCATTCCTCTGCATCTAGTACTCCCAAAAGAATGTCATCTACATGCTGAATAAGTCGCTGTAGGATATGAAAAACGACTCAATTCTTTGGCTAAGGCTTGTCCAAACAAGTTAGGGCTGTCCCTAAATCCCTGGGGTAACACAGTCCATGTGAGCTGGGTGTTGGACTCAGAGGGGTTTCAAAAGCAAAAAGGTATTGGGAATTTTCATGAAGAGGAATGAGAAGGCATCTTTTGGGGGGACTCTCTGTACCTTCTTCTTAATTTTGCTGTGAAATTAAAACTGTTCTAAAAATTCATATATTGAACTTAATATATTTTGGATATTAAACATGAATTTCTAAATCTTTTTAAAAATACATGAAATAAAAGCTGAGAATTGAAAGGAGAAAAAAAAGGCATCTTTTAAGTCTAGGACTGTGAAACAGGCAGCTTCTTCAGGGATTTGAGATAATAAAGTATACGGATTGGGAACTACAGGATGGAGAGGAATGACTGCTTCATTTATAATGCAGAGATCTTGGACTAGTCTCCAAGTTCCATTTGGCTTTGGCACTCCTAGAATAAGAGTGTTACATGGACTATTGCAAGGTAATAACAATTTCTGTTGCTTTAGATTTTATATTATGCATATTAGTCCCTTCTTAGCATCTGCTTTTAGAGGATGTTGTTTTTGATTGGGATAGATGGTGAGATTTTTTTTTTTTTTTTTTGTAGAGACAGAGTCTCACTTTATGGCCCTTGGTAGAGTGCCGTGGCCTCACACAGCTCACAGCAACCTCCAACTCCTGGGCTTAAGCGATTCTCTTGCCTCAGCCTCCCGAGTGGCTGGGACTACAGGCGCCCGCCACAACGCCCGGCTATTTTTTTGGTTGCAGTTTGGCCGGGGCCGGGCTTGAACCCGCCACCCTCGGTATATGGGGCCGGCGCCTTACCGACTGAGCCACAGGCGCCGCCCGATGGTGAGATTTTTTTAACTTAATTTGGACTGGTTGAGCATATTTTGCTCTTCCCACCTGTCCCTCAGTAGCCCACACTTCTGGGTTAATTTCTGTCTCTAATAAGGGAAGGCATAGTATAGGTTCCTGTCCCATATTCATATAAATGGTCGTTCCCGCTTTAGTTAGTATGTCTCTCCCTAAAAGGGGGGCAGGACTTTCAGGCATGCTTAGGAAGGTGTGAGAAAACAGCCGGTCACCCCAATTGCTGCTTAAAGGCTGAGAGAAAAAATGGGTAACCAGCTTTCCAGACACCCCCTGTATAGTTACAGATTTGGGGGAATAAAAGACCAGGATTAGAGAGGAGTACAGAAAAGGTACTGTAAAGAAATAGCTGTCTCCTGGCCCTCTGCTATGAGGCAAGGTACAGAAAAGGCCTCCACTATGAGGCAAACCTGGGGCTCTTGAAGGGTGATGACACAAGCTGGAGCCATGAGAACCTGCCCCGGGCACCCTCAGTCTAGTTTGGGCGCTGATGGAATCACTGTCCCAGGAGCCCTTCGTCTCTGGGGACAGGCTACCCTCCAGTGATCACCCTTGCACTCTGGACAGGGGCCCGGTGGCTTGCCTGACAGGCAGTTCTGCCGGAAGCAGTCTTTCCTGAAGTGGCCAGTCTGACCACATTGGAAGCACTTTTTCTTAGCTCCTCTGGCTTCCCTCTGCCCCTGAATGGGGCCTGTTTGTTGGAGTGCCATTACTAGAGCTGTCATTCTTTTTTTTAATCCCTTCTCTCTTTTTCCTTCTCTTCTTCCTGATCTCGATTATAAAAGACCACAGTGACCTTTTTAAGAAGATTTGCTAGGTTATGATCTGGGCCTAGAGCAAATTTCTGGAGTTTTCTTCGAATATCTGGGGCTGCCTGAGTGATAAATTTATCTTTTAAAACAATTTGGCCCGGGCGGCGCCTGTGGCTCAGTGAGTAGGGCGCCAGCCCCATATGCCGAGGGTGGCGGGTTCAAACCCAGCCCCGGCCAAACTGCAACAAAAAAAATGGCCGGGCGTTGTGGCGGGCGCCTGTAGTCCCAGCTGCTCGGGAGGCTGAGGCAAGAGAATCGCGTAAGCCCAAGAGTTAGAGGTTGCTGTGAGCCGTGTGACGCCACGGCACTCTACCCGAGGGCAGTACAGTGAGACTCTGTCTCTACAAAAAAAAAAAAAAAAACAATTTGGCCCTCTAAAGAGTCGGATGTCAACTGAGTGTGCTTTCTCATTGCCTCCCTAAGCCACTCAAGAAAGGCTGAGGGACTCTTGTTTTGCTCCTGGCAAATAGTAGACAACTTAGAATAGTTCATAGATCCTTTTCTTGGCTCGACATAAACCTTCCAGGATACATATTAGAAAATGTTTCTGCCACCAGTCACCTTGTTTCTCAGGGTCCCATTCGGGATCCTCAAAGGGAACTACCTGTCTTCCCATGGGGTATCTGTCCCTTTCCCCAGGAGACATACTGTCATCAGTATTGGACATGAACCACAAATCACCCCACATTCTAGTAGCTTCATTTAAGACTTCATTTTTCTCATTAAAAGTTAAAGTTTGATCTAGTAGTAGGATTACATCTCTCCAAGAGAGGTCAAAGGTTTGTCCTAACTCTTGGAGAACATCTGTGTACCTATTGGGGTCATCAGAAAATTTTCCTAAATCAACCTTAATTTGTTTTAAATCTGCCAGAGAAAACGGAGTGTATACTCGCGCACTTCCCCTTTCACCGCCCGTAGTCTCAACCAAGAGACACAAAGAAGCATATCGTTGCTTTCTGGGGGTCCCAGTAGGACCAGAAAAAACTCTTGGGACAGCCTCCCTCCTGGGGCTTTCTGAACGCATGGAGGAAGGTGCAGGAGAAATAGATGGTGGGTTTGAACTAAGTGGTGACAGTGTCTGCCTTGGAAATCCCTGACCTTTTGGGGAAGTTACTACAGCCAGGAGAGCTGAATCTATCTGACAGCTCTTACACAATTGGGGATTGTCCCTGTGGAAAAAGAAAGCTTGCACATAGGGCCCTTCAGACCACTTTTCTTCTTGTTTACAAAAAGTACCTAACTGAAAAATGGTGTCATAATTTAGAGTCCCCTCTGGGGGCCATAGTTCACCAGTGGAGTGTTGATACTGAGGCCAGGCCTGGGTGCAGAAGAAAACCATATTCTTTTGTTGTTGTTGTTGCAGTTTGGCTGAGGCCGGGTTTGAACCTGCCACCCTTGGTATATGGGGCCAGCACCCTGCCCACGGAGCCACAGGCACCACCCAAAAACCATACATTCTTTTTTCAGCATCTGGGGATCAAATATGTCCCAACATAGCCCAGCGGGGTGTTCCGGCAGAACAGGCCAAAATATCAGGTATCTGGGAGCCTGGTTCCACCTGATGACAGTTCTCTTGACAAGAGAATGTTACCTGGGTGTTCTCTTAGAGCAGTCGTCCTCAAACTTTTTAAACAGGGGGCCAATTCACTGTCCCTCAGACCGTTGGAGGGCTGAACTATAGTTTTTAAAAAAAAGCTATGAACAAATTCCTATGCACACTGCACATATCTTATTTTGAAGTAAAAAACTAAATGGGAACAAATACAATTCACACCACTTCATGTGGCCCGCGGGCCACAGTTTGAGGACGCCTGTCTTAGAGAGAGAACGTTACCCATCTGTGGGAAACAACAAACGTCCAGTGTCTTAATCAATCCCACCCTGTATTCTAGGGTTGTCCAAGCGTCCTCTGACCAACCCAAGAAGCCTTCTGGCCAAACAGAAGGAAGTGTCATTCCAATGCCTGGGGAAGAATCCCTGAGGAGAGTGGCCTCAGCCCCTGTACTTGTCTGGAATCAGCCACTCTTACCAGTGTAGTGCTTAGTACCCTCTGGTTCTCCTGTGCTGATTACTTGTTGGCAGCACAGCCCAAGAAATCAGGTATCAGGGAGCTTGGTCCCACCTGATGCAAGTTCTGCCCCTTTCTGCGCTTGCCCCAGATTATCACTCAAAGAGGGGATGAGTCCTGTCCTAGAGAAAATGACTGCAGTGCTTGCACTTTTAACCCTTTATAATTTTTACAAGCTTCTTCTGAGTTCCCAGTAACAAAGGAAAATAGGCTTTTTATCATGAGCAGGTCTTAAACGCTACACTTTCCAACCTCCTTTTCCCCCTAATGTTAGCAAGATAACAATAATTAAACTCAGGCTTGAGAGACACTTAAAAATTTTTGTATTAGAACCAGCTACAACTAGGGGAAGACTTAGAGAAACCCAGAATGACTTTGAACCCTTCCATTTATGTCAATAGACCAGAAAAAAAATCAAATAGCTGGGACCATTTTTCTTGCCTTTCTTCATTTTGAAGAGACTGAACTATAGCTGAGGGTTTAGGGCCATTTTTGCCTTAGGGACTTGCCCGGGGCTTCCCTTTAGAGGCCTCTGGTTGCCTCAGAGAAGCCTTACATGGGAGTTATTTTACTCTTCATTTGGAGCTGACTTCTAGTTAACATGGTTCATCTTTTTTTTTTTTTCCCTCAAATATACAGAGAGCCAATTGAATTTAATTCTGCAATGAAAGGCAGTAAAAACGACCTTATAACACACCTACAACATCCGAAGCACACTTATAACATCTGAAAAACACCAGAATGAGCCCGCACAAACTTAACTAGTATATAAAGCACTCTTTTACTAACATTCAAACCAAGCATGCAAAAAAACAAGGAGAGAGAGAGAAGCAGAAGAAATCCATAGAGATAAATAGGAAAAGTTTGGGACCATGGAAGAGAAAAGGAGATAGAGCTGGGAGAGCATGATTTTCCGAAGGCCCTTCCGTGTCCTGGGGTCAGAACCATTGCCAGGTACCCCAGGACCTCTGGGAGCTACTTGTATTTGTTTGGCTCTCAAGCCTTCTTTTCTTTCTTCTTTTTTTTTTAATTTTTATTTTTTTGAAACAGAGCCTCCAGCTGTCGCCCTGTGTAGAGTGCTATGGCATCATGGCTCACAGCAACCTCAAACTCCTGGGCTGAAGCGATTCTCCTGCCTCAGCCTCCCAAGTAGCTGGGACTACAGGCGCCCACCACAACGCCTGGCTATTTTTTGTTTGCAGCTATCATTGTTGTTTGGCGGGCCCAGGCTGGATTCGAACCCGCCAGCTCTGGTGTATGTGGCTGGTGCCTTAGCTCTCAAGCCTTCTAACATTCCCTTCCACTCCTTTCTTTTGGAGCCAAGGGAATTAGAAAGTTCATTCCCCAACAGCCTCTTGCTCCTGACCTGGAAGTCAGCAGTTGCACTATGAGCCTTTAGGGGCAAATGGGCATCCAAAGTATTAAGTCTCCATTATCATGATTATAGAGGGAAGTGGTCCCATTGCTTACCACAGATCTTCAATCCTGGATGATGCCCCCAAATATGATAATGGAATTTCTTCCTCAGTAGGTTGTTGGTCTTGGGGATTTGAGGAATAAACCCACAGACCACAGATCAACGGCCAGACAAGATTTTTATTAGAAATTAGAAAGAAATACAGAAGAAGTAAAAAGCACCAGAGCTTTTGGAAGGGGAAAAGAACTAACTGGGGAGTCTCTATGTGGGCTCTTTATCTAGGGGTCTTGAGTCTTGAGAATTAAACTTGCCCAGGACTTGGTAGGTGGAAAAATCTTTTCAAAGTTAATGAGTACTTTAACAATGAATGACCTAGTTCTTCCTCCACTGGAACAAGGTTATCAGGTCCTTTACAGTTTTTGTCTCTGAGAAGGGATTAGAGTCTGTTCTCCCTACTCAAGGTGGAACTACCCAAAAAACCATCTTGGGCTGCTTTGTTCATGATCTTGTTAGAGCCCAGAGGGAGTGTCCTGAAAAAGGCAGTCTGTTTGTGCCTGGAAATGGGGGTCTGATTTCTGAGCTCATCTGGGCCTAGAGAATGGGGGGCTCCCCTGTCCAGCCCTGAGTGGTGGAATCCTGTGTCATCAGGACACTTGTCTTCTCCATCTGAAACTTCACCCAGGCCCAAACTTTTGGCATCTGTCAGAATGCAGGGATGTGGGGCGTCATCGGCTACAGGAGAATAGTTGGTCTGATTTTTCTTATCTTGTCATACCTTGGTGGATTCAAAACTCTCACCCCAAGGATCTCTTGGTCCATCTTTTCTGCCATCCGGTTGCCTTTCCCATAGACCTCCCCCATAGATTCAAGCCCCTCCCGTCTTGTGGAGAGGACGGCCAATAAGAGACTCAGATGGGCGGAGGGAGGGTGATTGATGGGACCACACCTGCGGTGCATCTTACAAGGGTACATGTGAAACTTAGTAAATGTAGACTATAAATGTCTTAACACAATAACTAAGAAAATGCCAGGAAGGCTATGTTAACCAGTGGGATGAAAATATGTCAAATGGTCTATAAAACCAGTATATGGTGCCCCATGATCGCATTAATGTACACAGCTATGATTTAATAATAAAATAAAATAATAAAAAAAGAGACTCAGATCTGATGAGGGGGGCCTTAACCCTCCTCGTGGCATATCAAAGCCTGCCTGCCGACCTCTCCAATTACTGTGCTTTTTCAGTTCACTGCCTCCTGAGGTGGAGGCCTCTTGGTAGGTTCCCGCCCCAAAACCAGCACCTCCCTCAAACCTGGAGCTCTCGCCCCCTACCCAGGGACCATTCCCTCCCTCCAGGACCTGGCAATTGTGGCTCTACTGCTGCCTCTGGCAAAGAAGGCAATTACCCTTATTCTGAACAAAATACCCCAGGGAAGGCAGGTTCCTCATGGTAACTCGGTTACTGTAAGGATCGGCAAAAGGGAACAGGGCTCGTCATCCCCCTATTCCCTCCTCTATTGCTTGCTCCACTTTTTCAGGACTTAAAGAAACTGAGCCCGATCCTACCAGACCCCAGTAGGGAGAGAATGGCCCACCTTCAGCGTAGGGTGGCCACCAGAGGGCAGCTCAGCCTACCGAGTCCAACGGGTCATTTTCTGGTACCCTGGACACCCTGACCAGATTCCATATATACAAATTTGGATAGACATTTTTTTCTGAAAGAAACCCTTACCTTAAGAATTGCCTCCAGGGCAAAAGAGGGAAAACCATTCTTCTAACCAGCCTCATGGACCACTCTCACGAAAAGGGACCCCCATGGGGGAACAACAGGAAAAAAGACCAGTCCTCCTGGGGCCGGCGGAGGATCCCCTAGATCCCCTAGATTTAACTTCCCCAGTTGATGATTCCCCGCTGCATTCTGATACCGGAACAATTAGGAAGGGAACTCCTACATCAGATCCATCATAGCTTCCATTTGGGAGAACCAAGATGACAGAGCCGCTCCAAAAAGACTTCTATATTCCAAGATTGCAAGCAATGGCCAAGCAAGTGCCCAGCCTCTGCCAAACCTGCGCCCAGGTTAACTCAACCTCTGGGCCCCAGGTGCTCATTGGAGTAAGACTATGTTGGGAATCACTGGGTGACCACTGTGAAATAGATTTCAATATGGCTACAAATACCTTCTTGGTTTATTTATTTATTTATTTATTTTTTTGAGACAGAGTCTCACTATGTTGCCCTCAGTAGAGTGTCATGGTGTCACAGCTCACAGCAACCTCAGACTCTTGGGCTTAAACTATTCTCTTGCCTCAGCCTCCCAAGTAGCTGGGACAACAGGCACCCACCACAACAGATGGCTATTTTTTAGTTGTAGTTGTCATTGTTTGGCAGGCCTGGGCTGGATTCGAACCTGCCAGCTTGTTGTATGTGGCTGGCACCCTAGCTGCTTGAGCTACAGGTGCCGAGCCACCTTCTTATTTTCGTAGACACCTTCTCAGGGTGGGTAGAGGCCTACCCCACCAAGACGAAGACAGCACAGATAATTGTTAAGAAAATATTAACAGAAATTCTTCCCCTATTCAGCCTACCTACTAAAATGGGGTCCAACAATGACCCGGGGTTCATCGCCAAAATTATACAGGTTTCTTAATGATGTTGGCACAAACATTAGGAGTAGACCAGAAACTTCATTGTGGGTATAGGCCTCAAAGTTCTGAACAGGTGGAAAGGATGAATAGGATTTGAAAGAAACATTGACAAAATTGAAACGAAAGACTGGTGAAAACTGGGTGAGTCTCCTACCCTTTGCCCTTCTTAGGGCCCACTGTACCCCCTATGTGGAAGGCCTCACCCCCTATGAAATAATGTTTGGAAAGCCACCTGCCCTTGTTCCTCGTTTGGGGAACAAAAGACTGGCTGAACTAAATACTCACTTTCTCCTCAAGTCCTTACAGGCTTTACACATTTCCTCCCAACAGGCCCATAAAGCAGTATGAGCGGTGCATCAGAACCCTACGAAGGAGCCGCCAACAGCTGAACAGACCAGAATCCTTCCAGGGGACCTGGTGTGGATTAAGAAACATCAACCGGGAACCCTGGAAGCCTGGTGGACTGGATCCTTGCCTGTGATCCTCACCACTCCAACTGCGGTAAAGGTGACTGGGAGGACCTCTTGGATTCACTGCTCCCAGGTCAAAGCTGCGAGAACCACCACTGCAGGGAAATGGAAGGTGCAACGGAGGGACAATCCCTTAAAGATAAGACTCTTGCAAGACTGTCTCTTAACCCTATTGTCCATCTGCGGAGGGGTCGCCGCTAGCAACCTCCATAAACCCATTAACTACACCTGGGAACTGACCCGAACAGTGGATGGGGGCCTGATAAGCAGGGTCCATTCAGCCAGTCAGCCCACCTTTACTTTTGATTTATGAGACTTATTCCCACCCAATTGGAACCGCTTCCCAGCGGATGCCTGTAACACATGGGGAACTTCTTACTATGGGTGTGGCTCCCCTGAATGTGAGAAAAGATTATGGGACCAGCAACATTATGCTTGCCCTAGTATAGGAAAAGAGAACTGTGATAGGGGTACTGAATACCATTGTGCAGAGTGAGGGTGCGAGACTATGGCTATATGGGGTGACAGTGATCCTCACCTTAGCCTGTCCAGGGAAGTCAACAACCTGTAGCCAACCAGGGACCTATAATCCTATCACCATTAAAGTTTTTAAATGGCAACAGGAGGGCCAGGGATGGGCAGTGGGCCGTACCTGGGGGTTCCAGCTGTGGGTCACAGGGCCAGACCCTACAGTAACTTTCACCATCCAATGATTTGCCCCGTGGAGGGAGTTGAATCCTATCAGTGCCAATTGGGACTTATTCCATGGGCTTCCCCCAGTCCAGCCTCCCAAGAGACCCCCATCGACAGGCCCCCTTGCCACCCTAGTCCTGAGAACCTAGCACCTAGACAAAAACCACTATTGGGAACACTGGATGTTGTATTTCAGTATATGAATAACACCAACCCCAACACTATCCGAGATTGTTGGCTGTGCTTAAACCCAGAACCCCCATATTATATAGGCATCGGAGCCAATAGCACCCTGGGTATGTGCCCGACCCAGATTCAGAATATCGCCTATCAGCAACAGACCTTGTGTAAATGGGGACATGAGCCTAGGCTAACTCTCGGAGACTTACAAGGATCTGGGTTCTGTGTTCAATCCCCGGGTTTTAGGCTTCAAGATTCTCCTTATCAGGATTCCTGCCTCACCACTATTATCATCACAGACACAGCGGGCGAGTACTTCCTAAAAGCCCCAGAGGGAACTTGGTTTGCTTCTACGACAGGTATAACTCCATGCATTCCTGACCCTGACCAGTGCCCCAGACCTGTGCATCCTCGCCCATATCCTTCCCCAGGTGTACTCCTACTCAGGAGAAGGAGGCCATGAACACCTGGGCCTTAGTTCTGACTACTACCTACCCCTCAGGGCAAAAAGGGCCCCTGTTCTCATCCCGAAGTTAGTCGGACTAGGAATTGCAGGATCAGCAGCAGTTGGGACCTCCAACCTGGTACTAGTGGAGAAAAACTTTAAATTGTTAAGTGAACAGATTGTCCTAGACCTAAAGGACCTTGAAAATTCACTGGCCCGACCAGAGGCCTCCTCAGACTCATTGGCCAAGGTAGTTTTACAAAATAGGAGAGGGCTAGATCTTCTATCCCTAAAGCAAGGAGGGTTAAGTATGGCCTTAGGAGAGACCTGTTGTTTCTACATCACTCAGGAGTAATCCGGGATACCCTATCTAGGCTCAGAAAGAGGTTGAAAGAAAGGGAAGAAATCTGACAACAATCAGCAACATGGTTTAAGGGATGGTTTAATTGGTCCCCATGACTAACCACCCTACTCAGTGGTAGCTGGAATCCTTATCCTACTTCTGCTAGGATTACTGATAAGGGCCATGTGTTATAAACACCCTCACCTCTTACATACTCTGGAGAATCCAGACTATGGTCCTGCGTACCCACTATCAGCACATCTGTCAGGATGAGGATGAAACAACGATTTGATTCCCATAAAAACCAGTGGGGAGGCTCGGCGCCCGTTGCACAGTGGTTATGCCGTCAGCCACATACACCCAGGGTGGCGGGTTCAAATCTGGCCCAGGCCAGCTAAACAACTGCAACAACAACAAAAAAATAGCTGGTATTGTGGCGGCTGCCTGTAGTCCCGGCTACTTGGGAGGCCGAGGCAAGAAAATCACTTAAGCCCAAGAGTTTGAGGTTATTGTGAACTGTTATGCTACCACACTCTACTGAGGGTGACATAGTGAGACTCTGTCTCAAAAAAAAAAAAAAAAAAATACCAGTGGGGAATGAGATGGAAAATTACTGCCCTACCCCTTGCCCTCCACCCCCTGGAACTAGAAGGGCCCGGACCTTCTGAAAATTTAAGTTCCTGGAACCCGCCAACCACTACTAACCGCCACTTCAGCTTCTGTAACTAAACTGGTTTAAACCAGTAGCCTGCTTGCTTGCATCGACTTACCCTATAAATACCTTGTGCATATTTGGGTCGGGGCTGCTCTTGCATGGTCTCTCTCTGGGACTGTGGAGACAGCCGTCGGCTGGCTAATAAAGACTCCATTCGGAAACTTCTAATTTGAGCGGGTGGTCCTTCTTGCACCATAACAAGATAAGCAGATGTAAAAGGGCTTCTGTGCTGTACAAACAGGAGAGAGTGTGATTAGCGTCAGTTAAAATAAATATTTGTTGAATAAATGGAGACAGAGGAAGAGGATTTTGGCTACAGGACTGTGGAACAGATTTGAGTAGAGACTTGAGAGATTCCAAAGAGAGAAAATGAAATGTCCAGGAAGGGACTGGCCCAAGTCCAGAGCCAGCCCGAGGCCAAGCTGTGAAGGCAGCACAGTGTGTTCTTGGCATGTTCCCCTGTGCTCTCTCTGATGGCTGCCCTCTGCCTCTACCAAGCCCCTGGTGCCCTGTGGTGCCTTGCTGGGCCGTGGCCTTCTCTTTTCCTTTCTCCAATCAAAGCATATCTGTTCCATGTCCTGGCCCCTCAGAGGACTCTCACAGCCATCTATAACCACAGCTAGTTAACCAGATAAGTGGATCCCAACTAAAGTCCTAACGGCATATGAGTTATTTTACCTTTCCAAAAATAGGAATTGGACATTCACGAGAGAGAAGGAATAACTTACTCAAAAAGAATAAATTCTAGGCTGATCATGATGGCTCATCCCTATAATCCTAGCACTCTGGGAGGCTGAGGAGGGAGGATCACTTGAGCCCAGAAATTTGAGGTTGCAGTAAGCTTTGATGAGGCCAGTGAACTGTAGCCCAGGCGACAGGACCAGACCCTGTGTCAAAAACAAATTAATTAATTAATTAATTTAAAATTCCAGGAAAGTTTTAGGTTTTGTGGAATGAGAGGAAATGGAAAGTTAGCAGAGATTAAGGCAGTCCTAATTTTAGGCTCCAGAAAAGTAATTGTATAAATATAAACCTGTGAAATTTGACTTGATAGCAATATGAGGGAAAATACATTTATTTTATTTTTTTTGAGACAGAGTCTCACTTTCTCACCCTTGGTAGAGTGCCGTGGTGTCATAGCTCTTAGCATCCTCAAACTCTTGGGCTTAAGTGATTCTCTTGCCTCAGCCTCCTTAGTATCTGGGACTACAGGCAACCGCTACAACATGGGACTATTTTGTTGTTGTTGTTGTTTAGCAGGCCCAGGCCAGGTTTGAACCCACTAACTCTGGAACATGTGGCTGGTGCCTTAACCACTGAGCTATGGGTGCCCAGCTAGAAGATACTCTTTTTCTTTTTTTATTTCCTTGCTTATTTATTTTTTATTTCTTTGCTTTCTTTTGTTGTCGTTGTTGAGACAGAGTCCCATCCTATGCCCTGAGCAGAGTGCAATGGTGTCATAGCTCACTGCAAACTCAGACTCGGGCTGTGGGCATCCCGCTGCCTCAGCCTCTGGAAGCCGCTGGGATTACAGACACTCACCTCGGCACCTGGCTGGGTTTTTCCATATTTTTAGGAGTTGGGGGTCTCACTCTTGCTCAGGCAAGTCTCAAACTCCTGAGCTCAAGCAATTCTCACTCCTCAGCCTCCCACAGTGCTGGGATTACAGGTGTGAGCCACTGTGCTCAGCTAAGATGGAGACTTTTTTTTTTTTTTTGAGACACAGTCTCACTATGTTGCCCTGAGTAGAGTGCCATGGCATCACAGCTCACAGCAGCCTGGGCTGGATTCGAACCTGCCAGCTCTGGTGTATGTGGCTGGTGCCCTAGCCGCTGAGCTAATTTTTTTTTTTTTTTTTGGTAGAGACAGAGTCTCACCTTATTGCCCTTGGTAGAGTGCCGTGGCGTCACACAGCTCACAGCAACCTCCAAATCCTTGGGCTTAGGTGATTCTCTTGCCTCAGCCTCCCAAGTAGCTGGGACTACAGGCGCCTGCTACAACGCCCGGCTATTTTTGTTGCAGTTTGGCCAGGGCTGGGTTTGAACCCGCCACCCTCGGCATATGGGGCCAGCGCCCTACCCGCTGAGGCACAGGCACCGCCCTGAGCTAATTTTATTTTTTATATATACACATATAATAGGCATGTATATGTAATTTAATTGTAGTTTGCCTTCAGTAAAATTCACATTTTGGTGTTCTGAGTTGTAACAAATGCACAGAATCATATAACCACTACCACAGTAAAAATACAGGCCTGTGGCCGGGTGCAGTAGCTCACGCCTGTAATCCCAGAACTTTGGGAGGCCAAGGTTGGCGAATTGCCTGAGCTCATGAGTTTGAGACCAGTCTGAGCAAGAACGAGACCCTCATCTCTAAAAATAGCTGGGCGTTGTGGCAGATGCCTGTAGTCCCAGCTACTGAGGAGGCTGAGACAAGAGAATCACTTGAGCCCAAGAGTTAGAGGTTGCTGTGAGCTATGACACCAGAGCACTCTACCAGTGGTGAGAAAGTGAGAATCTGTCTCACAAAAAATAAAAAAATACAGACCTGTTTATCATCTCCCCAAAATTCCCTTATGTTACCCCTGTGTAGTCAAAACCTTCCCCTGGCCTCAAGCCCTGGCAACACTGACATGTTCTCTATTCCTATAGTTTCAAGAATGTCGTGTAAATGGAATCATACAATACATAGCCTTGTATGTACGTATGTATGTATTTACTCTGTCTACCCTAGGTAGAGAACCGTCGTGTCATAGCTCACAGCAACCTCAAACTCCTAGGTTCAAGTTGCCTCAGCCTCTAGAGCAGTTGCTACTGCAGGTGCCCACCACAAGCCCAGTTAGTTTTTCTATTTTTAGTATAGATGGGGTCTTGCTCAGGCTGGTCTTGAATTCCTGAGCTCAGATGATCCACCTGCCTGGGCCTCCCAGAGTGCTAGGATTAAAACCACAGGATGAGGCTTGTGCCACCGGACCCAGCCTATGTAGCCTTTTTAATTTGGCTTCTTTCACTTGGCATAATAGATTTAAGATTTATCCTCCTCCTTGTGTGTATCAATAGTTCATTCCTTTTTTTGGCTGAGTAATATTCCATTGCCTGGATATTCCACAGTCTGTTACTCCATTTCCCAGCTGAAGAACATTTACGTTGTTTGCAATCATGAAAAAGCCTCTGTAAACATTTACTTACAGGTTTTCATGTGAATATAAATTTTCATTTTACCTGGATAAGTTTTTCGGAAGGACTATTGGGTTACATGATGAGTATATGTTTAACTTTAAAGGAAACTGGGAGAGGGCTTGTATCATTCTGTACTGCCACCAGCGATAGATAAGCATTGCAGTTGCTCTGTGTTCTCACCAGATATTGCTATTGTGAAGTTACTTGTTTTTCATCTTTGTCGCCCTCAGTAGAGTGCTTTGGCATCACAGCTCACAGCAACCTGCAGTTTTTGGGCTTAGGTGACTCTCTTGCCTCAGCCTCCTGAGTAGCTTGGACCACAGGAACCCGCCACAACGCCCAGCTATTTTTTTGTTGCATTTTGGCCAGGGCCGGGTTTGAACCCACCACCCTCAGTATATGGGGCCAGCACCCTACTCACTGAGCCACAGGCACCACCCAGTTTTACAGAGTTTTTTTAAAATATAAATTCTGGATTCAAGTCCCTGGTTAGAAATGTGACTTGCGGGCGGCGCCTGTGGCTCAGTGAGTAGGGCGCCGGCCCCATATACCGAGGGTTGAGGGTTCAAACCCAGCCCCGGCCAAACTGCAACCAAAAAATAGCCGGGCGTTGTGGTGGGCGCCTGTAGTCCCAGCTACTTGGGAGGCTGAGGCAAGAGAATCGCGTAAGCCCAGGAGTTAGAGGTTGCTGTGAGCCGTGTGACGCCACGGCACTCTACCCGAGGGCGGTACAGAGAGACTCTGTCTCTACAAAAAAAAAAAAAGAAATGTGACTTGCAAGTAAAACGTGAAATCAGGCTCTGTGCCCGTAGCACAGTGGTTACAGTGCCAGCCACACCAAAGGTGGCGGGTTTGAACCCAGCCTGGGCCAGCTAGTCAACTGCAACAAAAAAATAGTTGGGTGTTGTGGCGAGCAACTGTAGTCCCTCAGGAGGCTGAGGCAAGAGAATTGCTTAAGTCCAAGAGTTGGAGGTTGCTGTGAGCTGTGATGCCAGCAATCTACCGAGGGCGACATAGTGAAATTATGTTCCCCCCCCAAAAAAGGACATGAAATCAGAAGGTGTGAGTTCTCTAACACTGTTCTACTTTTTCTTTTCTTTTTTTTTTAAGAGACAGAGTCTCACTTTGTCGCCCTCGGTAGAGTGCTGTGGCAACCTCCTTAGTTCTTGGGCTTAGGCGATTCTCTTGCCTCAGCCTCCTGAGTAGCTGGGACTACAGGCACCCACTACAATGCCCAGCTTGGGCCAGGATCGGCCCTGCCACCCTCCATATATGGGGCCAGCGCCCTACTCAATGAGCCACAGGCACCACCCTGTTCTACTTTTTCAAAATTATTTGAGCCTTCTAGTTCCATTGCCTTTGTATATAAATTTGAGGATCAACTTGTTGATATCTATAAAAAAATCCTTCTGGAATTTTGATTGGGATTGTATGAATCTACATATTAATTTGGAGAGAATTGACATCTTAACAGCACTAAGCCTTCTAATCAGTAAACATGTTTTACTTCTCCATTTCTTTAGGTCTTCTTTGATTTCTTTTCTTTCATCAGTGCTGTACAGTTTTCAGCATAAAGATTCTGCATAAGTTTTATTAGATTTATTCCTAAAATATTTCATTATTTTGAAGCTATTATAAATGATATTGTTGGCAGCACCCGTAGCTCAGAGGTTAGGATGCCGGCCACATACATCCAGGCTGGCGGGTTTGAACTGGGCCTGGACCAGCTAAACAGTAATGACAACTACAACAAAAAAATGTCTGGGCATTGTGGCAGGCACCTATAGTCCCAGCTACTTGGGAAGCTGAGGCAAGAGAATCGCTTAAGCCCAAGAGTTAAGAGGTTGCTGTGAGCTGTGATGCCACAGCACTCTACTGACGCAACATAGTGAGACTCTGTCTTAAAAAGAAAAAAAAAGATATTGTTTATTTGATTTTGTTTTCTAATTACTTATTGTGAGCATACAGAAGCACAGTTGATTTTTATTATGACTTTGTGTCTGTGACTTACTAAACTCATTAATTAGTTGAAGGAGTCTTTTTATAGACTTCATACGATTTTCTACATAGGATAATCATGGTGGCTATTGATAGAGATAGTTTATTTTTTTATGTTCAATTCATATATATTTTTTTCTTTTCCCCTGCATATTGCACTGGTTAGAACTTTCTGGATGATGTTGAATAGAAATGGTGAAAGTAAACATCTTTGCTGTGTTCCCGATCTTAGGGAAAAAGTATTTAGCTTTTCACCATTAAGTATGATGTCCATTTTGTAGATGTCCCTTTTTATGTTAAGGAAGTTTCCTTTTTTCTCGTTGAGTGAGAGACTTTATCATGAGTGGATATTAAATTTTGTCAATGCAGTTTCTCCATCAATTTAGATTATCATGCGTTTTTTCTTCTTTAATCTGTCAATATGATTAATTATGTTCATTTATTTTTTAATATTATACCAGCATTAAACTACTTGGGCTGACCTCATCTGGCTTCTGAGATACTACTCTCTCTGTTCTCATCATAACTTCCCTGGTCACTTCTCAGTTTTCTTTTCTGGTTTCTCAATTTCCAACCTTTAAATGTTGGAGCACCCTGAGGGTTTAGTCCTCACATGTTTTCTCTGTCAACACTATACCTTAGGTGATCCCATCCAGCTTCATGGGTTTACATGGGTTATCTGTATGGTGAGCTCCTCCCAAATTTAGGTCTCCAGCCTAGACCTTTCCCTTCATCTTTAAACTTGTATACCAACTGCCTATCAATATTTCAATTTGAAGGCTGGGGTGCAGTGGCTCACGCCTGTAATCCTAGCACTCTGGGAGGCCGAGGTGGGTGGATTGCTTGAGCTCATGAGTTTGAGGCTAGCCTGAGCAACAGTGAGACCCCATCTCTAAAAAATAGCCTGGCACTGTGGCAGGTGCTTGTAGTCCCAGCTACTTGGAAGGCTGAGGCAAAAGGATCGTTTGAGCCCAGGAGTTTGAGGTTGCTCTGACCTATGCCACTGTGGTGCTGTATTCAGGGGGACAAAGTGAGACTCTGTCTCAAAAAAAAGTTTTTTGTTTTTTTTTTTTGTAGAGACAGAGTCTCACTTTATTGCCCTCTGTAGAGTGCCATGGCATCACACAGCTCACAGCAACCTCCAACTCCTGGGCTTAGGCGATTCTCCTGCCTCAGCCTCCCGAGTAGCTGTGACTACAGGCGCCCGCCACAACGCCCAGCTATTTTTTTGTTGCAGTTTGGCAGGGGCTGGGTTTGAACCCGCCACCCTCCGCATATGGGGCCGGCGCCCTGCTCACTGAGCCACAGGCACTGCCCAAAAAGTTTTTCACACTCAAATACCTAATAAATATTTAACTTAATATGTACAGAACAGGGTGGCGCCTATGGCTCAGTGGGTAGGGCACCAGTCCTATATACTGAGGGTGGTAGGTTCAAACCCGGCCCTGGCCAAACTGCAACAAAAAAATAGCCGGGCGTTGTGGCGGGCACCTGTAGTCCCAGGTACTCAGGAGGCTGAGGCAGGAGAATTGCCTGGGCCTAGGAGATGGAGGTTGCTGTGAGCTGTGTGACATCACGGCACTCTACCGAGAGCAATGAAGTGAGACTCAGTCTCTACCAAAAAAAAAAAAAAAAAAAAAAAAATATATATATATATATATATATATATATATACAGAACAGATGTATTTCCCACCATCAAAACCTACTTTTCCTATAGCTGCCCCATTTCAATAAATGGCAATTATAGTCTCCAGTTGCACAGACCAAATACCTCCGAGTCATTCTTTTTTCATGTAAACTTTACTGAGGCATAACGCTGATACAGAAAAGTGCACAAATTATAACTGAACAGTGCAATGAATGTACACAAAGTCAGCACCCAGATCTCAAGGAACAGACCACTGTCCCAGAAACCCTTGTGTCTCTCTTCTAATCACTAGTTCCCCAAGGGTAACAAATATCCTGAAGTCTAACATCACAAGTTGTTCTGTGTATCTTTGGAATTTATTTACATGGAATCCTACATGTAGTTTATACTTTTTTGTGTCTGGATTTTTTTTTTTGAGACAGAGTCTCGGTTTGTCACCCTCAGTAGAGGGCCATAGCATCATAGCTCACAGCAACCTCCAACTCTTGCGCTCAAGCGATTCTCTTGAATCAGCCTCCCAAGTAGCTGGGACTATAGGCACCTGCCACAATGCCTGACTGGTTTTAGAGATGAAGTCTCACTCTGGCTCAGGCTGGTCACAAACCTGTGAGCTCAGGCTGCACCCGCCTCGGCCTCCCAGAGTGCTAAGATTACAGGCGGGAGCCACCGCACCCGGCTGTGTCTGGCTTCTTTTGATCAACATTATGTTTGTGACATTCATCCACATTAAGGCATGTTGTTTTCGTTTCTTCATTCTCGTTGTTTCACTGTGTAAATATAGTATAATTGGTTTCATCATTCTGTTCCTGTGGGTATTTGGGTACTTTCCAGTTTGGGACAGGTAATGCTTCTATGACAATTTTTTTTGTCTTTCAGTGAACATAGGTGGGTTTCCACTTCCTTTAGACCTCTACTCTACTGTCATCTTATTATAGAAACCCACCTGACTGTCTAAAACAGCAACTTACTAACTATGGGATAGGTAAAAACTGAAGGAGCAGGTCAGAACACTGGAGACCAAAGTGTAACAAAGGGGCATTGTTTATTTTGATTCTTGGGTGCAGGTCAGGGCTGGGTTCAAACCTGCCAGCCCCAGTGCATGTGGCCGCACCATAACCACTTAGCTATGGGCGCTGAGCCTCAAGAAATATTTTTTAAATAAATGCATGATAAATTGACAGATTGTGGCAAGTCCAGAAGAACAATATTAGGTTACTGAAATGCCACATCACATGAGGAACCCTTGAAGAAACTAGGGAAATTTAACTTAGAAAAGATTTGGAAAGAAGCTAAAAAAAAAATAAAAAAAGAAAAGAAAAGATTTGGGAGAACAGGATCACAGTAGAGTGCTGTGGCATCACAGCTCATGGCAACCTCCAACTCCTGGGCTTAGTTGATTCTAAGATGATGCCTCAGCCTCCTGAGTTGCTGGGACCACAGGCACCTGCCACAATGCCAGGCTATTTTTGTTGCAGTTTGGGCAGGGCCGGGTTCGAACCCACCACCTTCTGTATATGGGGCTGGCACCCTACCCACTGAGCCACAGGTGCCACCCAGAATCACTGTCTTAGAAAATATGTAGGGTGTTACATGTGATTTCAGAAGTCTGAACTTGGATTTGACGTGCTGAATACTCCAAGTAATGATGGAGTTTGTACCTTGTGAAGCAGCCAGTTTCATTATTAAATTGCATCAGAGGGTTATATTAAACTAACAGTTATTTCTCCTTGACTTCCTCTTATTTATTAATCTGTTCTCTGGAGTCCCATAGACCAAAGCTAACCCCTTCTTCCCTTATAACTGGATGGAATGAGACACCAAGGGTATGTTTAAGAAAATAAAAAAACTACAGGCCTTTTGTTTTGCAGAGAGGAATATTTGTGGCAAGGCTTGAGAAAATAAAGAATTTTGTTGTTTGTTTTGGTGGGAAAGGGTTGCAAGATTGTAACAGGGAAGAGAGGAAGAGAGATAAGTTGACGACTAGAGAGGTCAAGCTTGCGGAAAAGAACAGTGTCTAAGAATTTGATTAAGTTTCCACAGTGTGGGGTATAATGAACCTTTCACCCCAGGCTCCCCATGAAGTAATCAGTATGGCGTCTCTACATCGAGAGTTAAATTTACTTTTTGGCATTTGAAGAAATCCTGAGGACCATGAGTATGAAACAAGACTAAGGCTACTCATGACAGCCCTATCACATACAGGTGTGCATACAATCTTCCTTCATTAATATGAAGGGATATTAGAACAAACAGAGTTTCAGTCTCTACACTGGATGTAAGAATAATAACATTGCCAGGAAATGAGAACAACATCTTCAGGAAATGATATAATACTAATAACATCTGTCCTTTAAATTTGGTGAGTATATGCACATATCAATACAATTTTAAATTAAGTAATAGTAGTGTTTTGGTATCTACAAAATTGTATGTTAAAGTATATAAAAGCGAGAGGCCAGGTGTGATGGTTCACAGCTGCAATTCTAGAACTGTGGGAGGCCAAGGCAGGTGGATTTGAGTTCAGGAGTTTGAGACCAGCCTGAGGAAGAGCGAGACCCCATTTCTACTAAAAAAATAGAAAAACTAGCCAGGCGTTGTGGCAGGTGCCTTTAGTATCTGCTATTCAGAAGGCTGAGGCAAGAGGATCTCTGGATTCCAAGAGACTGAGGTTTCTGTGAGCTATAATGATGTCATGACATTCTTTCCAGGGCAACAGAGTGAGACTCTGTCTTGAAAAAAGAATTTTTTTTAAGTAAGAGATTGGCTCGGCGCCTGTGGCTCAAGTGGCTAAGGCGCCAGCCACATACAACTGAGGTGGTGGGTTCGTCCAGCGCGGCCCCGCCAAACAACAATGATGGCTGCAACCAAAAAATAGCTAGGCATTGTGGCAGGTGCCTGTAGTCTCAGCTACTTGGAAGGAGGAGGCAGGAGAATCGCTTAAGCCCAGGAGTTGGAGGTTGCTGTGAGCTGTGATGCCATGACACTCTACCCAGGGCAACAGCTTGAGGCTCTGTCTCAAAAAAAAAAAAAAAAAAGTGAGAGATTATTATTACTAAAGTAAGCTGCTTAGATGAAATAACTTCCTTTCTCAAAAATCTTCAATTCGAGGCTTATGCCTGTAATCCTAACACTTGGGAGGCCGAGGCAGGTGGATTGCCTGAGTTCACGGGTTTGAGACCAGCCCCTGAGCCAGAGCGAGACCTTGTCTCTGAAAATATCTGGGCTTTGTGGTGGGCACCTGTTGTCCCAGCACTTGGGAGGCTGAGGCAAGAGAATCTCTTAAGCCTAAGAGTTTGAGGTTGCCATGAGCTATGACTCTAGAGCACTCTACCGAAGGCGAAAGAGTGAGATTCTCTCTCAAAAACAAAACAAAAAACAAAACTTCAATTCAGGTCCAGCACAGTGGCTCACATCTGTAATCCTAGCACTCTTGGAGGCTGAGGCAGGTGGATTGCTTGAGCTCAGGAGTTTGAGACCAGCCTGAGCAAGAGTGAGACCCCTGTCTCTACTAAAAATAGAAAAAAACTTCACTTCATTCATTCGTCCAACCATTTATTGACTATCTTATAAATTCCTGCCACCATTCTAGATATTAAGGATATAAAGATGAACAAGGATGTTACTGCCCTGTAGGAGAAAATAGTTAACTGTTGCCTATAGAATTAAGTTTACCTTCTTAGCATGGCATTCTTCATCTGAGATGTTAATAAGATGTCTCATTTTATCTTCCACAACATTTCCTTACATAATCTATATTCAGAGCAGCCACATCAGACCATTTCGAATTCCCCAAAAGTGAGGTGCCTTTTTTTTTTTTAATCTTTTTTGCCTTTGTACTATTCTATCAGTCCAAAATCCTCTCATCATTTATTGATTCAAAACACAGGTATTGGACTCTTTCCTTGTGCTGGGCACTATATTGGGTGTCAGGAACACAGAGCTGAATAAGATATAATCTCTTCCCTCAAAGATCTTAGCCAGAAGATCTTAGAAGAAACACGTTTCCCCTCTTCACCCACTGAAATTCTTCTTTCTTCAAGCCCAGATGCATTCTATGGCCTTGAGGGCTTTTCCCTGATCACTTTCCTTCAGTACATAGAGCTTATAATTACTTTGAATATTTTTTTATTCCTTCTGTGTCAAAATGAAGCCTTTCCTTCTAGACGATGGGCTCCTGGACAGGATTGTGTTTTACCCATCTTTGTATCTCTGCTAGTAGTTAGCACAATTCTTTGCATATCTAAATTAGGCCTCAGCAATAATTGGCTGAACTGAAAAAAGAATGGGGTAGAGAAACCTAAACCTCAGACCACCTGGCAGAAGGCCTAAAACCAAGACCTACATGTTGAACTCAATTAAAAGATGGGAATACAGTAAGCCGGGCCACCCAGAAGGAGGCTTGTAAAATATGCTAGAGAGTCAGTTGTTTACAGTTATTCCAGATTTGTTTGGTTCTCATGTAAACGACAATTGGGCCTCCAATAGTCTGGTCACCACAGGACAGACCTAAACCAAGTATTCTAAGGTCATTCTGAAGAAGAGGAATGGGACTGCTAGGACACTTAAAGTTGTCCAAATGCTAGCTGTTGAGATTTAATTACTTAGTATCCTAATTATCACAGCTGTCTTAAAAATTAAGAAATCCTGGGGCGGCACCCGTGGCTCAGTGAGTAGGGCGCTGGCCCCATATACCGAGGGTGGCGGGTTCAAACCCAGCCCCAGCCAAACTACAACAAAAAATAGCCAGGCACTGTGGCGGGTGCCTATGGTCCCAGCTACTTGGGAGGCTGAGGCAAGAGAATCTCCTAAACCCAAGAGCTGGAGGTTGCTGTGAGTTGTGATGCCACCACACTCTACTGAGGGTGACAAAGTGGGACTCTGTCTCAGAAAAAAAGAAAAAAAATTAAGAAATCCTTTCCAGAAAGTGGCACTGATTTATCCAATGTTGCACAGCTATGAACAAATATTTACATGTGTTCACTCTTTACCCTGTATAGAAATTCCTAGAAATAAGGATCATACCTTCTCTCTGAAAGGTCAGAGTCACTTACTTACCCACTGTTTTCCTGATTCTTTACTTCTCAGAGAATTCCTCCAAGTAATACCACTACTTCTGTAACCTGTGATTCCTTCTGCCTCTCACAGGCTGATGTAGCAGCAGTAAGTAGCTCAGGATCAAAAGTCAGAAGTCCCAAGTTCTAGTTCCAGTTCTTGCACAAAGTAACTGTGGAACTTTGGGCAAGCCACTTCCATTTACCCAGCTTTAGTTTCACCATTTGTGCAAGGGTGTTGAATTCTAACATTTTGTAATTCTCACTTCTTATTTTCTATGTAGACTCAGAAGAAGATAGATCAGACTGGATCGAGAAAGCACAAAGAAGGAATTAACCTAGCTGTTAACATATTTTGCTGGCCACTGATTTGAACAGCTGTTACTTTCTTTGTTCAGACTCAAAATTATTCTATTATTACCACTTTGTCACATCTTTTTGTTTTTTCAGATTGTCGCCCAGGTTGGAGCAGTTGACATGATTGTCAACTGCTCATTATAGCCTTGAACTCCTGAGCTCACGTAATCTTCCCATCTCAGCCTTCTGAGTAGCCGTGACCATAGGTACATCACCATGTCTAGCTAATTTAAGAAAAACTTTTCTTAGAGATAAAGTCTCACTATGTTGCCCAGGCTGGTCTCAAACTCCTGGTCTCAAGTGAGCCTCCTGCCTTGGCCTTCCAAGTAGGTAGAATTACAGACATGAGCCACCACACCTGGCCTGTAACATCTTTGTTGAGATACAATTCACATATCATAAAAGTCAATCATTTATAAAGTATACATTTTGGTGTTTTTAAACCATTTTCAAAATTATGCATCTATCACCGCAATCTATGTTTAGAACATTTTCACCAGGCCAGGGGATGTGGCTCACACCTATAATCCTAGCACTTTGGGAGGCCGAGGCAGGTGGATCACCTGAGCTCAGGAGTTCAAGAGGAGCCTGAGCAAGAGCAAGACTCTAGAAAAACTAGCTGGGTGTTGTGGTGAATGCCTTTAGTTCCAGCTACTCTTGAGGCAAGAGGATCACTTGAACCCAGGAGTCTGAGGTTGCTGTGAGCTATGATGACGCCTACCCAGGGCGACAGAGTGAAACTCTGTCTCAGAAAAAATATATGTATTTTTTCATCACCACAAAAAGAAACTCTGTATCTTTTATGATCACTCCTCATTACTACCCCCATGCCCTAACAGTAGACACCACTAACAGATTGCCTATTACGGACACGTGGCATGGATGGAATCATACAATGTGTGTCCTTCCTGACTTGCTGCTGCTTTGACTTACGTTTTTAAGGCTCATCAGTGGCATAACATGTATCAGGGCTTCATTTTTTTTTTTTTTTTCATAGAGACAGAGTTTCACTTAACTGCCCTTGGTAGAGTGCTGTGGCGTCACATGGCTCACAGCAACCTCCAACTCCTGGGCCTAGGCGATTCTCCTGCCTCAGCCTCCTGAGCAGCTGGACTACAGGCGCCTGCCACAACGCCCAGCTATTTTTTTGTTGCAGTTCGGCCGGGGCTGGGCTTGAACCCACCACCCTCGGTATATGGGGTCGGCGCCCTGCTCACTGAGCCACAGGCGCCACCCCAGTGCTTCATTTTGATGGTAGATGATATCCCATTGTATTAATGTACTACATTTTGTTTTTACATTTATCAATTAATAAATATTTGGAGTGCTACCACCCTTTGGCTATTATGAATAATACTGGTGTGAACATTCATTTACATGGACGTATGGTTTGAATTTTATATTGGCCACAGGAGACATGCTTTAGATTCAAAGATACAAATAATTTGAAAATAAATATATGGAAAAAATATATACTGTTAATTCATTCACACGTAATACTGTTCATGCAATTGGATATACATATGCCATTTTGTTTTGATTTTCTATTATGTCTCATGTTTTTCTGTTTCTCTGTTTCTCTTTTCTACATTCTTCTGTATCACATGGATTTTTTTTTTTTTTTTTTGAGACAGAGTCTCACCCTGGGTTGAGTGCTGCAGCATTTTCACAACTTACAGAAACCTCAAACTCTTGGGCTCAAGCCATCTTCTTACCTCAACCTCTGGAGTAGCTGGGACTATAAGCACCCACCACAACACTTGGCTCATTTTTCTTTTTTTTGTAAAGATGGGATCTTATTCTTGGCTCAGGCTGGTCTCAAACCCCTGAGCTCAGGTGATCCACCTGCCTTGGCCTCCCAGAGTGCTAATATTATAGGTATAAGCCTCATATGGATGTTTTATAGTGAACCTTTAATAATTTTTTTGTGTGTATGAGACACAGTCTCAGTCTGTCACCCTGGGTAGAGTGCCATGGTGTCATAATAGCTCACAGCAACCTCAAACTCCTGGGCTCAGGTGATCCTCCTGCTGCTTCCTGGAGTAGCTGGAACTGCAGGTTCCTGCTACAATGCCTGGCTAATTTTTTTATTTATTGTAGAGACGGGTTCTCACTCTTGTTCAAGCTGGTCTTGAAGTCTTGGCTTCGGTGATCCTCCCACCTCGGCCTCCTAGAGTGCTAGGATTACAGGCATGAGCCATCGGCCTTGATGGTAGTTCTGCTATCCATTAATGGATAGCAAACAACAGAAGAGAGAGAACAGATTTGGAGAGAAAGATAATAAATATAATTGTGAACAAGTTGACTCTGAAATATCTACAGTCTCAACTAAAGTAGAGATGATTTTCAAGAGTCAATGCAAATGCAGGATCTGGAGGTCAGCAGCCACTGTCAAATTTACCAACTATACATATATTATCTTATGTATATTATTTAATATAATACTTTGTATGCATCCATGAGGTAGGTATTGTTTCTGTCATAGCCTTTTTGTGACAGGGTAGAGTTTAAAGGAGAACAAAGGAGCCACGAAATGGAATTCTAAGGAAGCCAACATTTCCAGGGTGAATTAAATAAGAGGATATTGTCAAAGGGATTGAAAAAGAATGACCAGAACTGTTTAAAAATTAGCAGCACCTGTGGCTCAAAGGAGTAGGGTGCCGGCCCCATATGCTGGAGGTGGCGGGTTCAAACCCAGCCCTGGCCAAACACTGCAAAAATAAATAAATAAATAATAATAATAATAAATTAGAAGTATGGGGCGGCGCCTGTGGCTCAGTGATTAGGGCACCGGACCCATATACCAAGGGTGGTGGGTCCAAACCCGGCCCTGGCCAAACTGCAACAACAACAAAATAGCCGGGTGTTGTGGCGGGCGCCTGTAGTCCCAGCTACTCGGGAGGCTGAGGCAAGAGAATCACCTAAGCCCAAAGCTGGAGGTTGCTATGAGCTGTGACGCTACAGCACTCTACCCAGGGTGACAAAGTGACACTGTCTCTAAAAAAAAAAAATTAGAAGTATGCCAGCCTGAACAACATAGTAAGACCCTATCTTTGCCAAAAAATTAAACGAAAAAAATTAGCCAGGTGTGGTGAAGGGCGCCTATAGTCCCAGCTACTCTGGAGGCTGAGGCATGAGGATTGCTCGATCCCAGGAGTTTGTGGTGGTTGTGAGCTATAACCCCTCAGCACTCTAACCAAGGCGACAGAGTGAGACTATGTCTCAAAAAAAAAAAGGAGGATCACTTGTGCCCAAGAGTTTGAGGTTGCAGTGAGCTGTGATAACATCACTGCTCTCCAGCCGGGCCACAGAATGAGACATTTTCTCAAAAAAAAAAATTAAAAGTATTGTATCTCAAAAGTTAGAGTATAAAAAGAATTCTAGTCCACAAGGTTGCAGATTATCATGGAGGCTGAGGGTTTGTGATTAGAGGTTACCAGTGATTTTATAGCACTTCTCTATAAAGAGAAGCAGACTGCAGTGGATCAAAGGGTGAGTGGATCAAAGGAGGTGGAAGCGAAGGCTATGGGCTACTTTTCCAAAAGTTTTGCAAAGTAGAAATAAAAATGTCTTATACACAAGTAATAAATATATTAATATTATTTTTAATTAATAGATTAATCTATATTACTTGGATTTTACACTTTTACATTTTCTCCAGTCTTCCTCTCTCTTTCTTTTTTTTTTTATTTTGAGACAGAGTCTCACTCTGTCGCCCTAGATAGAGTGCCATGGCTTCATAGCTCATAGCAACCTCAAACGTTTGGGTTTGAGCAATCCTCATGCCTCAGCCTCCCCAGGAGCTGGGACTACAGGTGCCCATCACAACCCCTGGCTAGCTTTTTCTATTTTTAGTAGAGATGGAGTATCACTCCAAGCAACCACCAACCTTGGCCTCCCAATATCCGGTTACTTCATTCTACCCCATTATACCAGTGTTCTGTCCCAAGTCTCACACACTTGTAAGCATAGAATGTTGTTTATTTTGGTTGTGAATGACTTGTTTTATTTGGTCATGCATTTTGAATGCCTCAGGTGATTCTGTCTGTTTTTGGAGGACGGGCCATCTACCCCAACTCCATCATCCTGTGTTTATTGACAAAGTAGATAACCATTAGCTTCTCAGACCAATTCAGCACATTATGCAAGTTCTTAGGTCCTTCGCAAACCAAGTACCTTGTCCACCTAGCCTACCTACTTCATACTTCCCATCCCTCAAACCTTTGGTAGGCAGGCCTGGAAGAAGAAAGGAGCTGTCACTCCAAACCTCCTGGGATGTGGTATCCCCATAAGGAAGTCTGGCTTCGCAGTGAGCTGAAACCTTCCCTTGCCAATGCTGGTCAATCCAGCCCATTCTTGGAGGGGCTGGAGAGTAATCAACATTGCCGTCCACCTGTGCACAGGAAGATGCCTACAGCGGCAGCAGCGATGATGAAACTGCCCACCAGGATACCCAGGACCAGTGAAGTGTAGGATCGACCTATATGGCTCCCTGCAGGACATGGAGAGAGTGAGCCTGAAGGACATACCCCCAAAGCATCCATGATTTGAGACAAACGCCAAGGATTTCTGCCCCAAAGGAAAGGGTCCAGTTTACCAGCTTTAACTCAAGCTGTGTGTACTCTGCCCCAAAGCCCCAGCCATGGGCTTGTTGCTCAGGGTGTCAGTCCATCCATTTGTCTGGAACCTGCCACCTCCCCCACAGGCCTGGCATAGTCCTGTCATCATACCTTTCCTGTTTTTCACAGCAATGTGGTCCTGCACATACTGCACGCATGTATCCTGCAGGAATTCTCGTAGTTCGTACCGAGTACGATTGTAGGTGTTGAGCTGCTTCAGGGTGTAGGTGACCACTGTGGAGTGTGCCTGGGTATCTGCCTCCCACAAGGCTGTCTGTGGCTGGAAACTCACAAAGGAGCTCCCATTCACAGCCACTTGGAAGAAGACGTGGGCTCTAGAGCCCTCAGGAGGCAGCTCACAGCCCAGGAAGCAGCGGATGGTCAGAGGAACTGTGGGTGGGCAGGGTTAGGGGCCTCTATGGAGAGGTTGCCAGGTGTTGGGGGATGCCCACTCCCGGGAAAAGAGCATGGTTAGGGGCCTGGGAGGTGAGCAGCAGTAGCTGTGAGGAGAGGGGAGTCTGAGTCAGGGAACTGTGAGGAGGAGGGCCCAGGGGCTTAGGCAGGGGCTTGGGGTTAGACTGTTGGAGGCTATGTAAGGAGAACGGGTAGATGATTAAAAAAGGGGGGGACTATGAAAGAAAGGAGTTGGGGGTCCCTGAGGGAAAGGAGTGGGGGGAACTGTGAGCAAAGTCGTCAGCTTCCCATAAGAAGCGGTAGCTGGGCTCGGTGCCTGTAGCTCAGCGGCTACAGTGCCAGCAACATACACCGGAGCTGGCGGGTTCGAACACAGCCAGGGCCAGCTAAAACAACAATGACAATAGCAGCAGCAGCAACAACAACAACAACAAAAAATAGCTGGGTGTTGTGGCAGGCGCCTGTAGTCCCAGCTACTTGGGAGGCTGAGGCAAGAGAATATGTTAAGGCCAAGAGTTTGAGGTTGCTGCCACAGCACTCTACCCAGGGTGACAGCTTGAGACTCTGTCTCAAAACAAAAAACAAAAACAAAAAAAAGAAGCAGCAGCGGTAGCTGGAGGGTTGAGGGTAAAGTGTGGGCAGGAAAAGAACAGGGGTTTATAAGAAAAGGAGTTGGAGGAATGTGAGGCGAGATGGGGAGTCTGCAACGAACCCTGCCCTGCCAGATCCTCCCAACAGGATCGGCCCCGAGAGGTTACGCCAGCAGAAAGAAACTAGGACACCCACTTCTCTTTAGCTCCCATTCAGCTATCTTCAAGGGGCTAGGAGCACACAGGATTCGCCCACACACAAAGACCCGCCCCTTTCCCCGCCCAGGACACGCCTCCAGCGCTAGGGCCTGGCCCCGCCCTGGCCCCGCCCTGACCCACTCACATGCCAACCCCCGCTCTTGGTGCACTAGCCGCACGAGGCCGTGAAACTGGCGCAGGTAGGACTGCAGGCTGCTCTCCATGAGCTCCCAGCTCTCCGGATCCTGCAGAGGCTGTAGCTGGCGGATCGTGACGTTGGTGTCCGGGCCTTCCAGCTCGTGCGTCAGGCGCCCCCCTAGCGATGCGTTGCCTTGGTACCACACGTTGTAGGGGTCGCGGAAGTAGGAGATCTGGAGCATGCGGAGGCTGTGGAGGCCTGCAGGTGGAGTCAGCGTCTGACTGGGCCCGCGAGGGAGCGGGTGGCGGGCCGCGGGAGATAATAACCCCCTACCCAGAGGCTGGCCGCCACCTTCTGCATCCTTCATAAACTATAAAGTGCCCAAGTTCCGCCCACTGCTCTCTCAGTCTGACGCTCACAGTAACCCTACCAGGGGGGCAGGACAGGGATTATTATCTTCGTTTTACAGACGAGGAAACTGAGGCCTGCGGTGGATAAGACATTCCTCTCCGCCTCCTTTTTTCACCCTCCACTCCCCTTATTCCCCATTACCAGTTGGTCAACAAATCCTAGCGTACCATATAATCCCAGTTCTATCTCCTCCTGCCCTCTGTCTCCTCTGCCACTGCCCTAGTCTCATCGCTTCTCTCTGGATTGGGACATAACTTCCTGCCGTCATTTCTCCATTTCACCCCTTCTAATCTGAGGTCCACCTGACCCAGGGATAAAATCATGTCTTTCTCCAACTTAAATCCTTGTAATGACATACCTTACCCTTCAAAAAGCCAAAAACATAATAGCTTATTCCATTAAGTGCTTATTATGACCTGAGCAATTTGCTTCACACACATTATTATCCTATTTGTGCCTCCCCCCATGGTGTAATGTAGTAGCTACTGTTATTAACCCCAGTGTACAAGGGACACTGAAGCTAAGACGCGTTGTAGAGCCAAGGTTTGCATGCAGGCAGTCAATCCAGCACTGTCCGCTTCTTTGCTACACTGCCTCACCACAGGAGATCTGTCCCCGGTGAGTCCTTGGTCTGGCATTGAGGTTCCTGGTGACCTGGCCCCAGCTGCCTTTTCCAGCCTCTTCCCAATATTGGATGTATCAGACTAGTTGGTGTTCATCACACCGCCTTTGACCGACATATGAGTAACATGTCTAGGTTATTACTCCTACCTTTTTCTGCCTGGCAAATTTCTTTTCTTTTTTTAATTATTTTTTAAGTCATAACTTTGTACATTGATGCATTTATGGGATTCAGGGTACTGCTTCAATATACAATGTGAAATGCTCACATTGAACTTAGTAACACATGCAAATTTCTATTCATGCTTTAAGACTCAGCTCAGTTGCCCTCTTAGTTTTCCTGATGCGGTTCCCCTTTCTCCTCCCAAACACGGTGAATCTGTTTCAGTGATTCCAGACCACCATGTGTTACCAAGTATCCTGCTAGATTCTAATGCCCGTCTCCAAACACACAGACTACACTGATCTCCTCCAGGCTGGGAAGCCATGTCTGGTTATCTCTGCCTCCTTCACCCAGAAAGGGGCCTGTACACAATTGGTGCCAAGAGAACCTTTGAATGAATCTAGAGTTGTAAATCTGTGTGTGTGTCTTGTCTGTGTCTGTATAAGAGAAGTTGTGCTCCGTATCTGCAAGTATGAATAAGCACATGTATGGGTAACCTTAGATATGGTCCTTAACTGCTCTGTGACTCGGTTTCCTCCTTTGTAAAATGGAGATAATATTACCCACCTTTTGGGGTTTCCTGGGAATTAAATGAGTCAATACATGTATTAACCATAGTGAGCACTTATTGAAAACCTGTTATTATTTGCTCCTTTTTGGAGGGGGAGACTGAAGCGATGGGATTGTGGGAGAGGGGAGAGGGGGCCCCCATGTGCAGTTCTGATGCAGAGTAATAACTCCCCTTTTTACTTAAATGGGGCTAATTAAAACAGTCTGATGACTCATGTGTTCGCCTTCTCTTTCCCCAGGTCCCATCTCCCCAGCAGCACCCTGTCTTCTTCCATCTTCCTTTTTCTTTTTTTTTTTTTTTTTGAGACAGAGTCTCACTTTGTCGCCCTCAGTAGAGTGCTGTAGCATCCCAGCTCACAGCAACCTCCAGCTCTTGGGCTTAGGCGATTCTCTTGCCTCGGCCTCCCAAGTAGCTGGGACTACAGGTGCCCACCACAACACTCGGCTACTTTTTTGTTGCAGTTTGGCTGGGGCCAGGTTCGAACCTGACACCCTCGGTATATGGGGCTGTCGCCCTACTCACTGAGCCACAGGTGCCACCTTCCTTAGCCTCTCCTCTGCCTCACCTGTCTTAGCCCCAGTCTTCCCCCAAGTTTCTGTCAGTTCTCTCAGCACTTTCCCATTCCCTCTATCTCTTTTCTTATCCCTGAGTGTCTTCCCATCTTCCGGAGACTTACCCCTGTTCACCATCACCCTTAGCCTCCGGGCTTCACTTCTCTCTCCCCTCTCCTGAGGCTGACCCCTTCATTCTTTCTGCTGGTTTCTTTCCCATTTTCCAAGTTACTCTGCTTCCCTTCCACAGGGGCTTAACTGTATTTCCTCACCTTGACTTTGGAACGCAAACCAACCCCCAGAACAGACACTGTGGGCTAATCTCTCCTCTTGCCATTTACCCATGTAGATTCTCCAGAACCATCCCAGGGCAGGACGTGTCCCAGACTTACCATCTGAGGCTTCCTGGCTATAAAGGGCCCAGCCGGGCAGCAGTAGCAGCAGCAGCAGCAATGTTGTCAACATCCTGAGGCTGGGGAACCTGGGCTCCTGGCTCTGGCAGGCTGCTGCAGCCTGGGGAAGAAAGAAGTGAGGACCGTCTGGGAGGGGCGGGGGCTGAGCAGAAGGGGATGGAAGGAGGCCAAGGGATGGGAGGAGAAAGAGGGTGTCCGGCTTATAAAGTGTTACTCCTACTCTGCCTCATTTCCTACTAGGGGGCTGGCCTCCCTCCTGCCTCCCTCTGCTCCGCCCTGCACTGTGCCTCCTGCCCAGACCTGCCTTTCCCCTTCTCCCTGGGTTGCTTCCGAGGAACAAGGAACAGGGAGCGGAAAAGGGGGGAGAAGGGTTGGGAGGCTGAGTCAGGGGGTGGGGCATCTGCTTTCAACTTAGAAGGCACCAGGGTGTAGGAACAGCAGGTTACTGATGGGGAAATTGAGGCCCAGAGAAGTGGAGGGACTTGCCCAAAGTTTATACATCACAGTGGTGACAAATCTGTGGGATTAGAATTTAGTTTTTCCAGCATATTAGTTACATTTTACCAGAATTTTAAGTGAATAGCAGTTACATAATCAGGGATCTTGCTCTTAGAAATAGTCACAAAATGAGTATAAAGCAGCTCATTGCAATGTTGTTTTTAATAGGAAAGAATCAGAAAAAATCTATATTAATCTCAGAAGAGGTTACTGCTTGCAGAAAGCAATATTTTTCAAGCTGAGGTCATAATCTATTAGTAGGCAATGAAAACAGTGTAGCAGGACATGGTTAGCATTTTTTTTAATGGGATAGAACAGAATAAAAAATGTCAGTGCATCACCTTTGGTAAGGGTAAGCATTATTTCATGAAATATTTGCTCAGTTGTATATTTGTGTATTTTGGTTTTGTGTTTGTATGTTTCGATGATGGGTTTTGGATAGCAGTATAAAATGTATTTATTTTCTTTCTTTTTTTTTTTTGAGACAGAGTCTCACTATGTTGCCCTTGGTAGAGTGCCGTGGTGTCACATCTCACAGCAACCTCAAACTCTTGGGCTTAAGTGATTCTCTCGCTTCAGCCCCCCGAGGTAGCTGGGATTATAGGTGCCCGCCACAATGCCCCACTATTTTTTGGTTGCCCTTGTCATTGTTGTTTAGCAGGCCCGAGCCGGGCTCGAACCTGCCAGCCTTGGTGTATGTGGCCGGCACCCTACTCATTGAGCTATGGGTGCTGAGCCGTCAAATGTATTTCTTTTTAAATTTTTAATTATCATAGGTACCTAATGGTTGTGTATAAAATATTTTTACACTAGGAAGCAAGTAGAAAAGTTTTAAAGTCACTCCCCCAAATTATGATAATCCATTCTGTGGAATACTATGAAGTAGTTACAAAAATATATCCCCTCCCCTGTCCAAATGCCACTTTATTTTCATCATATTACTTAGTACTACCTGACATTATATTGTTTGTTGGCATGTTTATTGTTTGATTGTCTCACCAGCATGTAGATTCTGTAGAGGCTGTCCATCTTGTTCTATACTGTGCCCACGATAGTGCACATCGTATAATAAGTACCAACAAGATGAATGACTCGATGACATAGTTATGATATACATAGATCACCAAGTGTAAGATGCAGAATATAATGTACAATTTAAAACTGTTCATGTGTCAGCCAGGCGTGGTAGCTCATGCCTATAATCCTAGCCCTCTGGGAGGCCGGGGGCAGTTGGATTGCTTGAGCTCAGGAGTTCCAGACCAGCTTGAGCAAAAGCGAGACCCTAGCTCTACTAAAAATAGAAAAACCAGGCCAGGTGTGGTGGCTCACGCCTGTAATCCTAGCACTCTGAGAGGCCGAGGTGGGTGGATTGCCTGAGCTCATGGGTTCGAGACCAGCCTGAACAAGAGCGAGACCCCATCTCTAAAAATAGCCAGGCATTGTATTGTGGTGGGTGTCTGTAGTCCCAGCTACTTGAGAGGCTGAGGCAAGAGAATCACTTGAGCTCAAGAGTTTGAGGGTGCTGTGAGTTGTGACACCACGGCAATCTACTCAGGGTGACAAAGTGAGACTCTGTCTCAACAAAATAAATAAAATAAAATAAAAATAGGAAAACTAATTGGGCTTTGTGGTGGGTGCCTATAGTCTCAGCTACTCAGGAGGCTGAGGCAGGAGAATCGCTTGAGCCCAAGAGTTTGAGATTGCTATGAACTATGATACCACGCCACTCTACCCAGGGTGACAGAGTGAGAGTCTGTCTCAAAAATCAATCAATCAGTAAATAAAACTGTTTATGTGTATTGCATACACATAACCACACACACAATAACTAAACAGCCTGTTTCCTTATGAGAGTAGGATTTATATCAGACACAGCAATGGTTTATCTCCAAGCAGGGGCCTGAGATTAAAAACATATATAGGTGGTGTGTGTGTATATGCAGAAGGGAATGGGCAATCTTTTTTTGTTTGTTTTGAAACAGTCTTACTCTGTCACCCTTGGGTTGAGTGCCTGGTGTCATCATAGCTCACAGCAACCTCAAACTCTTGGGCTCAAGAGATCCTCATGCTTCAGCTTCTCAAGTAGCTGGGACTACAGGTGCCTGCCACAGTGCCTGGCTAGTTTTTCTATTTTTAGTAGAGACAGGGTCCTGCACTTGTTCAGGCTGGTCTGGAATTCCTGAGCTCAAGCATTCTGACTGCCTCAGCTTCCCAGAGTGCTAGGATTACAGGCACGACCTACTATGCCCAGCCAGGGAATGGGCAATCTTGTGAAAGGCTTTATCATTCTTGTTCGTGAAAGATTTTATCACTCTATCTGTATTGTTTGAAATTTTACTATCCAGATATGATCATATATTTCTTGTTTAATTAAAAGTAAAACTGTTAATCATAAATTATGGCATATCCCCATAGTAGACTTCTCCACCGCTGCGGAAGAGGGTGTCAGATCATAGGAGCAGATGTGTTGACATGGAAAGATGTCCACAAGATACTGATAGTGGCAAAATGAAGTATGGAGCAATATGTAGAGTATAATTCTACTTAAAATTTTTAATTAAGAAATTTCACTTCTAGGCTGGGTGCAGTGGCTCATGCCTATAATCCTAGCACTCTGGGAGGCAGAGGCAGGTGGATTGCCTGAGTTCAGGAGTTCCAGACCAGCCTGAGCCAGAGCGAAACTTTGTCTCTAAAAATATCCGGGCATTGTGGCGGGTGCCTGTAGTCCCAGCTACTTGGGAGACTGAGGGAAGAGAATCACTCGAACTCAGGAGTTTGAGATTGCTGTGAGCTGTGACTCCATGGCACTCTACCAAGGGCAACCAAGTGAGACTCTGCCTCAAAAAAAAAAAAAGATCACTTCTATCCAAGTAATACATATGGTCTCAAAAAAAAAAAAGATCACTTCTATCTGAGTAATACATATACAATTCCATCTCCATTAAAAAAAAAACTATGGCCGGGTGCTGTGGCTCATGCCTGTAATCCTAGCACCCTGGGAGGAGGCCGAGGCGGGTGGATTGCTTGAGCTCACGAGTTCAAGAGCAGCCTGAGCAAAAGTGAGATCCTGTTTCTACTAAAAATAGAAAAACTGAGGCAAGAGGATTGCTTGAGCCCAAGAGTTGGAGGTTGTTGTAAGCTATGATGCGACGGCACTCTACCTAGGGCAATAGTTTGAGACTCTGACTCAAAATAAAAAAAGAAAATTTAATGCGTGTATCTGTGTATTTGTGCGTACATAGCAAAGATATCTGGAAAGGTACCAGAGATTACCACTAGTAATGGGATTGGGTAAGAGCTGAGGGGGGATTTTAACTTTTTGTTTTATATGCTTTTCCCTGGAGGAACAACAGATGTCTTAGTGGAATCTGGGACAAACCAGAGACATTTGCCAGGCTCCCATTCTCTGAACTGAGTATGTATAAGAGCGTCGATGATGCTCACCTCTCAGTTATTGTAAACTAGCTAAGAAATAGCAGCACAGTCTTTTCTTTCCACAACTCACTAAAATTGTCTAGTTGGAAAAAGAATGGGAACCTGGTTTTCCTGGGCGAGACCTTAAGAAAAGTGGAATGACTTAGATCACTACCAATTATATTGTCTTGCCTTTTATAAAAAAGAAATTATCATAAAAATATTTCATTTTTGAAATTATTTCATGCTTGAATTATATTTCAAATATACCTATCTCCACCACCCAGCATAAGAAATAAATTATTACTAATATAATTAAAACCCCTGGGTATTTCTCCCTAATCTTATCTCTCTCCCTCTAAAGCAGTGTTTTCAACCTTTTTTAATCTCGCAGAGCACTTGAACCTATAGAAACTTCACTGGTACACTTATTTTGATCGAAAAACAAAAACAGACTGAAAAAAAGAATATACTTACTGTGCTTTGAACTTCTTTCGAAAATAACTTATTTTTAGGGTCAAAATCTTTCCCAATCTTATTTTATTTTTTGAAAGTTGTTTTTTTCTTTCTTTCTTTTTTTTTTTTTTTTTACAATATCCCCTGATTTTAAAAACTGCCACCATCCTAGACCTCCTGGCTTCTTAGCCCCTTTCTTCCATCTCTGACCCATCAGCCTGCATTTGACATATCAATTAGCTTTGTCCCTCCAACCTATGAGAGCTGGACTGGACTTTTCTTGCAGCTGGAGAGCTCCTGATCAGCCAGGGTTGGAGTCCAGTCCCCCACTCCTTAATTCTTGCTCTTGGCTTTTGTGGCCTTCGCATCCAGCACACTCTGGGCATGTGTTAGCTGCTTCACAGAATCAAGCACAAGTATTCCAGGCAGCAGCCACCCACAGGGAGTTCAAGAAGACAAAGTAAAACCAGAAGTAGAGGGGTTGGCCCAACTCCCCATACTGGAACCCATCGTGGTCTCTGTAAGGAAGTAGAGTATGTCTGGAACACAAGCTATAGGACGAAGTGCAAGGGTTTCCGGCTGAGAAAAGCGATCACCATCCACAGACTGAGTCATCCCCACAGTAAAACTGTGATGATCTCCATGCATATTTTGAAGTTATCACCCAAGATGTATTAGCTGTCTCCGTTGGTATACTTTCCAGAGTTGGGATAAGAAGACTTGGTCTCCAAGAAGGTCCTCATGGTAGAGAGTAAACCAGCCCTCAATAACCAGGTGAATAAACCCACAGTCATTACCAAGTCCCTAGTCGGACAACTGCAGCACAACTGGACAAAAGCCATGTGGTCATGATTAAGACCCCAGAGGCAGAGAAGAGGCCAGCCAGGAGATGCCAGGTGGGTGTTCATTAAGCACAAAGTTATCCAGCCTTAGGTTCTGAGGCCAGTATGGGTACAAGGGGCCAGCATTGGTGGCCATGTCTTCTTGGGCTGATTGTTGGCTGCCTGGGTGCAGTCGCAGCACTGTTTTCCCTGGAGCTCCTGGCTCTCTTCAAAAATAATTTAATTAATGGATCTTTAAAAATTTACAGGTGGCTCACACCTATAATCCTGGTACTCTGGAAGGCCGAGGTGGGTGGATCTAAACTCGCTTGAGTTTAGAAGTTCAGAGATCAGCCTGAGCAAGAGTGAGCCCCATTTCAAATAAAAAAGAGAAAAAAAACAGCTGGGCATAGTGGTGCCCACCTGTAGTCCGAGCTACTTGGGGGCTGAGGAAAGAGGATCTCCTGAGCCCATGAGTTTGAGGTTTCTGTGAGCTATGAGGACTCCAGGGCAGTCAACCCCAGGGTGACAATTATTTTTTCCCAGCACACAAGTTCAAAATCACTGCTCTCAAGTAACCACTTCAAATTAAAATGAATATTTGCCATTTTTCATTCTCTTACATTTTTACAAATTTATATTACTCATGAATATATCCCTAAGCAACATATAGTACTCTTTTGCATATTTTGAGCTTTATATAAGTGATATTAATGTGTATGTATGCCTCTGCAATTTGCTTTTTCATCTAACATTAGTAAGAGTCATCTCTCTTGATATGTGTAGGTCCATTCATTTCACTGCTTTAAAATATTCCATTTTTTAGCTGGGTGTTGTGGTGGGCACCTGTAGTCCCAGCTACTTGAGAGGCTGAGGCAAGAGAATCACTTGAGCCCAGGAGTTTGAGGTTGCTGTGAGCTGTGACGCTATTTTTGAGACTCTGTCTCAAAAATAAAAAAAACTTCCATTTTTGTATCACAAGAATGGAAAAGCAATTATCCAATGTACTCAATACTAATATGAAGCCAGTAGATGATCTGATGCATGCCCACATGGGAGAAAAACTCATTTTGATTCAAGCTGGGGAGAGGAGTAGAGTAACAAGGGAGGCATTCAGGGAGAGGTTGTTAAGGTGATAGAGAAGCAAGCCTAACTCCATTTTGTTATAATTCTTGTTCCTGAGAATCAGTGGGAAAGCAAAGCGGGCCTGATTCCATTCTGTTGTTTTGTTACATTTTATTGCTTAAAAAAAAAAAAAAAAACAGTTCCATTTTCCTCCCCCCCATTGCATAGTATTTTAAGTTAAGTGTACCTGGTTAGAACTGTTAGAATTATTAATATTGCGTAGAAACTACCCTGTGATAACAACCCTCGTGATTATGTTAAGGTGATCTTCATACCATCCACATATGATATTGAAATGTTAACAGAACAAGCTTAACTCCATTTTATTATTTACTCCTTTTTACCTTCAAAACTTGTTCCTCTTGTTTGCCCTCCCATTGTAACTGTAAATGCTTTTAGCTAAAATTGTTAGTAATGCAAGGTACTAACCTGTAGCCCTTGTGATTATAGCTTTTTATAATCATGCTCTTTACGCCCCTCACCTGTGATCCTCCTCCCTACATTACCTTCGGACATTATAGATTGCACCTTCTTTGTAAAGAAAAAATTGCTAATTGCTCTCATGATCATAACATTGTGTAAACTGACTAAGTCGGCCTTACCCTTGTGATTTCCCCTATTTGCTGTTTTTGCTTCTGTAACTATGCTTGCTTGCCCCCTGGAAAAATTTTGCCTTATAAAAGTCAGAGCCTCAGACAACTCAGGGCTGCTCTCAGAAACCCCATGTTGGGACACTGAGGCAGTTGCTGGCCGGCTCTTCAACAAAAGGACTTCAACTTGTCTGGCAGTGTGGTCTTTGAGAGACTCCTGGGCATAAGAGGGTTGGGGTGCTTTCACTGAATGGGCACAAGGTGGGAGTGTTTGGCACACATTTTGTGTGTGGGACATAACAAGAGGGACTCTAACAAAATCAAATATATATATATATTTCTTTTTTTTTTTTTTTTAGAGACAGTCTCACTTTGTTACCCTCGGTAGAGTGTTGTGGCATCACAGCTCACAGCAACCTCCAACACCTGGGCTTAGGCAATTCTCTTGCTTCAGCCTCCCGAGTAGCTGGTACTACAGGCACCCGCCACCCAGCTATTTTTTTTGTTGCTGTTTGGCTGGGGCTGGGTTCAAACCTGCCAACCTCTGTATATGGGGCTGGTGCCCTACTCACTGAGCCACAGGTGCCACCCAAAATCAAATATTTTGACCTAGTTGTTTGTACCCTCACATTACCCTGAAATAAATTAATTTTTCAAAAAATAAAATATTCCATTTTAGGAATATATCACAATTAATTTATCCATTCTCCTGTTGTTAGACATTTTTTCCTACATTTTCGCTATTGCAAACAGTGCTGGCATGAACTACTTATGCACAATTCCTTGTGCATGCGTGGGAGAGTTTTTGGAGGTGCAAACCTGAGAGTGGAACTGCTGAGTCACAGGGGAAATGCATCTTCAATTTACTAGATATTGCTGAACCGTTTTACAAAAAGGTTGTGCCAATTTACATTCCCAAGAGTCTATGAGAATTCTCTCACTTCACATCCTTGCCAATCCTTGGCATTTTCAGATGGTTGGGTGTTAAAGTGGCATTTCTTTTTGGTTTTATTTTGCATCTTTCTGATTTCCAGTGAAGCTGTGCATCTTTTGGCGTTGCCTTTTTTCTCTCTTGAAGGCTTAAAGAGTGGAAGGTAATAAAGTACGTGATTGAACCAGTTTGAAATTGAATGCTGTGAGTCTTCAATCTAAGCAGGTAGGGCCTGAGTTACTGGGATTCAAGGGGACCCACATCACCCTCCACAGAGCTCATTACATAGAGGCCTTTCTCACCCAGCTGAGATCTGTTGTGGACCCAATTGGCAGCAACTCCTATTTCCGAAACACACCCTTCTAACACACCAAAGCCCTGAAGAGCAAACACTGAGACAACATGATTACTATGGGTAACACTTATCATGGGCCAGGAACAGTGTTCAGCTCTTTACATAAACAATCTCACTTCTTGGGCAGTGCCCATAGCTCAGTGAGTAGGGCACCAGCCACATACACCGAGGCTGGCGAGCTAAAACAACAGTGACAACTGCAATAAAGAAAAAATAGCTGGGCCTTGTGGAGGGTGCCTGTAGTCCCAGCTACTCGGGAGGCTGAGGCAAGAGAATCGCTTAAGCCTAAGAGTTTGAGGTTGCTGTGAGCTGTGACGCCATAGCACTCTACCCAGGGTGACAGCTTGAGATTCTGTCTAAAAAAAAAAAAAAAAATCATCTCATGTATCTTCATTAGTATAGTGGTTAAAAAAATAGATAAATAATCTCATTTTATCCATCTGCCAACTCTATAAGGTAGATTTCATTATCATCACTATAATTACTACTAAGCTAAGGCTCAGAGAGGTTAAGTGACTCACCTAACATCACACAGCAAAAACTATAATTTGAACCTATTTCAATGATGCCAAAATTAGTGAATTTAATCTTCACACAGTATCTGAAAAAAAAACAACATATATATATATTGCAGTTTTTGGCTGGGGCTGGGTATGAACCTGCCACCTCCGGTATATGGGGCAGGTGCCCTACTCCTTTGAGCCACAGGCACCGCCCTCAAAAATATTTTTTGATCACCCTCTCTCAATACATTTTGGAACATGCTTGAATGTTATATTGTATAGGTTATAAAACACACCTACTATTCATACTATGTGATGGCTCTGTAATCACTTGCCCCCAGGCAGACCAAGCTCATTGTCTCTCTGTTGCAGATAAGAAAATTAAAGCCCAGAGAAGTTAAGGAACTTGTCCAAGGTCACACAGCTGGGAAGTGCAGAGAAGGGATTTGAACTTAAAGAGGATGGGGGTAAGGGGTTAGGAATAGGGAGAGTGAAAAGAGTGCTAGGGGTAGGGAAGCTGGTGAGAAGAGACAACTTGAGAGTTTTCTCATTCTAAACCCAGGATTGGGGTCAGAGAAGAGAAATGCTGTGGTTGGCTAGCCTGTGTGGCCGAGGTACAAAAAAAATCATAGAGCAGGTTGGGCGCTAGGCCAGCGGCTGAGATTTGACTGAGGCCTAAAGAATGAGAGTTCTATTGAGCAAAGGGAAGTGAAGGAAGCAAGTGGTAGTGTTTCCCACTCCAGAGAGCACATGCCCGGGGAAGATAAGGGAGACAGGAAGCTGAGCTGGGGCTGGTGCTGGTGCAGCCCCAGTGGGTGAGGAGAGGCCCTGCCAGGGCCACAGGAGCAGGGATGAGCCAGGGACTGGCAGTGTGCCCATCTGGACTTCAGAGGACCAACCCTTCCCTCCCCTGTTAGCTACTGAAGATAAGCAGGTTAAGCAACCTGGCCCAACTCAGATAAAGGAGTGTGGCCCCTTCAGAGACTCGTTCAGGACACAGAATAATAACAATAACATAATCCGAGGGCTTACAGTGTGCAGGGCACTGTGTGACGTGAGCAGAGCTCCTTATTCTCACTAGGACCCTAGGAAAAATCTGAAGAAACAGCCATTTTTTCCCATTTTACAGATGAGGACACAGGCACAGATAGTGAACTGACCTGCTCCAAGGCCCTCAACAAATAAAGGCAGAGCTAGGACTCAAATCCAGTGAGTTGGGCTCCAAAACATGCTGTCTTCATAATCAGACCTTCCTGTTTACGATAATTAAGATGATTTATAGGGTGGCACCTGTCGCTCAGTGAGTAGGGCACCGGCACCATATACTGAGGGTGGCGGGTTTGAACTCAGCCCCAGCCAAACTGCAACAAAAAATAGCTGGGCGTTGTGGCGGGCGCCTGTAGTCCCAGCTACTCCAGAGGCTGAGGCAAGAGAATCACCTAAGCCCAGGAGTTGGAGGTTGCTGTGAGTTGTGATGCCAGCACTCTACCAAGGGCGATAAAGTGAGACACTGTCTCAAAAAAAAAAAAAAGAAAAGACTTATAAAGTGCCCAGGACACAGTATGTATTCAGTAGGGAAAGGATCTTGGCTTTAGAAGTAGCAAACGGAACTGACCTGTAAAGGAGGACGAATGGAGGGTAGAAGTTAAGTATGATTTCCCAAAGGGCAGGCAAAGAAACCTTAATTAGGATTTTCTCCTATAAGCACCTCACCTCACAAAACACCTCAACTTAGGGCACATGAAAAAAGCCCCATAAAGTCAGAATAATTCCAGCTCTTGCCTGTCCCAGCAATTGTTGGGAGCTGTTATTCTTGGTTTGACTTCCATCTCTCTCTCTCCCTAATCTATACCTATGTATGCCAGTGTCAGCCAAATTCTTGGCTTTCTGAACACAGAACATGCAAATGTTACCTTTTTACTTCATTACGTCTTTTTTTTTTGAGAGACAGAGTCTCCCTTTATTGCCCTTGGTAGAGTGCTGTGGCATCATAGCTCACAGCAACCTCAAACTCTTGGGCTCAAGTGATTCTCTTGCCTCAACCTCGTGAGTAGTAGGGACTACAGGCGCCCACCACAATGCCTGACTATTTTTAGAGGTGGGTCTCGCTCTTGCTCAGGCTGGTCTCAAATTCGTGTGGTTAAATTTATCAACTTATTCCTTTACAGTTTGTGCTTCTTGTGCCTTACGTAAGAAATCCTTTTCTACCCCCAAGATCATGAATGTATTCTATTTGTTATTTTTTAATATTTTATTTATTTATTTTTATTTTTTGAGACAGTCTCACTACATTACCCTGGGTAGAGTGCTGTAGCATCATAGCTCACAGCAACCTCAAACTCTTGGGCTCAAGTGATCCTCTTGCTTCAACCTCCGGAGTAGCTGGGACTACAAGCTGCGACCACGCTAGGCTAGTTTTTAGAGACCGGGTCTGGCTCTTGCTCAGGTTGGTGTCGAATTCTTGCCTCCGCCTCCCAAACTGCTAAGATTACAGGCGTAAGCCACTGAGCCCACCCCTATTGTATTTATTTTTAAAAGCTTTATAGTTTTGTCTTTCATCTTTAGGTGTTTGGTATGAAGTAAAGGTCAAGATTAGTTCCTTTTAACGGATATCCATTGTCCTAGCACCACTTATCAACCGGTAGCCTTTCCTTACTGATCTAAAGTGATATCTCTGATTGATGGTAAATGTGTCTATTCTGTTTCAATGCCTACTTGTCTCTCTCTGCACCAATGCCCCATTATCTCAGTATTATTTTATAATAAGTCTACATATCTGTGACTTGCAGGACACATTGATAACAGAAATTTTTTTTTTTTTTTTTTTGTGGGACAGAGTCTCAAGCTGTCGCTCTGGGTAGAGTGCCGTGGCATCATAGCTCACAGCAACCTCAAACTCTTGGGCTTAAGTGATTCTCCTGCCTCCGCCTCCCAAATAGCTGGAACTACAGGCGCCTGCCACAACACCCAGCTATTTTTTGGTTGCAGCCATCATTGTTGCTTAGCAGACCCAGGTTGGGTTCAAACCTGCCACCCTAGGTGTATGTGGCTGGCACCCTTGCCAACTGAGCTACGGGCGCCACCCAAGAAAAAAAATTTTTTAAGAAAAAAATAAGTCTACATATCTTGCAGATCAAGTCTTCCCACTTTGTTCTTCAAGAGTACCTTGACTGCTTTTGTATATTGGATTTCTGTATGTAAATTTTGGAACCATCTTTATCTGGTTGATGGGATTTTAGTTGATACCCCATTTAATGTATAAGTGACTTTGGGGAGAGAATTGATATCATCCAGTGCATGATTGGGCTATTTTTTCATTTGTTTACATCTGCTTTGAGGACATCTTTCAGAGTTGCTTTTTCAATTTTTTTTGTTTTAGATTGTGTGTGTGTGTGTGAGAGAGACAGAGAGGAGAGAGAGAGAGAACGAAACAGGGCCTTGCTCTCTTGTCCTAACTGTAGTGGTATGATCATAGTTCACTGTAACTCTCTGGTTCAAATGATCATCCTGGCTCGGCCTCCCAAGTAGCTAGGAGTACAGAGGTATGCCACCGTGTCTGGCTAATTTTCTTATTTTTGTAGAGACAGGGTGTTATTGTGTTGCCTACGCTGGTCTTATATTCCTGACCTCAAGTGATCCTCCTCTCCTGCCTTGGCCTCCCAAAGCACTGGGATTACAAATGAGAGCCACTGGCAGGGAGTGGTGGCTCTGGCCTGTAATCCTAGCACTCTGCAAGACCAAGGGTGGTGGAAAATGATGTTTTTAAAAATTTAATGGTTTATTTGTTACCTGTATATAGAAATACTGATAATTTATTGCATTGATTTTGTATCCAGCAACCTTAATACATAATTATTAATTCTAGCAATCATTTGTAGTTTCTTTTGGATTTTCTACAAGCATAATCATAGCACTAGTGGATGATGTCATTTTTTTCTTCCTTTCTCAGCATGTTAAAAACATTATTCTCATAGAAATTGACAGGGAGCATGGGTCAGAGTTTTGTTGAACTCACTAATGAGGAGATTAGCTGGATGACTAGGCCACTTCAAAATAGAATATAAAAGTCCCGAGCTACATAGCAAGAATTTTTTTGTTTCTACAAAAAATAGAAAAATGAGCTTGGTGTGGTAGCACATCTGTAGTCCTAGCAACTTGGGAGGCTGAGACAGGAGGATGGCTTGAGCCCACTAGTTTGAGGTTGTTGTGAGATACAGTAATGCAGCTGTACTCTGAGCAACAGAGACTTATTGCAACAAAACAAAACAAACATAAAACCAAAATAAAATTTAAAAACTGGAGTTTTTATAATTGTTGGAAAAGAAAAATATCAAAGTAAGATTGCTAAATTAAATACAAAATCGGAGCCAGGTGCTGTGACTCATGCTTATCATCCTAGCACTCTGGGAGGCTGAGGCAGAGGGATCTCTCAGTAGTTTGAGACCAGCCTGAGCAAGAGTGAGACTCTGTCTCTATTAAAAATAGGAAAACTAGGGTGGTGCCTGTGGCTCACTGAGCAGGGCGCTGGCCCCATGTATCCAGGGTGGTGGGTTCAAACTCAGCCCTGGCCAAACCGCAACAAGAAAATGCTGGGCATTGTGGCGGGCGCCGGTAGTCCCAGCCACTCCGGAGGCCAAGGCAAGAAAATCACCTAAGCAGAAGAGCTGGAGATTGCTGTGAGCTGTGATGCCACGGCAGTCTACCGAGGGTGAGAAAGTGAGACTCTGTCTCTAAAAAAATAAAAATTAATAAAAATTTAAAAATAATAGTAAAAATAGGAAAACTAGACGGGCATTGTGGCATGTGCCTGTAGTCCCAAGTACTGAAGAGGCTGAGACAAGAGGATGGCTTGAGCCCAAGAGTTTGAGATTGCTGTGAGCTGTGATGTCACAGCCCTCTATCCAAGGGTGACAGAGTGAAAAATTAAATAAACAAACACATACATACCAAATGTGTTAATGTTTGTACAGGGCACTAATACCTTTGGGATCATCTCTACTGGACAGTAATAAAGAAATCGTCACACATTAGGCCAGGCGCACTGGCTCACACCTGTAATCCTAGCCCTCTGGAAGGCTGCGGTGAGTGGATTGCTTGAGCTCAGGAGTTCAAAACCAGCCTGAGCAAAAGTGAGACCCCCCATCTCTAAAAATTAGCTGGGTTTGCTGGGCACCTGTAGTCCCAGCTACTGAGGAGGCTAAGGCAGGAGAATCGCTTGAGCCCAGGAGTTTGAGGTTGCTGTGAGCTGTGACACGATGGCACAAATGAGTTTCATTTTGATGACAAAATGAGTTTCTGTCTCAATTAAAAAAAGAAAAGAAAAGAAATTGTCACACATTATTGCTTTACGGAATTACACAATGTCTGGGCCCTAATTAAGTGTGTAAATGTTACATTTCTCCTCAGAGGCAGATGACTCTTAAGAAGATTTGCTAGTCGTGCTTCATCACAACATCCAAAAAGTCACACAATCGCCTTTTTACCTTAGTAACATGTTTCAATAGTTTTTCTTAACACCGGTATGTTTAATTCAACTGACAATAACAGTTAGTATAAGGCTCTCAATAAATGTTTACTGGAAGCATTTTCATTCTCTTAAATATTTTTCCCCCCTCCGGTTTCCTTCTGTCTTTATTCGTTGTTTTGTTTGTTTTTTGAGACAGAGTGTCACTGTCACCCTGGGTAGAGTGTCATGGTGTCATCATATCTCACAGCAACTTCAAACTCTTGGGCTTAAAAGATCCTCTTGCCTCAGCCTCCCGGGTAGCTGAGACTACAGGCACCTGCCATGACACCCAGCTATTTTAGTAGAGACAGGGTCTGGCTCTTGCTCAGGCAGGTCTCAAACTTCTGAGTTCAAGGAATCCTTCTGCCTTGAGCGCTAGGATTACAGGCGTGAGCCACCGCGCCCAGCCTTCCAGTTTCTTTCTTCCCCACCCAGCACAAGTGACTAGCAGCAGAGTCTGCGGCTGTGGGGCGGGTGGGCAGAGGGGGCAGTCCTAAAGGACACTGATCCTCTTCTCTCCTTCAGCCTAGTATTTTGCGGGGCCGGTTTTGTATCTTCAAATAAGCGGAAAAAGTAGCTGCTTTGGACTTCAGAAAAGCAGGTATCCTCCACCCCATGAGGACACCCACTGCCCCTGCCCCCGAAGAGCATATTTTCTATCAAAAATTTGATATTTCAAAAAGGCCACCATGAAATAAATCAGAATTGCATTGACTTACACTTCATTTATTTTTTCCACCTTTTAATTTTTAAAAAATGTGGTAAAATACACATAACAAAATGTACCATCTTAGACCAGGTGCGGTGGCTCACGTCTGTAATCCTAGCATTCTCGGAGGCCGAGGTGGGTGGATTGCCCTGAGCTCACAAGTTCGAGACCAGCCTGAGTAAGAGCAAGACCCTGTCTCTAAAAAATTGCCAGGTGTTGTGGCGGGCGCTTGTAGTCCCAGCTACTTAGGAGGCTGAGACAAGAGAATCGCTTAAACCCAAGAGTTTGAGGTTACTGTGAGCTGTGACACCATAGCACTCTACCAACAGCAACAAAGTGAGACTCTGTCTCAAAAAAACAAAACAAAACAAAAATTTACCTTCTTAACCTTTTTTTTTTTTAATTTTATTATAATTGAAATATTGGGACAGTACATTTCAAATTTCAACCAAAAGACAAAAATGCAGTTTAACTCAAAGGCACAACAATTAAAACACAGAAAATAACAGCATCTCTCAGATGCCTATATCCAAATTAAAGAAGTACACACATTTTGTTCCCTTCCCACCCCCAATGCAAGCCCACAAGCTTTTTCCAAAATCTTGAGTTTTTGATGCCATCCAGCATCGTGGACTTGTGCATCTTAACCTTTTTTAAGTGGCTAATTCAGTGGTAGATTTAGCCACAGATTCAAGATCACTTGGAATGTGAGCATTTAAAAACACGATCTGGGGCTTTGACCAGGGAGTCATTGATCCAAATATTTGGATGTGCTGAGCATGAGGGAAATACAAGCATTTCCACAAAGCAACAGATGGGAAATGTTCCAGGAATGAACAAGTTGTTTCTTGGCAGTTCAGAAGTATGCAGTGTGCAAGCTCTACTCTGGGAGATGGGAGAAACCACTTGAACCAAATGACTTCTAGATGCTAGAAAAAGTATTACCAGATACTTCCCTGCCAAAAGTAGTACTCAGCCTGGGCAGCCCCTGTGGCTCAAAGAAGTAGGGTACTGGCCCCATATACCAGAGGTGGTGGGTTCAAACCTGACCCTGGCCAAACTGAAAAAAAAAAAAAGAAAAGAAAAAAGGTAGTACTCAGCTAAAGGGGATCTAAAATGCCTGGGCTTCCAACTTCAGGGAATTGAGCTTTTCCTCTGATTTTCCAGGAAAAAGGAAGGAAATATGGACCTTCAAATCACATGATGTTCAAGTTAGAGGACACTGCGGAAGCTGACCAGATTCCCCTTTATAATTCCTTATTGGCTTTGTTACCGAAATGAAGTGGATCTGTTTGCCTGAGTAATGGAAAAATCAAACACTAAAGCGCAGCTTCTTTTTTTAGGGAAGAAAGTTTATAACAAGGCTGACAAATAAGGAGATAGGAGTTAGCCACAAATTTGTCTCCCTGACAATTTGGAGGGCACTCAAATCACATCGATACCTGGGGCAGGTTTCATAGGCAGAGGGTAATGAAGTGAGGTCTGAGTGAACCTTGCCATGAAGGAACACAGGGAAGCATGATCTGGCTGGGTCATGCCTTGGGGTGATGCCAGGGCTAGCTATGATTGGCTCATGTATCATACCATGGGGTGTTCACTTTTTAATTTGGCCTGTGTTCCAAGGTCTGAGCACTTGAGTTCCACCCATGGTTGCGTACTAGGTTCATCAAGGCTCCAGTTATATAACATGCACCTGGGGGCCCCAGCAACTAAAAAAACAACCCACCATTTTATTACACAAAGTTGAATTAGATCGGGCTGGTTCTGTGGTTATAGCTCTTTATTTGTACATTTGTCCTTGTTTCCATTAATGGGGTAGAGACAGGCTCTGAATCTTGGCTCTATCCTTTATTAGGTATGAGATGTTGATGAAATTAGTGAATCTCTCTCCAATTTTTTTTTTTTTTTTTTTTTGGAGACAGTCTCAAGCTCTTGCCCTGGGTAGAGTGCCATGGCATCACAAGTCACAGCAACCTCAAACTCTTGGGCTTAAGCAATTCTCTTGCCTCAGCCTCTCAAGCAGCTGGGACAACAGGCACCCGCCATAATGCCTGGCTATTTTTTTTGTTGCAGTTGCCATTGTTGTTTTAGCAGGCCGGGGCCGGGTTCCAACCTTCCAGCCTCGGTGTATGTGGCCGGTGCCCTCCACTGGGCTACGGGTGCCGCCCTCTCTTCAGTTTTTAAAACCTGTATTTCTTTTCTTTTCTTTTTTTTTTTGAGATAGAATCTCACTTTATCGCCCTCGGTAGAGTTCTGTGGTGTCACAGCTCACAGCAACCGTCAACTCCTGGGCTTAGGTGATTCTCCTGCCTCAGCCTCCCAAGTAGCTGGAACTACAGGCACCTGCCACAACACCCAGCTATTTTTTTTTTTTTTTGAGACAGAGCCTCAAGCTTTTGCCCTGAGTAGAGTGCCGTGGCATCACAGCTCTGGGCTCAAGCAATTCTCCTGCCTCTGCCTCCCAAGTAGCTGGGACTACAGGCACCCGCCACAACGCCCGGCTATTTTCTTTGGTTGCAGCCGTCATTGTTGTTTGGCAGGCCTGGGCTGGATTCTAACCTGCCAGCTCAGGTGTATGTGGCTGGCACCTTAGCCGCTTGAGCCAAGGGCGCCAAGCCAACCCAGCTATTTTTGTTGTTATTGTTGTTGCAGTTTGGCTGGGGCTGGGTTGGAACCCACCACCCTCGGTATATGGGGCCAGTGCCCTACCCACCAAACCATAGGTGCTGCCCTAAAACCTGTATTTCATAGCCAGGCGTGTGGCAAGCACCTGAAGTCCCAGCTACGTGGGAGGCTAAGGCCAGAGGATTGCTTCAGTCCAAGAGTTTGAGGTTGCTGTGAGCTATGATGCCACAGCACTTTGTCTCAAAAAAAAAAAAAATCTGTACTTCAATTTTTGACCTGTAAAATGGTGATAATAATACTATTTCAGAGGGTGTGGTTGGCTTTGATGCATGTAAAATATAAATAAGAGCACGTGGAACATATAATTGCTATATAAATGCTTGCTGTCACCAATACAGTGACTATTTTCTCCTTCTCCTCCTTGTCTCCCTCCTCCGTCTCCTTTCCCTTCTCCTCCTCCATCTTGTACAGTTGCCACATAGTCAAATTTCTTCTGGATTGTTGTCCTGCAGCTTTATTCTGCATGATAGATGATTTTTGGGGGAAGTTTCTGCAGTAGGTATGAATGAAATTCTGCTTTCTTTTTTTTTAGTTGAGACATACTCTCACTCTGTTGCCCCAGGTAGAGTACAGTAATGTCACCCTGGCTCACAGCAACCTCAAACTCTTGGGCTCAAGCCATCCTCCTACCTCAGCCTATTCAGTAGTTGTGATTAAAAGTGTGTACCACCACACCCAGTTAATTTTTCTATTTTTAGTAAAGACATGTCTCGCTCTTGCTTAGGCTGATCTTGAACTCCTGAGCTCAAGGGATCCTCCTGCCTCAGACTGCCAAGGTGCTAGGATTTTAGGTGTGAACCACTGCACCTGGACAAATTATGTTTTCTGATTTTTTGCAATAACTCTTTGCAATATGTTAATATTTTTCTTATGCTAAGAGGTAGTCCCACTTTTTCATTTTCCAGATATGGAAACTGGATTTCCAAAAGGGAAAGTGACTTGCCTAAGATTACACAGAGACATGGCAAAACCAGTAACAGAACCATGGGCTTCTGACCACCAGTCCAAGGCTTGCCTCCACTCAGCACAGAGTTGAACGACTCTCAGGTATTGATGTGATCAGAGCACCCTCCAATCTGTATTCACCATTCACCCACAGGAAGACTTGAACACTATGATTCCAAGTGTTCTCCAATTAATATCTTTCCTTTCCTTTCTATCAAACTTGCAAGCAATTCAAGGGAAAGGATTGTGGCTTGATTATTTTGGAATCTCAATTATACGCCCAGTATTATGCCTCAAACTCTTGAGAATAGGAATTTCCCGTAACACCCTGGATTACTATGGGCAAATGCTCAGTGAATGGAATTAATAAATAATCAGCCTCCTTTTTAAGAAAGGAGGAGTTGGGAGAGGCATGGAAGAGAACTAATATTTATCAAGAACTTAATATGTACAAGTCACCATGCTGAGAATGTTCACCTGTATTATCCCACTTAAGCCCCAGAAATCCTTTATGATATTATCAATCTCTGCATTTGAAATCAGGAAATTGAGTCTCAGAGAGGTTAGGCAGCTAACTCTGAGTTTCTTCACCGGTAAATATTCAAGTTTGACATTTCACTGGTATACTATCACCTCCCAGAATCCAATGTCATAAACACAGAGAGGCAAAGCTAGGAAGGAAGAGTCCTAATGCTTTTCAGAGGGTACAAAAGAACATTTCTTTCCCTCATTAGAGAACTAAGAAATCAGTCACAGGAATTGTGATAATGTAAGTCGTGGTTTTATTTGTTCTGTGACTGTGGAAGATGTACATTTTCATCAAGCTAGAAAAAAACAGGGAAAAATAATTACAAGTATTTCAATCTTGCTCATAAAGAGAGACCTATCATTACTAAATCCAGGCAACCTGCAAACACTTATCCACATGAGAGTTTTGAATGGGAGACAAACAGGTAAGCAATAGGATTTGTAATATGGAGAAGGATAATTAGGCCAGTGTGAGTTTCATTACAGGGAAGGGCCCAGACATAAAAAATACTTTGTGCCTGTGCTAAACTGAAAAATGGCCCCCCAAAACCCAGGTCCTAATCTCTGGAACCTGTAAATGTTACCCTATTTGGAAAAAGTGTCATTTGTAATGTGATAAAGGGTCTTAAGATATAACATTATCCTGTATCACCCAGGTGGGTCCTAAATGCAATCACTAATGTCCTTATAAGAAAGAAGCAAAGGGAAATAGTGACACATACCCACAGAGGAGGAGGTGACATGAAGAAAAGAGGCAGAAACTGGGGTGATACAGCCAAAACCAAGGAATACCAATAGTCTTGGAGAAACTGGAACTGATTCTCCTTAGACCTTTTGGAGGGAACACGGCCTCCAAAACTTGATTTTGGCCCTGTGAAACTGATTTCAGGCTTCTGGCCTCCTGACCTGTAAGGGAATAAATTTCTGTTGCTTAAAGCCACCATGTTTGTGTAATTTTTGCAGTAGTCACTAATACAGTGCTCCTGTATTATCCTGCCATCTTGGTTCCCTTCCATCTGGCAGCTCCAAGAAGAATTTCCAAAAACATCCTAATATTTACTATTTCCTTTGCCAGACACTTTAACAAGAAGTTTGCATATAACAGCTTGCTGAATCCTCATAATCCTATTAGGAAGACACTAATGTCTTTCATATTTTACAGATTAGAAAAATGAGACTCAGAGAAAAAAGTGGGGGGGTGTCACACTCTTAATGGGCAATGGAGATAATATTCCAACTCAGGTCAGCCCAAATCTAAAGTTCACACTTTTAGCCTCTGTGCTATCCACATAGTACCTCAGTCTCTTTGGGTGAAGTTGGGGGATTGAATTCTCATATTGACTGATGGCATTTTGAGATGCCTAAGGGATATATTTTTTTCTTTTTCTTTTTTTCTGGATGTTGTTATTATTTGCCTTTTTTTTTTTTTTTACTTTTTTCTTTTCTTTTCTTTCTTTTTAAACCATAGCTGTGTACATTAATGTGATCATGGGGTACAATGTGCTGGTTTTATATACAATTTGAAATATTTTCATCAAACTGGTTAACATAGCCTTCACCGCATTTTCTTAGTTACTGTATTCAGACATTTATACTCTACAATTAGTAAATTTAACATATACCCTTGTAAAATGCACTGTAAATGTGTTCCCACCAATTACCCTCCCTCTACTGTCTGCGCCCCTTCCCTCCCCTCCCTCTCTTCTTTTCCCCTCTTCTTGGGCTATAGTTGGGTTATAGCTTTCATATGAAAGCTATAAATTGGTTTCATAGTAGGGCTGAGTACATGGGATACTTTTTCTTCCATTCTTGAGGTACTTTGCTAAGAAGAATATGTTCCAGCTCCATCCATGTAAACATGAAAGAGGTGAAGTCTCCATCTTTTTTAAGGCTGCATAATATTCCATGGTGTACATATACCACAATTTATTGATCCATTCATGGGTTGATGGGCACTTGGGCTTCTTCCATGACTTAGCAATTATGAATTGGGCTGCAATAAACATTCTGGTGCAAATATACTTGTTATAATGTGGTTTTTGGTCTTCTGGATATATACCTAGTAGAGGAATTGAAGGATCAAATGGCAGGTCTATTTTTAGATCCCTAAGTGATCTCCAAACATCTTTCCAAAAGGAACATATTAATTTGCATTCCCACCAGCAGTGCAGAAGTGTTCCCTCTAAGGGATATTTTCAAGGATGCTGGACCAAAAGAGATGAAGCCTGCCTGCATTCCAGCTGGAGAAATTGAGCTGCCAGTTCTATCTGACTTTTTCAACAAAGAGGAGATGGCCAATCCTAGGATCATAGAAAGCTCAAGTGAAAAAGATTTCTGAGATCCATTTGTTCAAACCCCTCATTTTATAGATGAGGATACTGGACCCAGATGAGAGATTCTTGCCCCACCAGGGTTAATACACAGATTGTATACAAGTGGTAGAGTAGTAATTGATGGAAGCCAAGATCTGACTTCAAATCCAGGGTCAGTACTACCGCATGTCACATTGACCAAAGTGATGGGTGTTGCTATGGTCTAAGGTGCTGACCAAACTCTAAGAATGTGAAAGAAGGGAAATGGGGGAAACGGATCTCAAATCTTTTCAAAGCTATAGTGCATTTCATCTCACCTGGGACACAACAGGGCTGCTGCCACTGAGATAATTCTGAGGATGGGGAGGCCAAGCTTCTGGATTGGGGTAAAAACTGAAGGGTCCATGATAATGTGACCACATCCCAAAGAGGGAGAAGAGGAACATTATGCATTCATGGATTCCTAAAATGGTCAGATTTCAGGAAACCTCAAGAATGGAAGTTTGGGGCAAATAAGAACGTGTTTGGGAAACTCAATTATCTCTAATAACGATAAAGGTTGAACATCTTTCATTCATCCACCTTCACATACGTCCACTCCACAAATACTGAGCCCCTGCTGGTCCCTGCCCTCGCGCTTAATAAGGTGGTTGAAAGAAACAAAGGAGATAATGCATTTTAAATGCTCTACACACTTTTAATACGCAACAAGTGCTTAAAAACCGCTGTTATTATTAAGAGATTAATAACAACAGCAGTAACAGCCACTGTCTTTGAGCCACGTTGATTTATGCTTGGTAAATTACACGTGCCCAGACACTCTTTCCCCGTGTTCCGCCACCCATTGCATTCTGGGGCTTGTAGTCCGGAAGTGAGGCGGTGATTTCCCAGTGCGCAGCCGCAGTGGTGAGGCTCCCCGGAAGAACGCTTTGAGCTCCCAGGATGAGCGGGTGGCAGTGGTGGCTGCTGCTGCGGCGGCGGTGACGGGACTAGAGCTCTATGCCTTTCCAGCTGTTCATTCCGCTAGGCTTCCTGTGCGCGCTGCTCCCTCTGCACCATGGTGCGCCAGGTCCCGACGGCACCGCACCGGATCCCGCCCACTACAGGTGAAGGGGGCTGGGCTCCCGCCCTTGGCTGGGAAATGGGAAGCACGGACTGGGTCCCTTCCCTTTAAGTCCATCCCAGAACCTTTACCCTGACTCGCTCGGACCCCGCCGGTGGGCCCCAGATAGATATCAGCTGGTGATTCCCACTTTCCGCCCTATTTCTTGTTCTTTCCCCCGCCTGGTTTTGAGTTTTGCCCCCATACTTTATTTATTGTCCCCCACTCAGAGAGCGAGTCAAGGCCATGTTCTACCACGCCTACGACAGCTACCTGGAAAATGCCTTTCCTTTCGATGAGCTTCGACCTCTCACCTGTGACGGGCACGACACCTGGGGCAGGTAGTGCGCTGTGAGGGGCCTAGGCGGACGGGTGGGTCAGCAGGGGCTGGTGGCTTCGTCGGTTCAGGAAACTTCGTACTCAAGCCAGGGCCCCGCTCCCCCCATTTCATGCCAGCACCCCCAGCATCCACTCAGCCAATCTGGTGGGCTGGACCTCCGGGCTTGGGCTCAGCCCCAGCAGTAATGGGCAGCAGCTGGAGGGATGTAGGCAAATATCCAGGTGTAACAAGACATCCTGGAGGGGCTCCAAGAGCCCCAAGGAACCCAACCACTTTCTTTTATGGGTGGGCAAACAGGTCCAGTAGGAGGTGTGGCATTCCCCTAAATCTTTGTTCCTGTGATTGAAACACTCATTATCCTCATTTCACTGGCTACTTCTTGTCTGTTATAACTCAGCTCAGTATGTCACCTCCTCAGAATCAGCTTTCCTGACCACCCAGCCCCTTTCAGTCACTCTTACAAGTCACCTGTTTTATTTTCTTTGTAGCACTTCTTACTCTCTGGTACTATCAATCAACTTATTTACTGGTTTATTTTTCTCATTTCCACTAGACAACAAAATCGAGGAGAGCTGGAATTCTCTCTCTTGTTCCTTGCTGTTTGAAAAATAATTGCCTTAGGCGTTGATTGAACACTGTGCTAAGGGTTTTATTGTGTCATCTCCTTAGATTCTCTTACCACTCCTAGGAGTGGTGCCATTATCCCCGTTTTATTAATACAAATGAGAATGCTAAGGACTGAAGAAGTAAACTTAGAACTTGTGCTGGCTGTGTTTTAGCTTGGAAAAAAGTACTTACAAACAAATGGCAAATTCAAGTAGTACAAAATCATATACAATAAAATAACTACAAACTCATATACAATAAATATCTTCCATATGCAAGAACTCTGACCATTAACTTCCCTATGTATATTTCTAAAAATATTCTCAGTTTATACCATTATACTATATATGTGTATCTTTTTAAAATGAACTTATAAAAGATATAGTTTACATATAACAAAATATGCTTGTTTCAAGTGTGTAGTAAGCACCATCAGTCAAGATATAGAACACTCTGTCGCCCTAAAAAGTTCCCTTGTGTCCCTTTATAGTTAACCCATCCGCCACCACTGACCCTAACGACTGCTTATCTGCTTTTTGTCAGTATATGTCTCCTTCTGAAGTTCAAGTAGAAACATATGTGTACTATGTCACCTAATCTGTATCCTATCTTTTTCACCTGATAACATAATTCAGCTATCTTTCCATCAGCACATAGAATGCTTGTTAAAATATTTTTTGTAACTTTATAGTTTTTTTTTTTTTTTTTTGTAGAGACAGAGTCTCACTTTATGGCCCTCAGTAGAGTGCCGTGGCCTCACACAGCTCACAGCAACCTCCAACTCCTGGGCTTAAGTGATTCTCTTGCCTCAGCCTCCCGAGTAGCTGGGACTACAGGCACCCGCCACAACGCCCGGCTATTTTTTGGTTGCAGTTTGGCTGGGGCCGGGTTTGAACCCGCCACCCTCGGTATATGGGGCTGGCGCCTTACCGACTGAGCCACAGGTACTGCCCGTAACTTCATAGTTTTGCATTGTTTTTACCTCAGTGGTAAAAACGATATTCAGTGGGTGGACATTTGGGTTATCTCCAGCCTTTTGCTGTTCTAAGCAGTAATGCCACAAGCGTTCTCGAACTACTCTGGGTGCTGTAGGGTAAATTCCTAGATGTAGAATTGCTGAAAGACCTGTGTTCTTGGTCCGGCGCCTGTAGCTCAGCGGCTAGGGTGCCAGCCACATATACTGGAGCTGGCGGGTTCAAACCCAACCCTGGCCTGCCAAACAACAATGACAACTACAACCAAAAAAATAGCTGGGCATTGTGGCAGGCACCTGTAGTCCCAGCTACTTGGGAGGCTGAGGCAAGAGAATTGCTTAAGCCCAAAGTTTGGGGTTGCTGTGAGCTGTGATGCCATAGCACTCTACTGAGGGTGACATAGTGAGACTCTATTTCAAAAAAAAAAAAAGAAAGAAAGACCTGTGCACTTAGCTACAGTCTTATGTTGCCTCCATAGCAGAGAAGAATGCCAGAGAATACAAGTGATGTGTTTAATTACAATTGAGCTACTTCAGCCCACCCTCCCAGATGCATTAAGTAAGCAGGTCAGAGGATCCTAGCAATTTTTGCTATGGCTTCTCTGTTGTGACTGTAAGCGGAACTGGCAAAGGCATCACTGTGCCTCACTTCGTTTGGGGGAAATTTGATCTAGGGCAGCCATATTGTCTGGTGTTTGGTTTTCTTACTAAGCAGCTGGAATTTCTGTCTTTTTACAGTTTTTCTCTGACTCTAATTGATGCTTTGGATACCTTGCTGGTAAGTATCTCATCTATTCTGTTTCCTTCTCACCATTGCATAACCAACAGTCTTCCTCTTTTGGCAGCTTGACTGTGGGTGAAAAATGAATTCCTCTCTGAGGCCTTTGGTTTTCATCTCATGATGATTCTGAACCATCGGGCTCTGTTGCCTAGCTAGATGGAGAAAATGATAAATTCCAACTTATTCAGGTTCATTTATTTAGCGAACATTTATAGAGGATCTGGTAAGTACAGGGAACTATTATAGGCTTGTATAACCGTGTGGGATACAGAGACTTTGACATCCTCCTATTTTTAGAGGCTTACATGTTAATGGCCAAGTTTATTGATAACTACAGGAATGATTGTGGGAGAAAGGTGATTGCTCAAGGGAAAATTGAGGTGCTAAAATTAGAAGAAAAAGTATGAAGATTACATTTGGCTGATGATTTTTAAAAAGAGGGTTTATTTTCTCAAGTAAAAGAAAGCCTGGAGGTAATTTCTAGCATTGGGTCAGCAACTCAACTCTGCCATCAGAAACCTGGCTCTTTGTAGCTTTACATTAGAATTTTGGCTTTTGCTCTCCTGCTTAGTACCTCATGGTTTAAAATAGCTGCCACAGTTCTAGAAATTGAGTCTGTATTCAAGGAAGCAAAAGTAAAAGCCATGTCAGCTGTGTTTGTCCTTTTTTATTAGGAAAGCAGAAGCATTTCTGGAAGTGTCCCCGTAGACTTTTCAAGGGTCAGAACTGACTGGGTAACATAATCACCTCTAGCAGCAAAGGAAGCAGAGAAAGCAAGCACTGGATTTCCAGCCTCTATGCTGGGAGGCCACAGGGGTAAAGACGGTCGGGAGTGAATCAGTATGGGCCAACCAAGGTTAAATATGACAAGAGAGATTTAAAAACAACTGATATCCATTGTAAACTCTGACCAAGACTCCTTATGTAGTCAGCATTATTCATCCTCTTAGAGGATGGGGTGGAGAGGTCTCAGGATCCCCCATCAATTTCAGACATGAAATTGGCTACAGAATGACTCTTGAATTGGTAGGGAGGTGATCTCTTCATATTGGGCCTCTGGGTGATTTCTAGCTCTCAGTGTGTTTGTTTGTTTTTATTGAGACAGTCTCACTTTGTCACCCTTGGTAGAATGCCATGGTGTCATAGCACATAGCAACCTCAAACCTTGGGCTCAAATGATCCTCTTTGTCTCAGCCTCCCAAGTAGCTGGGACTACAGGTGCCTTCTACAGTGCCTGGCTATGTTTTAGAGACAGGGTCTTGCTCTTGCTCAGGATGGTCTTGAGCTCCTGAGCTCAGGCAATCCACCGGCTTCAGCCTCCCAGAGTGCTAGGATTATAAGTGTGTGCCACCGTGCCCAGCCTCTCAGTGTTTCCTTATTCTGTCACCAATCCTAGGACAGAAACTGGAAGTCTCGAGTAAGTGAGGATTGCACCAGCATAGGATCCCAGAGTCTGAATTCAGCATCTTCAGTGCCTCGGGCTTCATTGTCAGGTCTCTTTTCCTTCTAGATTTTGGGGAATGTCTCAGAATTCCAAAGAGTAGTTGACGTGCTCCAGGACAATGTGGACTTTGATATCGATGTGAACGCTTCTGTGTTTGAAACTAACATTCGAGGTAAGGGCTATCCTCTAGGGCCTTTGGGAAAAAAAGTGTAGAGTTGCCTCTGTATAAACCAGAAAGAGGTAGATAGGATCTTAAGAGCCTTGCCAGGTCACTTGGCTAAAACCTGTGGTTGACAGAGCTCTTTTTTCCTCTTAGAGGATGGGGTGGAGAGGTCTCAGGATCCCCCATCAATTTCAGACATGAATGTGAACAGGGGGTTAGAGAAAAGACTGGAAAGAAATATGCCAGGATTACTTACATATTTAATATATATTTGGTGCTAGACATACAGTTATGAATAAGAAAGATATAATTTCTGCCTTCATGGAACTTATTTTCTGTCCAATAGAATTTTTTGAAATGATGGAAGTGTTTTATATTTACGTTGACCAGTATGGTAGCCACTGACCACATGGGCTATTGAGCATTTGAAATGAATTTACTGTGACTGAGGAACTGAATTTTTAATTTCATTTAATTTTAATGATTTTAAACTTAAATAGTCTTGTGTAATTGGTGATTATTGTATTGGACAGGGCAAGTCTTTGGAAACACACGTTTCCAAACTTTGCTGCCTGTACGAACTACCTGGGACCTTTTAAAAAATTCACATGTCCAGCTTCCACCCTAAGTTTAATGGATTGTAATCTTCAAGTTGGATCCTAGAATCAATATTTTTAGTAGACTTTCAAAGACTCTTGTGAAGCTACCACATTCCTTTTTTGCAGTAAAACTCTAGGCCACTGGCTTTACCACTGTCACCTCTGGATGGCAGAGTTCTGTTTTCCCCCTTATTTTGTATGTTTTTGGCAATAAAACTTGTGTTCATAAAAGTTTATACATAAAAGTTTAAAAAAGAGAAGAGAACAGAGGGACATTTGGTTCCTGCATCTTACAACTTCTGAGTCTGATTTGTCATCTGTAATTGAAAGTCATCCTCATCTTTGATATGAATAATTTTTACCAGCTTTCTTTTGGTTAATATTTGCCCAGGGAATCTTTTTCTACCCTTTTACTTTCAATCTTTGTAATCTATGATTAGATATATCTTTTATAAATAGTTATTTTATCAATTCTGACTTTTTTTTCTTCTAGCTGAGGAATTTGATCCATTTACATTTACTGTAGAGTGCTGTGCATCAGCCTAGCTCACAGCAACCTCACACTCCTGGGTTCAAGCAATCCTCCTGCCTCAGCCTCCAAGTAGCTGGGACTATAGGTGCCTGTGATCGTACCTTGCTAATTTTTCTATTTTTAGTAGAGACAAGGTCTTGCTCTTGCTCAGGCTGGTCTTGAACTCCTGAGCTTGAGCTATCTTCTGGCTTTGGCCTCCCAGAATGTTAGGATTATAGGTGTGAGCCTCTTTAATTCGGGGTATTCAACCTTTTTTCTTTTCTGCTGACATTAGAAGAATAAGAGTTGACTTGGGCCACCCAGTAAACACACAAACACTGTGGAAAGCTGATGAGCAAAAACGAAGTCCGTGCATACTTTTCATGAGATTAGACACCACAGATAAACAAAAAAAATCCTCACAAAATCAGCACACAGCCCAAGGCTGCTGGTTGCACACCCATGCTGCACATAATTATTTTCTATTCTGTTTGATCATTTCAATACCTGGAATTAGTAGATCTTGTTCTGTCATTCTACTGGCTCTTAGTCATAATGCTTTGTTTCCTTGTATGTTTTGTGATTTTTTTAAACCTGTATGCTCATTTACTAGTCTTTATCTGTGGGATTGATTGAGAAGGGATTGAAGGTGAATTCTTCCAGATACCTTTATGTTTACTTCTGCCATGTGGCTTGGAGGCACTACCACCAAAGCCCACATTATGCTCAAGTTACAAGGTTTCTAAACTATTTTGGTAGTGTACATTCAGACAATAAAACTTTTCTTTTTTTTTTTTTTTGGCCGGGGCTGGGTTTGAACCCGCCACCTCCGGCATATGGGACTGGCGCCCTACTCCTTGAGCCACAGGCGCTGCCCAAAACTTTTATATATAGAGTCTCATTTTGTTGCCCTTGGTAGAGTGCTATGGCATCATAGCTCACAGCAACCTCAAACTCTTGGATTCAAGTGATCCTCTTGCCTCAGCCTCCCGAGTAGCTGGGACTACTGGCTCCTGCCACAATGCCTGGCTGTTTAGAGATGAGGTCTCGCTGTTGCTCAAGCTGGTCTTGAACACCTGAGTTCAAGCAATACATCCACTTCAGCCTCCCAGAATGCCAGGATTATAGGCATGAGCCACCGCACCCAGCCCCTCAGACAGTAAAACTTAATAAATACCAGCTTATAGTTATTAATTCTCAGGAAAATTTTTTTCTTCATCCCTTTGGCACCAAAATTTGAGGCATGCAGTTGTCCCTACTGTACACTAGAGGAATTATGTAGTGTTTATATTTAATTCATCCTTACACAGAATATATGATTCTTTCCCAACTTTATGTAGAGACCTTCTTTCCAATTCCCACTTGAGGCAGTCCTGCCTTTGTTTCCTAATCTCCGTCTTAGAAGGAGGGGATGATGGAAACTTAAGGTCACCAGTTGTTTTCAGTGACAGGGCCATTTAGGATGTCTATTTAGCCATATTTCCTCCAGATATAAGACCTTTGGGTCTGTTTGTAGGTTCTAAGTATTGCATAATGAATTGCAATAGATAAATTAGTAAAATGAGGATAATAATTACTCCTTCCCCCAGATGTGAAAGGTGATGGGGAGACAAAGTAAGTGAACGTGGACTTTGGAATCAGACAGACCCAGCCCTACCACCTACTAGATGGGTGACCAGGCCAAGGCACTTTACTTCCTGAGCCTCACTCTTTGCATCAGAGGAGGAGGCAGTAGTACCTAGTGCTTGGTATACCATAGGGACTTAAAAATCATAGCTATTATTCTTGGGATCCACCAAAAGAAAGAACTGTAAACTCGACACTCTGCAAATATATGGGATTAAGGGACTCTTCTTTTAGTAGGTGGCTCTAGGACCTTCCCAGTGAGTGTCCCCAATAGAGCGTTAAGCAAAGTGTTTAGTTTTAATTTGCACAAGGGCAAGCCTGGTCCTTGGGACTGTGACAGTTGTTCTTTGTACCATCTGCAGTGGTAGGAGGCCTCCTTTCTGCTCATCTGCTATCGAAGAAGGCTGGTGTTGAAGTGGAGGCTGGATGGCCCTGTTCTGGACCTCTCCTGAGGATGGCTGAGGAGGCAGCTCGGAAACTCCTGCCAGGTAAGACCCACTCTGAGATGATGGAGAGATGAAGCTCAGTAGGGCCTGCTTCCTTGGCTGAAGATGAGAGTGGCAAGGCTGAAATGGTTCCTTATGTTTCTCACTCAAATACTTGGTATTCCTACCCATACGCACCTACCATGGAAAGAGCCTGGGCATTTAAGGGGCTACTGTGGCCCTGGCCTAGGATGGATGAGCTGACCTTGTTGTTTGCAGTGGTAGACTAAAGGCTAGCTTGGCAGGTTGGGGCCTTTGCCCTCATTTTGAATGAGCCCCTTTGTCCCCTCCTGGGACTAATATGATTCCACTGCAAGAATAATAGAAACCTAGGAAAAAGGCTTGGTGTGAGTACAAGGTGCCCTGGATTCTAGACTTGCCTCTGCCAGCCAACATCTTGACAAAGCCGTTTTTCTTCTCCACAATCCAGTTTCTTCATCCATCCCATGGGGCTTCATAATTTCCCCTTCCCTACCATGCTGAGTTTTGAGGAGGCTAAAATGAGGTCAGTAAGGAGAAACTGCTCAGAGAACCTCAAATACTATTGCAACGAGAGGGATTTGTTTCGTGGCTAAGTTGCATCCAAGCCTGTAGGCCACACCTCTGTGGTGTTGTCCAGCGGGACAGTAAGGCCTGGCACAGGCGCATCAGCAGGACACCGTGTTCCCTGCAGGGTGTGGCAGAGGCTCTGAGGGCCACTCGTATACACACACGTCACCATGTGCTTCCTGCCAGCCTCTCAGCCTTCTTCCTCATTTGTCCTCCTCACACAGCACTGGCCTCTCATCCTTGGGGTGAGCTGAGGAGAGCAAGAGAGCCAGTTCGGGTCTTGCTCATGCAAACGTCATGTCCTGTGTGATTTATCCCTAGTGGAAACTCTGCCTGGCTGCTTATTTATTTATTTATATACTTATTTATTTAGGTCATTTAAGAAAAGGTCAAAATATAGGATTCCGTCACTCCCCTTCTTTTTAATACCGCCTGAATTTTCCGAGATACTCCTTAGAGCCCTTCCAGGTGGTGACTTGCATTCTCCTTGCTTGCCACCCCCCAGTGCCTGCCAGAGAACAAGTTTTTTTTGTCTCTAGCAGACAAAGTTGCTGGACTCTGTGGTTTTGGAAATTTGAACAACTTTATTCCATTTGGTGACACACAGGCTGCTCTGGAGTTGTTTGACCTTTTGGCATAGAGAGGAAATCTCTGCCCCTGGCTGGTTGTTTGGGTTCTTGTCTTGACTCAGGAGGTAGGAGGGTGGGGTGGGCAGAGGATTGGTCTGGAGTTCAGGGCGGCCACACGGCAGGTGTTTTCATCTCAGCTCTATTTTGTCTATATGAGCGTTGGAAGAAGAACTTACTAGGTTTTCCCTAGTTGTAAGTTGAGGTTTGGACTGTGTCAATGGCTTTAGTGGTTTACATCATTTTTTTTTTCTTTTTGAATAACTTAGCCCCTGAACTCTGTGTTTAAAGCAGGGGTCTCAGGGTCTCTCTGGTTCTTCTGGGACTGCTTAGGATCTGCAGATATGTTTTTTTTGGCCAGAAGGCTGTTTCTGAAAGCCTGAGAACGGCTTCATACAAGGCATGCTTTCCTCATGTGCCACAGGCCCCGCCACTCTGGGAGCTTACATCCTGACTCACACAAAGCCACCTGCCTGGCCTCCAAAGGTACAGAGTAAGAGAAAAGCTAGCTAAAGTGAGTGAGTGTGCAATGTGACAACTTGGAGCATAGCCCATTCCGTGACCCTCATCAGGGCAGGAGTCTGAGGGTCATGTAGAGCAGTGTTTGACAGCATCTGGGTTAGGTGGCTGCTGAGGGCCTCCAGGTATGACATCTATGCTTCTCTGGCTCAGACTCTAGCAGATCACCCAGGAGAAGAAGAAGAGAGTGCTACCTAAGGTCTCAGGCTTTGAGCCTGTATTAAACTTTTCCTACCCCCCCACTCCTGTCTGGGGTCATAATTTTTTGATTGTTCAGCCTTTCAGACCCCCACTGGCATGCCATATGGAACGGTGAACTTGCTTCATGGTGTGAACCCTGGAGAGACCCCTGTCACATGTACAGCAGGGATTGGGACCTTCATTGTGGAATTTGCCACCCTGAGCAGCCTCACTGGTGACCCCGTGTTCGAAGATGTGGCCAGAGTGGCCCTGATGCGCCTCTGGGAGAGCCGGTCAGATATTGGGCTGGTAGGTTGGCTACCGCCCTTCCTGTTTGAGTCAAATGTGCCACCTTGGTCCCTGCTTATGAGGCCCAGCACTCTGAGCAAGAAACGTGCAGTTCAGCCCAGGGAATCGTAGGATGACCTTGGGAGTAGTGCAAGATTTGGGTTCAGGACACTAGAAGTAGGCCGAGCCCCCAGTTCAAGTTTGACACAGAGGGAAAAGGCCTGGGAGCACATTTTCTGGGAGGAATTAGGGCGTGTGTTAAGTTTTGACCCCTTTAGAGTCTCTGATTTTTAGGGAGTCGTGGCCCTGACTCAGACTCACTTAGTGACCTTAGGTCATGAGCTCATCTGGCTTTCATTCTTCATGTCTGTCTGTATTTGTAAGACAGCGTTTCCAGTTCTGAGAGATGCTGAATGGATAGTCTATGGAAAAATGATTCTGGGCCAATTAAGGGAGGGCACACATAATATCTTATTTTTAGAGAGCTACCATGAACATGAGCAGATAAAGGGTGTGAAATCCTGAAGTAAAGAAATCTGTCTTAATTTTACTTATCTCAACATTTTCCAAACTGGTGAGACCCCAAAGCTTCCCTTTCTTCTCCAATACCTGTGACCCAGGGAAACTGAACACATTTGGGGCCAGGTGATATCTAGGTTGCTTTCAGCTTCTAATCAGGATCATCCAATAAGACTAACAGTAATCGAGCCAAAGCTATCCAGGAAATAACACTGGGGTTAGTCAGAGCTAGATTCAAGCCCAGGCCTTGCTATATGAAACTATGTGACTCTGAGCTAGTTGCTCAACTTCTCTGGTTCACTTACTTTAGCAGTAACATTAATGTATTAATACCTACTTTGCTGAGTCATTAGGACTTAGGGAGACTGTGTTGAAAGCGATTAAGGTCAAGGCACATTTTATACAAAGTCTGGTGCGAACTTCACTTAAAAAGTGAAGCTTGCATGAAGGATCCTTGAAAATTCCTTAAGAAGGTGTCACTCTGGAGAACTATAGCCGGTCCCTGAGTGGTTGCAATGCAGGTAGGTTTTCCTCCGGCACTGGAACCGTAGTAGACTCTGTTGGGCTCCTGCCCATTCCTCTCAATCTTTACCACTCCCAGGCACTCAGGCCTGTCTTCCAACTGCCGTCACTTGTGGCTCTTTTCCCGTGAGCCTTCTCTGGTACTCAGAGCCTGCTCTGCTTGCCTTTGACTGGAAGTCAGTACTTACTGCCACCTACAAGCAGTTGTCACCCAGTGACAGATACTGATGGGAGTTTGTGTATAAACACTGGAGATCCCCACCCCTTGGGTGGGTGCTTTACGCTGAGTCCCCGTGCCCCCCGTGCTCCCCAGCAGGATTAAACTCCAGTTCCCACCGTGAGCACTGGCTTGTTCGCGCACATCCGAGCTGCCTTCCTTTTCCTGCCTGCCTTTCCCCCTCTACTGGTGTCTCCAAGGACTCACCTACCACATCAGTTCCTTTCAGGCTTCCTTGCTGAGGGTGTGCTCATGGGGGAGCCCAAACTAACACCACACAGTTAGCTATTTCTTTGAGTACCAGATGAAGTTATCAGCTTCTGTGAGAGTTGAAGTTATATGAAATACATCTCTGCATTTAAATCTTCAAACATTTATTTTAAAAAGGCTTTACAGTCATGTTTTCAAAATCATAAAAAGAATTCTGACATTGGTGAAGTCCCCTTTGGCTCCTGTCCCCCAGCTGTCTAGTTCTTCTCTTAAGAAGCAACTGCACCAGACTGAGCAAGAGCGACACCCTATCTCTAAAAAATAGAAAAACTAGTTGGGTATAATGGCAGGTGCCTGCAGTCCTGACTGTAGGGGGGCCTGAGGTAAGAGGGTCGCTTGAGCCCAAGAGTTTGAAGTTGCTGTAAACTATGATGACATCACAGCATTCTACAGAGGGCGACAGAGTGAGACTCTATCTCAAGAAAGAAAAAAAAAAGCAATGGTTTTACCAGCTTCTTGGGTATCTTTCTTGAGTTAAATTTTGGAAATATATAGTTTGTCTTGTTTCTTCAGATACTGGGATCACATGCTGAGAAGTTTGAGACAGATTATGGGAACAGCAAGTTCTCATTTCCCATCTTACTCTCAACTCTAGGCAGGACATAAGCACTCCGTATCATTTTCTTTTTCATTTTTTTTCAAGTATGTATAATTAAGTCCTCATAAATGTGCACGAGTGCATCTCCACTGCACAGATGCACACTGGGGGGCCTGCTTTGCATTTAACCAGGCAGTTGGAAGGAGGGGTGGGTAGATCCTTCTTGGGCCATGGGCCCTCCCTCGCAATAATGTTTCTCTCTCCTAGGTCGGCAATCATATCGATGTGCTCACTGGCAAGTGGGTCGCCCAGGATGCAGGCATCGGGGCTGGCGTGGATTCCTACTTTGAGTACTTGGTGAAAGGAGCCATCCTGCTTCAGGATAAGAAGCTCATGGCTATGTTCCTAGGTAAAAAGGGCAGGGGAAGGGGGCTTTCCCCATGAGTTTTGGTGTTGATCTGTAGTTTGTTTATAAACTTATAATTGCTCCCAACTGTTTACAGAATCAGTTCTGAATGCCTGAGTCTGCATTCAAAGCCATTATGGACATGCACTGCCCACTTGATGCCCACTATACATCTTCATGCCTTCCTGCAGGAGCCAACTGAAAGCACACTGTGTTCTCTGTATGTGCCTCTGGATTTCTCGTCTGATGGCCATTGCATGTGGTGCTTTCTTGGCTATAATACCTTTTTTTCTGTTTTCCTAAATTCTGTTCACCTTTCAAAGCCCAGCTATATGTCACACTTTCCCAGGAGGTATCTTGACCCTTCCTCAGAATTTAGAGCCTCCAGCATCTTTCTTTTCTCTTTTTTTTTTTTTTGAGACAGAGTCTCAAGCTTTCGCCCTGGGTACCCTTGGTAGAGTGCTATGGCGTCACAGCTCACAGCAAACTCAAACTCAGGCTTAAGCGATTCTTTTGCCTCAGCCTCCCAAATAGCTGGGACTACATGCACCTGCCACAACACCTGGCTATTTTTTTGTTGTTGTTGTTGCAGTTGTTGTTGTTTTAGCTGGCCCTGGCTGGGTTCCATCTCGCCAGCCTCGGTGTATATTGCCGGCGCCTTACCAACTGAGCCTCAGGCACTGCCTCCAGCATCTTTCTGGTAGTCAGCTTTACCCAATGAGTGTAGAATCCATGCCTTATTCATCCTTGTACTTCCCACAATGCTTTGCCTGAGGTAGGTAATAGAATGACTCCTATTGAATAAATACATCTTACCCTCTAGGCCTTAGACACTAGTACTACTGAGGCATTGTTGGGCATCAAATATTGATTGGTATTATAGCTACAGTAGTCTTTATTTGCAGTTTCACTTTCCGTGGTTTCAGTTACCCTTAGTCAACCAAGGTCCAGAAATAGTTGAGTACAGTCCAGTGAGATATTTTGAAAGACAGAGAGAGACCACATTCACATAACTTTTATCACAGTATGTTGTTATAGTTGTTCTGTTTTATAATTGGTTATTGGTATTACTCTCTTACTGCGCCTACTTTATACATTAAACTTTATCATAGGTATATACATATAGGAAAAAACAGTACAGTTGTGTGTTACTTAATGAGTGGGATATATTCTGAGAAACGCAGTATTAGGTGATTTCTTCCTGGTGTGAACATCGGGGAGTGTACTTACACGTACCTAGGGGGTGTAGCCTACTACACACCTGAGCTGTAGCCTATTGCTCCTAGTCTACAAACCTGTAAGCATGTACTATACTGAATACTGCAGGCGATTATAACACAGTGTACGTATAACAGAACCTCTGTAGTTGACCATTCCTTACGTTGACTTAGTTTTCATAGACCAGACATGCACCACATGTACATATCAGTACAGTAGGCCTAGTTCCTTAGGTTGACCCTTCTGTATGCTGACCAATTTGTTACGGTCCCTTGGATAGTCAACTTATAGAGGTTCTACTGTATTTGTACATCTAAATATATCTAAACATAGACAAGGGACAGTGAAAAAAAATGGTATGAAAGATAAAAAATGGTATTCTTATATAGGGCACTCACCGGGAGTGAAGTTTTGCAGGACTGGAAGTTACTCTAGGTGAGTCAGTGAGCGAGTGGTGAGTGAACATGAAGGCCTAGGACATTACTGTACCCTACTGTAGACTTTATAAACCTTGTACACTTAGGCTGTATTAAATTTATTTTTAATGAATGTGAAGGTCTGGGACATTACTGCACCAGGCCTTCAACATACCATAGACTTTATAAACCTTGTACACTTAGGCTGTACTAAATTTATTAAAATTTTTTTTCATGGGCGGCGCCTGTGGCTCAGTGAGTAGGGCGCCGGCCCCATATGCCGAGGGTGGCGGGTTCAAACCCAGCCCCGGCCAAACTGCAACAAAAAAATAGCCGGGCGTTGTGGCGGGCGCCTGTAGTCCCAGCTGCTCGGGAGGCTGAGGCAAGAGAATCGCGTAAGCCCAAGAGTTAGAGGTTGCTGTGAGCCGTGTGACGCCACGGCACTCTACCCAAGGGCGGTACAATGAGACTCTGTCTCTACAAAAAAAAAAAAAAAAAATTTTTTTTTCACAATAAATTAACTTTGGCTTGCTGTACCTTTTTAACTTTATATCCTGTTTAATTTTTTTTTTTAACTTTTTTTTTGGAGACAGAGTTTTAGGTCTTTCACCCTTGGTAGAGTGCTATCGCATCATAGCTCACAGCAACCTCAACTTCTTGGGCTCAAGTGATTCTCTTGCCTCAGCCTCCTGAGTAGCTGGGACTACAGGCACTGGGGGCTGCAAAACCTAGCTATTTTTAGATATGGGGCCTTGCTTTGGCTCGGGCTGGGACTCCTGAGCTCAACCAGACCACCCACCTTGGCCTCCCAGAGTGGTAGGATTACAGGCACCAGGCCTAACTTTTATTTTTTTTAATTAAATCATAGCTGTGTACATTAATGCAATCGTGGTGTATAATGTGCTGGTTTTATATACAATTTGAAATATTTTCATCAAACTGGTTAACATAGCCTTCACAGCATTTTCTTAGTTATTGTGCAGGCCTAACTTTTTGACTCTTTTTAATAACACATAGCTTAAAGCACAAACACATTGTACAGCTATACAAAAATATTTTCTTTATATCCTTAGTCTATAAACCTTTTTCTATTTTATTTTTTTTTATTTTTTTCAGTTTTTGGCCGGGGCTGGGTTTGAACCCTCCACCTCCGGCATATGGGACTGGCGCCCTACTCCTTTGAGCCATAGGCGCCACCCTATTTAAATTTTTTTTTAACCTTTTTAATTTTTTTGTTAAAAAGTAAGATACAGACACACACTAGCCCAGGCCAGTGCAGGGTTAGGATCATTAATATCACTGTCTTCTGCCTTTACCTCTTAGCCCACTTGAAGGTCCTCAGGGGCACTAACATGCCTGGAGCTGTCGTCTTCTTTGATAACAATGCCTTCTTCTGAAACAGTTCCTGAAGGACCTGCCTGAGGCTGTTTTATAGTTAACTGTACTAAAATAAGTTAAAAGTCTAGTATAGTTAAATGTGGTTATTGAAAACCAAATAGCTGCCTCCTAACAATTGTTATTTAGGGAGGAAAAAAATACTAAATTTTGAATTGTGTGTGTAGGCTCCCCAACAAACAGTTTTGTTTTCCACACTAGTCAGTGACTTAACATAAATTGTAAATGTTTGTAAAGGGTTAATTGTCCCACTTCAAATTGTATGAAATAATTCCATCCACTTATGGAGGAGGAGGATGTGAAGAGGTAGAAGGTGGGCACTAGTTCATATGTCTGTGAGTCAGTAAAGACTGAAGTCCCATGTTGAGTTGGTTATTTTGATACAATAAATATCTTTGAAGTAAAACCATTCTATTAACTGGAAGATCACAGGATATATCCATCACATTTTTTCAGTACAGATAGTTTTGTTGTGGCACAAATAGGTTAAAATTATACTATATGGTAATTGCATTTAGGTTTTAAAGAAAAGAATATAGAGAAATCTATGCAATACATAGTTTGTCCGGATTAGTTTTCATTTGGGGAAGGAAGTTCTGCATTATTTCCAAAGCAGTTTACCTATCAATTGAAAGTCCTCCAAAAAGAGAACTATTGGGAAACAATGGTGTGTGGTGGTGGAAAAGAACAGCTCCCTCAGCTTTTTGGAGGGAATAACTAAAAATACTTATGTGGCTCGGTTTACTTGGTGCAGTGAAGAATTAAACTCTCCAATTTTTTTTTGTTGTTGTTGTTGAGACAGAGTCCCACCCTATGTCCTGAGCAGAGTGCAATGGTGTCAGAGCTCACTGCAACTTCAGACTTGGGCTAAGGGCATCTCACTGCCTCAGCCTCTGGAAGCCGCTGGGATTACAGGCACTCGCTGCAGTGCCTGGCTGGGTTTTTCCATTTTTTAAGGAGTCAGGGGTCTCACTCTCGCTCAGGCAAATCTCGAACTCCTGAGCTCAAGCAATTCTCCCTCCTCAGCCTCCCACAGGGCTGGGATTACAGGCGTGAGCCACCACGCCTGGCTAAACTCGCCAATTTTAACATTGCTGTTACATCTGAAATAAACTTATGTGATGTTCTGGTAAAAAAAAAAAAGTTCTAATATAGTAAATAAATACTGCAACATAGCCTTTTATTATCATTATCAAGTATTGCATGCTATACATAATTATACGTGCTATACTTTTTTAGTTTATTTTTTTTTATTTGTTCTTTTTGTTTCAGGTTAATGTGAGGGTACAAGGAAGTAGGTTATAATGTTTGCGTTTGTTAGGTAGAGTCCATGTTGTAGTTATGTCCTGTACCCAAGAGGTGTACCACCTACCCTTACATAGTGCCCACTAAGTGGGAGCTATGTACTATACCTTTATATGGCTGGCGGGGCATTAGGTTCGTTTATACTAGTATTACCACAGACACATGAGTACCATATTACATGTTGTACCATGAGTACAATAGCTTTAAAAAGTTTGCCCAATAATCGACACTCTTCAGATTTTTAATAGCAAAGAATGTTACTTGTGCAAGTCAGAATTTGATACCAATTAAATGGTGGCAGCTTTGCCAATAAACAGGAATATGTTCTTCCATGGCTTCCAGATCTCATTCTTGCTCAGGCTGGTTTTGAACTCCTAAACTCAACTGATTCTCCTGCCTCTACCTCTGCCTGTTAGGATTTCAGCCATGAGCCACTGCCCCTTGGCTGGTTTTACTTAACAGTTGCATGTATTCTGTTGACTAGATACACAGTTCGCCCTCTGTATCTGCAGATTTCATATCTACGGATTCAGCCAACCACTGATCAAAAATAATTTGGAGCAGTGGCTCAGGCCTGTAATTCTAGCAGTCTGGGAAACAGAGGCGGGTGGTTGCTTGAGCTCAAGAATTTTGAGACCAGCCTGAGCAAGAGTAAGACCCTATCACTACTAAACATAGAAAAACTGAGGCAAGAGGATGGCTTGAGCCCAGGAGTTTGAGGTTGCTTTGAGCTATGATGCCACAGCACTCTACTGAGGGTGACAAAGTAAAACTCTTATCTCAAAAAAAAAAAAAAAAATTAGGGTCGGGTTTGAACCCGCCACCCTCAGTATATGGGGCCAGCGCCCTACCCACTGAACCACAGGCACCGCCCTACATGTGTATTTTGTACTTTTTTTATTTAGGTAATTTTTTTGTGCATATTTATTACGTATTGCCTTAGTGTTGGGGATTCTGCAGTGAACCAAGTAAAACACCAGGCCTCATGGGTTTATGGTCTAGGGAAGTGGTGTGAAGTATAAATTCAGTTCCTACTAGAGTGTAAGCTTTAGGAGGCTATATTTTGTCGTGTTTACGACCTCATAGGTTGCTAGTAGGTGCTCAGCAAATGTTTGTTGCGTAAATAAATGACCGAACAATCCCACAAGGTATGTAACATTACTTTCCCCATTTTACAGATAATAGAACTAAATCTTGAGAGGGAAAAACTTGCCTGGGGTCAGTTAACAAATGGTAAAGTCAAGGCTGGAATTTGGGTCTGAAGTTGGATGCTAGAGTCCATGTTCCTTTCATCTGCTTGCCTCACTGCATCCTAGTCTGCTTTGAGGTTAGGCTGTCCTATGAAGATTTTTTCACAAGCATAAATCCTTGCTCTGCTCTCAAGGCCTCCTTTTATCTCCTTGATCCACTCACGTGTCTGTTATCCCCTCTCTCCACTGCAGAGTATAACAAAGCCATTCGGAATTACACCCGCTTTGATGACTGGTACCTGTGGGTGCAGATGTACAAGGGGACTGTGTCCATGCCAGTGTTCCAGTCCTTGGAGGCCTACTGGCCTGGTCTTCAGGTAAGAACATTCAAAGAGGGTGACCATTTTTCTATGCAACCAACAAAGCAAGCTCATCAAATAAGGTACTTGAGTTGCTTGTGTACATTTTTTGGAGGGTTGGGGATGGAAGAAAGACCTAGAGTGAATTAGGCAGATTTAAGATTCTGCCAAACTGAATTTTCCAAGGGGAACTTTAAGGTTTCTGGAACTGAGCTTCCAGTTTGCCATGGAATGTTGTACTACTCAACACACTGTTAACTGGCGGTTTTATGCAGGAACTATCTGTGTTACCAGGTAACTTGTAACTAGTCAACAGTGTGTTAAAATAAAACATCTTTCCAGGCTGGGCAGGAGCAGCCCTGCAATAGCAGTTTCTCTACTGGGCATTTCTGTCCAATCTCATTTTTAACAACATGTGTGAACAGGGATGGTGAGTGGCCTATGCTACTCTGCCGCCATCATTATTTTTTTCATTATGTGATCTATCTGGAAGAGTTGCACCTGGAAGGGATCTTAAGCCTGTCTAATCTACCCCCTACATGTTTCAAAATATTACATGAACCAAAATGTGTATGTAATCAGGTGGGTTTTTTTGTTTGTTTAAGAAAAGGTAATAACATGTAGGTAGTAGTAAATTTTAAAAACACAGAATGGAATATGGTGAAAAGTCAGTCTTGGGGGCCCACCCTCAGACCTTCTTTCCAGTCCAGCCTCTACTGTCAGTTTTCTGTATATTCTTCCAGAATGCCAATTCATAAATATATGTATATTGATACCCCCTTTTTTCTTTTCTTTTAGAGACAGAGTCTCACTACATCACCCTCAGTAGAGTGCCGTGGCGTTACAGCTCACAGCAACCTCCAACTCCTGGGCTTAGGCGATTCTCTTGCCTCAGCCTCCTGAGTAACTGGGACTATAGGTGCCCTCCAGAACACCCAGCTATTTTTTTTTCTTTTTCTTTTTTTTTTTTATTATTAAATCATAGCTGTGTACATTAGTGCAATCAAGGGGTACAATGTGCTGGTTTCATATACAATCTGAAATATTCTCATCAGACTGTTCAACGTAGCCAGCTATTTTTTTGTTACAGTTTGTCCGGGGCCAGGTTCGAACCCACCACCCTTGGTATATGGGACTGGCGCCTTACCCACTGAGCAACAGGCGCCACCCAATACCCAGTTTTTTCTTTACTTAGATAGGAACATATTCTTTGGCACCTTTTTTCTTCACTGAATATATTTTGGAGATTATTCTTTGTTGATACTATACATATAGATTGGTTTTACCTTTCTTTCTTTTTTTTTTTTGAGATTGGCTCTCACTCGGTCACCCCGTGCTAGAATCTAATGATGTCATCATAGCTTACAATAACCTCAGACACCTAGGCTCCAGTGATTCTCCCACCTTAGCCTCCCAAACAGCTGGAACTACAGGCCTGTACCACCACACCCAGCTGATTTTTTTCTCTTTTTAGTAGAGATGGGGGTCTCATTCTTGCTCAGATCTTGGATTCCTGAGTCAAGTGTTTTTCCTGCCTCTGAAAGCTCCCAGATCTCATTTTTTTTTTTTTTGCACATGAGTTATGCATTTTATTTATTATCAAGGAATCCCCTCTAAAAACTCCGGCCTATATTTAAAATTGGTGCCCTGCTACTTTCTAGAATATTATTGGAAACACCCATTCCTCCAAGTACTTTTGGAAAATATAGGAATCCACTGCAGGATACTACATAAGACTTCATCCACGATCGTTTCAGACTTGATACCTTTATCTTTCTACCATCAATCAGAATGAACTCAGCTTCCTAGAAACATTTAAACAATAGCTTTAAAAAGTTTGCCCACTAGCCGGGCGTTGTGGCGGCGCCTGTAATCCCAGCTGTTTGGGAGGCTGAGGCAAGAGAATCGCGTAAGCCCAAGAGTTAGAGGTTGCTGTGAGCCGTGTGATGCCACGGCACTCTACCCGAGGGTGGTACAGCGAGACTCTGTCTCTACAAAAAAAAAAATAAATAAAAAAATAAAAAGTTTGCCCAGTAATCGGCACTCTTCAGATTTTCAATAGCAAAGAATGTTACTTGTGCAAGTCAGAATCTGATACCAATTAAATGGTGGCAGCTTTGCCAATAAACAGGAATATGTTCTTCCATGGCTTCCAGATCTCATTCTTGCTCAGGCTGGTTTTGAACTCCTAAACTCAACTGATTCTCCTGCCTCTACCTCTGCCTGTTAGGATTTCAGCCATAAGCCATTGCTCCTTGGACGATTTTACTTTTTTTAAACAGTTGCATGTATTCTGTTGACTAGATACACAGTTCGCCCTCTGTATCTGCAGATTTCATATCTACGGATTCAGCCAACCACTGATCAAAAATAATTTGGAGCAGTGGCTCAGGCCTGTAATTCTAGCAGTCTGGGAAACAGAGGCGGTGGTTGCTTGAGCTCAAGAATTTTGAGACCAGCCTGAGCAAGAGTTAAGACCCTATCAATACTAAAAATAGAAAAACTGAGGCAAGAGGATGGCTTGAGCCCAGGAGTTTGAGGTTGCTTTGAGCTATGATGGTACAGCACTCTACTGAGTGTGACAAAGTAAAACTCTATCTCAAAAAAAAAAAAAAAAAAGAATTAGGCTGGGCATGGTGGCTCACACCTGAAATCCTAGCACTCTGAGAGGCCAAAGCAGGTGGATGACTTGATCTCACAAGTTGGAGACCAGCCTGAGCAAAAGTGAGACCCTATCTCTACTACAAATAGAAAAAACAGAGGCAAAAGGATCACTTGAGCTCAAGACGGAGGTTGTTGTGATTTGTGACACCATGTCACTCTCCCTAGAGCAACATCTTGAGACTCTTGTCTCAAGAAAAAAAAAATTAATAGTAATTTGGAAAAAAATAAAATAAAGATAACATACAGGCTCGGCACCGGTAGCTCAAGCAGCTAAGGCGCCAGCCACATACACCAGAGCTGGCAGGTCGGAATCCAGCCCGGGCCTGCCAAACAACAATGACAACTACAACCAAAAAGTAGCCAGGTGTTGTGGTGGGTGCCTGTAGTCCCAGCTACTTGGGAGGCTAAGGCAAGAGAATCTCTTGAGCCCAGGAGTTGGAGGTTGCTGTGAGCTGTGATGCCACAGCACTCTACCCAGGGCGATAGCTTAAGGCTCTATCTCAAAAAAAAAATTAAAAAGAAAGAAAAAGATAATACAACCAAAAAACACATTAAAAAAAAAATACAGAGTGGCTCAGCGCCTATGGCTCAAGCGGCTAGTATGCCAGTTACATACACCTGAGCTGGCGGGTTCGAATCCAGCCTTGGCCCGCCAAACAACAATGACGGCTGCAACCAAAAAATAGCCGGGCGTTGTGGTGGGCGCCTGTAGTCCCAGATACTTGGGAGGTGGAAGCAACATGCTTGAGCCCAGGAGTTGGTGGTTGCTGTGAGCTGTGGTGCCACGGCACTCTATCCAGGGTGACAGCTTGAGGCTCTGTCTCAAAAAAAAAAAAAAAAAGAAATACAGTATAATAAGTACAGAGGGTACCAAGAAATGTGTATTCAATATATACCAATAATGTTCATTATCTTATATATTGTATACTTACATAGTACTTATGTTGTATTAGGTATTATAAGTAATACAGAGAAGATTTAAAGCGTACAGGAGGATATGCTTAGGATATGTGCAAAAGCTATCCTATTTTATATCAGAGACTTGAGTATCTGCAGAGTTTGGTGTCTGCTGGGGTCCTGGAACTAATCCCCCACTTCCACCAAGGGATTACTGTACTGCAATTTATTTAACTTGTCCTCCATTAAGTACTTTGAGCCAATCCTTTTATATTGACGATAGGGGAAGGGGCTTAAAGAGAACACTGATAATGTTAAATATTGGTCCAGGTCTTCTACCACCTTCAGATTTAGCCTTGAGTGCCCCCCCTTTGCAGCCCTTTGCTTGTTTTAATCTCATAAGTGTAAATAGTTGCATTCTATTCCTCTTTCTTCTTGAACTCATATTTCCACTCTATTCCCCCAACTAAATTTTATCCTAATTATTATATTTTATTCTGAAGGCACTTTCTTGATCTTGTCTCTGTAACAAAATTTGTATAAACATGTTTTACATGTTTGAAATTTCCTGTAATCATAGGCTCTGAGTTTTAAATTTGTTTTCTTCTGGACTCAGTTGCCATTACTATATTAGTGTGGTAATTGATAAAAGTAATATTAATAGGGCAGCACCTGTGGCTCAGTGAGTAGGGCGCCGGTCCCATATGCCGAGGGTGGCGGGTTCAAACCCAGCCCCAGCCAAACTGCAACAAAAAGAAAAAATAGCCAGGCGTTGTGGCGGGCGCCTGTAGTCCCAGCTGTTTGGGAGGCTGAGGCAAGAGAATCGTGTAAGCCCAAGAGTTAGAGGTTGCTGTGAGCCGTGTGACGCCACGGCACTCTACCCGAGGGCGGTACAGTGAGACTCTGTCTCTACGAAAAAAAAAAAAAAGGTAATATTAATAGCTTAAAAATGTTCATAAATAATTATGAGACCTAAAAGCAACTTTATTGGAAATGTATCTCCTAGAGATTTGGAGGGCTTTTTTGTTTTGATCAGTCTATGTGTTTGTGTGCAAATAATACTTACTGCAAAAATGGGGCGTGATTAAGTATCAGTTTTATTCCTGCTTTTTATTTTTTAGATAGAAGTGCTGAGGAGCTGTAGGCACATAGATGAGGATGGAAGGAATTTGATTATTATGATATTCGGGTCTTTGAAGAATTCAATTAATAGATTTTTCTTTTTTTTTATTTGGAGACAGAATATCACTTTGTTGCCATTGGTAAAGTGCCTGGGCATCATAGCTCACAGCAACCTCAAACTTTTGGGCTGAAGCAATTCTCTTGCCTGAGCGTCCCGAGTAGCAGTGACTACAGGTGCCCACTACAACGCCTGCCTATTTTTAGAGACAAAGTCTCATTCTGACTAAGGGTGGTCTCGAACCTGTGAGCTCAGGCAATCCACCCTCCTCGGCTTCCCAGAGTGCTAGGATTATAGATGTGAGCCACCATGCCTGGCCCTCTAGATTGAACTGTATAAAATTGCCAATCTTCAACTAATTTGTGTTTGTGTGTGAATGAGTGAAAGAAAGAGAGAGAAGATAGGGTCTTACTCTGACACCCAGGTTGGAGTACAGTGGTGTGATCACAGCCTCCAACTGCCATGCTCAAGAGATCCTCCTGCCTTGGCCTTCCAAAGTGCTGGCATTACAGTGTGAGCCACCACACCTGGGCCATTCAACCACTTTTGACCTAGAAAAACGGCAGTATCATATGGTTTAGCCTTTATATGGTTTTTAAAAAGTAGCACATAATGTTCTTTCATCAAAAGCTATTTTTTTTTTGTAGAGACAGAGTCTTATTGTACCGCCCTCAATAAGTGCTGTGGCGTCACAGCACTTACTGAGTGCTGTGGCGTCAAACACGGCTCACAGCAACCTCTAACTCTTGGGCTTACGCGATTCTCTTGCCTCAGCCTCCCAAGCAGCTGGGACTACAGGCGCCCGCCACAACGCCCGGCTATTTTTTGTTGCAGTTTGGCCGGGGCTGGGTTTGAACCTGCCACCCTCGGCATATGGGACCGGCACCCTACTCACTGAGCCACAGGCGCTGCCCCATCAAAAGCTATTTTTAATGATGGTCTCTCTGCTGACAATTTGACCAGTTCCTCTCAATTAGTGGTTCTCACCCTTCCTAATGCCGCGACCCTCTAATACAGTTCCTCATGTTGTGGTGACCCCCAACCATAAAATTATTTTCATTGCTACCTTCATAACTGTAATTTTGCCACTGTTATGAATTGAAATGTAAATATCTGATATGTGGGATGGTTTTAGGCAACCTCTGTGAATGGGTCACGACCCACAGGTTGAGAACCACTGCTCCCAATTATTTGAAAGCAAAGAATTGAAAAACCATGGGATTTGCCAAAGAATTTGTTACCCAGAGGTTAGGGTTATTCATTTTCTCAACACTCATATTTAGTATTTTAAATTTAGCCTAGTTTGGTGCTCAGGAAGCTCTTCTACACCAGGACAGTGTTCCTGGATCGAGGTTGTCTATAGTGACACTGTGCTGCTGTGCAGTGGCAGAAGGGTAATTGTGAGAGAGCTGGTGAGAATGGACGGACAGCTTGCCTTTGGGTTACCAGTGTATGATTGGGCAGGTTTGTTTTCAGGAAAGTTGAGGAACTGGAAATCTATTTCCTTAAAACTATTCGTGATGACATTCCTTTTGGAAAACCTTACACGACCCTGTTAGAGAACTGACACACCCTGACCCTGCTTAATTCCATTTCTATTCATGTTCCCCAAGAAAATAATCCAGGAGGGAAAGATGCAACTTACGTATAAATTTCCCAGCAGCAAAGTTGATGACAAAGAAAAACTAGAAATGGTCCAAATTCCTAATAACAGAGAAACAATGTTATTCCAGTGTTATAAAGGATTGTATGGATTTGAAGGATTATTAGATAACTAAGGCCTGGCACGGTGGCTTAACACCTGTAATCTTAGCACTCTTGGAGGCTGAGGCAGGTGGATTGCTTGAGCTCAGGAGTTGTAGACCAACATGAGCAAGAAGGAGACCCCATCTCTACTAAAAGTAGAAAAGTTAGCTGCATGTGTTGTCAGGCGCCTATAGTCCCAGCTATTGGAAGGCAGAGACAAGGGGATCACTTGACCCTAGGAATTTGGGGTTGCTGTGAGCTGTGATGATGCCACTGCACTCTATCCTGAGCAACAAAGCAAGACTGTTTCAAAAATAAATTAATAAAAAAAAAAGAACTAATATGTAAACTCCTTTGTTATATGAAGTGGTGGTGAACAAGAGTCAAGGAAATATGAAGGAATGAAGATTGCTATTGGACTATAGTGAGGAATTAGAGTGATAATTAAAAATTTGATTCTTTAAACTTAACAATAACCAAACATGCCCATTAAATACCCATTATGGTACTTACACATGCATTACAACTCAATAATTTGGACTTGTATGTTAATGAATAGAAGACAATAAAGATATACAGAGTGTCCATAAAGTTCATGTGCAATTTGCTGTGTTAAATTATTTTAAATTGCACATAAACTTTTATATTTTTTTATTTTTTTATTGTTGTAGTTTGGCCAGGGTTGGGTTTGAACTCACGACCCTCAGTACACGGGGCCAGCACCGCACTCACTGAGCCACAGGCATCACCCAATTGCACATAAACTTTATGTCCACCCTCTCTGTATATAGTAAATGGCTGATACTAGAAGATTAAGAAATTATTTATCTGTGTATTCCTATATGTTTTTTAAATGATATAATTTGTGATAAAAATTGGAATAGCCATATCAGACCTATTATGTCTAGCAGATAGAGTTAAAGGAGACATTTTTATGTCTTTATTTCCCAAATTTCCTTAAATAAAAGTAAAAGCAATAAGAAAGAGAGCTGGCCCGTTAATGAAAGGGTTCCATCCCAGTCTGGAATTTGCGTGCTTCGTGTACGGCACTTTTTCTGTTTTAACTGGGGCCCCTGATTATTTCCCCATGAGGTTATGTTGACACTAATAGCTAACATTTACTAAACATCTCTTCAGTGCTCGCTAGTCATCTTGTACACAATGGTAATAAATTCAATCATTTAAATTCATAAGATGAAAGAATAACTTGTGTGCCAGACACTTTATACAGAATCATCACAACATCCTGAAATAAATATTTCATAGACAAAGACAGGAGGATTAATGCTGCCAAACCAGTTCATTCACGTACTTGGCAAATATTTGAATGCCTTCTGTGTTCCAGGGTCTGCTCTCATGAGGTTTATAGAAGAGGAGACAAAAAGAAACATTTATTTTATTCTTTTGTTTTGTTTTATTTGTTGTTTTTCTTCTGGACAGAGTCTCACTCTGTCGCCTTAGGTAGAGTGCCGTAGTGTCATAGCTCACAGCAACTTCAAATTCCTGGACTCAAGCAATCTTCTTGCCTCAGACTCCTGAGTAGCTGGGACTACATGGCTACATGGCCTACCATGGCTCCTGGCTAGTTTTTCTATTTTTAGTAGAGATGGGGTCTCACTCTTGTTCAGGCTGGTCTCGAACTCCTGGTCTCAGTCCACCCGCCTTGGCCTCCCAGAGTGCTAGGATTATAGGCATGAGCCACCACACCTGGCTGAAAAACTTTAACAGACAAAACATAAAATAATGCACTGCAGTGCAGGAAACAAGTAAGAGGCTGACATAGAGAAATCTGATGGGGACTGCTTTAGACAGGGTGCTCAGGAGAGGCCTCTCAGCAGTGGTGGTACTTAAGCTGATACTTGCAGGGTAGAGTTGGGACTCTTTGGATGTTCCAGGTAGAGGAAACAGCATGTGTAAAGGCCCTGAGGCAGGAAAGAGTTGGTTGTTTATCAGAAACAAACAAAAGCACTGTGTCTACAGCCCATTGAGGGAAAAGCCCAATCACGGGAAGGTCAGCAGTGACCAGCTTGTGCAGGGCCCTGAGGGCCGTGCCGTGGCTCCTTGGATTCATACTAAGCCCATGCAAAGCCACTGAGGTCTGGTGTGTATAGTGAGATGGTGACTCTGGCTACCTTGGGGAGAGCCAAGAGGGCATATGGTGGGACCAAGGAGGTGGCCTTTAAGGCCATCTCAGTGGGAGATACTGGTGACTGGGTGGTGGCTCTGGAGATAGAGAAAAATCTTGATGATGTGGGGATGGAATTAGCAGGTGCCACTGATGAAACAAATGTAGGGTGGGGAGAAGGAAGGAGGCAGAAATGATGACCAGGTTTTTGGCCAGAGTAAGTGGATGGACAGTGATGCCATTTACCAAGAGGGAGAGTGGTGAGAGTAGAGGGCAACTTTGTGGGAAAGTGAGGGAACCAAGAATTTTGTTTGGGAAATGTCAAGCTTGTTCTATCCATGAGACTTCCAGTGGGATGTCAAGGTCAGCTATTTCCCTGTGAGCTCGTGGTATAAATAGTGATGGCTACTTAGCAACACTAGTAAAATTGTAAATGCTTACATCATCTGACCTAGCAATCCTAATTCTGAAAATTTATCTGACAGATACTTTTGTATATTTTGGAAGTAAATAAGTACAGGGTTATTTATTGTAGCATCTATTGTTGGAACCAAGCCAAATAGCTATTAATAGGGAACTGATTAAATTTTGGTCGAAGCAATAGAATACTATGTAACCACATAAATTGGAAGAGGGCCCTTTCTATGCACTTGTGTGAAACATACAGGATATGTTGTTTCATACATAAGGGAAAGTGCAAAATAGTTTAATTTTTGTTTGTTTTTGTTTTTTGTGCGATGGCGTCTTACTCTGTCACCCTGGTAGAATGCAGTAGTATCATCTTATTTCACAGCAACCTAAAACTCCTGGGCTCAAGCAATCCTTCTGCCTTTTGAGCAGCTGGGACTACAGTCACTTGCCACAATATTTGGCTAATTTTTCTTTTCTTTTTTTTTTTTTTTTAAAGACAGAGTTTCACTTTGTCACCCTCATTAGAGTGCTGTGCCGTCACAGCTCATAGCAACCTCTAGTTCTTGGGGTTAGGCGATTCTCTTGCCTCACTACAGGTGCCCACCACAATGGCCTCTGAGATGGTGTGGTGGTATGTGTCTGTAGTCCTGTTGTTGTTGCAGTTTGGCTGGGGCCGTGTTTGAACCCGCCACCCTTGGTATATGGGGCCGGTGCCCTACTCACTAAGCCACAGGTGCTTCCCTAATTTTTCTATTTTTAGTAGAGCAGAGTCTTGTTCTTGCTCAGGTTGGTCTCAAACTCCTGACCTGAAGGGATCCTTCTGCCTTGGCCTCCCAAAGTGATGGAATTGCAGGCATGAGCCATCATTACGCCAGGTGGCAAAACAGTGTATTTAATAGGCTATTCTTAGTGTGGGGAAAAACATATATACTCATTTTGGCTTATATTTGCATAAAGAAACTTTGGAAGATTATACAAGAAACTAATGAAAATGCTTATCTGTTGGGTGTAGGGTGGGAGTGAGACTTAGCACTGTCAACCTTTTCCCTATTCGTAGAATTTTGAACTGTCTGGCTGAATTAAAAAACTGTTAGTATGTAGTCCCAGCTGCTCGGGAGGCTGAGGCAAGAGAATCGCGTAAGCCCAAGAGTTAGAGGTTGCTGTGAGCCGTGTGACGCCACGGCACTCTACCCAAGGGCGGTACAGTGAGACTCTGTCTCTACAAAAAAAAAAAAAAAAACTGTTAGTAGATGACATGGATAACGTGTATTCAGAGATACAATTTCTCCTCCTTCCAACAAGATATGAGGTTCCAAAAAGGTTGTGTTTTACATCTTTTTTTTTTTGTTTGTTTTTTGAGATAGAGTCTCACTCTGTTGCCCTGGGTAGAGTGCTGTGGCAACATCTTAGCTCATAGCAACTGACTCTCTTGGGCTCAAGAGATCTCTTGTCTCAGCCTCCCAAGTAGGTGGGACTATGGGCTCCTGCCACGACGCCCACCTAATTTTTCTATTTTCAGTAGAGACAGGATCTCGCTTTTGCCCAGTTTGGTCTAAAACTCCTGAGCTCAAGCAATCCACCCGCCTTAGCCTTTCAGAGCACTAGGAGTGTTTTACATCTTATAGGTAAGGTTTGGACGAGTTAGGTGTCTGGCTCAAGACTATTCAGTGAGTAAACTGCAAACCCAGGGTCTTGGCTCCAAAGCCTTTCCTTGTCTTTTCCCTGAGGTTATCTATGTGTTTTTATGCCTGGTGTTTACAGCCACCTCTCTCCCACAGAGCCTAATTGGAGACATTGACAATGCCATGAGAACCTTCCTCAACTATTACACGGTTTGGAAGCAGTTTGGGGGACTCCCCGAATTCTACAACATTCCTCAGGGATACACAGTGGAAAAGCGAGAAGGCTACCCACTCCGGCCGGGTGAGTAGTGATTCCAGCTCTCTGCTAGCCAACAGGCTTTAGCCAAACCTCCATGTCATGCTCCACAACTGCTCATGAGTCCATTTTTTCCCATTTGATTCTTCTTGGGACTTTGGATGGTTTTCTTACTAGGAATCAGTTATCTCCATATTTTCAGATGTGGAAACTGAGGCCAAATGCGCTGAAATGACTTGCCCAAGGCAAGAGCGAGGCCTGGACCCCGAGTCTCCTAACTACATCTTACTTTCTTTCACCTTGAGAAGTGGAAGATTAAAAGTCAGGCTGATTCCTAAGCTCCTGCCATCAGGGTTTCAGAAGTGTAGGCAAACTTCCTAAGTCTGTGGGTAAGATAAATTATGCTTCCATAGTATGGAATAGTTGAACTTTGGGACAGACCTTAGGAATCAGCCTCATCCACCTCCCCATTTGCAGCTCAGAATCAAGGAAGGGACAACACACTAGGTACTGTCAAGTTCCTTTCCAGCTCTGATGTCCTCTGATTGATTTCAGGAAGTTGAAAATTGTGAGGAGGGGAAGGGACATAGGGGAAGGAAGCTTAGTCAGCACACACAGTTGTCCCCCACCCCCAAATAGGTCACCATGCCATTGTCTTAGACACTGTCCACCTTCCCACCTGACTTGCCCTTTGGCTGTGGGACAGGCCTTCCTGGTGGCTTCTGCCCATCCTGCTGTCCGCTGCCCTGTTTCCTTCCTCCTCTAGGCCAAGTGATTATTATAGGGATTGTGGAGGGAACAGATGAGGGAGCGGAACAGCAAGTATAAAGAGCTAATCAGTTGTCTGACTCCTTACAGGCTGCTTTTCTTGGCAATTCCCATGCATTTGTTCTCAAGGCACTTTTGTTTAAAGAGACACTCTGAGAAGGTATCACATCCAGTGTTACCAACAGATAAAATGAAGATCAGAGGCATGGTGCAGTGGCTCACGTCTGTAATCCTAGCACTCTGGGAGCTAAGGCAGGTGGATTTTGCCTGAGCTCAGGAGTTTGAGACCTGCCTGAGCAAGAGCAAGACCCCATCTCTACTAAAAAGAGAAAAACTAGCCAGGTGTTGTGGTGGGTACCTGTGGTCCTGGCTATTTGGGAAGCTGAGACAAGAGGCTCACTTGAGCCCAAGAGTTTGAGGTTGCTGTGAGCTATGAGGCCATGGTACTCTACCCAGAGAAACTGAGTAAGACTCTGTCTCAAAAAAAGAAGATCAGAGTTTGGGACTAAGTTTAAGACATAGGCTTGTGCAATTTCAGGATTAGAGGGAAACTAAGAAGTCTCCTAAGTGAAATCCTTCTATATTAGCTCTGTTAAGTGGTAACCTGGTCTGTGCTTAGTTGTTGCCAGTGACAGCTTGCAACAGAGACAATAGCCTTACAGAGGCAACCTGTTCCATGTGTAGGACAGGCTGGCAGGAAGGCATTAGTGGAAAGTGAGGTGCCGCCATCGGAATCCAGGAGTGCCTACGTCTAGCTACCCTTTCTACCTCAAAACAGTAAAAAATGGGAGATAGGTAGTACTCTATCACTGGATTGGCCAGTGCTTTATACTTTAGTTCATGGCTCTGGTCAGCAGAGTGGGAGCACAGAGCCTACACCTAATGGCCTCTGAGATGGGTGTGGTGGTATGTGTCTGTAGTCCTGGGTGCTCAGGAGGCTGAGGCAGGAGTTCAAGACTGTGGTGAGCTGGATGATGCCACTGCACTCCTGCCTGGGCAACACAGCAAGACCCTGTCTCTTGCCTTGGTGCCTGTTGCACAGTGGTTACAACACCGAGGATGGTGGGTTCGAACCCAGCCCAGGTCAGCTAAACAACAACAACTGCAACAAAAAAATAGCCAGGCATTGTGGCCGATGCCTATAGTGCCCTCTATTCAGGAGGCTGAGGCAAGAGAATAGCTTAAGCCCAAGAGTTTGAGGTTGCTGTGAGCTGTGACGCCATGGCATTCTACTGAGGGCGACATAGTGAGACTGTCTCGATAAAAAAAAAAAAAAAGACTCTTGTCTCTGAAAGATGAAAAGGCTTTTGAGAGCCCTTTACTTCCCTGCTAAGTCCAAGTCTAAATCTTGAGCTGTCAACATCCTCTAGAGAGTTGTTCAGATGTACAGAAAAGTGAAATAATAACTAGCATAATCAGGAGGCCTGTGTGTGAGGAAGAGAAACAAGAGGCTGACCACAGGGGCACTGACCCTACCAGCTGCTAGAAGCAGAAGAGGAGCTCTGGCCTATGAGAGCACTGGCTTTTCCACCTTTGAGCACACACAGTGTTCATCTGCCAGTAAGTGCGCCCCAGTCTGTGCCTTAGGAGTTAGATTAGCAGTTGTCCAGGGGCCTATGGGGTGAGGGAAGGGGATGTAGGAGAGAATTAGGGAAGTAGGCAGAGACCTTCCCTCTGAAGTAAGAACTAGAGTTTGTGGTATTGAGTCAGAGGGGAGAGAAGTGCTGATCCAGGCCAGGAGGAGATCAGTGGGAGATGTTGGGATAGGGAGGCAAGAGGGATTATTTCTTCTCTGAGAAAAGAAGGGTGAAGAAGTAGAAATGCGTATGGATCTGAAGCCTCCACCCACTGTGAGGTCACCCTAGTCAACTCTTTCTTTTCCATAACAGTTCCTGAAGTGTTTGAAAGCAATAAACACATTTTCCTGGGTTTCTCTTTATCCAGAATAAATATTGTCATTTGGACCCACTTGGGTTGGCTAGTTCTTGTCTTTTTTGTTGTTGTTGCAGTTTGGCCGGGGCTGGGTTCTAACCTGCCACCTTCGGTATATGGGGCCGGCGCCCTACTCACTGAGCCACAGGTGCTGCCCAGCTAGTACTTGTCTTAAGGTAGGGCCATGTCAGAACATCAAATTCCAGGTGTGGCATAAAGTAGGGCAAGATGTCACCTTGTCATGGGCACAGAGAACCAATGACTGCGTCTTTGTTAGATTCAGGGTTGGCTCTTGAATATCTTACCCTTCTTCTTTCTTCCATCCCATCTCAAGATGAGCCTTTTAATGGCAGGTTCATATTCTTTAAGTTTTAAGATAAAACCGTGGGTAATAAAAAAAAAAATTAGGGGTGACGCCTGTGGTTCAGTGAATAGGGCGCTGGGCCCATATACTGAGGGTGGTGGGTTCGAACACGGCCCCAGCCAAACTGCAACAAAAAAATAGCTGGGCATTTTGGCGGGTGCCTGTAGTCCCAGCTTCTCAGGAAGCTGAGGCAAGAGAATCGCGTAAGCCCAGAAACTGGAGGTTGCTGTGAGCTGTGACGCCTCAGCACTCTACTGAGGGCGACAAAGTGAGGCTCTGTCTCTTAAAAAATAAATAAATAGGTAGCTCAGCAGCTAGGACATCGGCCACATGCACTGGAGCTGGCGGGTTCAAAACCAGCCCAGGCCTCCCAAACAACAATGACAACTACAACCAAAAATTAGCCAGGCATTGTGGCAGGCGCCTATAATCCCAGCTACTTGGGAGGCTGAGGCAAGAGAATCGCTGAAGCCCAAGAGTTTGAGGTTGTTGTGAGCTGTGATGCCATGGCACTCTACTGAGGGCAACATAGTGAGACTCTGTCTCAAAAAGTAAAATAAAATAAAAACAAATAAAACAGGGAGATTATTCTGGATAATGTGTTTCCAATGGAATTACAAGTGCCCTTAAATATAGAAGAGAGAGGCAAAAGAGTCCGTGATGTGAGAAAGACTCTATCAGCAGCTGCTAGCTTTGAAGATGGAAGGGGCCACAAGCCAAGGAATATGAGCAGCCCGTCGCAGCTGGAAAAGGCGCATCATTAAAGGAAATCAGAAGTGGGTGCCAATACAAACCATCTTTGCTGTTTTGCGTTGGGGATCAAGAAGCGAACATTCCTTCCTCCCATCATAATTGAGCCCAGAAGGCTTTCATCATCTCAGTGATCCACAGAACACCAGGCTGGGCTAACTTTACATTGATGAGACACAAGTAGTCATAACCTTAACTATCTTAGTAAGTGTTTTAGAAGGTGGGAGGTAAGCCCCACAGACTTTCAAAGCCTCCTATGTTGTGAAATGCTTAGGGTCTGGCCGTCTGGGGCACATTAGAACATCCTCTCTAAAGTGAGAGATGAATTCTCACACCTTGCTCTGCTCGTCCTGAAGGCAACGTGCTGCCCAAGTCCCACCACCCAGAAGCAGCCACCCAGGAGGCGAGAGGAAGGGGCTTGGATAGGCTCAGTTACAGGCTGAGCGAGGAGACAGCACCCTGTGGGCGGTGTTGGCCTCCAGCTGTTAATTGCTTTAAAAAGTTGCCAATACTTGGAGTTGGCAAAATTAGAGTGGAGTTTACTCCAAAACTATTTGGAGTTCTTCAAAACTAGAAAACATTCATCTAGGAAACAGTGTGGCCACTCTCACTCTTCCACCTAAAAACATGCTTGGATAATTCTTGCTCTCTGTCCCTGTGACTTTGAGTTTAGGGGCTCGAATGTTCTAGACCCACCAGGGAATCATTCTACCACAGTCAGAGCGTTTCGATGAAGTGGAAACTTCAGCTTCCTCTTAGCCGAGGGGGGAGACTCATGCCATCAATGGAGCAGGCAGAGAAGGTTCCCTCTGCTGTGTGGTCAGTACTGATTCCAGGGGAAACTGGGTTTCTGCTACATAGCGGAGGAAAAGAAGGGCTATGTCTGAGACGCAGGAGGTTCACTGTGGTGTTCTCCGGAGCACTGGTTAATGAAAACCTGTTGTATCCAATAAAGACTAAAAACAGTACAGGGCAGAGAAGACATTACAAACCAGTGAAAAGAAGAAGGTTGTACTGTTCACAGGGTGGTGCTGGCCCAATGGAAAAAAAAATAATAATAATGATAAATAAATAATTAGTAGCTTAATTGAGGTAGAAATTTATTTCTTTCTTGGGCGGTGCCTCTGGCTCAAGGAGTAGGGCGCTGGTCCCATATGCCAGAGGTGGCGGGTTCAAACCCAGCCCCGGCCAAAAAAAAAAAAACACACACAAAAAAAATAAATTTATTTCTTTCTCATGTTCTGGGCCTATAGGGCTCTCTGTGGTGCCCTTAATCCCACCCATCTGCTGGGAGTAGTTGTTAGTCTAGGCAGCCATGTGCTTGGCTAAAGGTGGGAACAGATACTGAGAAATAGGCAGCAGCCTCTGCCACCTCCCAGAGCCTGGCTGCCCTTTCCCCCTTTGGGTGGGAGTCACCGATCAGCCTAAAAGCTGATCTCCACTGAGCATCAGGCTTTGGGTCCATTGGCTCTGAAAATTCCAAATTGGGTGAGATATCCCATGTTCTTCCTAGTTGGGACCCTGTGGATAAGGTGTGGTAGGGAGGAGTCCTTCCCTGCCCCAAGTGGGCCTTGAGCCATCCCTACACAGCCACTGGGTGAGGAGGGTCTGCTTGGACTTTGCAGAACTCATTGAGAGTGCGATGTACCTGTATCGTGCCACGGGGGATCCCACCCTCTTAGAACTGGGAAGAGATGCTGTGGAATCCATTGAAAAAATCAGCAAGGTGGAGTGCGGATTTGCAACAGTAAGTGTTTCCATGGGCCCTCCCCTCCCTTTCCTTTGGGAATTCTAGAATATTAGCACTAGCGGGAACCTTGGAGATGTACATAACCTCTTTATTTTATAGATGAGGAAACTAAAGAGCTTTGCTAAAGATCACACAGCTAGGCTGGGTGCCATGGCTCACACCTGTAATCCTACCACTCTGGGAGGCTGAGGCAGGAAGATTGCTTAAGCTCATGAGTTCCAGACCAGCCTGAGCAAGACCCCATCTCTACTAAAAATGAAAAACAGGCAGGAGGATCACTTGAGCCCAGGAGTTCAAAGTTGCTATGAGCTATGATGCTACAGCACTCTACCCAGGGCAACAGAGTAAAACTGTGTCTCAAAAAAAAAAAAAAAAATCATACAGCTAGTAGAAGTGTAGTTAGGAGTTAAGATTAGCTCTCAAGGGTCTTGACCGCAACACCCCAGTATCAGAGATCCTTTGTCTTTTGAATAGGTAACTTTACAAGGGTGAGGTTTGTGAAGAGTTTTGCGAGAGGGCTTATAAAATGAATTCTAAGAAGGGAAATCCAGAGTCCCACAGCCCTATATTCAAAGCCGGAGCTCCTCAACACAATAGTCCTACTAGTCCCATGGGTATTTATTAAATACCCTTTCACATGGCAGGTGCTATGCTAGGCCCGAGGGTACATCCTTATAGGACCCAAGCAGGCAAGATAAACAACCATTACAGAGACATAAAAACCAGATGTATAAGAAATCATCTGGGCCAGCACGATGGCGCTCACCTATAATCCTAGCACTTTGGGATACTGAGGCAGGAGGATCTCTTGAGCTCAGGAATTCCAGACCAGTCTCAGCAAGAGCAAGACCTTGTCTCTAAAAATAGGAAGAATTAGCCAGGCAGGTAGCAGGTGCCTATAATCCCAGCTACTCGGGAGGCAGAGCCCAAGAGTTTCAGATTGCATCATTGAGCTGTGATGATGCCACTGCACTCCAGCTCAAAGTGGAAAGTGAGTCACCATCACTCTGTCTCAAAGAAAAAAAAAACTCACTTTCTTGAAAAGCCTACAAAGTTTGTGTTAAGGCATGAGATTATTCAAAAAACAAAACATTGCTTTTGCAAATTTTTGTAATGTGGTTGTATTGTGTGTAATAAATATGTATATTAAGTAAAATATAAAGAGCTGTCCAGAAAATATTTAGCCACACAATGTTAAAAACAGAACCGTACATGGCTGGATACTTTCTGGACCACCCTTGTATATTTTTTAAAAGACCTATGTGTGTAGGAGAAAAATAAAGCAATGGTATTGATAGATAGATATAGATTTTTTTTTTTTTTTTGAGACAGAGCCTCAAGCTGTCACCCTGGATAGAGTGCGGTGGCATCACAGCTCATAGCAACCTCCAACTCCTGGGCTCAAGTGATTCTCCTGCCTCTGCCTCCCAAGTAGCTGAGACTGCAGGTGCCTGCCACAATACCCGGCCATTTTTTGGTCGTAGCCATCATTGTTTGGCAGGCCCGGGCTGGATTCGAACCTGCCAGCTCAGGTGTATATGGCAGGCACCTTAGCCGCTTGAGCCACAGGCACCAATCTGCAATGATATATTTTGGTATCAAATATGATGTATTTTGTGAAAAGGCAAAGTGATAAGCCCACTGGAGCCTTCTTAGGAATGGTAGATTTATTTCCATGAAAGTGAAGCTCTTTGGAGACCTTCCAAGGTGAATCATGGGAATAGGCGTCAGACCTTTGTCAAACAGGGCAAGAAAATAATTAGTTTGATACATCAAATCCATATTTGAGTCAGATTTTTTGTGTAAGATGTCTGTTGAGAATTCATTTTCTGTAAGTGTATTGCTAATTCTGAGAAGCTAGAATAAATGTAGCAAGTAGTCTTACTCATCCATGCCTGTAGACTCAGTTGAAATTTTCTAAATAGGATTCATTAGTTGTAGACAATAGCAATAACTTGGTAACCACATTAATGCCCATCCAGGGAAGATTAGCTAAGTAAATGATGATACATTTCTACAAGGGAATATTCCATTATTACAAGGGATGGATGATCAGGTCTATGGTTACAGACAGGAGATTGTCATGTCATGTAGGAAGGCCCATGGGGACCTTTCCAATGAGACAGCATTTGACCAGAGGTCTGCAGGGAAAGGCAGCATGCTATGAGGATATCTGGAGGTGGGGTGCTCCAGGCTAAAGGAAGAACAAATACAAGGAAGCTAGGGTGGGAGCATAGGTGCTAACTCAGGGCACAGAGAGGCAAGGTGGGGAGCTACAGGAGCAAGGATTAGAGGAGTGGGAGCTGAGGACTGGGAGGGAGCAGGGGCTGGATCTGGTAGTCCAAAGTGAGGACTTGCACCTTTAGCCTGTGTGAGATAGGGTGTCAACAGGGAGTTTTGAGCAGACAAATGGCAGGTAACATGTAGCTATAGATAGACCGCAGGGGTAAGGATGGAAGCCAGAGGCCCTCTTAGAAGCTGTTGTGATAATCCCGATGAGAGGTGGTGGTAGCTTGGCACAGAGTGAAGCTCTGAAAAGTTAAGCGATTTGCCTGAAGGCCCTCAATTGCTTGATTCCAGAGCAGGAATTCACATGGGGGTCACCTGACCCTTACTCCCAAACTGTGATGCTGTTCTGACTTTCTTTCCTCCCACATGGCAGATCAAAGATCTTCGAGACCACAAGCTAGACAACCGCATGGAGTCGTTCTTCCTGGCTGAGACTGTGAAATACCTCTACCTGCTGTTTGATCCCACCAACTTCATCCACAACAATGGCTCCACCTTCGACACGGTGATCACCCCCTATGGGGAGTGCATCTTGGGGGCTGGGGGATACATCTTCAACACGGAAGCTCACCCCATCGACCCTGCAGCCCTGCATTGTTGCCGGAGGCTGAAGGAAGAGCAGTGGGAAGTGGAAGACTTGATGAGGGAATTCTACTCTCTCAAACGGAGGTCAAGATTTCAGAAAAAGACTGTGAGTTCAGCGCCATGGGAACCCCCAGTAGGTCCAGGAACATTCTTCTCACCTGAAAACTATGAACAGATGAAGGAGAAGAAGCCTGCCAAGCAGAAAACCCCACTTCTCAGCTGCCCTAGCCAGCCCTTCACTTCAAAGTTGGCATTACTGGGACAGGTTTTCCTAGACTCCTCATAACCACTGGATGATTTTGTATTTTTTATTTTTTTGAGACTAAAGTATAATAATAAATCTTCTTTTGGCTATTATGTTTCGGTTATCGTGTTTTACATATTAGACTACTTCATACAATTTCATTGAAGAAAGGTTTGTGACCAATAACCATGGTGGATCTAGTTTATTTTTCTCATAAAGTTGGAGAAGCAGCTAGACCCAAAGTTAGCCAGCTTCAAAGACCCCAGGGGTTGATAACTGAATGTCCTTTCCTTTTCTGGGATCTTTGCTGAGCAGGTTGTTGTAAATCTATTTCTTGGGTAGTTCTTCCTCCAACCTGTGTTTCTGCCCTTTAATTCACCTATCTATCCATCTGTCCTTCAAGGTAACAAAAATGCGTTAAGCACTTTTGGGTGCCAGCCACAGCCCTAGAAGTTAAGCAGTGAAAAAGGCAAACAAGTTTTTATTCTTGTGGAAGCTAAATTCCAACAGAGAGAATTAAACTGGTAAATATATCAAAGAACATGTGATCAGTTCCATGAAGAAAATAGGGCCCTGAACTAGAAAATAATAGGAGAGGGTGGTCAGGGAAGGCCTCCATGAGGAGGTGAGTTTATAAACTTTTAATTATGTAAAATGTTAAAGTAAATAAAAATAATAGTAATCCCTTGTGCTCATCCCCCACTTTTTTTTTCTTTAATTTTAAAACTACCTTTATTGGAGTATAATTTACATAGCAAAACATTCACCCCCTATTAAGTATACACATCACCCACTTTCAACAAACCCAGCCTCAAAAATGATAGACTCATGGCCAACTTTATGCCCACACTAGATTATTTAGACTGTCAAACATTTCATTCCTGAAAGTATTTCAAAATGCATCCTCAAAGCACAGCTATAGAAATCAATAATTATTCCTTAGTATCTTCAAGTATCTAATTAAAGTTCAAGAATTTTTGTTTTACAAATGTGTATTATACTTTGAATCAAGATCCAGAGAGGGTTTATTCATTTGGGATTACATGATAAGCTCTGCGTGTCTTCTAATCTATAGCAGTTCTTTTCTCTCTCCCTCCTTATCTTCCCATTCTTACCCTATTTTCATTGCAACTTGTTTGGTGAAGAAACTGAATTGTTTTTCCCATAGATGTCCCATATTATGGATTTTGCTAATTGCAACACTCTTAATGTTTAATTTGTAGCTCAGAGGCATCATCAGGTACAGATTTATTTATTTATGTATTTATTTTTGAGACTCACTCTATTCACCCTAGGTCAGGTGCAGTGGCATCATTGTAAATCACAGTAACTTCAAACTCCTTCAAGTGATCCTCCTCCCTCCCGAGGATCCTCCTCCAGCTCCCGAGGAGCTGGGCCTACAGGTGCCCACCACAATACCTGGCTAATCTTTCTTACTTTTAGTAGAGATGGGGTCTCAATCTTGCTTAGGCTGGTCTTGAACTGAGTTCAAGGGATCCTCCTGACTTGGCTTCCCAGAGTGCTAGGTTTATAGGCATGAGCCACTGCATCTGGCCTGCACCTGGCCCAAATTTGAATTTTTAATTTTGCTTTTATTTTTCAAGAATGGCTCATAAAGGGTGAAGCCTGTGGCTCAGGGAGTAGAGCACCGGCCCCATATACCGAGGGTGGTGGGTTCAAACCCAGCCCCGGCCAAACTGCAACAAAAAAATAGCCGGGCGTTGTGGCAGGCACCTGTGGTCCCAGCTGCTCGGGAGGCTGAGGCATGAGAATTGCCTAAGCCCAAGAGCCGGAGGTTGCTGTGAGCTGTGATGTCATAGTACTCTACTGAGGATGACAAAGTAAAACTCTATCTCTAAAAAAAAAAAAAAAAAAGAATGGCCCATAAGTGCTCTTGGTATTTCAGTCACAAGGCATGTGATGTCTAGTCTCTGTCACTAACAGCCATTTGTTGATTATTGCCTAGATCCATTATTTCAACAGGGTTTACAAAATTGTGACATTCTAATTTTGCTAGACTACTATAAATAAAGACTTCTCATGAACTATGTCGGTACTTGAGGTAGAGTTCATTCAGCAAAGCTAATACAAACATCTTGTGACAAAAGTGTGGAATTAGGGCTTGGCACCTGTGGCTCAAGCGGCTAACGCACCAGCCACATACAGCTGAGCTGGTGGGTTCGAATCCAGCCCGGACCCGCCAAACAACAATGAGGGCTGCAACCAAAAAATAGCCAGGCATTGTGGCAGGCATCTGTAATCCCAGGTACTTGGGAGGTGGAGGCAGGAGAATCGCTTGAGCTCAGGAGTTGGAGGTTGCTGTGACCTGTGATGCCACAGCACTCTACCCAGACGGACAACTTGAGGCTCTGTCTCAAAAAAAAAAAAAGTATGGAATTAGGGGAAAAAAAGCTAATATAAATATTTGATTCTTTATTTACCAGTTTCTAAAACAATGAGCAGTTTCCCTAGAATCCTCCAATAGTGACAATGACTTTTTTTGTTTGTTTTATTTTTTTTAAATTTTTTTTATTTTTTTGAGACAGAGCCTCAAGATGTTCCCCTGGGTAGAGTGCTGTGGCATCACAGCTCACAGCAACCTCCAACTCCTGGGCTCAAGTGATTTTCTTGCCTCTGCCTCCCAAGTAGCTGGGACTATAGGCACCTTCCACAGCACCCGGCTATTTTTTGGTTGCAGCCACCATTGTTGTTTGGCAGGCCTGGGCTGGATTCGAACCCGCCAACTCAGGTGTATATGGCTGGTGTCTTCGTTGCTTGAGCCACAGGCGCTGAGCCTGTTTTATTTTTTTGTAGAGATGAGGTCTCACTATGTTGCCCAGGCTGGTCTTGAACTCCTGGCCTCAAGTGATTCTCTTCTTGGCCTCCTAAAGTGCTAGGATTACAAGCATAAGCCACCATGTCCAGCCCCAGCCCCAAAGCTCTCTTTTTTTATCTTCATATTAATTATCCATGCCTTCTTTTCTTGATTAGCCTTGCTAAAGAATTTTTATTTTAATCTTTTTTCAGGAACAAACTTTTGAATTAATTGTTACTGTTGATTGTTGTCTAGTGTAGTAATTTCTGTTTTTATCTTCTACTTTCTTTAAGTGATTCTGCTGGAATTGCCTACTACTGTGACACAACGTGGTGTATAAGGTCCCTTCCATTTCCCCTTCTAGATATACTCTCCACCCTTTTTGACCCTGTTCTTTGCCTCAAGAGGATAAATTAGTCTCTGCTCTTGTAGTCTTATATGAACTACATTGATGGGCTCATTCTTCCTGGCTTCCTATTGGGTCCACCCAATGGGGAGTCCAGGTAAGGGATTGGAGAGGAGCGAGGTCAAGGGCATTTATCCCCCAAGTCCTCTTCCTACAGGGTTGCTTCAGGCTGGCTACTTGATTTAAGGTCACTGTATCTCTTAAGGTGGTCATCTCTACCCAACTCTTCAGGTGATGGTTAATTTTATGTATCAACTTGTCTGGGCCACAGGTGCCCAGATATTTGATCAAACATTATTCTGAGTGTTTCTGAAAGAGTATTTTCTTTTTTTTGAGACAGTCTCATTCTGTCACCCTTGGTAGAGTGCTGTGGCATCATAGCTCATAACGACCTCAAACTCTTCGGCTCAACTGATTCTCCTGCCTCAGCCTCCCAAGTAGCTGGGACTACAGGCACCCGCCACAATGCCCAGCTATTTTTTTTTTTTTTTTAGAAAAGGGGTCTTGCTCTGGCTTAGGCTGATCTTGAACTCTTGAGCTCAAGCAATCTGCCCACCTCAGCCTCCCAGAGTGCTAGGATTGCAGGCGTGAGCCACCTCACCTGGCCTGAAAGGTTATTTTTGGGTGAGATTAACATTGTAATCAGTAAAGCAGATTGCCCTCCATAATGTGATTGAGCCTCTTGCAATAAGTTGGAACCTGAGTAGAACAAAAAGGCTGACCTTCCCTTGCATAAGAGGGCATTCTCCAGCAGACTGCTCTCAACTTCATTTGTATCATAAGCTCTCCTGGGTTTCAAGCCTGCCAGCCCACACTGCAGGTTTGCACTTGACGATCTTCATAACCATGTGAGTCAACACCTTATAATAAATCTTTTCCTATATATATATGCACAAACCTTAAAGTTCTGTCTTGTAACTCCGACTAGTACAGTAGCCTTTCCATTCCCTTATTCCTTCAGGCTAGGATAGGAATTGCTGTGCTATTACTAGCCCAAGATTACTATATTATCTCTCAGGGTTCTCTAACACTCTGCCCACACCTTGCAAATAGTCTCTTTATTAAACCTGCTAATCTGCCTAATCTGAATGAGCCATCTGTTTCCTGTGAGCTACCTAGCTAATATACCTAGAGACCGTTGTGACTGGTATGCATCCTTAATTTAAAGTTTAAAGTTAATCACATGTTTTAATTAGCTCAATTTCATCATTCCATAATGTATACGTATTTCTTTTTTTTTTTGTATATGTATTTCAAAATAACATGTTGTCCAGGGTAAATACTTATAAATTTTATTTATTAATTGAAAAATTAAAGATTATAATAAAGTTAACATCTTTACACTCTTCCCATATGATTGAAAAGCATTAGATCAGCAAGGTTACAACATATAAGATTGATATACTGTATTTTTATACACTTGCAATGAACAAAAAGAAATCAAGAAAACAGGGCGGTGCCTGTGGCTCAGTCGGTAAGGCGCTGGCCCCATATACCGAGGGTGGCGGGTTCAAACCCGGCCCTGGCTGAACTGCAACCAAAAAATAGCTGGGCGTTGTGGCAGGCGCCTGTAGTCCCAGCTACTCGGGAGGCTGAGGCAAGAGAATCGCTTAAGCCCAGGAGTTGGAGGTTGCTGTGAGCTGTATGACGCCACGGCACTCTACCAAGGGCCATAAAGTGAAACTCTGTCTCTGTCTCTACAAAAAAAAAAAAAAGAAATCAAGAAAACAATTCCATTTACAATTGCATAAAAAAGAATAAATTATTTAGGATTAAATTTAACAAATGTGGGCTCGGTGCCTGTAGCTCAGCGGCTAGGGTGCCAGCCACATACACCAGAGCTGGTGGGTTTGAACCCAGCCTGGGCTTGCCAAACAACAATGACAACTACAACCATAAAATAACCAGGTGTTGTGGTGGGCATCTGTAGTGCTAGCTACTCAGGAGGTGGAGGCAAGAGAATTGCTTAAGCCTAAGAGTTTGAGGTTCCTGTGAGCTGTGATGCCATGGTACTCTATCGAGGGCGACATAATGAGAATCTACTTAAGAAAAAAAAATTTGACAAATGTAATATGAGACTTATACACTGAAAACTATATTATTGAAGTAAATTTTGAAACACCTGAAAAAATGGAAAAAATTCTATGTTTATGGACTAGAATACATAATATTGTTAAGATGATATTCTACCCAAATTGGTCTACACATTGAATACGATCTCTTTCAAAATTCCAGCTACCTTTTTAAGAGAAATTGACAAGTCAATCCTAAAATTCAGATGAAAAGTCAAGGGACCTAGAATAGCCAAACAATCCTAAGAAAGAGGAACAATTTTTGAAGACTCAAACTTCCCAATTTTAAAACTTACTACAAAGGTATAATAATTGGCTGGGCTCCGAGGCTCATGCCTATAATCCTAGCACTCTGGGAGGCCAAGGCAGGAGTAGTTTAAGAACTCCTTAACCAGTTCAAGAACTGCCTTAACAAGAGTGAGACCCCATGTCTACAAACACACACACACACACACACAAAACCCAAAAGTACAATAATTAAGACAGTGTGGTACTAGCACAAGAGTAGATGTATAAATTAGTGGAGTAGAAATGAGAGTTCAGATATACCCTTCAATTTATGGTCAAATAATTTGTTTGTTTTTGAGATAGAGTCTCACTTTGTCACCCTGGGTAGAGTGCTGTGGTGTCATAGCTCATAGCAACCTCAAACTCTTGGGCTCAAGTGATCCTCTTGCCTCAGCCTCTCAAATAGCTGGGACTACAGGCACCTGTCACAACACCTGGCTCTTTTTAGAGACAGGGTCTTGCTCTGGCTCAGGCTGGTCTTGAACTCCTGAGCTCAAGCAATTCACCCACCTTGGCCTCCAAGAGTGTAGGATTATGGACGTCCAGCCCCACAGTTAACTAGACATGAGTAGTTGAGGGACAGAAAGTAATTAATGACTTTTTTGAAAAAAGTTTCAAGATGATCCAATAGGGAAGATTTTTAACAAATATTGCTGGGACTACTGGAAATCTACCTGCAATAGAAAGATTTTTGGATCCTTATCTCACGCTGTAGGCAAAAATTAACTCAAAATGGGTCAAAGACCTAGCTGTTAGGGTTAAATATATAAAATTCTTAGAAGAAAACATAGGTACCTTTGGAACCTGGGATTAGGCACTGGTTTCTTGGATATGACACCTAAAGCTCATGCAAACAAAGAAATGCATCAGTAAATTGGACGTCCTCAAAATTAAAAACCTGTATGCTTTGTACTTCAAAAGATGCTATCAATAAAATGAGAAAAAACATACAGGAGAACCTATTTATAAATTGTATATCTGGAAAGATCCTAGTGTCCAAAATACATAAAGAACTTTTACAACTCAGCAATGAAGACAATGCATGAAAAAAATGGACAAAGGGGTAGGCCAGTGCAGGTGACTCACACCTGTAATCCTAGCACTCTGAAAGATTGAGGCAGGTGGATTGTGTAAGCTCATGAGTTCAAGACCAGCTTGAGGAAAAGTGAGACCCCCGTCTCTAGTAAAAATAGAAAAATTAATTGGGCATGGTGGTGCATGGCTGTAGTCCCAGCTACTAGGGAGGCTGAGGCAAGAGGATCTCTTCAGCCCAAGAGTTTGAGGTTGCTGTGCGTCATTCTGCTACAACATTCTACCTAGGGTGACAAAGGGAGACAAAGGGATACACATTTCTCCAAAGAAGAAATAAAGATAGACAATAAGCACATTAAAATATTCTCAACATCATTACCTATTAAGGAAATGCAAATCAAAACCACAAAAGAATAACATTTCAAACCAGCTAGTATGGCTTTAATAAAAAAGATGGACAAAACAAATATTAGTAGGTGGCACCTGTGGCTCAAAGGAATAGGGCGCCGGCTCCATTTACCGGAAGTGGCGGGTTCAAACCCAGCCACCAACCAAAAAAAAAAAACTGCAAAAACAAATATTAGTGAGAATGAGGAGAATTTGCAATCTTCTTCTTTTTTTTTTTTTGACACATTAAAATTTGCTTTAATACTTCTTTGGGAGGGGAAAAAACCACACTTGTAGTGAATGAACAAGAAACATTTTTATGCTATTATTTGTATCTACCATGCCATGAATTCATAGGGGAAGAAGTTCCAGCAGCTCAGGGAGGCACCTTGCCATTGAATGTGACAAAGTGTTGATTGACTTTTGAATTCATGGGAAATAGTTTCCAGCACTTGTATCACTGTTACATGGGGACTATTGGTTATCCTGTGTGCTATGCTGTACACATATTATGCCGTGATCTTATGGGGGATAAATAGGTTCTTGCGCCTAAAAACATGGGTCCACTAGTACTCCTGTGTGCTATGTTATGTGCTTATCATGCCATGAATTCACAGGGAATGGGTTCCAGGAGCTCAGGCTCCTTTCCATTAGTTCTCACAAAGTGGGCTTCTCTGGGTGACACAGGCTGGCGCTTCAGTTGAACCCAGGTACCTTTCTCTTTGGCTTCCTTCTTTTTCTGATCATTTTCCTTCACACATTTCAGGAAGCTATCTCGGCTCTTAGAGTGCTTAATATGCTCAATACGAACATTAATCCTCTTCGCGAGGATCTTGCCCTTAACTTGTTTGTTTACAACAATGCCAACAGCATGCTGGGTGACACTGTAGACTCTTCCAGTTTTGCCATGGTAACATTTGTGTGGCATGCCTTTTTGAACAGTACCCATTCCCTTGATGTCTACAATATCACCTTTCTTGTAGATTCGCATATATGTGGCCAAAGGAACAACTCCATGTTTTCTAAAAGGCCTAGAGAACATGTATCGGGCGCCTCTCCTCTTTCCCTTTGTGTTTGTCATTTTGGCGAATTACTGGAAGATGGTGTCTCCGTCCAAAAGGCGAGAATTTGTGATCTTCATATATTGCCGATGGGAATGTAAAATCAGGCAGCAAATTTGGAAAACAGTTTTCTGGTTCATCAAAAAATTAAACATAGATGAGCCTGTAATCTCAGCTACTCAGAAGGCTGAGGCAGAGGATCACTTGAAGCCAGGAATTTAATATCAGCCTGGGCAACATAGCAAGACTCTCATCTCTAAAAAAAATTCTTTTTATTAGCTGGGCCTGTTGGTACACCTGTAGTTCCAACTACTTGGGAAGCTGGGGCAGGAGGATCAGTTGAGTCCAGGAATTTGAGGCTGCAGTTATCATTAACTGGATAATGTTGCCAAAGCTGGAGTGTAGTTGATGTGATAATGGTAGTTATCATTACCATTGCAAACTGTTTTTCAAATTATCATTAACATTATCACATCAACTGCACTCCAGCTTTGACAACACAGCAAGACCTCACCTCTAAAAAAAATAAGTTAAACATAGTTGCCATATGACCCAGAAATTCCACTCATATGAAGTATGCCCACACCAAAATTTATACACCACTGTTCATAGCAGTATTATTCATAATAACTCAAAGTAGAAATGACTCTAACATCCATCAACTTAACAAACAGTTAAACAAAATGTGGTATATCCATACAATGGAATAGTAGTCAACCGCTGCCATATGGATAAACCTTGAGAATATATGCTAAAGAAATGCTGGAAGAAACCAGACACAAATGGTCGCATATTATATGATTTCTTTCATACAGAGTGTCCAGAATAGATGAGTCCATACAGACAGAAAGTAAATTAATGACTGTCAGGCACCAGGAGGAGGATGAATGGGAGTTTCCCCTCAAGGGTATGCGAGTTTTTGGTGGGTGTTCAAAATATTCTGAAATTAAATAATGATGGTGGTTATGCAACTTCATGAATATGCTAAAAAACAATTTAATGGGTAAATTTTATGGTATATGAATTATATATCAATATTTCTGTTTTTGAGACAGTCTTGCCCCATTGCTGGGGCTAAAGTGCCATGATCTCGGCCTAACTCACAGCAACCTCAAACTCCTGGGTTCAACCAATCCTCTTGCCTCAGCCCCCAAGGATCTGGGACTACAGGTGCCCACCAACACACCTGACTTATCTTTCTATTTTTAGTAGAGATGAGGGTCTCATTCTTGGTCAGGCTGGTTTCAAACTCCTAACCTTAAATAATCCTCCCACTTCGGCCTCCCAGAGTGCTAGGATTACAGGTGTGATCCCATGCCCAGCTGAATACCAATATTTTTTTTTAGGGTAAAAAGAAAAAGAACATATATACCCCCACATGCCCATCTCCAACCCTTGACTCACCCCTACCCAGGCAGCAGTAATTTGCAGCACAGTGTGGTCTAAATCCAGACTTGGAAAATAAAGTTATCAAAGGAAACATTCTGCATGCTGTGAAGTGAGCTACTTGGTTTATTATACATTTTACAAACTTTCTTGTACTATGTAGTAACTGTTTAGCAAGGGTCCTCAAACTTTTTAACAGGGAGCCAGTTCACTGTCCTTCAGACTGTTGGAGGGCTAGGCTATAGTTTTTTTAAAAAACTATGAATAAACTCATATGCACACTGCACATATCTTATTTTGAAATAAAAAAACAGGAACAAATACAATCACACTGCCTCATGTGGCCTGCAGGCTGTAGTTTGAGGACCCCTGGCTTAGAGCATAGTTTTTGAGACTTTTCTTTAGTGAAACAATGAAATAGAATGGATTAATGTAATCTATTTTTTTTTTTTTTTTGCAGTTTTTGGCTGGGGCTGGGTTCGAACCCGCCACCTCTGGCATATGGGGCCAGTGCCCTACTCTTTTGAGCCAGAGGTGCCACCCTCTATTTTTTTTTTCTTAAGAGACAGAGTCACTGTGTCGCCCTTGGTAGAATGCTGTGATGTCACAGCTCACAGCAACCTCCAGCTCTTGGGCTTAGGCAATTCTCTTGCCTCAGCCTCCCGAGGAGATGGGACTACAGGCGCCCGCCACAATGCCTGGCTATTTTGTTGTTGTTGTTGTTGCAGTTTGGCCGGGGCTGGGTGTGAACCTGCCACCCTCGGTATATGGGGCCAGCGCCCTACTCACTGAGCCACAGGCACCGCCCAGCACTAACTTTTTAAATAATGAGAATGGATTAGAAAATATGACAGTGTATGGCTGGGTGCGGTGGCACATGCCTGTAATCCTAGCACTCTGGGAGGCTGAGGCAAGTGGCTTGCTTGAGCTCAGGAGTTTGAGACCAGCCTAAGCAACAGTGAGATCCTGTCTCTACTAAAAACAGAAAAACTAGGTGGGTATTATGGCAGGCACCTGTAGTCCCAACTACTAGGGAGGCTGAGGCAAGGGGATCACTTGAGCCCAAGAGTTTGAGGTTGCTGTGAGCTGTGAGCCACAGTGGCACTCTACCAAGGGTGACAAAGTGAGACTCTGTCTAAAAAAAGAAAGAAAGAAGGAAGGAACAAACGAAGGGAAAGGAGAGAGAGAGAGAGAAAGAGAGAAAGAAAGAAAGAAAGAAAATATGACGGTGTGTCAAGTGTACATTGGCAAGAACCAACGACATTAACACAATACTAATTCCACAAGGCTAATTGCATCACATGTGAGAGAGCCAGAAAGGAAATGTGAAAAATATACACATTGGCTACAAGCAGATTGTTTTATTTAGCACCCTGTCATCTCATTTGATTTTCCGGTGTATGTCAATGTGACCACCAATTTGTTATATGATGGAAATACCAAGTACTGTTTAATTTTATATATCAACATAATTTGCAGTTAATTGTAAATTAAAGTGTAGGAGATCTTTTTTTTTCTTTTGGCAATATTGTCATGAGTTTGAACTGAATTTTGGTGAGGAAATTGCAGTGCAGTTTTTCAGAAAGTGCATAATCAGATAGGAAAATTTCAAATGTGCGATAATTATAGCATTTTAATTGAACTAAGTTCAAATTGCCCTTAAGTTGATCGTTTTAGAAGGCTACTAAAAATAAGAATAAGGTGAAATATATGGAAAGAGTGAGTGGTGTAGTAATAATATTGGAGAAAGTATCAACTCTAATCAGCAGACTTTAACTTTATTTGCACCTGGTTTAAAAGAAAAGGCATGAGGGCCAAGCATGATGGTTCATGCCTATAATCCTAGCTTTTTGGGAGGCCAAGGAAGGTGGATTAATTGAGCTCAGGAGTTTGAGACCAGCCTGAGCAAGAATGAGAGCCCATCACTACTAAGAATAGAAAAACTAGCTGGATGTAGTGGTGCACACCTGTAATCCCAGCTACTTGGAAGCCTGAGGCAAGAGGATTGCTCAAGCCCAAGAATTTGAGGTTGCTGTGAGCTATGATGATGCACTTTATACCCAGGATGATAGAGTGAGGCTATGTCTCAAAAACAAACAAACAAAGAAAGAAAAAAGAAAAGAAAAGGTATGATATTTTCTTTTTTAAAATACAGTTTTATTAGGGCAGGTGCAGTGGCTCATGCCTATACTCCCAGCACTCTAGGGATGCTGAGACAAGTGGATTGCCTGAGCTCAGGAGCTGGAAACCAGCCTGAGCTAGAGCAAGAGTCCATCTCTACTAAAAATAGAAAAAGTAGCCAGGCATTGTGGAAGATGCCTGTAGTCCTAGCTACTTGGGAGGCTGAGGCAAAGAGATCACTTGAGCCCAAGAGTATGAGGTTGCTATGAGCTATGACCCCACAGCATTCTATTCAGGGCAACAAAAAATAAATAAATAAAATAAAATAAAATATGGTTTTATCAAATGAGCAAAACCCTCAAATGGCACATATATCAATGTATTATAATGATGTTCTTGCAAATGAAAGCTTAAAACCAACAAAATTTAAAATATACTTGGAAACATGACATGCTGAGTTAGTCTCTTGAATATTTTCCAAAAACGAAAAATGTGTATAATGTGACAGGCAAATATTCTGAGTCATGAGGTGGCTGTCAGTGAAAAAGGCTTACTGTAGTTGTGGTTGGTTACATAGTATGTGCCAAAGAGAAAATTGCTCACATGGTTTCTGGAAAAACAACAACAACAACTATTTTTCTGGCATGTAGTTTGGTGTGTATAGCTTTTACAGTATATAAACTGACAAAAATGTCTTAGCAATAGTATAATTTCTCCTTGAACCTGTATTGTTGCAGATGTTAGAAATAATGCTTATTATGCTATCACAATCTGGTATAGATTTTACAATCCACTGTGAGAAAGTCAAGTTGAAAGTTGTGTGATCCTTAGTTTATGCCTTATCTCACTGATAAGACTGTTTTCGTCTCGTTATGTTGTTTAGTTCATCTCCTTCCACAAAACTGAATTACAAGTAGTTAGAAAATTGACAATTGCAATTTGGTCACTATAAATTAGTCCAGAAAAATATAAAGGCATTAAATGAGATAGAGTAACAAATATTACTGAAAATATAACTATTTTAAAATTGTTAGGAATGTCTAAGAATAATGCTATTTGGAACACTTTTTATGTTGTAAATCTTCAAAAAAACTGCTGAAATTCATATATATGTGGGGGTGGGAGAAAGACGTGAAAGTCAATTTCTTTTTTTTTTTGAAACAGAGTCTCACTTATTAACCCTCGATAGAGTGCTGTGGTGTCACAGCTCACAGCAACCTCCAAATCTTTGGGCTTAGGCGATTCTCTTGCCTCAGCCTCCGGAGTAGCTGGGATTACAGGTGCCTGCCACAATGCCCAGCTATTAAAAGTCAATTTCTTAAAAACAAATCTTCATGGATTAGAGCTAAGACCATATCATTTACTATATCAAAGTTGATTGTCCTAAAGAAAATTCCAAAGCAAATTATAAGAATACAAGAATAAAATTAATATTTTTCTAGCTGAAAGGCAATCTCAATTGGAAAATATTTGCAAAGTTGTGTTTTGAATAACAATATTGGCCGATCCAACTGATTTTTTTTTTTTTTTTTTACATTCTCAGTAAAGTTAAAAACTTTGCGTAAAAACTGCCATCACATGGCAAGCCTGTTCAAGCATTCCAAATGACATTACTGCTATGACACGCGAGATTTCAACATAGTATGTGCCACTGGATCAGTGGTTCTCAAATGTGGTCACTATTCTGGCAGCATCAGCGTCTCAAGGGACTGGTGAAACTCCAGTCCCAGCCCAAACCTTCTGAATCAGAAATTCTGGGATGGGGCCCAGCAATCACAAGCCCTCCAGGTGATCCTAATGCAAGGTCAAGACTGAGAATAGGATACAAGATGTTTCCAACACTGTTGAAACAAACTGATGAGACCTCATTAATGAACACAGTTTGAATGGAATGAAATGAAATGAGAAATATTGTCACACTCCTCATCTCCTGTCTTGGTGTCAGTATTTGTGGTACTTTCTTGTACATTATTCTTGCACTTTATTTTGTAAAAATGTAACTGCTATGTACTTAATAATTTCAAAAAATAAAAACTATTTGTTCATTTTAAAGTTAACTAGCTTTTCAGGGACTTTGTAGTATCTGCTTTTTGTTGGAAAGCATTTAAATGCTTGGTTGTAGCATGGAGGTCCACAGTGTCAGTTGATCCTCTAGATGGGTATCAGTCATCCGTGACCTTCAGGGCGTCTTGATTTGGGTTAGGTAGGAGAATGTAGACTCACAGCAATAAGTGGTTGAAAAGCAAGCATTTTGGGGGTGTCTTGCCAAAGATGTGAGTATTCTACTGCATTTTTTCATATTTCAGTTGGATCTTTCTTAGCCTCCAGCAATGACTTTAAAATGTCATCTATTAAGAGCTCAATCAATTCCATCTGTAGGGGGGTTTTGTTTGTTTTTTGTACAGAAGAGTCTCACTCTGTTGCTCAGGCTAGAGTGCCATAGTATCATCCTAACTCACAGCAACCTCAAACTCTTGGGCTCAAGTGATCTTCTTGCCTCAGTCTCCCAAGTAGCTAGAACTATAGGCGCCTGCCACAGTGCTTGGCTAGTTTTTTCTATTTTTAGTAGTCTTCCAAATAGCTGGGACTAGAGGTGCCACCATAACAGGCTAGCTAAGTTTTTTTCTCTTTTTATTAGAAAAGGGGTTTTGTTCTTCCTCAGGCTAGTCTCCAAGTCCTCAGCTCAAGGCCTCCCACAATGCAGGATTAGAGTGAGCCACATCACCTGGCCTATTTTTTTTTTTTTGAGATGGAGCCTCACTTTGTTGTCTTGGTTTGAGTGCTATGGCATCGTAGCTCACAACAACCTCAAACTCTTGGGCTCAACCCATCCTTTTGCCTCAGCCTCCCACCGAGTAGCTGGTACTACAGATGCCTGCCACAATGCCTGGCTAGTTTTTTCTATTTTTAGTAGAGTCTGACTATCACTTTTGCTCAGTCTGGTCTGGAACTCCTGAGCTTAAATAATCCATCTGCCTTGGCCTCCCAGAGTACTAGGGAGGGTATAATCCACTGCACCCAGCCATGAAACTCATTTTATTCTTTGGAATTTTAAATGTTTATTTTAAAAATAAAATAAAGGGCTGCATCCGTAGCTCAGTGAGTAGGGTGCTGGCCACATACACTGAGGTTGACAGGTTTGAACCCGGCCCGGGCCTACTAAAACAACAATGACAACTGAAACAATAAAAAAGAAAATAGTTGGAAAAAAAAAAAGAAAAGAAAAAGAAAATAGTTGGGTGTTGTGGAGGGCACCTGTAGTCCCAGCGACTTGGGAGGCTGAGTCAAGAGAATCACTTGAGCCCAAGAGTTTGAGGTTGCTGTGAACTGTGACGCTATGGCACTCTAAGCAGATCCTGTCTCAAAGTAAATAAATAGATAAAAATAAAAGAAAAAGATAAAAGATAAAAAAAATATTAATAAAAATGAAAGGATATGTTCCATACAATTTGAATTCAGTCAAAAGACTGCACTGAAGGACCTAGAAGATCACATGTGGCCTTAAGGCTGCAGATTCCCCTCCCCTGGGTTAGAGTAATCGGTTCAGGTTTTATGACTGGCATTGGTGGGAAAAGAAGTTCTGGTTTCTGTGATGCACCTTGGGGATGAGGGATTCTAGTTTCTACAGCTAGCCATGGGGAGAATGAGAAGCCAGAGATGGGAGAGCAGCAGAAAGTCAGAGAGAGCTGCTCTGAGTCTGTCATTTTAGGGACTTATTTTCTGAGACTCCGCACTTCCTAGCAGTGAGAAGGAGTGAACTGCGGACATATCAACAACATGGATGAGTCTCAGACACATGTTAAATGAAAGAAGTGGAACACACAAGACCATCTCCCATCTGCTTCCATTTGTGTGAAATTCTAAAACAGTCAAAATGTATGGTGATAAAAATTAGAGCAGTGGTGACTTGGGGGGTAAGAGTTGACTGGGAAGAGGCATGAGGGAATTTTCTGGAGCAATGACAATATTCCGTATCCATTGAGTATTGATTAATTTGGGGTGTTGGTTACAATAGGTATATAGAGATGTCAAAATTCATCAAATTATACACGTAAGATCTATGCATCTCATTTTATTCATTGATACCCTAGTAAAACCAAAGGAAAATAGAGTAACAATAGTAATGGATTATAATATATTGAATAAAAAAGAATCCATGAGTCCATAGTGATATTCTAGATAAGAGGTGGGGTGATCAACTGTTAAAGTGTGCATTTAGGTAAATTAACGTAACAATGATCCCTAACATTTATGTCCTGGACAAAAAAAATTTAGCATTATAATATTTACTTTGAAATAAATTAAATGAAGAGATAAAAAAAAAAGAGGTGGGGGAACACTTTTGGAAGGGATATTATTTAATAAAGGGGTAAGTGATGATAGAATTAGAAAATTATCATTTAGCAACCACAAGCAGAACAATCCAGGCAGGGATCATCAAAGAATGCTAAAAACTGCTGGGTTGAAAGTGGTTGGGGGTGGCTCGGCGCCCGTAGCACAGTGGTTACGGAGCCAGCCACATACACCGAGGATGGTGTGTTCAAACCCTGCCCGGGCCAGCTAAACAACTGCAACAACAAAATAGCCGGGCGTTGTGGCAGGCACCTATAGTCCCAGCTACTTGGGAGGCTGAGGCAAATGAATCGCTTAAGCCCAAGAGTTTAAGGTTGCTGTGAGCTGTGATGCCATAGCACTCTACCCAGGGGGACATAGTGAGACTCTGTCTCAAAAAAAAGTGGTTGGGGAACAAGATATTTTCAGTCTTGAAGGCCACAAATTATTTATCAACTACAAAGGAGAAGATGTACTTTTCCAGTGAAGACATATTAGCCAAGAGATCAAACTTAGCATCATCAAGAATGGGATGAATTTGTATTAATTACTTCCTCCTGATGTGGAGGAGCAATTCGAAAAACACACCATCACCTCGGTAGTATTCTTGCCAAAAAAGTTTAATCCTGGGAAAACAAAAGAGCAGATCCACATGATAGGGCATTCAGTACATTTGGTCTGGACTCCTAAAAACTGTCAATATCCTGAAAGACAAAGAAGATGAGGGATTCTTCTAGATTAAAAGATAACAAAAAAAGGCTTGGCGCCTGTGGCTCAAGCGGCTAAGGCACCAGCCACATACACCTGAGCTGGCTGGTTCGAATCCAGCCCGAGCCTGCCAAACAAAAACAATGGCTGCAACCAAAAAATAGCCAGGCGTTGTGACTGGCACCTGTAGTCCCAGCTACTTGGGAGGTGGAGGCAGGAGAATCGCTTAAGCCCAGGAGGTGGAGGTTACCATGAGCTGTGATGCCACAACACGCTACCCAGGGCAACAGCTTGAGGCTCTGTCTCAAAAAAAAAAAAAAAAAGATAGCAAAAAAGACACAGCCTTCAAATGCAACGCATGGTCCTTGATTAAATCCTGAATTGGGGAGGGCTGTAAGGGACATTTTGGGGGTGACTGCAGATATTTGAATATGGATTATAAAATAATATAGATCATCATTATATTTCTTGGGTGTGATAGTCTTATGGTTAGTAGAGCATGTCCTTTTTCTTTTTCTTTTTTTTTCCCCCGCATGTCCTTTTCCTTAAGAGGTATGTACTGAAATATTAAGGTGAAGTGTCATGATATCTATAATTTATTTTCAAGTGGTTTATCAAAAAACTGTTCTATATATACCTTTCTATATATCAATATATGCCTGTATATCTGTCACTCTATATATTCATACTTCATATATACAAATACATATATATTTGAGACAAAGACTTGTTCTATCGCGTAGGCTGGAGTGCAGCGGCATGATCATAGCTCACTGAAGCCTCAAACTCCTAGGCTCAAGTAATCCTCCTGCCTCAGCATCCCAGCCACCATATTCAATTTTAATTTTGGAGAAATAGGGCCTCTGCTATGTGGCCCAAGCTGGTCTCAAACTCCTGGCCTCAAGTGACCCTCAACTTCCCAAAGTGCTAGGGTTACAGGCATGAGCCACCATGCCTGGTTTATGTATATTGAGAGAGAGAGAAAGAAAACATAATGTTAATAATTGGTGTCTCTAAACACAGGGCATACCAGTGTTCATAATATTATTCTTTCAATTCTGTATGCATATTTGAAAATTTTCCCAAAAATCTAGGGGAGGAGTAAGTGCAAATTAAAGAGCGTGGCCAGTGGTAAGTATTCAACAAAGGGTGGGTCTTACACAGGAGTATAAGCCCCATGAGGGCAAGGACTTTTTGTTTCTTTCTTCTTTTTTTATTTTTATTTATTTATTTATTTTGAGACAGAATCTCAGTATGTTGCCCTCAGTACAGTGCCGTGGTGTCACAGCTCACAGCAACCTCAAATTCTTGGGCTGAAGCGATTTTCTTGCTTCAGCCTCCTAAGTAGCTGGGACTACAAGAATCTGCCACAACAGCCAACTATTTTTTGTTGCAGTCGTCATTGTTGTTCAGCAGGCCCAGGCCAGGTTCGAACCCCCCAGCCTTGGTGTATGTGGCCAGTGTCCTAACCACTGAGCTACATGCGCTGAGCCTTTATTTATTTATTTATTTATTTATTTATTTATAACACGATCTTGCTTTGTTGTTCAGGCTAGAGTGCAGAGGTGTCATCACAGCTCACTGCAAGGTCAAACTCCTGGCCAGAAGCAATCCTCATCCCTCAGCTTCCCAAAGCGCTAGGATTACAGGCAAGATCCCCACCCAGCCCCTGTTTATTTAACACTATATCCCCAGCACTTGAGACAGTGTTTGACATATAAGGTGGTACTCAACAAACCATTTTAAAGCAAATCATCGGCGCCTGCCACATACACCTGAGCTGGCGGGTTCGAATCTAGCCCGGGCCCGCCAAACAACGACAGCTGCAACCAAAAAATAGCCGGGCATTGTGGTGGGTGCCTATAGTCCCTACTACAGGCTACTTGGAAGGCGGAGGCAGGAGAATCACTTGAGCCCAGGAGTTAGAGGTTGCTGTGAGCTGTGATGCCATGGCACTGTACCTAGGGTGACAGCTTGAGGCTCTGTCTAATAAATAAATAAATAAATAATAAAGACAAATCATTAAGAGGTTATACGTTAGAAATGTAATGTGAAAAAATATCATAGTCAAAAATGACATACAGGGTGATGGATAGTCACATGGGACAACTGTTACTATGGCCTGGATATAAGGATACCAGTTATTTTGGTTAAAATGACTTCTCTAAGTTTAAAAATTATGATGTGAAAACATTTTCCCAGAAAATCTGTCTGCCCCAACTGAGATGAGTTTGCAGTTCATTTACAAGAAGTAATATTCTTTGGATAACATCATCATGTTTGCTTAAGCCATTTGGGATTATTGCAGAAAAAATAATTAGCCAGTCTGGAGTTTCATTTTTTGTAGTGCTGACCCCAATTCATATCAACTGGCCTCTTGAGGGAAGGGTACTGCGCCCTCTGGTGGTAAGAGACACTCAGTTAGTTTCCATGGAAAAAGCCCCAGAACAGAGGTGAAGTGGCAAGTGCCTTTACACAGAAGTTTCTGAAAACTCGTCTCTTTACATCCTACTCACAGGGTGTCCTTAAGGACTGAATTTCAGGAGGTCATTTTTGATCCAGGGAATACTTAGCTTTGGGGACTGACCGGGCCAAATTTAGGGATGGAAAGTGACATTTGCAGTTGAGACAAAGCTGAGGTAGGAAGACTTGTCCTAGCATGTTGGTGACAAGGGAAACCTGAAGTGCCATAAAAATTGTGAAATTAGTCAGGATTCTTCTCATTGTGACGCGGATGGGAATATACACTACCGCATCTGTCAGGAAGAGCTCTGGGCAGAACCCCAAGCTGGGGATTGTCCAGGTAGGGCTGCCTGCTTCCCAGAGATAGCTGCCAAAGCCCAGCTTGTATCCCTGGAAACACCTTTTCTTTTAATTTCTTTTGTTATGAACTGCAAATATTATAACACTTTTTTTTTTTTTTTTTTGTCAGGGGCAATGGCTCATGCCTGCAATTCCACTTTCAGAGGCTGAGGTGGAAGGATAGCTTGAGGCCTGGGTAATGTAGTAAGACCCCCATCTCTACTAAAAATAAAAACACTAGCCAGGCATGGTAATGTGTGCCTGTAATTTTAGCTACTCAGGAAGATGAAGCAGGAAGATTGCTTGAGCCTGAGAGTTGGAGTTTGCGGTGAGCTGTGATAGCAGCATTCCAGTCTGGGTCTCTAAAAAAAAGAAGAAAGCTCATTTTTTATCCTGAGTGTAAAAATGATACATGGCTTGTGTAGAAAGTTATGAAAAATATTAATTAAAAAAACATCTGAAATCTGTCTACATTGTGATAACCACAGTTGACATTTTTTGTAACATTTACTTCAGGTAATTTCATGCATAAAAACATATAGAATCTGATATCTAATTATGCATTAATAGGATCATAATTCTACCTATTCCTTAATAATTTGCTTTATTTTGTACAACCCATCTCTGGGACTTTTTCATCTTACAGAACTGAAACTCTGTATCTGTGGAACTACTTTCTATTTCCAGCTCCCCCCTTATCCCCTGGTAACTACCCTTCTACTTTCTGTTTCTATGAGTTTTAGGAAACTTCTTTTCTTTTTTTTTTTTTTTTGAGACAGAGTCTCACTTTGTTGCCCTCAGTAGAGTGCCATGGTGTCATAGCTCACAGCAACCTCAAACACTTGGGCTTCAGTTATCCTCTTGCCTCAGACTCCCCGGTAGCTGGGACCATAGGCACTGGTCACAACACCTGGCTAGTTTTAGAGACAGGGTCTCACTTTTTCTCAGGCTGGTCTTAAACTTGTGAGCTCAAATGATCCTCCCACCTCAGCCTCACAGAATGCTAGGATTAAAGGTGTGAACCACGCTCAGCCTTGTTTCTGTGAGTTTGACTTCTTTAGATACATCATATAAGTGGAATTATATAGTATTTGCCTTTTTGTTACTGGCTTATTTCACTTAGCATATTGTCCTCAAGGTCATCCGAATTGTAGCACATGATAAAATTTCCTTGCTTTTTAAAACTGAATAAGGTCGGGTGTGGTGGCTCACACTGGTAATCCTAGCACTCTAGGAGGCCAAGGTGGGTGGATTGCCTGAGCTCACGGGTTCGAGAACAGCCTGAGCCAGACTGAGACCTCATCTGGGAGGCTGAGGCAAGAGAATCACTTGAGCCCAAGAGTTTGAGGTTGCTGTGAGCTATGATGGCACTCTACCAACGGTGACAAAGTGAGACTCTGTCTCAAAAAAAAAAAAATGGCGGCACCTGTGGCTCAGTGAGTAGGGCACAGGCCCCATATACTGAGGGTGGCAGGTTGGAACCCAGCCCAGGCCAAATTGCAACAAAAAAATAGCTACTTGAGAGGCTGAGGCAAGAGAATCGCCTAAGGCCAAGTGCTGTGAGCTGTGATGCCGCTGCCCTCTACCGAGGGCAACAAAATGAGACTCTGTCTCTAAAAAAAAAAAAAAAAAAGCTGAATAATATTCTGTTGAATGTATGTGGCACATTTTACTTATTCATTCATCCATTGATGGACAACACTTGAATTGCTTCCACCTCTTGACTCTTGTGAATAATCTTTCTATGAACATGGGTTTTCAGATCTCTCATTAAGAGTCTGTTTTTGATTCTTTCAGATTTATACCCAGGCATAGGATTGCTGGATCATAAAATAATTCTAGTTTTAATTTTTTGAGAAACCCCCATACTATTTTCCATAGCAGCTGCATTATTTTACATTCCCACCAACATTACACAAAGGTTCTAGTTTCTCCACATCATTGACAATACTTGTTTTCTGGGTTTTAATAGTGGCTATCCTAAAAGAGTGCAAGGTTTGTAATTCATTGATTTGCATTTCTCTGGGGGTGCTTCGCTGGTATAAGTATCTTTTCATATGCTTATTGACCATCTGTGTATCTTCTTGGAGGAAAAGTCTATTCAAGTCCTTTGCCCAAAACCTAAAAATCTGATTGTTTTCTTTCATTGTAGGAGTTCTCTATATGTTCTAGATATTAACTTCTTATCAGACAGATGATTTGCAAATGTTTTCTCACATTCTGTAGGTTGCCTTTTCATTCTGTGGATTGTGTCCCTTGATGAGCAGAAGTTATAAAGTTTGATGTCATCCCATTTGTCTATTTTTGCTTTTGTTGCTTATGCTTTTAATGTCATATCCAAGAAATCATTGTCAAATCCTATGTCATGAAGGTTTTTCTCTATATTTACATCTATCGTTTTAGGTCTTCCACTTAGGTTTTTAATCCATTTTTAGTTGATTTCTGTACATGGTGTACAGTAAGAGTCTAAATTTATTCTTTTGCATGTGGATATTCAGTTTTCCCAGCACCATTTGTTTAAAAGACCATCCTTTCCCCATTGTGTAGTCTTTGTTGAAGATTATTTGACCATATGAATGAGGATTTACTTTTGGGTTCTTCATTCTAGTCTATTGGTCTGTATGTCCATCTTTATGCCAGTATCACACTGTTTTGATTACCATAGCTTTATAATGTGTTTTATTATTAGGAAATGTGAGGCCTTTGACTTTGTTTGGAGTCCCTTGAGATTCTACATGAATTTTAGTTTTTTTTTCCCTATTTCTTCAAAAAGTACCATTAAGATTTTGATAGGAATTGCATTGAATCTATAAATTGCTTTGTGTTGAAGGACATTTTAACAATATTAATTCTTTCAATCCATGAGCATAGGTTGTCTTTCCATTTGTTTGTTTCTTCTTTAATTTATTTCACTGTTTTGAATTTTCAGCACACAAGTCTTTCACCTCCTTGGTTAAGTTTACTCCGAAGTATTTTATTCCTTTCTATATTGTTGTAAGTGGACTTGTTTTCTTACTTTCCCTTTCCGATTCTTCACTGTTAGTGTATACAAACACAACTAATTTTTACATGTTGATTTTATATCTTGAAACTTTGTTAAATTTGTATTAAGGCTCAGTGCCTGTGGCTCAAGTGGATAAGGTGCCAGCCACATATACCTGAGCTGGCAGGTTCTAATCCAGCCCAGGCCTGCCAAACAACAATGATGGCTGCAACCAAAAAATAGCCAGGCATTGTGGCAGGTGCCTGTAATCCCAGCTACTTAGGAGGCAGAGGCAGGAGAATCACTTGAACCCAGGAGTTGGAGGTTGCTGTGAGCTATGACGCCACGACACTCTACCCAGGGCGACAGCTTGAGGCTCTGTCTGAAAAAAAAAAAGTGTATATTAATTCTAGAAGTGTGTGTATGTGTAATTTTTAGGGTTCTCTACATATAAGATCATATTACTTGCAAAGATAATTTTACTTCTTCCTTCCCAGTTTGGATGCTTTTTCTTTTTTTTTTTTTTTTTGACTAATCGCTCTGGCTAGGACTTCCAGTTTTTCTAAAGGAGTAATTATCGAATCAGAAAGTTTGGAGTTTGGGTGGGGGGGGGTGAGAGGTAAAAACCTATTTGATACAATGAAGACTATTCTGGTGTGGGCACATGAAAAGACCCAATGTAAGCTTTATGCAAGGTGTCCATGTAATAAAAACTTTCGTGGCTCTGCACCCATAGCTCAATGGCTAGGGTGCAGGCCACATACACTGAGGCTGGTGGGTTCGAACCCAGCTTGGGCTAGCTAGCACAACAATGACACTACTACAAGGACAGCAACAACAACAACAACAACAAAAATAGCCAGGCGTTTTGGCAGGTGCCTGTAGTCCCAGCTACCTGGGAGACCGAGGCAAGAGAATTGCTTAAGCTCAAGAATTTGAGGTTGCTGTGAGCTATGATGCCACTGCACTCTACTGAGGGCAACAAAGTGAGACTGTCTCAAAAAACTAAATAAATAAATAAAAATAAAAACTTTTGTACCACCCTAAGATTTTGAAAAAAACTTTAGACTTCTTTATGACTTAATTCATATTGCTAAAAAAGTTGATTTCCATAAAGGTATGTCAATTTATGTTCTCACTGTTAGTATTCTACTATTGCTATAATTGAAGATAGGCATTTTTAAATACATTTACTGGCTATTTTCATCTTGCGAATGGCCTGTTCCTGTCTATCTATTCTTCTATTGTGCTGTTTGGCTTTTGGCTTATCTTTGTAACTTTGTAGTAGTTCCAGCATCTGTTCATTCATCTGTTGATCCTATTAACAAATATTTTATCATATGCTAAGTGCCAAATACTGTTTTGGGTGCTAGGGTTGGATGCAGCAAAGAACAAAACAGATCAAAATTATACTTTAGTGGGGGTGGGGGCAGAGAGTAAACAACTATATATCAGGCAGAGGTAAGTGTTTTTGTGTGTGTGTGTTGTTTTTTTGTTTTGTTTTGTTTGAGACAGAGTCTCACTTTGTCCCCCCGGTAGAATGCCATGATGTCACTGCTCACAGCAACCTCAAACTCCTGGGCTCAAGCAATTCTCTTGCCTCAGCCTTCCAAGTAGCTGGGACTATGGATGCCCACCACAACACCCGGCTAGTTTTTTTTTTTTTTTTTTTTAGAGACAGGGGTCTCACTTTTGCTTTGGCTGGTCTCCACCTGCACTCAGCCTCCCAGAGTGCTAGGATTACAGGTGAGAGCCACTGTGCCCATCTGTGTTTTCTTAGTTTATTTTTTTTTTTTGTAGAGACAGAGTCTCACTGTACCGCCCTCGGGTAGAGTGCTGTGGCGTCACACGGCTCACAGCAACCTCTAACTCTTGGGCTTACGCGATTCTCTTGCCTCAGCCTCCCGGGCAGCTGGGACTACAGGCGCCCGCCACAACGCCCGGCTATTTTTTGGTTGCAGTTTGGCCGGGGGCTGGGTTTGAACCCGCCACCCTCGGCATATGGGGCCGGCGCCCTACTCACTGAGCCACAGGCGCCGCCCTTCTTAGTTTATTTTTAAAGCAGGTAATATGGAGCATCTCTTAAGAGATGCTACTTCATATAAGTGGCCAGGGAAGATGTATCTTGGCAGAGACATGTGATTAAAAAACAAAACAAAACAAAAGAACAAGCAATTTAGAGAGACTCCTGAGATGAGAACTCTAGGCCTAGGTGTCATTAAAGTCTTCAAAAATTCTTGATATTAACTCTTTCCCAGAATATTGCTTGCCTTTTGTGGTTGTTTATGGTGTCTTGTACAGAAAGGATGTTCATGTCGTAGAGGTCGGTCAATTTTATTAATCTTTTCCTATTCATGGCTCTAGCTTTTATGCTTAAAAAGACCTTTCCTAGGCTGGGCGCAGTGGCTCACGCCAGTAATCCAAGCACTCTGGGAGGCCAAGGCAGATGGATTGCTTGAGCTCAGCAAGACCAGCCTGAGGAAGAGAGCAACCCCGTTTATAAAAATAGCCGGGCATTGTGGCAGGCGCCTGTAGTTGGAGCTACTTGGAAGGCTGAGGGAAGAAGATTGCTTGAGCCTAAGAGTTTGAGGTTGCTGTGAGCTGTGACGTCACAGCACTTTAACAAGGTGGCAAAGTGAGACTGTCTCAAAAAAATAAATAAAAAAAGAAGACCTTTCCTACACCCAAATCATGAAAATATTCTTATATATTCACTTATATAAGTTTTTTTTTTTTTAGGGGTTTTTTTTTTTGTTTGTTTGTTTGTTTCTATTTTAGGGACAAGAGTCTCAGTTTATCACCCTCGGGAGAGTGGTGTAGCATCGCAGCTTACAGCAACCTCCAGCTCTTGGGCTTAGGCGATTCTCTCACCTCAGCCTCCCAAGTAGCTGAGACCACAGGCGCCCGCCACAACGCCCGGCTATTTTTTGTTGCAGTTTGGCCGGGGCTGGGTTCAAACCGCCAGTATATGGGGCCGGCGCCCTACCCACGAGCCTACAGGCGCCGCCCCCACTTATATAAGTTTTTATTTTTGAATTTTATATTCAGTTGTCTTAGTTGGAAGTTTTTTTAAAATTTTCTTTCTGTCTTTCTTTTTTTTGAGACAGAGTCTCACTATGTCACCCTCAGTAGAGGGCTGTGGTGTCATAGCTCACAGCAACCTCCAACTCTTGGGCTCAAGAGATTCTCTTGCCTCAGTCTCCCTAGTAACTGGGACTATAATGCCTGCCACAACGCCCAGCCCTTTTTTTTTTTTTAAAGTAGAGACAGGGTCTGGCTCTAGCTCAGGCTGGTCTGGAACTTCTGAACTTAGGGCAATCCACCTGCCTCTGCCTCCCAGAGTGCTTGGATTACAGATGTCAGCCACCATGCCTGGCCCACTTCTGTAAGTTTTATACCTAGCTTTTCAATACCTTTATTGAGGTATAATTTAGATATAAAACTAATTTTTAGTAAACTTACAGGTTTGTACCTCTATCACTACAATCTAATTTTAAAACTCTTAGCTTTTAATATATCTGAGATTCATTTTAGGTTTGTTTTGTTTTGTTTTTTTGAGACAGAGTCTCACTACATTGCCCTGGGTAGAGTGCTATTGCATCACAGCTCACAGTAACCTCAAACTCTTGGGCTTAAGTGGTTCTCTTGCCTCAGCCTCCCAAGTAGCTGAGACTACAGGCACCCACCACAACACCTCACCATTTTTTGGTTGTAGTTGTCATTGTTGTTTGGCAGGCCTGGCTGGATTCAAACCTGCCAGCTCTGGTATACGTGGCTGGCGCCCTACCCACTGAGCTACAGGTACCGAGCCAGCTTTGTTTTGTTTTCTGAGACAGAGTCTCACTACTTGGCCCTTGGTAGAGTACTGTAGCATCACAGCTCACAGCAACCTCAAACTCTTGGGCTTAAGTGATTCTCTTGTCTCAGCCTCCCAAGTAGCTAGGACTACAGGCGCCGGGCATAATGCCTGGCTATTTGTTCTTGTGGTGGTGTTGTCATTGTTGTTTAGCAGGCCCAGGCTGGGTTCGAACCCTCCAGCCATGGGTGCATGTGGCTGGCGCCCTAACCACTGAGCTATGGGCATGGAACCTATATTAGGTTTTGGTGTGAACTTAGGCACCTAACATTATTATTTTATTCTTTCCACATTTGTTTGAAATATTTCCCTTAAACCATGCTAAAGTTCCATGCATACATGAATCTGTTCCTGGTCTCCCCATTTCAGGAATCACAAACACGGTTTTGTTTGGACCATGCATTTTTCAGAATTAGGGAATTTCACATAACGATGGAGATTTTTGGCTTTTGGGGGGAGAGGCTTTTTTTTTTTTTTTAACCAGAAGATCCAGCAGCAATCTGCTTGAAGTGAGTAGAGATTACTTTTTTTTATTTTTTTAAGAGTCTCTTTGTTGCCCTCTACGGCTGTGGCGTCACAGCTCATAGCAACCTCCATTCTTGGACTTAGGATATTCTCCTGCCTCAGTCTCCCAAAGCTGGGACTACAGGCGCCCGCCACAACACACGGCTTTTTTTGGTTGTTGTTGCAGCTTGGCTGGGGCCGGGTTTGAATCCACCACCCTCGGTATATGGGCCCGGCGCCCTGCCCACTGAGCCACAGGTGCCGCCCGAGATTACTTCTTTCATATGGAGCATAAGGATGGCAACCATAGCCCAGGACAGTCCCCTATATACCTATTGTCCCCGTGTAATTATTTACTACATTTTTTTAAAAGACAGGGTCTCCCTTTGTTGCCCTAGAGTGCAGTGTGTACGGATTTGCTCTAACCTACATCTCGTGATAACAAAGTCGTAGGCCTTTCCGCTCACTACTGTGATCTCTTCGACATCTCCTAACGACTCTTCGGTGTCAGGCGCAGAGCAGGCTCCCAGGAACCATAGATTAAATGAACAGAGGAGGAAACTGAGGCGTAGAGGATGGAGGTCCGGGACGAGTTAGGTGCAGCAGAGAAGCATGCAGAAATGGGACTCGAGGGCCGGATTCCTAGATAGTGGGATGTATTCTCTCCAAATGAGCGGGAAACAAGTGCACGCAGGGTCTGGTCTCAGAACTCGGGAGCCTTCGCCAAATGCTGGACCTAGAAGCGGGAAAAACAAGCAGCGCAGAAACGCCGTTATTTCTTTGGTACCTACCCATTCTCAGAGTAGGACTACATTTCCCAGCAGCCGCCGCACAGCCCTGCCACGCGGCTTGCGCCTCCGCCGTCGGCCTGCTGGTGGCGCTGCAGCGACCCCTCCACCGCTCCGTAGAAATCTCCGCGGCCCCGGGGCCGCTTGCTTCCTGTTTGTCGGGCGAGGAGACATGGCGGCGGCGCCGGCGGCGGCTGGGTCTGAAGCCAGCCGAGGGAGACGGTCGGCAGCAACGGTAGCGGCTTGGGGCGGATGGGGCGGCCGGCCGCGGCCCGGTAACATTTTGCTGCAGCTGCGGCAGGGCCAGCTGACTGGCCGGGGCCTGAACCGGGCGGTGCAGGTACGAGGCCGGCCCGGAGGGGCGGGGCGGACCAGGCGGGAGCTGGCTAGGGGCCGGGGGAGAGGCCTTTCCAGGCCGCTGCAGGACGAGCTAGATCCCTTTTGGCTGCCGCAGGGCCTCCTTGTGAGCTCTCCGGACATTGTCAGCTGCGGCGGGGCCGTGGGTAGCAGTCGGCTGGGGCCCCTCAGTCAAGGGCCAAGCGGTGCTAGGCAGCTGTGGGCATTGGTGGCGTGTACGAGCCCTGGGCCCATTTCTGGATCCTCCCTTCCCTGCGCCACGTCTACACAACACGTCTGGGAGACCCTGGCGAGTTTGCTTTAGCCTCTGCGGGCCTCGAGTCTCTCCCGTATGAATTGCCCGGCGGGTGGGGGGGGGTGTCATCATTGCAGCCCCAAACGGTTCCCAAGCGTGTCATTAATGTAGTTTTCTCAGGCCTTTCCTTGACACTCTCCGACCCCCTTTCTAAAAAGTAGGTCCCCGTTATTCTGTCACAGTCTCGAACTCGTTTCGTTCTCATTACTTTTTTAGTCTTTAATCCCATATTTCTTTGTTATCCGCGTTTTTTCCTCACCTGTCTCTCACCTGAGCTCCAACGGGCGCAGAGACTCTATCTGTTTTGCGTCATGGTTAAGCGTGATGACTCTGGAGTCAGGGCTGGGTTCAAAGCTCTGCTCTCTCTCTTGTTTTGGCAGGTTACCTTTCTGCGCCCCATTTTCCTCACTTGTCAGACGGAGAATTAATAACCTAGTTTTTAAGGTTGTTGTGACGATCAAAAGGGACAGTTGTGTAAAGCACGAATGCATTTCTGGTAAAGGGTGAAGAGAAATCAGTTAATACTACTGTTATAGTCAATAATCTAACTTATAAAAGGTGCTTAATATATGATTAATATTTTTTGTTGAATGAGGGAAGGATACTGCTTTAGGGCAAAGCAGAAGGGGGCAAGACCTGATCTTTTCACTCCTCCACCCTAACCCTCCCTAAACCTTGCAAACACATCTGTAAAACATTAGCTTTATCTGAAGGTAGCTTTTGCGGCACATAAGAAACTAATAAAATGGTTGATGAGAGTGGGGTGGAAATTGGGCAAATGGAGGAAAGAATGGGAGTAAGACTTTTTGTGGCATAACTTTATATAATTTAGCTTTGAATCATTTGGATATTACTCAAATAGCTGAAAGGATAGAATAAAATAAAGGCTAGGTGGTCTGTGTAGAAGGAGGTTTGCAGATGAAGGAACAATTCTGAGTGTGCAATATTTCCCTGGGTGTGAGACAGCGTAGATGAGCAACCTTTTTTCCACTTGTGTTCTTCTCCATCTACCTTAAGGAGATCCTGGAAATATTGCTTTTTCCTTCTTTGAGCCAAAATATCTTACTGAACTGGGCCTGTAGGGGCAGGCAGAAAGGGGACTAATTAACCTTTAGTGAGCACATGCTTTGGATGGTATACTGCAAGGTATACAGTGTCTTTAGTTAATCCTCAATCCTTTGAATTAGATGTCAGGATTCATCTCTTAACAGATGAAGAAACTAAAGCTCAGAAAAGCTAAGTGATAGGTTCCTAAACAAATACCCATCTTGATCATCTGTGTTCTGAGAGCAGTAAGGAGCTGCAGAAGTTCTTTACCATGATGAATGAGGCAATTTTTTTCTAGCGGTGAATGACTTAGAATGGGAAGACCCTAGAAAAGCTCACCAAGTCAGAGGCTGTTAGAATATTCTCGAGCCTAGATTAGGCAAGTTAATGTGGTAATGATAATTGTATACAGGTGTAAGAGTTATTTTGGGGGTTGAGATCGAACCCATGCCCAGAGCTATAGTGAGGATAAAGTGGAAAACTTCATCTTTCAAGTTTTCCTTCCCACCCTGCAGAATAAATTATTTGCTCACTCATATTTTCATAGCATAGTAAGCACAACCATTATGGTATGTGGTAAGAGTAGGAAAAGACCAGATTTTTTTTTTTTCTTGTTAGAGACAGAGTCTCACTTTATCGCCCTCCGTAGAGTGTGGTGGCATCACGGCGCACAACAATCTCCAACTCTTGGACTTAGCAATTCTCTTGCCTCAGCCTCCCAAGTAGCTGGGACTATAGGCACCTACCAGAACGCCCAGCTATTTTTTGTTGTTGTTGTTGTTGCAGTTTGGCCAGGGCCAGGCTCGGACCCGCCACCCTCAGTATATGGGGCCAGTGCCCCCCACACTGAGCCACAGGCGTGGCCCAAAAGACCAGATTTTTAAAAAATTGAATTGTGGTAGGCTGGGTGCAGTGGCTCATGCCTGTAATCCTAGCACTTTGAGAGGGTGAGGTGGTTGGATCACTTGAGCTCAGGAGTTTGAGACTAGCCTGAGCCAGACCCATTCTCTGCTAAAAATAGAAAAACTAACTGGGTGTTGTGCTGGGCACCTGTAGTCCCAGCTACTCAGGAGACTGAGGCAAGAGGATCTTTTGAGCTCAAGAGTTTGAGGTTGCTGTGAGCTATGATGCTATGGCACTCTACCCAGGGCGACAGAGTGAGAATCTTGTCTCAAATAAATAAATAAAATTTAATTGTAGTTTTAAAAAGTGACAGAGGGTGGCACCTGTGGCTCAGTGGGTAGGGCGCTGGCCCCATATACTGAGGGTGGCGGGTTCGAACCTGACCCCAGCCAAACTGCAACAAAAAAATAGCCAGGCGTTGTGGCAGGCGCCTGTAGACCCAGCTTCTCGGGAGGCTGAGGCAAGAGAATCCCTAAGCCCAGGAGTTGGAGGTTGCTGTGAGCAGTGTGACACCACGCCACTCTACCAAGGGGGATAAAGTGAGACTCTGTCTCTACCAAAAAAAAAAGCGATAGAAAATTCACCATCTTGGGCGGTGCCTGTGGCTCAGTCGGTAAGGCGCCGGCCCCATATACCGAGGGTGGCGGGTTCAAACCCAGCCTCAGCCAAACTGCAACCAAAAAATAGCCGGGCGTTGTGGCGGGCGCCTGGAGTCCCAGCTACTCGGGAGGCTGAGGCAAGAGAATCGCGTAAGCCCAGGAGTTGGAGGTTGCTGTGAGCTGTGTGAGGCCATGGCACTCTACCGAGGGCCATAAAGTGAGACTCTGCCTCTACAAAAAAAAAAAGAAAAGAAAATTCACCATCTTAACTATTTATAATTGTACAGTTCAGTAGTGAGAAGTATATTCTACATTGTTGTGAAACAGATTTTCAGAACTTTTTTGACTTGAGAGTACAAAACTCTCTACCCATTGAACGACTCCATGTTTCTCCTTCCCCCAGCTCTTGGTAACCACCCTTCTACTTTCTGTTCCTGTGAGTTTGACTAGTGTAGAGAACCTAATATAAGTGGAATCATACAGTATTTGTCTTTTTGTGACTGGCTTATTTCACTTAGCACAATGTCCTCAGAGTTCATCTGCATGTTGTAGCATGTGATGGAATTTCCTTAGAAAATATCAGATTTTACAGTAAGGTGGACCTGAATTAAATTCTTGTTCTGTCACTTACTAGCTGAGTGACTTAGGTTAGGTATTTCACCTCTCTTCGCGCTTAGTTTTCTTATTTCTAAAGTGGGGATAATAACATCTGTCTCTTGGGGCGGCGCCTGTGGCTCAGTCGGTGGGGTGCCGGCCCCATATACCGAGGGTGGTGGATTCAAGCCCAGCCCCAGCCAAAATGTAACCAAAAGACAGCTGGGCGTTGTGACGGGTGCCTGTAGTCCCAGCTACTCGGGAGGTTGAGGCAAGAGAATCGCTTGAGCCCCAGGAGTTGGAGGTTGCTGTGAGCTGTGTGAGGCCACAGCACTCTACCGAGGGCCATAAAGTGAGACTCTGTCTCTACAAAAAAAAAAAAAGAAAGTGAATAACATCTCTCTCTTAAGACTGTTAGTAAAATATGTCAAATAGCTTAGCCGGGGTGGCACATGGTAAAATGTTTAGTAAATAGTGGTTCTCAGCTAGTAGCTATTAGACTGGGCTTCTTGAAGGGACTGTGTCTTATTTTTCTTTGTGTCTGCAGAGCCTGAAACCATGCCAGGCACTTGATCCTCAGGACTCAGGAAATTGTTTGAATTGAAAATACTGTATCTACAGTCCTGTGTCTGTATTCACTTCCCTAGTAGTTACATGGCTTTAAAGAGTTCCAGAGTCAGATTGTCTAGGTTTAAAAACTGGCTTTGGTGCTTGCTTTAGGCAGCACATATACTAAAATTGGAATGATACAGAGAAGATTAGCATGGCCCCTGTGCAAGGATGACATGAAATCTGGCTCTGTGCTTAATTGCTATGTGTCTTTAGGCACAGATACTTAATCTTTTTATGCCCCAATTTCTTCATTTGTAAACTATAGTACCTTACCTCCTAAGGTTATGGTGAGGACCAAATGAGTTTATACATGTAAAGCATTTAAAATAGTGACTGAAGTGTAGTAAGCATGCTATAAAGGGTTAGCTTGTATTGCTATTAATAAATGCTCTGTATTCTGTATGGATCTTAAGTTCATATTTCCATTCCTATTTTCTCCATTTAGCTCCAGAGAGGTTTGTATATCCAACTGCCTTCTCACTGTTTCTGCTTTGATGTGCAATGGGCATCTGAAGCTACTATTTTGGAAACTGAAATCCTGATTCTTCTTCCACCAAACCTACTTTTCCCCAAGTCTTCATCATCTCCCTGAATGAGGGAAGCCTGGGAGATGACTCCTGGCCATATGATTTACCATGGGCCTATGTTACTTGGATTTTAATTTGCATAGTTTGCATTATTTTCTTCCCTCCCTTTCATTTTGCCCTCTGTGGAGGTAATGAAATATGATGGTATAAGACTTTAGTGCAGAGTGTCCTACCTGCAGTCCACGGGCCTCATGCAGACTTCGTAAGGATGTTTCTTTGCTTATCTATGGTGGTAGATACCACAATAATTATGCATGGACCTTTTTTTTGCTAATCAGCTTTCTTGAGTGTTTGTGTATTTACTGTGTGTCCCAAGACAACTCTTATTCTTCCAGTGTATGGCAAAAAGGAAGGTTGGAACACTCTTTTTTTTTTTTTTTTTGTAGAGACAGAGTCTCACTTTATGGCCCTTGGTAGAGTGCTGTGGCCTCACACAGCTCACAGCAACCTCCAACTCCTGGGCTTAAGCGATTCTCTGGCCTCAGCCTCCCGAGTAGCTGGGACTACAGGCGCCCGCAACAACGCCCGGCTATTTTTTGGCTGCAGTTTGGCCGGGGCCGGGTTTGAACCCTCCACCCTCGGCATATGGGGCCGGTGCCCTGCTCACTGAGCCACAGGCGCTGCCTGGAACACTCTTATAAGAGTGTTTACTGAGCACTTTCATCAGCATGTTTGATCCTTAAAGCAAATCAGATCTTACAAATCCCTTGCTTAAAACTCTCCAGCCTCATTGCATTACAGTTACAATCAAATCCCGATTCCTTGCCATGGACCCTGCATGACAGTAGTTGAGGGAAAGGATAGACTAAGTAAACCCTGGGCTGTAGTGCAGCTCACATTATAGGACTTGACCCACTGTCCCTTCAGTTTGTACTCTTCAGTTTGGCAATCTGGTGTCAGGCTGGATTATGGAATCCCTTTCCGTTTCCCAGGTGCCAGTCCTTCCTTGCTTTATGAATAGTGGCCTATCTAAATTCAACTGAGTGTTATTTACTTCATATTTTTTCTTTAGATTGACTGACTCAAATAGGTGCTAGTTTTAGCTTCATTTTAAGCATTAGTATTTGTGAAAGCTAGGGATTTAAGTCAAATATTACCTTGCCTATCAAGTGTAATTTGATACTGAAAAATTCCTGGATAGACTAAATTTTCATAAATATATAAATACCATTAATTTCAACAGGAAGTTTTTGTATTCACAAGCCCTAAAATTTACTCTTCATGATATTGAAGCAACACAAATCCCATTAAAGCAGACATAAGTGTTCAGTGGTTAACTTTTGTTGTCAGAATAACCTAACAAGGCATTTAATATTCATTAATTTATCCTTTAAGGTAAGTGTATTTACTTGTACTTAATAATATTTTGAGGCATTAGATATCTTACACTTAGGATTAAACAAGTTGTGCATGCCTTTATGGAATTCAGCCTTTAATTACTTGAAAAGCAAAGACAAAATCAGTGAAGACTGTAAATGTCTAGAAATGTCATATTCACTAAACAGGTTGACAGTTTAGAGGGATGATGTAGGAGATTATCATTGCTATAAACTGTCAAACCACAAGTAATCCAATACAGTACCTGTAGGATATCTGCCAGTAATTAAACTGTGACGATGACTGCATGGTGGCTCTTTCATCACAGCGTTCAGCTGTTCACAAGGAAAACAAAATCCAAATGATTTTTCTTTAATTTTAATTTTTTGCCATAGTCTACCTCTGGGTGGAGTGCAGTGGCACAATCATAGCTCGCTGCAACCTTACAACTCCTGCATTCAGTGAATCCCCCTGCCTCAAGCATACCATAGTGCTGGGATTTCAGGTGTGAGCTACCGTGCCCAGCCTGTTCATGTTTTTAACAAGTTAATCAGGTGCTGCAGATACTTAGAGAAAGGTTTTGGAGAGGAAGTGAAAAACCTACTGCTGTTCTTAAGGATTTTTCAGAGTTGGAAAAAGAGAAGTTGATTGTGTTGACTGTTATTCTTTTGGTTAAAGGAATATTTTATTCATTGTTAATAGTTTTTATAATGAGAATTTGGTTAATGAAGGGATTTCACTAGCTTTTGCTTTAATGCTCTTTATATCATGACTAAATGAAAAAAGATAATGCAGTAGCTGCAAGTTTTCAGAAAGTCAGCATGGATAATAGACTGGTGGAATTCTTTTCCTACCAGTAAGCAAAGCATGGAACACTTCACAAAGTACTTTACCAAGGCAAGCTTGAAAGAGCTTTCAGAGTGTGATCAGAATCTGCAAACTGTAGGAGCTAGTAGGGAGCTCTAGAAGGAACTTCAAGAGCGTATGTCCCATGGTGATCCATTTACAGATAGAATTTTATTTGTCAAGGAGGAGATAAAAAAAAAATCCCAGAACTGGTTGTCATTGGAATAATCTGGTTAAGTGTAATGAGTATGATGGAGTGGAAGGAAAAAGAGGAGCTTGTAGCAGGGTTAGCCATCAGGCACTTGAATACAGCCCTCTACTTGCTGCCTTTACTGCTTACAGTCAGTTTGAGCTGACTCTGTTACTGTAGATTCAGGAGTATTGCCTATGAGAACTTCACTTTATGAGAGCCTTCCACAAAATAGTGGTTTTTTTTTTTTTTTTTTATAAAGCTCAAGTCCTGAGTGAATAGCCCATTCTGAAGTGGTGTAAAGATGCACATGTTGCAAAGGGGAGAAGTGTCTTCCTTGAACAAATGAAAAAGTTTGAAGAGTGGCTCAAAAATGCTAAAGAATCTGATTCTGAAGCCAAAGAAGGTAACAGAATTTTGAAACTATACCCTCAGCAAAGCAAACAGGAGTTGTAGATTAAAAAAAGTCATGTATCCTGGTTATTACATTTTCCTACCTCTCTATATCAAGCATTATGTAAGAGCTTTTGTGGCAAATTTGTTTTTTTTTTTTTTTTTTGAGACAGAGCCTCAAGTTGTCACCCTGGGTAGAGAGCTGTGGCATCACAGCTCACAGCAACCTCCCAACTCCTGGGCTCAAGCGATTCTCCTGCCTCTGCCTCCCAAGTAGCTACACAGGCGCCTGCTACAACGCCCAGCTAGTTTTTGGTTGCAGCCGTTATTGTTGTTTGGCAGGCCTGAGCTAGATTCGAACCCACCAACTCAGGTGTATGTGACTGGCGCCTTAGCCGCTTGAGCCACAGGCACTGAGCCTTGTGGCAAATTTTATTAAACTTTTTCTGTGGTTACAGCAGATGCTGGGTTTAGTTTCTGAAACCATGTTTTAACTTGCTGCAGGAGCTATAGATTTGAATCTAATACTGCATTAGTCTTTTCAATTATCTTCTACCCTTGTATTTTCTATTATAATAATGTATTTTAAGGCCTTTCACAGTGAACATTTTATTCCCTGAGTTTTCTATAAACAATTTTCAAAATACGATGTGGTTAAAATAATTTGTTATAAAAATTGCTTACAACTGTAAAAGTACCCAGAGTCTCAAGAGGCAACCATTTGTGTGATAATTTGGTGTGCTCATCAATGAAAACCTCATATATAATAATTCATTAATGTGTGTTGAGTATTTGAACTGTTGCTTGCATGTTAACATTTTCTTGCATTTTTAACCCCAGGTATCCTTAAGCATAATTATTTGCTATCTGATTTTATCCTTAAAAAGCCATGGAGAACAAATTTGAAAAGTTTTGAGAAATCATATGTGGCAGAGGTGGTGGAAAGAAGAAAGTTGAGCTGTTCCATTTAGAAACATGTGCATTCAGTTTGTATCTTTCTAAGAAAAATAAATGGCTGATCTTTTCATTCAACCATTTTCAAATGTAATTTAGAAAAGTCTTATTACTTTAAAGTATTTTATACTCAGAATACACTTAGATTAATAAGAAAGGACCCATGAAGAAGTCAGAGGAAATGACTGATGTATTAAACCCCGTAAAAATTGTTGAACATGAGAATCTAGATATAACTTAGATTTCCTATTAGTGATAATTATATGTTCCCACTTGGTCATATTGGACTGGCTTCTTTCTCTTTAACATATTCAATAATGACTTAAGTATCTGGCTATTAGCATACCTTAGTTGCCATTTTTTAATTGCCATGAGCCAAATACTTCCTCTATACAATTGATCCATTTATTTTAATGGCTGCCTTTTTGTTTTCATCTTTCTTGCTGTTACTTACCTATATATGTAGTCCTTTGGGGAAAAAATAGCCCCATTTTTTTGATGGAAAGATTATGTGTTAAAAAGTGAACGTTTTGGGGCGGCGCCTGTGGCTCAGTCGGTAAGGCGCCGGCCCCATATACCGAGGGTGGCGGGTTCAAACCCGGCCCTGGCTGAACTGCAACCAAAAAATAGCCGGGTGTTGTGACAGGCACCTGTAGTCCCAGCTACTCGGGAGGCTGAGGCAAGAGAATCGCTTAAGCCCAGGAGTTGGAGGTTGCTGTGAGCTGTATGATGCCATGGCACTCTACCAAGGGCCATAAAGTGAAACTCTCTCTCTGCAAAAAAAGAAGAAAGTGAACGTTTTGAAGGTTTTTTTAATTGGTGAGGAAAACTAGCCTGGAATAATGCCACCAGAAGCTAAGTAGAAATTGCTCCTTTTGAAGATGGCATTCTTGGATGGTGCCTGTGGCTCCGTGGGTAGGGCACCGGCCCCATATACCAAGGATGGTGGGTTTGAGCCCAGCCCCAGCCAAACTGCAACAAAAAATAGCCGGGCATTGTGGTGGGCACCTGTAGTCCCAGCTACTCAGGAGGCTGAGGCAAAAGAATCGCCTAAGCCCAGGAGTTGAAGGTTGTTGTGAGCTGTGACGCCACGGCACTCTACCGAGGGCAACAAAGTGAAACTCTGTCTCAAAAAAAAAGAAAAAAAATGAAGGTGTCATTTTTGTGAACCAGGAATTTGGTGTTTAAAATTTATCCTAGTATTATTTGAAATAAAGGTATAGTAACCTTAAAGTCATAACGATAACATTGTGAATGGGATGCGTTTATTAAATGAATAACATCGATAAAGCTTTCATGCGCAGGAAAAACATAACTAGATTTCTACATAGTGCTCTGTTTTTATAATGTTATTTGTAGTTCTGAAAAGCCTTTTTTTTTTTTTTAAATCCCTCCTTACACTTTAAAAAAACACAGAAGTTTTAAACTTTCATGAAGTCCAGTTTATCTGTTTTTAATTTGGTTGATTGTATTTTAGGTCTTCTGAGAAAGTTGCCTAATCTAAGGTAGTGAAATTTACACCTTTATTTTAAGAGTTTTATTGTTTTAGCTTTTACATTTAGGTTTTTTATCTATTTTGACTTAGTTTTTGTATATGATGTGAGGAAGGAGTCTATCTTCATTCTTTTGCTTACAGATAACAAGTTGTCACATATTTGGTAAAAAGACCATTCTTTCTCTCATTGAATTGTCTTGACACACTTGTCAAAAATCAACATGTAGGGCGGCGCCTGTGGCTCAGTCAGTAAGGCGCCGGCCCCATATACCGAGGGTGGCGGGTTCAAACCCAGCCCCGGCTGAACTGCAACCAAAAAATAGCTGGGCGTTGTGGTGGGCGCCTGTAGTCCCAGCTACTCGGGAGGCTGAGGCAGGAGAATCGCTTAAGCCCAGGAGTTGGAGGTTGCTGTGAGCTGTGTGAGGCCACGGCACTCTACTGAGGGCCATAAAGTGAGACTCTGTCTCTACAAAAAAAAAAAAAAAATCAACATGTAAGAGTTTTTGGAATCTCATTGCTATTCCATTGATCTAGATGTCTGTCCTTATGCCAGCACTATGCAGTCTTGTTTTTTGTTTGTTTATTTTTTTTGAGACAAGAGTCTCACTGTGCCACCCTCAGTAGAGTGCTTTGGTGTCACAGCTCACAGCAACCTCCAACTCTTGGGCTTAAGTGATTCTCTTGCTTCAGCCTCCCAAAGAGCTGGGACTACAGGAGCTCGGCACAACGCCCGGCTGTTTTTTGGTTGTAGTTGTCATTGTTTGGCAGGCCCAGGCTGGGTTCTGACCTGCCAGCTCCGGTATATGTGGCTCGTGCCCTAGCTGCTGAGCTACAGGTGCTGAGCCCACTATGCAGTCTTATTGTAGGCTTGTAATAAATTTAGAAATTAGGAAGCATGATTCCTCCAACTTTTTCAAGATTGTTTTGGCTATTACAGATCCCTTTCATTTCCATGTGAATTTTAAGATTAGCTTGTCAGTTTCTTCAATGAAGCCAGCTGGGGTTTAGATAGGAATTATATGAATCTATGTGGGGAATATTGTCATTTAAGCAATATTAAGTCTTCTCATCTACGAACATAAGATGTCTTTCCATTTATTTAGGTCTCTTTTAATTTCTTGCAGCAGTGTTTTACAATTTCCTTGTGTAAATCTTGAACTTACTTGTTAAATTTATTCCTAAGCATTTTTTTTTTTTTTTTTTGCTATTACACATGAACCTTTCTTCTCTTTCAAATCTTTCTTTTCTTTCCCTTCCCTCTTTCCTTATATCTATGATCCTCTGGAATGAAGTTGTTTTAATTTTATTTTTGAATTGTTTATTGCAAGTGGATAGAAATAAATCTCATTTTTGTATATTGATCTTGTTTTTTTAATTAAATCATAGCCATGTACATTAATGCAATCATGGGGTACAATGTGTTGGTTTTATATACAATTTGAAATATTTTTATCAAACTGGTTAACATAGCCTTCATGGCGTTTTCTTAGTTATTGTGTTAAGACATTTATATTCTACACTTAGTAAATTTCACATGTACCCTTGTAAGATGCACCTGTATATTGATCTTATATCCTGAAACCTTGTTGAACTCATTTATTAGCTCTACTAGTTTCTCTTGTGTGTGGAGTCCTTGGGATTTTCTATATGCAAGATCATATCATCTGTAAATAGCGATAGTTTTACTCCTCCTTTCCAATCTGAGTGTCTTTTCTCTTTCTTGCCTAATTGACCACGTTAGAATTTCTAGCACAATGTCAAATAAAACGCTTATTTTTTTCCCTGGTCTTAGTCTTTGACCAGTAAGCAGAATGTTAGCTATGGACTTCTTGTAAATGCCCTTTACAAGATTGAGGAAGCTCCTCTAACTCCTTGTTTGTCTAATGTTTTTTTTTTTCATGAAAGAGTGATTTCTGCCATGTTTTCTTTTGCATCTGTTGCTGTATCATGTGGGTTTTGCCCTATAGTCTATTAATACGTTGTATTGTCATTGATTGATTTTCATATATTGGATCACCCTCACATTCCTGGGATAAATCTTGCTTGATCATAGAGTATAATACTTTTCATAGGTTAGCTGGATTTGGTTTGGTAGTATTTTGCTTAGGATTTTTGCATCTATATTCATAAGAGATACCAATCTGTAGTTTTCTTGTGATCTTTGTCTTGATTTGATATCAGGGTAGTACTGGTCTCAATAGAATGAGTTGGGTAATGTTCCTTTCTCTTCTATTTTATGGAAAAGCCTGAAATATTAGTGTTAATTCTTCTTTACAAGTTTGGTAGAATATACCAGTGAAGCCATCTATCTGGTCTTGGAATTTTATTTTGTGGGTTTTATTTTTTTTAATCACTGCAGTTTGAGTATCCCTTACCTGAAGTGCTTGGAACTAGATCTGTGTTTCGGATTTTGGATTTTGGATTTTCTTTGCGGGGGTGAGATTTTGGAATATTTGTCTTATATTTATCTATCAAATCCAGAAATAAAAAACCTGAGATGGTCCAATGAGCACTTCTTTTTAGAGTCATGTCAGTACTCAGGAAGGTTCAGACTTTTTTTTTGCAGTTTTTGGCCAGGGCCAGGTTTGAACCCACCACCTCTGGTATATGGGGCCGGCGCCTTACTCCTTTGAGCCATAGCGCCACCCACAGAAAGGTTCAGATTTTCAGAACATTTCAGATTTTTGGATTTGGGCTGCTCAACCTGTAATTTGAATCATATAAGTTGGTCATTGATTGGTAGCTAAAGGTTTGTCAGTTTTGTTATGTTTTTAAAGAATCTTGAAAGCTTTGTTTTTGTTTTTTTCTCTATTATTTTTCTGTTTATTTCACTTATTTCTGCTACACTCTTTTTTATTTCCTTTCTTGTCCTTTTTTTGGGTTTAGTTTGCTCCTTTTTTTCCTAGTTTGTCATGGATTATTAGATTATTTAGATTTTGATCTGTGATCTCTCTTATTTTAGTATTGGTGTTTACAGCTATAAATTTCTCTGTAAGCACTACTTTTGCTGGCTCCTATAACCATGTTTTTCTTTTTTGCCTTTCAAGGAAAGATGTTTTTCCCTTGTTTTTGAGCTTGCTTGAACAATATGAAATTGCTGATATTCAGTCATTTTTGATCTACAGAAAGAAGTGGTAATTTCCTATGTTTCACCCTAACATGAATCATTCTCCCAAACATTTCATTCCCTTCCATTACTGCCTGTATTATCTTTATTTTTAAAATCTAAGAAAACAAGCTGAAAAAGGATAATGGGACTTGTCCATTATCATAGGACTGATGTGTGTCAGGGTAGAACTGGAACATATTGAAGACCTGCTTATCCTGGACTAGCATTTACGAGGAGCTTTTGATTTGATTGAGGGACAAGTGCACATGAAAATAATTCACATCTGGTGCCTGATAATGGTATGTCCCAGAGTGTTAGTGAAAACTCATAACTGGTTAATGTTCCTGTCATTGTGTTATTGCTATTGCTCATGCCTTCAAACATTTACTTAGTCCCTGCTCTGTGCCACGCACTCAGTGAGTTGAGAGTGATGGGGAGGACAGAGCAAGAAAAAGGATGGGGAGAAATGGGAACACAGCTGCATACCTTCTCGGAAGTAGCTTGTGAAGGGGGACAAATGAATCATTAATTGAGATATAATAGGATAAATTATACTGTAGATAAGCCCCAATGAGAGAGGCACTTAATCACTTAGAAAGGAGAGCTAGGAAGGCCAGTCAAGGAAAATTTCTGGTGGTTTAACTTGCATCTTGAAGAAGCATTTTGGGTAGAGAAGGCAGGGAGAGAAGATTTTAGTTAGGGGGAGAGCGTGTGCACAGAGGCACAGAGATGGGTCATATAGATTTAGATCTTAGAGTGTACATTGGGCAAGAAGTGAGACTGGCCAGCAGAGTAGAGGGTAGGTTATGAAGGGTGTTCTATCCAAGGGCAAGAAGTTGGGGTTTTCACTTTGTAGGCCGTTGGCAAGCTTTTGAAGATTTCTAAGAAAGAGGCCTTTGAATTGTTTGTGCTAGGTGGGTTTGGAAGTCAGCTGCTCTCTTTTGCCATATCTAGTAGCAATTCTTTCTTCACTAGTAAAATGTTCTTTTTTTTTTGATTCACAGTACACTGAGACATTTTTGGTGGAGAGGGACAAACAATCCAAATGGAGTGGAATTCCTCAGTTGCTCCTTAAGCTGTATGCCACCAGCCACCTCCATAGTGACTTCGTTGAGTGCCAAAACATCCTCAAGGTAATTTTTAGGGGCCTAGTAGGGGCTGTATTTAGGGCCTCCAGGTGACACAAGCTGTCTGCTTTTTATTTTCCCTTCTGTCTGCTTTTTTTAAATAGCCTATTTTTATTGTGTGAGCTGTAGAAAATTTGAGTTCAGGAGAAGTTCAAAGAAGAAAGTAAAAATCACCTGTAATTCCACGATCTAGGGATAATCACTGTTAGGTTCCAAGTGTGTATCCTTCTCAGCTATATTCATGCTTTATTTTGTGGGAGTGTTTGCTTTATTAATTTGTGTTCTGGGGTTGGGATAACATTCTAGACAGTGGTTCTCAACCTTCTTCATGCCGCGGCCCTTTAATGCAGTTCCTGTGGGTCGCGACCTACAGGTTGAGAACCGCTGATTTAAAAGATCCCCTATTACCGAAGGATCATGGAAAGGGCCTTCTGGTTGAAACTTATGACTAACATAAGATTGAAGGGGCCAAGTTGATAGTTGGGAAATGGGTGGAAAAAAACAAAGACATTATGACAGGATAGTTGTTCTCAAACTGGAGTGTGTATCAGAATCACCTGGAGGGCTTGGTAAAGCACAGAATGCTGTGTCTTATAAAAATTTTTGATTCAGTAGGTGTGGCGTTACCTTATTCAAACTAGGGCTGGCCCCATATTTGAATTTAGAGCCACCAGCTTTAGCTGCAGTTAAAACCCATATAATTTATATTTGATCACAATGAAAGTAAATAATATAATGTCATTTAGAGGTGAAGTTTTGAAGTCATGTAAGTTATTCTAAAATAGAAACTAAATAAGCTTAGTCTTTAAAGACATTCTTGATCTTCTCACAGGCTGAATGATAGAAATTATGGCTTCTTGTTTAAAAATACTTTGTCTTTTATAGTAGTATACCAGAAATAATGCTTTACAAAGAATTGCACATTGAAGATTCCTACAGATGGGGTAGAGGTGAAATTAAGGGGGAAGGAAATTAGAAATTTGTGAGTCCTTGCTTATGTGATCATTATTTCTTTATTTATCCAGCAAATACTTACTTGAACCTTACCATGTCTATGTTTTTCTGTAAGATTTTTTTTTCTCTCAGCTTTGTTCCATGTGAACAAAGAATTCTATGGCCCCCAAAGACGAGAATTACTGCCTTATCTCTATCAAATACCTGCAGTGCCTTGGGACCTATGGAGAATATTAAGTGGAATCTGTCCCATTCTTTCAGGAGCATTTAGTTTAGGGAAGAAATAATGTAGGTTTGTAAATAGGTACAAAATAAAAGTCCTAAATGCCACAAATGAGTTACAGATGGCTTTGGGGGGTTAGAAGAGCATCAGATTGTTTCTGGCTGGGGGAAAGCAGGAGAGAGTTCCTGTAGGAAGTGACATTGTGCAATGATTTGGTTATTGCTGCAGAACTAGTCACTCCAAAAGCGCGTAGTTTGAAGTAACAGCCATTATTTATCTCTTACAATTCTACAGTGATTGAGTAGTTCTGCTTCATGTGGTGTTGGGTGGGGTACTGAAATATCTGAAATGTCCAAAATGGCCTTGCTCACATCCCTGGCAGGGGGTGCTAGTCATCAGGTGGAGATCAGCTAAGGATATCAATCTTGGCCGCCGCCTTGTGGCCTCCCCAAGTGGCTGTGTTGGGCTTCACTTCTCACAGCATGACAGTTGGGCTGCAAGTTGGCAAAGGCCAGGTCTACCAAGCCTTCCTTGAGGCTTATGTTAGAAATGGCATAGTGTCACTTCTGACATGTTCCATTAATTGAAGCAGGTCACATCAGCCCACATTGAGCATGGGAAAGGCTCTGCAGGGGCTTCGGTACTATCAAGTGTGGATCATTGGGGGCTATCTTTGTGCTCAGACTGATGTTTTAGTGTCTGGTCTATGTTGGTTACTTAAAACAGAATGTCTCTATGTACTTTTTTTAAACTAGGAAATTTCTCCTCTTCTCTCCATGGAGGCTATGGCATTTGTTACTGAAGAGAGGAAACTTACCCAGGAAACCACTTATCCGAATACTTATATTTTTGACTTGTTTGGAGGTGTTGATGTAAGTAGCTGTTTGTTATTACTACTGTTACTACTACTTAATGGTTTGAGAATTTAACTCTTAAAATGGGAAACAGGAAGCATTTCAGAATTTATAGGAACCATTTCAGATTTTAACTTTTAGAAGCTCAATGGTATTCACCTATGTTGAAGCAGCATAGTTTTTATTTTAGAACAGTGGTTCTCAACCTGTGGGTCACAACCCCTTTGTAACAATGAAAATACATCCTGCATATCAGATATTTACATTATGATTCATAACAGTAGCAAAATTACAGTTATGAAGTAGCAATGAAAATAATTTTATGGTTGGGGGGTCACCACAACATAAGGAACTTTATTAAAGGGTCGCGGCATTAGGAGGCATTAGGAAGGTTGAGAACCACTGTTTTAGAAGAATTAGTTTATTTGAAATTGATAATACTATGTATATCCACGTTGTTTTAAAGATACAAAGTGAAAAGTTCCCCAGTTTCCCAGTGACACCTCCTCAGAAGCAGTTGTATTATTAGTTTCTTGTGTGTCTTTTTTTTTTTTTTTTTTGAGACAGAGTCTTACTTTGTCACTCTCAGTAGAGTGCTGTGGCATCATAGCTCTGTGGCGTCATAGCTCACAGCAACCTCAAACTCTTGGTCAAGCAATTGTCTTGCCTCAGCCTCCTGAGTAGCTAGGACTACAAGTGCCTGCCACAATTCCTGGCTTTTTTTTTTTTTTTTTAAGAGACAAGGTCTCTCTTTGGCTCAGGCTGGTCTCAAGCCTGTGAGCTCAGGCAATCCACCCGCCGTGGCCTTCCAGAGTGCTTGAATTACAGGCATGAGCCACCACACCTGGCCCTTTTGTGTTCTTCTAAAGATGTTCTGTGGGAATATGTGTGTGTAAATATCCCCTACTACCTCAGTCTATTTTTTCCCCACATAGAGTGGCATACCATATACAGGTGTACTACATACCCTCTTGTTTTTTGCATGTAACTCAAGCTTGGGAATAGTATCATTTCAGTACATGTAAATTTGCCTCATTTTATATACCTAAATAGTATTTCCTATATAATTATACCATTATTTGTTTACCCAGGCCCCAGTGGATGGGCTTTTAGAGTTATTCTACCTTTTCTCTTACGAGATTACAATAAAGATCTTGGATATATTTTTTTATACTTGTGAGTATATATCTTTGGAACAAAAGCATATGTGCTTTTGATTGATTAAAAAATAATGCAGTTTACATACCTAAGAGGTTTTGTCAACTTACATCCCCAATAACAAGGTATAAGAGTTTATACATTTATTCACATTGTCACGAACATATTGTCTGTATGTGTACTTTTTTTTTTTCCAAGACAGAGTCTCATTTTGTCGCCCTCGGTAGAGGGCTGTGGTGTCACAGCTCACAGCAACCTCCAACTCTTTGGGGCTTAAGCGGTTCTCTTGCCTCAGCCTCCCAAGTAGCTGGGACTGCAGGTGCCTGCCACAATGCCCGGCTTTTTTTTGTTACAGTTTGGCCAGGGCCGGGTTTGAACCTGCCACCCTCGGTATATGGGGCCATTGTCTTACCCGCTGAGCCACAGGTGCAGCTCTGTCTGTGTGTGTACTTTTATGGACTTTGTTATTGAAGTATAACCTTTATACAGAAGAGCACACCAGTAGTTGTTATAGTCAGTTCACTTTTCTCACACCACCCAAATCTAGAAATAGAACATTACCAGCCCCTAGAAGCCTCCTTCACCAAAGAGTATATTTTAAGTATTTACTAAGCAGATGTAAGAAAAATGGTGTTTCTTGACAGTCTCATTTTGTCACCCTTGGTAGAGTGCCATGGCATCACAGCTCACAGCAACCTCAAACTCCTAGGCGTAAACAATTCTCTTGCCTCAGCTTCTCACATGGCTGGGACTACAAGCACCTGCCATAGCACCTGGCTATTTTTAGAAACGGGGTCTTGTTCTTACTCAGGCTGATCTCGAACTTGTGAGCTCAGGCAATCTACCCACCTAAGATTCCCAAATGCTGGGATTACAGGTGTGAGCCACCTCACTGGCAAAAATGGTATTTCTTCATAGTTCTTTCTTTTTTTTTGAGACAGAGTCTCATTTTGTCACTCTTGGTAGAGTGCCATGGCATCACAGTTCACAGCAGCCTCCAACTCTTTTTTTAAAGATGAGGTCTCGCTCTGACTCAGGCTGGTCTCAAACTCATGAGCTCAGGCAATTCACCCACCTTGGCTTCCCAGAGTGCTAGGATTACAGGCGTGAGCCACCTCACCCAGCCTCTTCATAGTTTTTTTTTTTTTTTTTTAAATCAACTTTATTGGTATATGGTTCACACACCATAAAATTCACCCATCTAAAATGTATAGTTCAGAGGTTCTTTTTTTTTTTTTTTTAGGTTTATTTATTTATTTATTTATTTTGGCCGGGGCTGGGTTTGAACCCGCCACCTCTGGCATATGGGACCGGCGCCCTACTCCTTGAGCCACAGGTGCCGCCCAAGTTCAGAGGTTCTTAGTGTATTCACAGATAAGTGCAACTGTCATCATAGTCAATTTTAGAACATTTTTATCACTCCCAAAAAGAAACTCCATATGTTTTAGATATCACTCCCCTACTTCTCTAGCCTCCCCATCCCTCTACCCCACCACTCTAACAAACACTAATTTACTTTTGTCTCTGTAGACTTCCTTATTGTGGACATTTCATGTAAATGGAATTATATAATACGTGGGCTTTTTATGACTGAATTTTTTCACTTAGCGTAATGCTTTCAGGGTTCATCTGTGTTACCACACATAGCTATACTCATTCCTTTTTATGGTCAAATAATGTTCCATTGTGTGGCTATACCACATTTTCTATATCCATTTATTGAGGGACATTTGAGTTGTTTCTGCCTTTTGGCTATTATGAATGACACTGTTATAAACATTCTTGTACAAGTTCTTTATGGATATAGTTCTTTATTTCTTTTGAACATATGATTGGGAGTAGAGTTGCTGCATCATATGGTACCTCTTGGTTTAATTGTTTGAGAAGCTACCAAAGTGTTTTCCAAAGAGGCTCCACCATTTATATTCCTACTAGCAGTGTATGATCGTTCTGATTTCTCGGTCCTTGCCAACATTTGTTATCTGTTACTTTGATTACAGCCATTCTAGGAAATATGAAGTGATCTCTCATTGTGGTTTTGATTTGCATTTCCCTGAGGGCTAATAATGTTGAGCATCCTTTCATGAATTTATCATTTGTGTGTCTTCCTTGAATAAATATCCATCTTTTTTTTTTGTTTTTAGGATTTTTCTCTCTTTCTTTTTTTGCTTCTTTCTTTCTTTTTTTTTTTATTGCAGTGGCATCCTCATAACTCACTGCAACCTCAAACTCCTCAACTCAAGTAATCTTCCTGCCTCAGGCTTCTGAGTAGTTGGGACTACAAGGCATAGGCCACCATGCCTGGCTACTTTTTCTGTTTTTTGTAGAGATGTAGTCTTGTTCTTTTGTAGAGATGTTGTTCTTGCTCTTGTTGATCTCAAATTCCTAGCATTCATTAATCCTCCCACCTTAGCCTCCCAAAGTGGTAGCACAGGCCAGTGTGCTTGGCCCAGAGATATTTATTTTTTTAAGTTATCAGATTGGTCATTATTTACTTTTGTGGCTTCAGAGTTTTGTGCTTTTCCCACGATTGAATTATAAACCATGTCTATTTCTTTCTAATATTTTAAAGTTTTTATTGTATACATTTAAAGTTTTCACCATTTGAAATTTATTTTGGTATAATGAGTGAAGGGTTGGGATCAACTCCCTCCCCCCCAAAAAAACATATCTACCCTTATCTCTATTGCCTGGAGTGAGCATGAAGGAGGGAGCATTTTGCGGTGCTGTGGTCAGTTTGTATCTTGATCTGGGTGGTATTCAGTTTGTAAAAACTGAAGCAGTACACATAAGATTTGTACTTTTACTGCAGCAATCCCCAACCTTTTTGGCACCAGGGATTGGTTTTATGGAAGATAGTTTTTCCATGGACTGAAGATGGGGATGAGACAGGAGGGTAGAGCTCAGGCCATGATGCAAGCAAGTGTTTGGGAAGTGGATGTAAATACAAAGGAAGCTTCACTTGCTTGCTTACCACCTCTATGTAGCCTGGTTCCTATCAGGCCATAGACTGGAACTTTTTTTGGCACTAGGGACCAGTTTCATGGAAGACAGTTTTTCCACAGAAAAGGCGTGATGGGAAGGATGCGACAGGAGGTGGAGCTCAGGCAGTGATGGTGTGTGGCCCAGTTCTTAACACGTGCAGCCTGGGAGTTGAGGACCACAGCTTTACTATATCATGTTATACTTCAATTCTTAAAAAGTTTCCTTTTTCATAAAGATGCTATCTTCCACTAAAGTAAAGATTGATTGTTACCTCTGCACCTATAGCCCTTATTCTTTAATTGCTATTCAGTAAGCACCCTGTCTTTAGCACTCTTTTGTAGCATTTACTTGTTGGCCAGCTCAAAAGACCCTTTGTTTCTGAATTCTTCATCCAGTGTCTACTCAGTACAAGCATATATATATATGGGAGAAGAAAGAATAATGGAGATTTCTAGCCTGATATCTGTTTGCAGTGAAGTGTAGCTTTCTCTAATAGGTACCTATTCTATCTTAGGACATTTTTGGATCAACTATTCTTGATTTTGGGGGGTTTTCTCTTCTGCTTTGAGGTAGGTCAGCTTCTGAGTTTCACTTTATTGCCCTCGGTAGAGTGCCGTGGCGTCACACAGCTCACAGCAACCTCCAACTCCTGGGCTTAGGTGATTCTCCTGCCTCAGCCTCCCGAGTAGCTGGGACTACAGGCGCCCACCACAACGCCCAGCTATTTTTTTTTTTTAATTGCAGTTCGGCCGGGGCTGGGTTTGAACCCGCCACCCTTGGTATATGGGGCCGGCGCCCCGCTCACTGAGCCACAGGCGCCGCCCTGGACATGAACTTTTGTTCAGGTCATTTTGCTCTTCACTCCCCTTTAGTTGAGTGCATTTGTTCTTACAAGTACCTCACCATCTTGCTCCTGAAAGTATTTTTCAGACAGAGTTTGTCATTTCTTCCTCTGCTAATCACTATCAGGACCCCAGAGTAAGCCTGTCTTGATCATTCTGCCCAAAGCTCACATGGATCAGAATAATTGGCCACACTGGTGGCTGGATCACTCCTTGTCAACTTGACCCGAACATGATGGTAAGAAGTGTATCCTAGAGTCTGTAACGTCAGATGCCAAGTAGGTAACCAAACGGAGTAAAGGAGGCCAGAGCAAGTTTATCTGCATAAATGAAATCACTGCAGGGACTTGGGTGAACTAGCAAGTGTGTGCGTGACTTTTCTTTTCCCAGCAACTGTTTCCATGAGGGGATATGGGAAGTCTAGATTTATAGGTAAAAGTCTTCTAGCTTTTCTGCAGGTGTGCACCAAATTAAAAATGTTTGTGGGCCAATGAATCCCCAACAATAAAAAAAAAAAAAAAAAAAGTTTGTGGGCCAGGTGTAAGCCACAGCTTGGCATGCAGGGACTTTATTTATTTATTTATTTATTTTTTTAGAGACAGAATCTTACTTTGTCACCCTTGGTAGAGTGCGGTGGCATCACAGCTCACAGCAACTTCCAGCTCTTGGGTTTAAGCGATTCTCTTAGCCTCAGCCTCCCAAGTAGCTGTGACTACTGGCGCCCCCCACAATGCCTGGCTATTTTTTGTTGCAGTTGTCATTGTTTAGCAGGCCCGGGCCAGGTTTGAAACCGCCTGCCTTGGTGTATGTGGCTGGTGCCCTAACCACTGAGCTATAGGCCAAGTTGGCATGCAGGGACTTTCAGTTTATTCATTGACAAAGTCAGTAGTTTTCTATTTGAAGTGAATTTATTTTAAATATCCTGTATAGTTGAACATCTTATATCTTGGGTAATGGAGATTTCTTTTTTTTTTTTTAATTAAAAATTTTTTTTAAAGTTTTTCTCTGTTTCCTGGGCCAGAGTACAATGTCCCCAGCCTAGCTCACAGGAACCTCAAACTCCTAGGCTCAAATAATCTTCCCGCTTCAGCCTTCTGAGTAGCTGGAACTATAGGCAAGTGCCACCATAGCCAGCTAATTAATTTATTTTTAGTAGAGATGGGATCTTGTTCTTATTGAGGTCAGTCTCAAACTCCTGAGTTCAAGGAATCCTCCCACCTTAGCCTTCCAGAGCGCTAGGACTATAGGTATGAGCCACAGTACCTGGCCAGATTGTGATCTCTTTAGAAAAGCATCTGTGTAATATACTTAAGAGCTTTAAAGAGCAGTACTCATTTTGCTGTTGTTTCCATTTCTGTGATTTTCTCCTGAGAAGAGAAAATGACATAAAACTTTGTATGTGAAGATAGTGTAGCATTATAGGTAATAACTGAGAGTACCTACCAAGAGAAGTTGTTGGTTATTCTATTTGGTTGAGTTTTATAAAGTCATTAACATAATATTAACATGGTAAAAATTCATGATTGAAAAAAACAGGCTGTAAAAATGCATATATACTCTGTAATAATTACTTCAACTTTCCTAGAGGATAACCTTAGGTCTCTTATTATACAAAGCAGGCCTACTGTATTCAGGGCAGCTTTCATTGTTGCCCTACATCATGAAATTTCTTTCTCTCCATCACGAGATTTCTTTTTCTCTCCAACAAGCGTATAGTTAACATTAAATACAGATGTGCAGAAAGCTGAGCCCAGCGCTTCTCCAGAATTTGATAATCCATGGTGCAGGGATAGTTGGAGAGTTTTTAGTTTTAATCCACTGTTTCAAGTTAAAAACAACACATGTTCCCCATTTCTCTTCATTTAGGATGTTGAATTGTAGTGTAGTATTTATGCCAGGAGCAATCTCTAGAGTGTGGGTTTGCTTTCTGAAGATTTGTTACTGGTTTGAGATGAGCAGAGGCTTTCTCAGATCCTCCAGTGGAACTGTCTAGCCGCAAAGATTTGCCTATTGGCTTAAAAACAAATACAGTGGAATCTTTTTAAATTCCATTTAGCTAGAGGTGACTTGGATCTATGCCCAAACATTGGCCAGTAGCTAGCTAGCTAGAGCCAGAGAGTTTTTTGTTTTCATTCTGGGGTTATTCCTAACTTGATTTAAACAATAATAAAGTAAAATACATATAAAGTACATTTACATGTTGGATATCTTAAACATGGGGGTTTAGTCATGTCCTCAGCACATAATTACTTTAAAATGCTTTAATATATTTAACTTTTCAGGCCAGGCACAGTGGCTCACGTCTATAATGCTAGCCCTCTGAGAGGCCAAGAACGGAGGTTCTTGAGGTCAGGAATTCAAGACCAGCCTAAGCAAAACAAGACTCCATCTCTGCTAAAAAATAGAAAAATTAGTTGGGCATTGTGGCAGGCACTTGTAGTCCCAGCTACTTGGGAGGCTGAGGCAGGAGGAGCACTTGAACCTAGGAATTTGAGGTTGCAGTGAGCTAGGCTGAGGCCATGGCACTCTAGTTCAGGCGACAGAGTGAGACTATCTCAAAAAGAAAATGTGAAAAACTGTTTTTGGATCTGTCACCAAAATTCAACTACTCTTTTTTTTAGACAAAGTCTCAAGCTATTGCCCTGGGTAGAGTGCCATGGCGTCACAGCTCACAGCAAACTCTTGGGCTTAAGCAATTCTCTTGCCTCAGCCTCCCAGGTAGCTGGGAATACAGGCACCCACCACAACGCCCAGCTATTTTTTTGGTTGTAGTTGTTGTCGGGCAGGCCTGGGCTGGATTTGAACCCATCAGTTCTGGTGTATACGGCTGACGCCTTAGCCGCTTGAGCCACAGGCGCCAAGCTTGCTTTCCAAAGTTTTATTTTTATTGTACAGGTCTTTCACTCCTAAATACCATTCTTTTTGATGTTTTTGTAAATGGTATTGTTTTCTTTTCTTTTTTCTTTTTTTTTTGGAGACGGTGTCTCACTTTATTGCCTTCAGTAGAGTGCTGTAGTATCACAGCTCACAGCAACCTCCAACTCCCGGGCTTAGGCGATTCTCTAGCCTCAGCCTCTCGAGTAGCTGAGACTACAGGCACCTGCCACAACACCCAGCTATTTTTTGTTGCAGTTTTGCAGAGGCCGGATTTGAACCTGCCACCCTCGGTATATGGGGCCAGTGCCCACTTGAGCTACAGGTGCTGCCCCATAGTTTTCTTTTAATATAGGCATTTACCGCATAAATTTCCCTCTAAGCACTGTATTAGCTGTACCATAAGTTTTGATACATTCATTTATCCCAGTTACTTTCTAATATCCCTTGTGATTTCTTCTTTAGCTTGTTGATTAATTATTTGTGTATTTATGAATTTCCCACATTTCTGATTCTAATTTTGTTCCATTATGGTCAGAGAACATACTTTGTGGGATTTCACTCCTTTTAAATTTATTGAGGCTTGTTTAATGGCCTGACATATACGACATTGGACAATGAAGTTTGCGAACTCATTCTGGAAAAAATGCTACATACCTCATTGCTGAATATCACTAGATCACCATTGACGTACTCCCCTTGACCATCAGTGACTGTAGTGATAGCAGTGAGGTATGTAGCACTTTTTCTAGAATGAGCTCGTGAACTTCATTGTCAGACCTTGTATGATGATAGCTCTGACGGCCATTCCAGAAAAAGAGCTCCAAAATTGCTTTGAAGGGTGGCCTAGGTGCTGGCATCAGTGCATAGGTTCCCAAGGGGAGTACTTTGAAGTTGTAGCACTTTTACTAGGATGAGCTCGGAAATTTGTTTGTCCTTATAATCTATCCTAGAGGATGGTCTGTGTCTGCAGACCTTCTACATCTGCTTAGGGTGTTCAATAGCTGCCTGTTAAGTCTAGTTGGTTTATTGTATTCAAGTGTTCTATTTCTTTGCTCATCTTTTGCCTACTTGTCTACCTAATGTCTGTGCAGTATTGAAAGCAAGGTAGGAAAGTCTTCAGCTATTATTTTTGAATTATCTATTTTTTTCAGTTCTGTCAGTTTTTGCTTCATACATTTTTAGGTTTTGTTGTTAGGTGCATATATGTGTATCTTCCTGATGGATTGCCCTTTTTGTCTTTCTTTTCTCTCAACAGAATGGGTTTTTAAATATATGCTTATTTTAAACATTTTAAGCAAAGTTGTGTGTTATATTAATAAGTATGCAAAATAAGAAATACTTGTATATCACCCCCAATCCTTGTAGAAATCAGTGTTAATAATTCATGTCATATTTTCGAGACCTTTTTTTATAAACTTACACTCATAAGTGTTTGTTAAGCAAAAGAATTATCGTATAATAGTAATAATGTTCTGCAGCTTTTAAAAAATTAAAGCCACATTGGATCCCAGAGATTACTAATTAATTAGTAATCTGACATACTTTTTTTTTTTTTTTTGGAGACAGAGTCTCAAGCTGTCGCCCTGGGTAGAGTGCTATGGCATCACAGCTCAAAGCAACCTACAACTCTTGGGCTTAAGTGATTCTTGCCTCAGCCTCCCAAGTAGCTGGGACTACAGGCGCCCGCAACAACACCCTACTATTTTTTGGTTGTAGCTGTCATTGTTTGGCGGTCCCGGGCTGGATTTGAACCTGCCAGCTGTGGTGTTTGTAGCTGGCGCCTTAGCCGCTTGAACTACTTATTCTTCTTCTTATTATTATTTTTAATGGGAACACTGCATCCCAAAGAGGAGCATTGACTTGCCCTAGTGTTTGCTGAGAATAGGTGGCTGAGCTGGGACTAGTACCCAGATTTCCTGACTCTTCCTACAGTGTTTCTTCCACTGAACCTCACTGCCTCCTAGAAGAAGAGTCTGAAAATACTGTGGCAGATATTTGGGCCATGAGTTGTCTTGGCCAAGATTGTTTTATAAGTTATGCTTTGAATTTTGAAGATGTTGTCCAGTATTTTTTCTTTTTTTTTATAGCTCCTTGTAGAAATTCTTATGAGGCCTACGATCTCTATCCGGGGACAGAAACTAAAAAGTAAGTACACCTATCAGCCGCTGGTCCTCATGTCTCAGCCTACTGGTAGGGTCACAGTTCCCAGAAGTTGCTTTCTTCCTTCTCCTTCCAACTCTTAAAAGTGAGGATGTGCCTTACATTCAAGTGCAGATTGTTCTCTCCACCCCTACTAAGCAGCTCTCTTTATTCATTCTGTGCAGAGTAGAAATTCAGATCTGGTGGTTTAAAAGAAAAAGCATGAAAACCACTGGACTAAAAGAATTAGTATCTTTGTACATTCTAATAATCCTTTGACCCAGCTTTTATGTTTTCTTTGGAAATTCTTCTCATATATAGCTGAGAGAGTAAGGAATACCTAGTTAGATCGGTTTGTTTTATTTTTTAAAACACCTATTAGTTTTTTGTTTTATGGGTGAGATGTTTATGGGTATATGTTCTTTGTAAAATGTTCAGTTGTTACCAGAATATGTATGATAAAAATTCAAAGTGTTTTATTAGTTTGTTATTCATGTTATTTCTTAAGCTGGGTGGTGAGTATGTGGGTATTCTTCTATTATTATTCTTTATATTTTACATATTATACTTTTTTTTTTTAGGTATTCAGTATTTTATTTTAAGAGACGGAGTCTCTGTTCCCCAGGCCCAGAGTGCTGTGTGGCTCTGTCCATAGCTCACTGCAGCCTCAAACTCTTGGGCTCAGACAGTTCCCCAACCTCATCCTCTCGAATAGCTAGGAATACAGGTGCACACATCCACACCCAGCTAATTTTTAAATTATTATTATTATTTATTTATTTATTTTTGTAGAGACAAGGTCTTGCCATGTTGCCCAGGCTTGTTTCAAACTCTTAGCCTCAAGTGATCCTCCTGCCTCCCAAAGTGTTGGGATTACAGGCATAAGCCACTGTGCTCAGCCTCAATTTAATTTTTAAAAGAGTGAGTACACTTAACTGTGGCATTAAAAGCTAGAGATCACTTCAGTTAACATTTGATGAATACCCTTCTATAAACATTGCAATTTTTTTTAATTTAAAGAAATTTTTTACCCCTAACTGCAGTAGGACATAGTATATAAGCCTCACTTGTGTATGCAGTAGTGGTTAAGAGGAGTCATATTCATCTTTAATGTCTCAGCTTTGTACTCTGCCTAAATTGTTCCTTCATGTTCTCTACTTTTCCCAGTACGTATCTTAATAATTACTTTCTGGTGCAAATGTTTGTTTTCACTTCCTCCCATTAGATTTATAAGTTCCATGACTTTTTTGCTTGCTTTTTCTTATCTGCTGTACAATAGAATAAATAAATAGAGTAGAACCTCCATAGTTGACCACCTCCCTATATTGGCCACCTCCTTATGGTGATCTAATTTTCATACACTGACGTGCACCACATGTATGCACCAGTATAGTAGGCCTTCTTTCTTATTTGACCACCTCTGTATGTTGACCAGCTTGTTATAGTCTCTTGGGTGGTCAACTTACAGAGGTTATGCTGTAACCTCTTCTTCATGAATGAAGCCCAATTTCTTTTGAGAATGGAGTGTCCAGAAATAGTGAGATACACTGATCTAGTGATCTGGTTTTTAACCCTACTATGAAGTTGTTAAATAAATCAAAAAGCCTCAACAGTTGTGTAGTGATGGAGGCTCAGTGCCCGTAACTCCGCGGCTACGGTGTCAGCCACATACACCACAGCTGGTGGGTTCGAACCTGGCCTGAGCCTGCTAAACAATGACAACTACAACAAAAAAATAGCCAGGTGTTGTGGCGGGCGCCTGTAGTCCCAGCTATAAGGGAGGCTTAGGCAAGAAAATCACTTAAGCCCAAGAGTTTGAGGTTGCTGTGAGCTGTGATGCCATGGCACAATACCAAGTGCAACATAGTGAGACTGTCTCAACCAAAAAAAAAAAAAAGGTAGTAATAGAGGAATACAGGGTATCAGCAGTGTCTCAAAATCATATGAGGCAGCCCATCTGGTCAAGCTAGCTTGGAAGGGCTAGCCATTGAGATTGCAGAGGAAGACCTAGCGTTTTAGTGTTTATGGCTGAATTGGAGTACATGGAAAAAGTTTTTGAGAATCACAGCCATCCCAGACAAAATACTTGGTTCATACTCAGTTTCATCTTCTGGTTTTGGAGTCATGAAAATTAAGTTTCCTTTTTGTGCTTCTCTTGCTTCTGCTCATAGGAAAGTAACATGCTTTCTTGGAATTAGTAGGTTAGACATTGAAAGAGGTTTGCTCAACACAAACAGCAACAAAACACTGAACACAACACTCAGTGATACACATAGCATCTTTGTTTGCTACTAGACTTATCTTTTTTTTTTTTTTTTGCAGTATTTGGCCGGGGCTGGGTTTGAACCCGCCACCTCCGGCATATGCGGCAGGCGCCCTACTCCTTTGAGCCACAGGTGCCACCCAGCTAGTAGACTTTTCAATGGAAAATTCTTTTTTTCTTTTTTTGGAGACAGCGTGTTACTTTG